>NC_044395.1:102458027-103097526 GCF_006542625.1 Nomascus leucogenys
TATACATTTTACAAAATAGAAACTGAGGTATGCAGAAGCTTAAGGAGTTGTATAGGGTCATATGTCTATGAAATGGTAGAGGGGAAATTGAACCAAGGAGGTGTGTTTTTAAGTCCTTACTCATAACCTCCATGCAAGCTGCTTTCATAGGAAAGGAAAGTTCTTTCAAAGGAGAACATTTTGACCTAGGTTTATATTGTTCACATAGATTCCTCATTTCTAAATTGCAGTAGGAGTGGGGTTTCTGATGACCATTATTTCCCAAGTCCTGTATTTTTTTTTACTCCATCAATGCCAAATACAATCAATTTTTATTTTTTCAAGGTCATTATATTTATCAAGCTTTTGAGATAAAAAATTGCTGAAATATATATTAGAAGAAAATTCTTGATCCTGTTGAAGTCTTAAAAATCTCATGTTTATGCACTTAGTTTTTTTCAGTATGTTTATTGAATGTTCTATATGTGCCTGCTACTGTTCTAGGCATGGGGATAAAACATGAATAAGACAGGAAATGTATCTGCTCTTCTACTGTTTCATTCTGATCCAGTTTCCCAACCTCTACCACTATGGACATGTGGGGGTATATAATCCCTCATTGTAGGGAGTTGCTGTACCATTGTAGTGTGTTTAGCACTCCTCCCATTCTGATAAACAAAATGTTTCCAGACATTGCTAAATGTTACCTACGGGGGCAAAACCACCACCACCATCACCCCTGCCCCAAGAAGCTCTGTGAATCAGATTAAAAATAAAGAAACAAATTAGCAAATGAAAAAAGTATTCTGCAAAGTATTACAAAATAATAATATATTAGGAAGCAACTGTGTGGCTACTTTAGGTTGGGTGATAAGGATGGCCTTTTTGAAGAGCTCGTATCTAAACTGAGATCTGAATGTCAATAACAAAGATTATGGAAAATAGCATTCCAAGTATATGTTGAATCCAAGACAAAGGCTGTGAGAAAGCTATGAGCAAGCTATAAGCTTAATTTATTCCAGGGTCAGAAAGAAGGCTAATGTGAATGAAACAGAATGAGACAGGGAGAGCAGTTTAAAGTGAAGTTATAGAAGAAAAGAGAAGACAGATTAGGCAAACCAGGATAAGGAATTCTGATCTAATATTATGCAATGTGCAGCTACAAGAAGGTGTCACACACACAACACACACACAGCACAATATGGTCTATTATGTGCAGGGTGAATTGTAGGAAGACAGGAGTAAAAGCAAAAAAAAACTAGATAGTTGGACACTGCTGCAGTATTTCAAAAGGAAATAACGGTGGTTTGGACAAAGATGGTACTAAGGGGGTGGAGAGAAATGAATTATTTGAGTGAATTAGTGAAAAAATTTTTGACAGAACTTGCTGATGGATTGTGTATAATAAAGGAGAGAGATATCACAAAGATTATACGCCTTTTTTGGTTTACTTCTGTTTTTTATTTGATCTAGAATACCTGAATTGATGATTAGTTCAGAAAATTAAAATGAAGTTGATCTATGTGCCTGTTTTTGTACAAGTGCCATGCTGTTTTGGTTACTGTAGCCTTGTAGTATAGTCTGCAGTCAGGTAGCATGATGCCTCCAGCTTTGTTCCTTTTGTTTAGAATTGTTTGGATACACAGGCTCTTTTTTTGGTTCCATAAGAATTTTAAAATAGTTTTTTCTAATTCTGTGAAGAATGTCAATGGTAGTTTTATGGGAATGACACTGAATTTCTAAATTACTTAGGGCAGTATGGTCATTTTCATGATATTGATTCTTCCTATCCATGAGCATGAAATATTTTTCCATTTGTTTTTGTCCTCTCTGATTTCCTTGAACAGTGGTTTGCAGTTCTCCTTGAAGCAGTCCTTTGCTTCCCTTATTAGCTGTATTCCTATGTATTTTATTCTCTTTGTAGCAATTGTGAATGGGAGTTCATTAATGCTTTGGCTCTCTGTTTGTCTGGTGTTGGTGTATAGGAATATTTGTGACTTTTGCACATTGATTTGATATCCTGAGACTTTGCTGAAGTTGCTTATCAACTTAAGAAACTTTGGGGGCTGAGATGATGGGGTTTTCTAGAGAACTCAGAAATAAGACGATACATGTACAACCATCTGATCTTCAACAAACCTAAAAAAAAAAAAAATGGGGAAAGGATTTCCTACAATAAGTGGTGCTGGGAGAACTGGCTAGCCATATGTAGAAAATTGAAACTGGAACCCTTCCTTACACCTTCTACAAAAATTAACTCAAGATGGATTAAAAACTGAAATATAAAACCCAAAAAGCACAAAAACCTAAGGAAAAAATCTAGGCAATCCCATCTAGGACATAGGCACTGGAAAAGATTTCATGATGAAAATGCCAAAAGCAATTGCAACCAAAGCAAAAATTGACAAATGGGATCTAATTAAACAAAAGAGATTCTATACAGCAAGAGAAACTATTATCAGAATGAACAGGCAACTGACAGAATGGGAGAAAAATTTTGCAACCTATCAATCTGACAAAAGTCTACTATCCAGAGTCTACAAGGAACTTAAACAAATGTACAAAGAAAAAACAAACAACCCTATTAAAAAGTGGGTAAAGCACATGAACAGACACTTCTCAAAAGAAGACAGTTATGTAGCCAAGAAACATATGAAAAAAGCTCAACATCACTGATTATTAGAGAAATGCAAATCAAAACCACCATGAGATACCATCTCATGACAGTCAGAATGGTGATTATTAAAAAGTCAAGAAAAAAACAGATGATGGAGAGGCTGCAGAGAGATAGGAATGCTTTTACACTATTGGCTGGAATGTAAATTACATCAACCATTGTGGAAGACAGTGTGGTGATTCCTCAAAGACCTAGAACCAGAAATACCATTTGACCCTGCAATCCCATTACTGGGTATATACTCAAAAGAATATAAATCATTCTATTATAAAGATACATGCACGCATATTTTCGCTGCAGCACTATTCACAATAGCAAAGACACGGAATCAACTCAAATGCCCATCAATGATATACTGGATAAAGAAAATGTAGTACATATATATTATGGCATACTATGCAGCCATATAAAGGAATGAGATCATATCCTTTGCAGGAAAATGGATGGGGCTAGAATCCATTATCCTCAGCAAACTAATGCAGGATCAGAAAATCAAACGCCGCATGTTCTCACTCACAGGCGGGAACTGAACAATGAGATCACATGGACACAGGGAGGGAAACAATACACAGTGGGGTCTGTTGGGGGTTATGGGGAGGGAGAGCATCAGGAAAAATAGCTAATGTATGCTTGGCTTAATTCTTAGGTGATGGGTCATTAGGTATAGCAAACCACCATGGCATACATTTACCTATGTAGCAAACCTGCATATCCTGCACATGTACCCTGAACTTACAATAAAACAATGCTTAAAAAAATGAAGTCAAAGAGAGAGGGCTCAGAACTAAGAGTTCAGTTCTGAGCACGACATGTTAAATTTGAGATATCCAGTAGATATTCATATAAAGATATCATGTAGGCATTTGAAATTCTGGGAGGTCAGAATGAGAGATAGAGTTTGGGAATATTAGCTTAGTTAGTAGATGATATTTAAGTTATAGGTCTGGATTAATTCATCCATGAAGACTCAACTGAAAGAGAAGGTAAAGGGACACAGGATAGAATATCAAGGCTCCCCAACATTTAGAGTTGAAGCCTAGGGCAGAGAGAAAAAATGCAGAAGATGAAGAGGAAGAACCAGCAATAGATACTAAAAAAGGGTGGCAAGATGGCTGAAACAAATTATTCACAGGAGTACAAGAGACTCCTTGAAATAAACTAATACACTTAGAGAAGTTACAAAAGGAAGTCTTTATGTAGATACCTCATCACTGAAATGATTTCGCCTAGGATAACTGTTGAATCCCTAATTTAAGAACAAAAATGAGGGTGAATCCTGGAGTGTGCTTGCTAGCCTGAAATGTTTGCATCAATCTGTTTAATATTATGGTTTCTTAACCTCAATATAAGTTAACAGATCATTTAGTATGTAGAAGCATTATGCTAAGTGCTTCTTAATAAACAGACACTATTTTTATTCTCCCAACTAGTCTAAAAGAAAGTATTAATATATTAAAAACAAACATGGATATAGAGCTTACTATGAGTCCAGCCCTGTTCTAAGCACTTTACGAAAATTAACACATGTAATCCTCACGATAATACTATAATATAGGAACTGTTCCTGTTACAATCCTCATTTTACAGATAAGGAAACTGAGGCAGTGAAAAATTAAGTAGAGTTTCCAAGTTCAGCTAGTAAGAGGTAGACCCAGGTTTTGAACTCAACATTCTGACTCCGTTCTGTGCTATTCACCACTAAAAGTCATTGCTTCTCTACAGTACTCTGCTGTAGGCATTTTATAAATGCTATAAAGAACTACACTAAGCCAATTTACAGATGAAGAAACTAAGCCTTGAAAAGATTGGGTTATTTCACCAAGATCACTTGGCTAGTGAGTGGCAGATCTGAATTTTGAACTTAGATCTCTCAAACACCAGTGCCCTCACTCTTGAATATTAATAACAAGTACCATACTATGCAAGACATAGGGAAAGAAACCAAAGTTACAAGAGAAAAAAAATTTCCTGGTCATCCTTCTTTAAGTTAATGTCAGAAGTGAACACAGAACTCAGATGAGGGCTCTAGCTGAAAGAGCATCTCTTAGTCCATTTTGTGTTGCTGTCACAAAATATCTGAGACTGGGTAATTTATAAATAACAGAAACTTATTTTCACAGTATTGGTGGCTGGGAAACCCGAGATCACGGCTCTTGCTACTTGTTATCATCAGATAACAAGAATATCTGATGAGGATCGTCTTGTTACATTCCCACATGGCAGAAGGCAGAAGGGCGGGAGATAGTGAACCCACTTCAACAGGCCCTTTTTATAGAAGCATTAATCCATTCATGAGGACAGAGCCCTCACGGCCACAAACACCTCCCCACAACCCCCACCTCCCAACATCGTTGCATGGGGGATTAAGTTTCCAACACATGAATTTTGGGGAACCCATTTACTAGCAGAAAGCATGGCATTAATCTTAAAAGCAAATCCCAATTTCCCTTCATTTCCTCTGTAAACAAAGCTCCAGCATGGTACTGAGTTTTCAGTCCACAGGTATGCACGCCCCACTCCTCCATCCCAATTCCTGCTTCCTACCACGAAGGAGCTACCTGGAGTCAGGTGTTTGCTTTCAAGGAATCCATCTCATTCTTGGAATGGCCCACTCTCCATCCCTTTACCCTTAGTGACTTTTCTTTTTGGACAATTCGCCCCTGTAATAAAATATCCACCTTTCATGCCACTTCTTAGAAGATAGTATGTGCTCAATAAATATCTCTTAATAAATGAATGTCAGAGTTGTTGTATAGATCAAATTAGATAATGTCTACAAAGTACTTAGTTCTGTACCTGAAACATACTGACTACTTGATAAATAGCAGCTGCTATGTTATTATTCCTATTGTCATTCATATTACTTTTGTTGTTGTTACTGACATTTGTTAAAGGAGGGAAAAAGTAGATACGTAGCACAGCCCCAAATAAACTCTTAGTTACTACAAATAATTCATAGAGGAAAAAAAGGGAGGTTGTTTTTCTTCTGCCTAGTAGGGTGGCAAGTAGGGAGCTCAGAGAAGACTACAGCTCAGTATGGCACATCTTCTCAGCATCTCCTAAGTATGAATTACATTAATTATCAGGTTTATGCTGGTTTTTCTATATGCAAATAAATTTGGGAAAAACAAAGATTTACTCCAAATAATAGTTTAGTGACATTGTGATTTTGTTTATTTCAATTACATAGTTATAAAATCACTATTTTATTTACTATAGATGATTGTATATATGTAAGAAAGTTGAGATAAGCAAAAAAATTAAAATGTCTTAATATTAAATATTTTTGGAAATATACATAAATAATTTTTTATACATGTATGTAAAAACATTTTTAGTGTTACTAAACTATTATTCAAATCTTTTGTAGAAGAAATATATATTTCTATCTCTATATAGATATATCTTTATCTACATATAGATATACTTCTCTCTTTATATAGATATATTTATTTCTGAATGTGGATATGTTTGTTTGTGTATGTATGTGTATACAGAGTGAGAGGGGAGACATATGTATACATGTTTGATAGAAAAATTCTGAAAGGAGATACATATATGTATTTAAAGGGATATCTATATATCCCTTTAAAGTTACTTATTTATTCTACCACAAAAACAAACGCACAAACACATGGAAAACCCTCTGATTTCTTTCTTATAACTTGCTAGGGTAAAAGCTATATTTAATTTGAAAGTCTTTTACTTTTATCATACTACCTTTCTCTTGTATCTTAATTGAGCAAGTAACAGAAAAATAACAAAATTCAATGATATCACTGACCACATAAAATACTAACGTCTAAAAAATACGACAAAGTTTTCCTCTCAATAGAACTAACTTGCTATAATTTATAGATAGATAGATAGATCGATATCCCTTTAAATACATATATATCTCCTTTCAGGATTTTCCTATCAAATATGTATGCATATGTATCTCCTCCCACTCTGTGTAGACATAACACACACACACACACACACACACACACACACATCCACACACACACATCCACATTTTATATTTTTAGTTACCCCTGTAACTCAAGTTTGGCTTGAGGTTTTTGTGGCTCTTAATAACTCTGTGTATGTAGATAGGTCCTTGGGCCGCTTGCCATCTGGCAAGCATCTGTTCTAGACTGAAAGGTAGCAAGGCCTCCAAAATACTGCAAATGGCCATTTACTTTGCTCTGATCACGCCCTACCCTTTTCTCATTCTCAGTGAACTTATGGGTGAGGCACTACTCCTGTTCCTAGATGAGGAATGTACCACAGTCTGAGCCAATCAGCAAAAGGCATTTCCTTGCCACACTGATTTGTTCATGAATTCTGCACATATGACCCACTTTGGTCCAATAAGTGCATCTCAGGACACGGCAGGAGCTCCCTCTTTTGTGTCAGGCCTGAGACCACCACATGGCGCCCTCAAGTGAAAGCAGTACAGAGGCAAAGTTTACTGAGAGACGATAAAAATTCCAATAATTGATGGTAATTTTTGAGTCCCTGCATCTGCATCTGAGTAAGTTTCACTCTGACCTCTTTAATTACGTAAGCAATAAATTCCTGTTATTAATTTATCTGGTTTAAGCAAAGTTTTGCTTATGTACAATAGAAATAATTTTAAAATAACAAGTACAAATCATAGAAGCCAAACTTGAGTACTGGTGCCAAAGCGCTTCTGCTTGAAAAGAAATTCCTTTTTGGTATAAATCAAATGGGCACGGGGAGGCAGCGTACTCGGACTTAGGCCAGCCAAGAACACATGGCCCATTAGAACAAATGATCCCATCTGTTTCCTGTGGGAAAGGCTTTTCTTTTTGTATGTTTCAAATACTCTCTGCATTCAGGGTCTTTAAATGCCACCCGTTGTTCTACTTCCTCAAGCTCAACAAGCAAACAGAAACTATAAAATTTTGATGAAGATCAATCAGAAAAGAAAATCTTAAAACCAGATGATAAGAGTTCCCTCATAAGATAGTTGCATTTAGAAGAGAGATTTGTGTGGTTCAATATACAAAAAACTTATTTCTCCACCTGTTCTCATCAAGCTTAATGAATACCTTACACATAAAACAATCCCTTTTGTTACTGCATTCTATGTCTTGGCAAGCTTCAGACTTCACAGGTCCATTAAAATGGTACCTTCCACACAGAGCACAACAATAATCACTGGGCATCATTGTCATCAAGGCTTTCCCAAATGAAAAGACAAACTCTGTATCACATAAGGTCATCAGTAAACCATTTTCGGAAACTAGAGCAAAGAGAAGAATAATGTATTCAGATATATTCAAGAGACACGCAAAACAAATACACACACTGTTTTACAGTATTTACATTTTGAAGGGAACACTTTATATCTATTTTAAAAGCTTGTTGTGTTCTGTAATCTCCCCAGCCTTTCACACTCATAGCAATTTATCTGCACCTTTCTTGTGGTATTTATTACTTGCTACTTTTATTACCGTTATATATCTATAAGTCTTATCTTTTCTACACTAATTTGGTTTATCCTCATCTCTCAGGCATAGCATAGCACAGTGGCTTATAGATATGGAACTTCTGCAAATAAACGTTGAAGTATGTTTTTTAAAAGCAGGGCAAACCTGGATGGAGACAGAAAGCTTTTTTACTTAAAGGAGATTGGGTTAAAAGAAAGTTCTAAGAGTTGAAAATTATTGTATTATAGCTCAAACTTCGGTGAAGAAATTTATTCTTCATGTAAACCCAATTATTCATTTGTACATATAAACTCGTTCATTGATTGAATATCTATAAAAGCTATTATAAGATCAAGAATAGAAAAGAAATTATAGCAAGAGTTCTATGGAGAGGAAAACTTGCTCCTTTTTTTGATCTCAGTATTTTATGCAGTCAGTGATATGGAATTTTCTTATTTCCCTGTTCTTCTTCTTGCTCAATCATGGACACAGGAAGGGGAACATCACACACCGGGGCCTGTTGTGGGGTGGGGGGAGGGGGGAGGGATAGCATTAGGAGATATACCTAATGTTAAATGACGAGTTAATGGGTACAACACACCAACATGGCACATGTACACATATGTAACTAACCTGCACGTTGTGCACATGTACCCTAAAACTTAAAGTATAATAAAAAAAAGATGTGAGAGAAAGGTAGTATGATAAGAGTAAAGGATTTTCAAATTAAATGTAGCTTTTACCCTAGCAAGTTATAAGAAGAAAATCGGAGGGTTTTCCTCGTGTTTGTGTGTTTGTTTTTTGTGGTAGAATAAATGTAGAGAAGAAAAAAAACTGAGAGAAAGAGAGAGAGAGAGAGAAAGATTATGTAAAACTCTAAATTACCAAAGAACAAGAGACAGAATTATGTGTGAGTCCTGGAAAGACTTCTGAGCCGAGATGAAAGACACCAGCTGGCAAAAGAAATATTTCCCTTAAGCCTGTATAAAAATACCTGGATTAAGAACAGTAAAAAATAAGTGAGATAAGAATACCAAGTTGTATCTTGTTCATGGGATTCATTTAAACCTAGCTCTCAAATACATAAATAGTTTTAATGCATTGATACCTTCAATGTCTACACTTTTCTACTTGAAAATGTGGTTGTATTTATTTATTTCCCCTTGTTCACATTCAAAAAGAAATTATTAAACCCAGGTCCAATGAAATTATTAAAATACAGTAGAAAACAAGAGGCCAATAATGACAAGAGACAAAAAGAGATCCTAAAACATTAGCTGATAAGGAGTTACTACTGTCAGAAAGAACACTTTCCTGGCCAGGTGCGATGGCTCACGCCTGTAATCCTAGCACTTTCAGGGGCTGAGGCAGGCAGATCACCGGAGTTCTGGAGTTCAAGACCAGCCTGCCCAACATGGTGAAACCCCATCTCTACTAAACATACAAAAAATTAGCCGGGCGTGGTGGCAGGTGCCTGTAATCCCAGCTACTCGGGAGGCTGAGGCAGGAGAATTGTTTGAACCTGGGAGGCGGAGCTTGCAGTGAGCTGAGATGGCACCACTGCACTCCAGCCTGGGTGACAAGAATGAAACTCTGTCTCAAAAAAAAAAAGAAAAAAAACAAAAAACAAATAAAAAACTTTCCTTTGAATTTGTTCCCACTCATGTGAATAAATATTACTAAATCACATACTCCACCAGTAAAGTATAGAGAATAAAGAAAATATATTTATTGTTATTATTTAAATAGAATCCTTAACTTTATAAATGGAAAATAAATACATTTGTGTTCAGCAAAATAACCATATTTAAATTCATTCTAATCGAAAACAACGTAAAAGCATTTTCTCTAATTTCACTGTGCAGGTAGCATCATAGTCTGCAGTTCAGACATACAAAGAACCATTTTATTTTTTTTCCATAGAAGCATAATTATCTTTCAACACCTGGATAACGTCTTGAAATCTCAGCCAATCTGATGTTTTTCCACTCTCCTCCCTGAGGAAGCTTCCATGTTCTGATAAGTTTTGTGTAGGCTCCATCAGTCAAGGTGGGGATTCTGTTCCATCGTGTCATTTCTCCATACAGGTATCAAATGCTACGTCCTTCATTCTGTTTTGACTTTGGTCATTAGGTCCACATAGGTAGCTCCAGAGACATGCCTCATTCGCATTTACATGAACCCTACAGGTACGCAGTCTTTGCTGCTTTGGTGTAACGTTTGGTGTTAGAGAAACATTTCAGCTTCTGGGTCACTCTGGGGCATTCTCTGAGGCTCCAGAAGAACCTCACTGGGTTGGACTAAGCAGGCAGCATTTTCTGGAAATATTGTTGCTTCCTAGAGTTCAGCTTAGGTGAATCTATTCTAGAAAAGATGGTCATGGTCATAGAAGGGATGGGGTTGCAAAACGTGCTGGGCCAGCAGGGGAGGTGAAGCAGTTTTTCTCTATTTCATATTACTCCAAACATTTTTGTCTGTGCTTGGAGCTCTCTCAATTACCTTAAGCTATTTAGGCTTTAAATGAAAGCCAGGAAGAGATTGGCAGGCTGTTTTTTTTTCTTTCCAGCTGGCCACTTCCCTTTCCTGAGGCAGAAGCCCAGGATGTCCTAGCTGTTTGAAAAAGAAAGTTCAGGAGGATGGAATTATCAGGAGGGGTGAAGAAACACATGATTTAGTATTTCAAAACTTTCCCAGGAAATAAGAAAAAATGTCTATGAGGTTATGTAGAAGAAAATTAGCATAAAGTTGTGGCTAGGTAGAAGAAATTCGCATAAATTAGAATAAAACAGTCTGATTTGGCTGATCTCTTTGCCTCTAAGCAATCCTATAAAACTAAACTTTAAATCTCTTTAAAATAGAGAAACTGCTGACAAAGGTATTCTTTTCTACTGCATAGTTTTCCTTGACTTTCTGGTATACCCTAAAACATCCTTAGGGATAAATCTTTATTTTCTTCAACAGACCTCACTATTAAAAGTTAAACTTTTTCCTCTATGAAATAGATTCAATACTGATAACTGGTCATTTTGGCCTTGCCTTGGGTATCTTGCTAAGTCATGCATTTCGCTGTTTTTTTTTTTTTCAAACTCCTTTATAAATTAATTCTTTACAAACCAATATAATATATCCAGTGCTAATTTCTATTACAGTTTATAAATTCCTTCACGAAGAAAGTGTCACTAAAGTGAGACAATGTCTTCATATGTCTTCTGCATCATGCGATACCAAAACTTTCTTATCGATTAGATCATTTTGTTCCACATTCATTACCATATAAATGCAAACTTGTACTAGTCTGGGAGGGTTATGAATAACTTGACAAAGTTGTAACTTATAGATTGGTGAGTTTTCCTTTTATTTGAAAATCGTTCGAGCATATGAAGTGCCCATAAGCTTCTAATACTGTGTACAAACCATCCACCTGGACTGCCTCTGTGTAGTAAACACACACCAACACGCTCTGAACATCTCTTACATGTTGGTCATTGTCTACTTTCAGGGAGTCTTCCATTCCAAGGTAGGGCCAGAGAACTTGTATCACCAGGCACCCCTGCTATTAGGGTACACATATGTGATCCAGACTCTGCCACTCACATGTACCTGAGCAGACTTGGGTTGTGAAGGTTATAGACACACACTTCTGAGCATGTGACAATTGATATTCTGGCAGCTGTGATGGGGGTGGCACCATGTTTCACGCAGGTAGCAGTGACAGAGCTTCTGACATCCAGAACTGAGTATCATGGAAGCCAAACAGTAACAGGGTACCATTTCCCCTACAAAGTCCCTTTGGGTTAACTAAGAATTGTCCCTAAATTAGTTGCTCAAGAGCCTGGTTTTCATACCCTCCTGGAGAGCCATAAGTTACAAGTGACCTTTTATAAATTATTTACTGGTTAAACTAAATGTTATTTGCAATGCAAAACACTTTTATAGTTATTAAACAAATAATCATCAAATATCACATTTCTATGCAAAATAAACAAATCTTGTTCATTTCAACATGCTAAATTTTAAACACTAGACATGTTTAGCATTCTAGGGGACAGGGTAACCTAATCTTAGTAAGCGAATAGATTTTCACTTCTTTCTTTGTGTATGCATTTGGTGCATATATTTTTGAGTTGTTGAAAGGAGGTTGTGTTTATAGGCGTATTTTTTATTACTGGTATTTCAATTTAATACAGTACAGTGGAAAATGCAACTGGCCTGCCTAACACAATCACCCTAAACACTAAGGCATTCATTCTGTGAGCAATTATTGAATGCTTTCTATGTACAAACAGTAGCAAAGATGAAATGCATGAAATTAATAATAGGAGATAGTCTCAGTTTTTAAGCTCTCACTATCACAGTTTCCTTGGATTAAAAATGGTATCCAAACTAGCAAAGTCTTCATTATACTGCTATAATTTCTACTTATTTCTCAAATTAATTGCTCTTTCCATAGTACTTATTTATTATTAAGGCTATCCAAGGAAAATAACCTATTTTGTTCCTGTGGGCCTCACTGGTAGTATCATAAAACTTCGTGTTATATTTCTTTTTTTTTTTTTTGAGACGGCGTCTCGCTCTGTCACCCAGGCTGGAGTGCAGTGGCGTGATCTCGGCTCACTGCAAGCTCCGCCTCCCGGGTTCATGCCATTCTCCTGCCTCAGCCTCTCCGAGTAGCTGGGACTACAGGCGCCTGCCACCACGCCCGGCTAATTTTTCGTATTTTTTAGTAGAGACGGGGTTTCACTGTGGTCTCGATCTCCTGACCTTGTGATCCGCCCGCCTCGGCCTCCCAAAGTGCTGGGATTACAAGCGTGAGCCACCGCGCCCGGCCTTCGTGTTATATTTCAAAACAATATTACTATTCATCTCCCACGGGCCATATTAACATAAATGTCCTTTGGGGAAACAACCAAATAAATCACTTATGTATCTCCAACCATGGTCATGTGTCTTAGAAGAATCCCAGAGCCAGCTACCCATCCTACTCTCATCCTAACCAAACCCTGCTTTGTGGCATCAATAACTAATTACATTAAAGTTCTGCCTAAGTAACATAGATTGATAGTTTCATTATAGCATTTAATTAGAATTGTTTTTAATTTTTCAGGAAAGAAATGGTGTAATAGATGAAAGAACAGCTGTTGTAGGTCACATGGAAAGAATATGATAGAGCAACAAAAAATAAACTTCGCTAGAAAAGCCAAGTGGCATTTAAGTGTTTGGGAATGGCTTATGTGAAGGGAAGGAAGTCAGCCATCTGTCACATTTCATCTGATCAATGTCTCTGAACTTTATCACTAATGTTACCTGTGTGGCATGTGTAGGCAAGGGCAAGAGGAAGTACTTGCAGAAACAAGGTCTGCTCTGGATCAATAAATTCTATTTCCTATAACATGGCACCACCTTAGCTTCTAGGAATATGAAGGGGATCTTTGATCCCTAATGTAGCCCCTTTTTGGACAGAAACTAAAAATCTTCAGGTTTTAAACAAACTTGTAACAGGTATGACTATTTTTTTCATTAAAGGGATAACTGGAGTAAAACTCTTGCCATGCTTTAAACTGATGTTAAACTGATTTCCTCTTTAAAGATGGAAAACTGGTCAGGTACGGTGGCTCATGCCTGTAATCCCAGCACTTTGGAAGGCCAAGGTGGGTGGATCACCTGAGCTCAGGAGTTCGAGACCAGCCTAGGCAACATGGCAAAACCCTGCCTGTACGAAAAATACAAAAACATAGCTAGGCATGGCGGTGAGTGCCTATAGTCCCAGCTACTTGGGAGGCTGAGGCGGGAGGATCACTTGAGCCTGGGAGGCAGAGGTTGCAGTGAGCCAAAATTGCACCACTGCACTCCAGCCTGGGTGACAGAGTGAGACCCAGTCTCAAAATAATAATAATAATAATATTTTTAAAAATCAAGATGGAAGAGTGTGACACACACACAAACACATGTTGTATATATCTTTAAGGAATTTTTTTCATGTAATTGTGGGAACTGGCAAGCCTAAACCGGTAGCAGCCTGGCAGGCTGGAAACTCAGGCAGGATTTGTATGTTGTCTTGGTATAGAATTTCTTCTCCAGAAAACCTCCCTGTTTGCTCTTAGGAACTTCAACTGATAGGAGAAGGCCTATTCACATTATCAAGGTTAATCTCCTCTACTTAAAGTCAACTGATTGTAGATGTTAATGACCTCTACAAAATACCTTCACAGCAACATCCAGACTAGTGAAACAACTGGAACCATAGCCTCATTAAGTTGATGCAAAATTTAATCATCACACCTCTTTAAAAAAGAACCCTCCATGGTTTGTTTTCAGACATCTACCTTCAGCCCTCTTGGACAAGAATGGCATGTACCTGCATAAGTGTCATCTCTCTGTCTTCATATACACGAGGAACACATTCTATCAATTATGGTACTTCTTTCCAATGAGTACAGAAATACTTCTTAACCCAGTGTTCCAAATGCCACTTCCATTTTCCAGAGCTAGCATGCAAAATAAAACATATTGACTCTCCCTTCCTAAGCAATTTAGTCACCTTGTGTTCTTAGCCTTTGCTTCTCTGCTGATTGTTATGGTGTAGTTGGGAGCTGGATATTAAATATATTTGAATAGTTTTTTTAAAAGGCTTTAGTTAGAGATGAAAGCAAGAAAACAACACAATGGGATCAAGACTCAATGCTGGTACAGCAGGACAAGAGGAGCCAATAATAATGTGTCATAAGTCAAATAATACATAGGGAAGTTAAAGCAGGTGAGAGACAGGAAGAAGAGCTGGGGAATTGTTCCTCCTAATGACAAGAGAAGAGCCAAAATTTCATGAACCAAAGGGGACCAGAGTGTGTCAATGGAGGATTTCGAGGGCAAACCCAAAGTGAGTGTTTAGATGGTGAGGATATTCTGAGTATATAAAGGATCCAACCTGAATTTTAAAGTTATATTATGTCCAGTTGAAGAGCCACTATAGTCTTTGGTAGAATGGGGCAACCAATGTTTCCTAAACCTTACTCAGCCGGGCGCAGTGGCTCACGCCTATAATCCTAGCAATTGGGAGGCCGAGGCAGGCAGATTGCCTGAGCTCAGGAGTTCGAGACCAGCCTGCGCAACATGGTGAAGCCTTGTCTCTACTATAATACAAAAGAAATTAGCCAGGTATGGTGGCGTGCACCTGTAGTCCCAGCTACTTGGGAGGCTGAGGCAGGAGAATTGTTTGAACTCAGGAGGCAGAGGTTGCAGTGAGCTGAGATTGTGCCACTGCACTCCAGCCTGGGCAACAGAATGAGACTCCATCTCCAAAAAAAAAAAAAAAAAAAAAAAAACCGCATGTGTCCTAGTCTTCACAGTATAGCCTAGAACCTGACACAGGTTTTTGGGCTTCCTGGTCAAGGTGGGTGAGTACTGTGACACAAGTTCTTCTGCTTCCAATATAGAGTTCAATTAGGAGTCCTCTGGAAGGCAGTATAAGAAGACTGATCATGATTCCAAACTGCAGATCTAATGGTCATCTCTCTCAATGTACTGCATTGAATTTTATTACGTTTAATAGATATTTTATCAATCATGTATACAATCATATTTTTTATCCTAATGTTTATATTTTGTTTTCTTATTTCTCCTTATGATTTCAATAATCACCAATTTTATTCAATCAAAATGCCAGGGTAATCTTCGCCCCCAAATCTTGCTCATGCACAGTGTCAAAGCATGAAGTCTTATCCCTTCTCTCCATCCCTTTCCTTTGTCCCTTGTTCTCTCTGTGCACTTATTCTTTCACTAGATTTGTATCTTTATTTAAGATCTCTTTAGAGACTTCCTTGCTTCCATCTTTGCAACTCTAATGTATATATTTCCCCTTTCAGTAGATTAGAATCATGAAAACATGATTCTGGTAATATTCATTTCATCAATGTCTTTTTATGAGTCCCATAATCCTACAGAGTAGGATCCAAATTCCTTGACTTAGCATTCATTCTCTTCTATAATTTACATACAGCCTATCTTTTTAATATTGTCCTCAACCATAATTCTACTGTGAACTTCATAATTCAGGAAATTGCCATTTCCAGAAAACATCTGATATATATCTTTTTTTAATTTTCAGGCCATTCCACATGTATTCTGCCCACTAGTTGGTTTCCATCTTTCTGTTTGTCCCTTTTTCAAACCTGAGCTATAAAACTACCTCCTTTACAAAAATCTTTCCTCATCTGTTACTCCTGGGAATTCCTTTTCTTTTTGATGAATCACTACATCACTTGTAGTATATAGCATTTGATTATAATTACTTAGGAATAGACTGTATTACCTCACTCTATAAACTCCTTGATGGTAAGAATTTGCTTTACTCATTTCTCTTTTGCTAATAGTGGCTTTGATAAATTAGATGCACATTGTATTTTGTAAATGAAATAATACATTGAAGAATGAGTCAATCCTTGGAACAAATTCATTCTTGAGTCATCTCTCTTAATCCATGTGAATAAAAGACTTGCTTAGCAGAGATAATTACAATTCCAAGAAAATCTCTCAACTTCACAGTATATACCTAACAAATCATTTTTCTGAAATAAACTATAAGTATCAAACATATTAGTACGAGTTATTTCCTTCACTTCCTTCATCCAGTCTAATTTATTCTTATATTCTTTCATTCACCAAACATTTACTGTATTTTTAATATATGCTGTCCTAATGCTAGAAATTAGAACAGTAGAGAACATAATTGTTACCTTCAAGAGGCTTTCTACTAGAGGCATCTACTAACTAACTAACATCTCTACTAGAGATGTTAACTTTAGCATAATTAAAGTATAGTATGACAAGTGTTCCAGCAGAGAAATAAATGTGGCCTTGGAAGGCAAAAGAGGAGTCACTAAGCCAAATCAAGATTCAGTAAAGAATTCACCAAGACAGTAAAGTCTGAGTTGAATTTTTAAGGGAAAATTGAAGTTTCATAAATGGACACCTTTGGAGGAGGTAGTCTTCCAAGGAGAACCTAATATGTGAGGGCACAGAGGCAAGGGCAAGCAGTACGGGCTCTATGACTTGAAGGAATGGACTCACAGAAGACAATACTAGAGTGGTGTGTTAAGTTTTTGATGGCCATTGTAACAAATTAGCATAAACCTGGTGGCTTAAAACAGCATAAATTTATTCTCTCACAGTTCTGGAGGCCAGAATTTGGAAATCCGTTTCAATGAGCTGAAATCAGGGTGTGATGTCAGCAGAGCCACACTCCTTCTGGAGGCCCCAGAGGAAACCCGTTTCCTTGCCTCCCTCAGATTTCAGTGGCTGTCCACATTCCCTGACTTGTGCCTGCATGCTTCCAAACTCTATTTCCATCGTCATGCTGCCTCCTTCTCCTCTGTGTGGTGGTCTAATCTTGGTCTACTTCTGTCTTATAAAGACGCATGTGATGCCATTTAGGACCCACCTAAATTATCCAGGATGATCTTCCCATCTCAAGATCCTTCACTTAATCACATCTACAGAGAACCCACCTTTCCTCTCAAATATTTCTTTTTTTTTTTTTTTTTTTTTTTTTTTTGAGATGGAGTCTCGCTCTGTCACCCAGGCTGGAGTGCAGTGGCACGATCTCAGCTCACTGCAAGCTCCGCCTCCCGGATTCATGCCATTCTCCTGCCTCAGCCTCCCGAGTAGCTGGGACTACAGGCGTCCGCCACCATGCCCGGCTAATTTTTTGTATTTTTACTAGGGACGGGGTTTCCCCATGTTGGCCAAGATGGTCTCAATCTCCTGACCTTGCGATCTGCCCGCCTCAGCCTCCCAAAGTGCTGGGATTACAGGCATGAGCCACTGCGCCTGGCCTCCTCTCAAATATTGTAGTACCTGGATTGCTTCCAGATACACGAAAGCACAGGTAAATGCTCACATTCCTCTAAAGAAGGAAATTAATTGAACTATTGGCAATACCTTGACATCATACTGAAGTAAAAAACTAAAGCTGTCATCCAGAAACAAATTTATTTCATCATTAGAAAAAAGGGAACAATTTACGTGGTGCCTTTAGATAAAAAACGAAAATGAGAGAGGAGAAATAACAGGACAGTGGGCTCAGGGGAGAGAAACCAGGATTACAGTAAAGTCTGTGTATCAGCCAAGATGCTATAAGTAATATGGGAACAGAATTTAACATAGGAGTTAGAATTTGGACAATTGTGGCATAGCTGAGGAAGTGAATGTCTGGAAAGGTGACTGAAATGATTAGGGAAACCTTAATAAATCAGTCTGTCTGAAGTACTGATGTGGATGGAGTGGGGTCCAAGCACATGTGGCTCTTGAAATGAAACACAAAGATCAAGCTAAATAGAGGTCTGTGGACTCTGCTGCTTCTGGGGGAAGCCCTTGACTTCAACTAGCAATGTCCTCAGTGTGCCCACAGATATTGGTCTGATGGTGGGCCTGGAGCCACAGTTTTGAACAGAACCAACAATTGAGTAAACAAGTGGATGCACAGGAAAATGAAGACAAGCTGGGATGCTCGGGGCACCTCTTTGTATGCCTGTCACCATCTATCTTAGTCCATTTTCCACTACTATTTCAAAAAACACCAAAGGCTTGGTAATTTAGTTTTTTAAAAAACAGATCTATTTGGCTCACAGAGGCTGGAAAGTCCAAGAGCACGGCTCCAGCATCTGGAAAGATTTATCCCATGGTGGAAAGGTGTCACGTGATGAAAGAGCATGTGAGACAAAGAGAGGAAATCATGTTGAACTCATCCTTTTTATCAGGAACCCATTCTCACAATAACTCACTCATTCCCACCATAATTAACCTTTCCATGAAGGCAGAGCTCTCATGATGTAATCACCTCTTAAAGTTCTCATTTCTTACTACTGCTACAATGGCAATAAAGTTCCAACATGAGTTTTAGAGAAAATATTTAAACCATAGCACCCTCTGACTACAAAAATCTTCTAAGGACATGGATTTCAGCTTCAACTCCCTTTAAATTCAATTCACCTTTAAATCCCATGCAATTTCTTCTTTTGGCAAACTATTATTTTATGGTTTGCTTTATTTGATAACAGAAAGGGTTTTTTTCCTCTTGTTTAGTTGATCACGGCTAAAATTAGAGATCCCTCATCATAACTAAACTGACACAACACATTCCAGTAGAGCCTATAAGATGTGCAAAAGGAATCCCAAATAATTTCTTGGAGTGAAATTTTTATGCAACTCAAGAGAAAGGGTGATTTCACATCTGGGTCAAGATAGGAAAGTACAGAGTAGTTTTCACGGAAGAGGCAGGAGGCAAATAAAATGCTGAGAATAAAACTTCTCCCCCCAGATTCATTAATATCTTGAAGAGCTTCTACAGCCACAGGAGACTAAGCCAATTTACCTTAATCTTGACAGACAAAAAGGCTTCCCTCTAACATGCTGCATTATAATTTCTCAAATTCTGTAAGTCAGGAACTTAGGAGAGAAATTCAAGATGATTCTCAGCATTCACAGCATTAAGTCTCTGGAAATACTCCCCCAAATCTTTTTTCCTCTATTGGATTTATTTCTTTTTGCTTTACTTGATACTCAAAATGATTTGGTTATTTCTTTTTTCATTGGGTCAATCTGTTAGTCTGATTTCAAACTCTGAGAATTTTGGATTAGTTGCTTTTAGAGACTCAGGACAAATCCTGCCTTTGCCTCTTAGTGGGATGAGAAATTCTTCTCTGAACTCACAAAGAGCAAGATTAGATTATCAGCTCCTAGTGTCTCCTATTATAGTTCATGCTGCAGGAAGCAGTTCCAGAGAGTGTGTTAACCTGGTCTTTGTTCAATTAGGTGCTTGACTTGTGTCCTTGAGAACCTAATGTGTATGTACACCCAGGACTATTAAAATCTATTTGAATTCCTGTAGGAGTTTCGTGGTCTTCAGATCTCATGGTCTCTCAGAGAGGCACCTCATACGTAAGAGGTAACTGGTACCAGTTAACATAGACAAAAGTCTCAGTTCCATGAGTATGAACTCATGGATCATTTTGATGTGAATAATCTCATCTTATCATTAGTAGTAAGTATAAATATATACGTGTGTGTGTATGTGTGTGTGTTATGTATATATAACACAGCAACTGATATTTTACAAACTGCTTTTGCAAACATTTATGTTTCATAACAATGTAATCACCCAAGGGGTTCTTTGTGCCAGCTGCCCAGATAGAGCCGATTTATCACGACAGAGGAATTGCAGTAGAGAAAATGTTTAATTCACGCAGAGCCGGCTAAATGGGAGACTGGAGTTTTACTATTTCTCAAATCAGTCTCCCCCAAAATTTGGAGATTGGGAGTTTTTAAGGATAATTTGGTCAGTAGGGGTCCAGGGAGTGGAGAGTCCTGATTGGTTAGGTTAGAGATGAACTCATAGGGAGTTGAGTGCTGAGTCCATTCCTAGGTGGGGCCCACAAGACCAGATAAGCCAGTTTACACATCTGGGTGGTGGGTGGTGCCAGCTGATCCATCAAGTGTAGGGTCTGAAAAATATCTTGAGCATCAATTTTAGGTTTTACAATACTAATGCTATCCCCAGGAGCAACTGGGCAGGTTTAGAATCTTGTAGCCTCCAGCTGCAAATCTCTTACACCATAATTTCTAATCTTGTGGCTAATTTGTTAGCCTTACAAAAGAAGTTTGGTCCCTAGGCAAAGAGGGAGTTTGTTTCAGGAAAGGTTGTTAACATCTTTGTTTCAAAGTTAAACTCTAAACTAAGTTCCTCCCAAAGTTAGTTTGGGTTACGCCCAGGATTGAACAAGGAAAGCTAGGAGGTTAGAAGCAAGATGGAGTGCGTTAGGTCAGATCTCTTTCAATGTCATACTTTTCTAACTTATAATTTCTGCAGAGGCGATTTCGACACTGCTTCATGGTAGACAAGGTAAAAACGTTATTCCTATGTTAGCGATAAGAAAACTGGAAAACAGAAAAGTGAAGGCTCTTCCTTAAGTTAGTATAGACAATGAGTATCAGAGCAGAACTTAAATTCTTTACAGTCTACACTAGAATGGACATAACTATCTTTTCAAGAGTTGAAAATAAATTTACAGGAAATATCACATTCAACGTCCCAGTACTATCTGGGGAAAAAAGGGGAAGATATTTATCTTTCACTATAAATAGAAAAACCAAGTCCTTGGAGGCTAAGTGCCCAAAGATGCTGTATTAGACTGCTCTCATATTGCTATAAAGAACTACCTGAGACTGGGTAATTTGTAAAGAAAAGAAGTCTAATTGGCTCATGGTTTCGCAAAATGTACAGGAAGCATGGCTGGGGAAGCCTCAGGAAACTTACTATCATGGTGGAAGGCAAAGAGGAAGGAGGGATGTCTTACATGCCCTGAGCAGGAGGAAGAGAGAAAGAAGGGGGAGGTGCTACACACTTTTAAACAACCAGATCTCGTGAGAACTCATTCACTATCACAAGAACAGCACGGGGGAAATCTTCCCCCATGACCCAACCACCTCCCACCAGGCCCCTTCTCCAACAATGGAGATTACAATTCAGTAAGATTTGGGCAGGGACATAAATCAAAATCATATCAGATACCTAGCCAGTCAGATGCAAATAGGACCCCAAAATGTCATATCTGAGCTCTTTCTCAGACCCTTATCTCTAATCAAACCAAATAAAACATTAGGGAAGGGTGGAAAGCAAGAAGATATTTATTCCAAAGTAAACAGCCCGTATACCCTGCCTCTAGTAAGGAAGACTGCCTTCTTAACTTCAATTGATAACTGAAAATTCCTAGTCAGCCAAATTACATTGATTTTATTGCATATTTCAAGATATCATAATGGTAATTAATCTTCTAGGAAACAATACAGTTTGTTGTTATATCCAGAGAGGCAAGGAGCTAAGTTTGTGCTTGGTGACTTACAACCAATGGGTGCCACTAACCTTCAAATGTGCTATTACGTTATTTAACTTTTAGACAGATTAATAGAGTTCTTGATTATTAATATGATTTTAATATCTGATAGTTCAAGAGGGTAATAATGTTGTAGAGCTAAGACAGGAGGAAAAGGTAAAAATTACCATCACTACTGGTGATTCACTGCTGGTATGTGACGCTAAAAACATGCTTTATTACTTGATTTTAACTTAATAATTCAGAAGGAAAGGTAACAATTCAGAGAGTCAGAAAATGGGGAGTGACTAAATTCTCCCTTTCTTTTCTATAGAATTCAATAAAATTGAAATTTGAAGGTGTTTCAATTATCCAGAGGACAAGATGTTTGTTCAGCAAACATTTGCTGAACAGCTACCATGTACAAGGCCCTGGACTAGTAATCCAATCTCTAAAACTCCCTTTCCTCGGGTGCTGTCAGTTTAACTGAGGAGTAAGATGGGAAAATAATAAATCAGGTGGCCAGGCATGGTGGCTCAGTCCTATAATCCCAGCACTTTGGGAGGCTGAGACGGGTGGATCATGAGATCAGGAGTTCAAGACCAGCCTGGCCAACATAGTGAAACTCCGCCTCTACTAAGGATACAAAAATTAGCTGGGCATGGTGGCACGTGCCTGTAGTCCCAGTTACTTGGAGGCTGAGGCAGGAGAATCACTTGAACCCGGGAAGTGGAGGTTGCAGTGAGCCGAGATCATGCCACTCCACTCCAGCTTGGGTAACAGAGTGAGACTTCATCTCAGAAAAAAAAAGAAAAAAAAGAATAAATCACGTACTATATGCTACCATATAGACTGGAGAGTTGCTTTCTCTTCCTGGATCAGCCCAGGAAAACTCACAGAAAAGGTGTAAGTAAGTAAAAATGAGTAGTTCCTTTATCTAAAAAAGAAAGCAAAGCAAAAGAAGAAGGGTAAGTGTCCGTGTGCCTGGCCCTGCGTCAGAAGATGCACATATAAGGCAGGGGTTTTGTCTGTGTTGCTGGACTGTTGTAGCCCCTGCCTGACCTGCTGATGTCATTCAATAAATATTTATTGGGCAGAGAAATGAACCTTAGGTACAAGGATAACAGAATGTGAGAATTGTTTTTATCTTGACTCATGTTTGACCATGATTTTGCATTTGTCTGCTTTCTGATTCAGATTCACAGTTCATTATTAGCAATGCCAAAATACAAAAACTTCTGAAAACCAAAAGTGTTTTCCCAACTCATTTGGTGTCAAAATATAACCTGACTTGATCTCATTTAGTGGAAAAACCTGACCTGGAGTGACATAAGGCTATTTTTAATCTAAATTTACTCTAATTAGTGGGAATATTTACTGAGAAAGTAATGGTGTTTGGCAACGTGGTGCTGCCCCCGACCTCGCTGGGGGTGTTATATAATATGCATTACATGTACTACTTTAGCACCTTTTCAAGATCTGAAAAATGTTGAATTACAAAACACATTTGCCCCAAGAGTTTTAGATAAAGGATTGTAGACCTGTAAAACATTACAAATGAGCCTGATGCAATTCACAGATCCTATCAGCTTTTGCTTCTTTACCTCCTTCTGGCTTATTGTTTAGGGTTTGTCTTATGTCAATCTCAGTGTGGGTTTTTGTGTGGCCTTACTGTGGCCCCAGATAATCGCCGCCCCATGTATGTGCTCCACTCTAGTCCAGCTCCTGTTTGTGGCTGACCCTGCCAGGGGCCCTGTATGAGTTTCAAATGTCCAAAGACATTTTGCACACCTGACCCTGATGTATTGTCACCATTTTAGGGATCATATAAGTACGGCTATAGAACTGTCATTTGGTCCCAAGCCTATGGTTAAACTCTGATGCCAAATCACCTTTCCTGTCCCTCAATCCCTCAAACCATTGCACTCCTCTCACACAAAACATGTTACCAAAACCAGCATTGTCTCAGATACTGAAATTAATACTAGTTAGATATTCTCTAAGAATTTAGCCACAAGTTACAGATAATCTTTAACGGCAACAGAGGTAAGGTTCACCAAATGGAAAGAGAAAACAGAGTAAGAAATTACCTTCACCTGATGTGAATGGACTATTTTGGGCACCTCCGAAACTATAAAGCTCAATACACTAAACGGAAAAGTACAAAGAAGCAAGGAAACCAAGTCAAAGCCATTGTCTATTGCAAACCTTGCCAAAGACAAACTCTGAACTCAACAGTAAAGACATTCTGCTTGTTCTGAGCACCTAATATGTATTAGATGCTGCAGCCAATGATTTGTTGTCTCATAGAATCCTCACAATAACCAGTGAGATAAGTTTAGATACCTTTATTTTACAGAGAAGGAGAAAGGCATATTAGGATTGAAAAACTTCCCCTAAAGACATAGACCTTGGACAAGGCAGACCTGGGAGTAGGTTTGTTCTCTGTACTATGCAGCTCTGCCTCACACAACTGTGCTTAAAGCCACATGCAAAAGGATGCTGGCCTTGACAAAGAAAAGGACCCTTACTCTTTACTTCTAGGAATGTATAGAATACCCATCTCAACACTGATTAGCAGTAATCAATAATGAATTGTAAGTAGGTGATGGTCTTATCCACAGGCTCATCTGATTTATTCTTATTGATAGCAATGGCAGTGGCATGTTGAGCAGCTACTAGAACCTGGGCCTCGTGCTGAGCACTGATCACGAATCATCTTCTCGCTCACCCTGCCAGGAAGGCATTATAATCTCTGAGATTCAGAGAACTTGAGTAACTTGCCTGTGATTCCTCTTCTA
Organism: Nomascus leucogenys; assembly: GCF_006542625.1. Taxonomy (NCBI): domain Eukaryota; kingdom Metazoa; phylum Chordata; class Mammalia; order Primates; family Hylobatidae; genus Nomascus; species Nomascus leucogenys. The sequence continues at coordinate 102,482,788 of NC_044395.1, forward strand.
GCAAGTGGAAGACAAGAGATTTAAATACACAATTATCTAAACATATGCTGAAGCATGAGCTAAAACACATGCTCTTTCCACACATCATGCTGTAACACTTTCAAATAAGAATCTATTGTTGGCATTGAATCCTAAGAGCCATATCTTTTTCACAGCACTCACCCTTGAGCCATTATTGCAGGAAGATGGAAGGCTCATAGTACCACTACATTTTCCCTCTCCTAAGAAACACAGAAGCACATATGGACTTTGGAGTGCCCTAGAATGACCACCTGTGACTCGCCATGCTCTGAGAATGCAATCTTACTTCAGAATTAAGAGGACAACATTATTTAAATAATTATACTGTAATCCACTCACTCTTCCCGCACACTGAGAAATCCATCTGTGAGCTGCTTGAGTACAGCCAACTCTCCCACCCATACTGCACCGAGCCGTGAACAGGCCACCAGTGGTTTTTTTCAAGTGATGTGATTTTTCAAACCTTGCTCACCTATTATAAGACAGCATGGATGATAGGGCACACAGACATAGAAAAATTACCCCCACTCTTCTCCTTGGAAAATACTGCAGTAAGAATATAATCTTCTAGCTGTAATACAGAACGGAATTTAAAAAGAGGGCTATGCCATCAGCACAGAGCTCTGCATCTTTCCAGGCCTTCTTCCTACACCCATATTCTCCATGACCTATGAGCTGCCCCTTCATATTGCAACCCCAGCACCTAAGAACTGGATAATTCAGTGATTTTCAACCAGGGAAAATAGGCTCTACTCCACCCCCGGGAAGTAGTGTTGGTGGAGGAGTTTAGAAATGCGCGTGGGGTATGAGAAGTGCAGTTTTGGCAACATGAAATGGAGAGCTGGTCTGTCTTTTAGTCAAGGGAAACCAGAAATATGTGAGCCTGCTCCAAAAAATATCAAGACCAATTCTTCTGTTGGGAGGTACGGCCATAGAACTGTCATTTGGTGCCAAGCCTATGGTTAAACTCTGATGCCAAATCACCTTCCCTGTCCCTCAATCCCTCAAACCATTGCACTCCTCTCACACAGAATGTGTTACTAAAACCAGTGTTGTCTCAGATATTGAAATCTGAGAATATCTAGTTAGATATTCTCTAAGAATTTAGCCATAAAAGACAAATAATGGAGGGAAAGAAAGTAAATGGGGAAAATAATACAATAATTCTTAAAGCTACAGATAATCACATTTCTTGATTTTTAAATACAACTTTAGAAAAACTAGGAATCAAGCCAGACTAATATAAAAAATAATATTGCTTATCATTCTCCCATGGTTATATTTCTCTCATGCTCCCCTCACTCTACATCTTTAACCCCAAATTTAATCATTGACAGAAATAGATGGTTAGGATATGACCACTTAATTATCTGGTTCTGCACCAAGTGGGCTATTTTTTTTGCTGAGTGTACGAATGTACAATGTATTGCAGGTGTCACCACACAATGGCATTCAGGCAAATTCAACCATAGCCTGTTTTTGTATGACCTGGAAGCTAACAGTGGCTTCCACATTTTTAAAGCATTGTTAAGAAGAAGGAAGAAGAGAAAAAGAAAGAGGAGGAGAAGGAGGAGGAGGAGAAAAATATTTAATGGAGATCACATGTGGCCTTACATCACCTAGAATATTTACTATTTGGCTTTTTACAGGAAAAATGTTCTGACCCCTGTCTGCATTAATAATTTTTAACTCAAGCATTTTGAGACCAGGGATAGGGATAAAGCCTCTCCTGAGAAAATATTGATCAGTCCCAGCACCACGCAAACAGGCTCCTAACTGAGGATATATTTTTAATAACAAAGATGTAGAAAAGGCAGCTCCTAACTTGCCAATCCTGTATGTGGTCCGGAAGCAGATATCAAACATAGATCCCTGTGCACCTTAGCGAAGCATCAGGCCTTGCTGCGTAGTCAAAAGAATACCCTCATTTTGGTTTAAGGTCATTAGCAACAGCCCCCAGGTCTTTATTAATGTGTTACTGATTCAGGTGCCCAAATAGTCATCTGGAGCTCTATCCTTCCTACCTCAGTTTCCATTAATTCTTTGCTATTAAGTAGAAAACAAATTAGGCAAATATTGCTAAGAAGGGGATTATGAAGATTATAATTAACAAAAGAAACAGTTGGAGGATTTATAGCAAAGGCTGGTTCCAGTCAAGTTTCACTGGGAAAGAGCATCATCTCTATCTCATTTGCCAGTAATTAGCTCTGCCTTTATTGCATTGTAAATACTGCTTTAATTACTGCACTCCTTAGTTCAGAAGACAGAACTCGGTATCCTTATTGGATTTCATGTTCTGGCAATCCCTCGGAGCCTTTGCTGTGCACAATAGATGTATGCAAATGCAACTGGTAATGGCAACATGAAAGGATTACAAGGAATAGATTTGAACAATGTGAGTCACACACAGTTCTGGAGAAGGAATTGCCTGCCCCCATCCCCCACCCCTTCATTATAATCCTGATCTCCCTTACTCTGGAGTCTCAGGAAGAATTAATGAACATAGATAAGGTAACTCTGTTGGGACAACATTTGAAAAGGCTTAACTAAGCCAGTGGAGATAACCATCTTTAGGACTTCCAGGCTATAGAAAGAAAGTGATAATTAATTAGGCATTAGTAGCATCAGCTAGGATGAACCATGAGATACAGGGGCCAGAGCCAGAGGACTCAGGCTTGAGGCTCAGCTCATCCATTAACTCACAGGGTGGTTTGGGTAAATCGTTTCTCTTTGGAACCTTAACTTTCACCATTGAAAAATGGGGAGTTACATTAAGTGGTTGCATATAACTCCAGATCAAAAATTGCATGGATTTGTACATTTTATTTTGAAAGACATTTTAAAACACATCTATTTTAATTCTGTGTGGCAGATTTCACTGGTGCCACACGATACTCCCTGAGGTCACCTTTGATTTCAGTTGCTACTATGGTAGACAGTTCTATGAAAGTTTATGCTTCCTTTGCATTGTCAATTGCCTATCAAGTGCATACCTTGCTTTTCCATATTCTGCTCCAGGATCAGCTCTCTGAGCACCACACGAGTGGAGCTCCTGAGGGCAACACTCAATGGAAAGGAGGCAGGACCAGATGGACAAGTGTACCATTCTCCTATCTTTCATCCTGGAAAATCTTTGGGATGTTCCTGAGGAGTCCCAGAGGAACTGAACTCTGTTGCCTATAAAGAGTGACCTCAATATTGTTCCCTTTTATTGGCTTTTCTTCCTTCCTTGCTTCTTCACACCTGCTTCCAAGGTTTAACTCCTAATAAAATCTTCCCGCCAAGGTACTTGTTTCAGACTCTGCTTTCAGGGAACACAAACTAACACACTCTTTTAGTTAAATGACAAAGGAATTAAGGCGGAAAGAGAATGATGTAACTAGACCAAGGTCAGTGTTTAATCTAGTGTTCTTTCCACTGCCCTATTTATAGAAGGACAGTCCACATGGTTGAAAAATATATGCAGATGAGACTTACTGGGCTTCCTTCTTAACATCTCATCAAAAAAGATACAACCAGCCAGTAGAGAAATATTAACAAACCACATGATATAAAAGTTAAGAGTCATCACAGATGAAGGAGATTTTCAATAACAAAAAGAGAATAAGAACACACTTTTTGGCATCAAATGGACCCAGATTTGAACCCTAGCTGTCATTTAGTAGCTGTGTGATTTTATTGTATAAGCTTTCTGAACTTTATTTTGCTTACCTATAAGATGTCACAAATAATAATACCTAAAATATAATAACCTCCCAATAATTATATTATCATAAACATTATTCTTGCCAAACAAAAAACAATCAATACTGCGAATGATAACTGTACTCAAAAATTTAAATTTTAGTTAATCTGTGCCCTTTCCAAACAACAGCCTGATGCAAGTGGTTTTTTTTCCCTCCTTTCTGATTATTGAGGCACAAAGACACAGCAAAACACAAATGAAAGAGGAACACTGAAAACTGTATATTCTTTCTTGTCTAGGACTTCGACAGAGGCTCTTTGATGACATTTGGCACTAATTTTCTCCACCCTTTTGTGTTACAGATTGACACTCTCATAGATGATGAAGACTGAGACAGAGATCCATCCTTCCTGGCTCTCCATTTTTCTAAGCCACCTGTGCCAACTGGTAGGGAACATATTCCAGATTCTGCAGAATTAGCAGGCAAGCATCCAGTGATGAATACACAGGAATACAAAGCCAGGTCAGGAAATCATCCAATCTCAGGGCCTTAAATGTCATCAGATCTTTACTACAGTAACCCTGCCAATTGGTAACCCTGCCTCTCCTGAATATTGTCACATTCCAAGACAGACTATTCCATATTTCGACAGCTCTGACTTTTAGAAATCATTTCTTTATACACATCCAAAATATTTTCCCTGTGGCTCACATTCATCATCTGTCATAATTCTAATCTAGTACATCATTTAAAACAAAAGCTAATCATTTTGCCATATGGCAACCCTGGAAAAAAATTGGAAATCTCAGCCACATCTGCTCATGGTTGCCACTTCTTCTGAAACCCCATATCTTTCCTTAGTTCTTCATTTATTTTCCACCGCTCAGGGAAATCAGAGAAGTAACTTGAAAAAATCTGAATACCTAACGTTCTTTGAAATTAAAACAAATAATAATAACATGGCTTTATCTGTAAACAAATCATTGAGAGTTGACCATCTGATCAAATAGGTCCATAACTATATTTTACTTACAAGTCAGATGTTCAGATAGAAGTACATGGATTTCGGAGTCAGGACAATATATATTTGAACCTCAGCTCTGCCACTTACTAGCCGAGTGACCTAAAACAGATGACTTCACCTCTCTGGGCCTCAGTTTCCTTATCTATCAAGTTGACTGACAACACCTATCTCAAAGAGTTATTGTGTGGATTAAATGAGAGAAATAATGGGAGTATGCTCAGTATGTAGCCTGGCCACGCAGTACAGTAAAAAGAAAATGAGTTTGAAGCACGTGAAAGAGTTGGAATCCTGGCTGTGCTATTGTTTATCTATGAAAATTTGTAGGAGAAATCCAGGTATTCTAAGTCTCCTTTTCCTCATTTGTCACATGGGAAATAACACTGAATTTAAGACTTGCACTGCATAGATTTAAAATATTATTTGCAAAATATCTAACACAGACTCTGTTTTTTCAGTTATCTTTATTTTTACAAACTTACAAAAGTTTCTTTTTTCCTTCACTTCCACAGAATCTTATTAGAACATGTAAACCAGGGTAATCTCCTAATTCTAAGTTTTTACTGAGGTGGGAGTGACAGGAATAAACATTATGACAAAAAGATGTTGAACATGAATTTACGAAATGTAAAGAAAAGTCCAAAAGATTCCTCTAGAAACTAAAGAATTTATAAAAAATATTTTTTAAAATAATGTTATGACAATATACATTCTGATTTCTTCTATTATTATTAATAATAATATTACTGAGACCAGGGCTCACTCTGTTGCTGAGGCTAGAGTGCAGTGGCGCAACCACTGCTCACTGTAGCCTCTATCTCCCGGGCTCAAGCCATCTTCCCACCTCAGCCTCCTGAGTATCTGGCTTTTTTTTTTTTTTTTTTTTTGGTAGAGATGAGGTCTTCCTGTGTTGCCCAGGCTAGTCTCAAATTCCTGAGCTCAGGCTAGCCTCCTGCCTCAGCCTCCCAAAATATTAGGATTACAAGTGTGTGCTGCCATGCGGGCTAATATTTTTGTATGCTGATGTTCATAAAGAGATCAAGAGTGTTGTAACTGTGACGAAACAGGACACCAGTGATTCTGTCATTTCTCTCGTTAAAACATCATCAGAGAAATTCACAGGGATTAAGCCAGATTAAAAAGTGTTTGGACCATTGGGAAGAATGTAAAATGTTCTGGATGGTGCAAAGGAAAGACAGAACACCACGGAGCATCTATCTGGGGGCATAGCTTTCAAGAGGTGTGGGCCTGCTCATGAGCTGTAATGGCAGGAGGAGTACAGTGGGCTCAGTGCCAGTCCATCACTGACCCTGGAAAAATATGTCCCCCACAAACATCCTTCCAAAAAAGACTCTCTGAATGCATGAAAGCCAAATAAAGAAGTGACAACTTGCAGGCTAAGGGCACTGACTTCTAAGCCTAAAGTTAAAAGCAACTCTGAAAACATGCACTGGAAAAGACATCAGAAGATTTCACTACTGGCCTATTCTCTACTCTGCTTTGTACCCTGAATAATTCCCTTCTCCATCTCTACACCTCAGCTTTACCACCTATGAGATGGAATAAAGGTGCATTGGCTAACTTCTGGGTTGTTTTTTGTTTTGTTTTATATTTTAGCACCAACAAATGCTGTGTTTCTTTTCTGTCAAAGGTATTCAGGATTTATTTGTACCAAGAAGTCAGCAAATTGCTAGGTGACTTCTAGCATAGAACGTGGAACACTAGAAGTTGCATTAAAAAAAGAAAAAAGAACAATAAATTTCTGGAAATGCACTGCTTCAACATGCTCAAGGTGGTTAGTTAACATGTGGCCAGCTGAAACATAGTATCATTTTGAAGGCACTGGCTTTCACTTCATTGGAAGTGCAGACTGAAGCCCAGCTCTGGAAATTCTTGCATAAAGTACAACTTCCTCAGAAATGATAATGGAGTCTCCCTCACTTCTCTTCAAAGAGGCCTTATTCAGAGTCTTCAAGGTGGTAACATGAGCTCCTAAATTCTATGCCAAAAGGGAAATCATCATATTGTCTCTCAGGCACATACTTGCATCATCCCTTCCTTCTACTGCCCAGCCTTGCACCTTTTTATCACGAAGCAGAGACTAGACATGTTCAAGTCTGCGCCCTGTGCAGACAGCAAAGACAAGTCTTGGGAAAGAGGTGCTGTCTGGGGGCCTTCTCGACATGAATACAAGCCACCCCCATACCATCTGATCATTCACTATCTAGATCTAAGGAAAAATAAAACTCGGGTCCCTAAATGCAAACCTCTTGGAAATACTTCCTTCCTGTAGATACAGCCTAAATGTTCAATATTAATGACATAATTACATAATTATTACATGCAATGATAATAATGATATAATCATTAGGATCACCCTACTGGAACATAAGCACTCGCATCTATTAATAACCACATACACATATCATGCTGTCATTATGAAGCTTATAAATTGCTTCTCCATGTGCTGTCTCCTTACAGAAATAAGAATGCTGTGACACTTTGCCCTCCTGGACGTCTCTGGGGATGCTGGTTGTCTTGATAAGCTGCTAAAGGAGGTAATCTCTGAGACCCTTTCCCTAGCATGGAAGAAAGGCAGTATTCATCCTTGGCCACCCACTCTCTATCTTACTCTTTATCTCCTTCATTAAATGTCTTTGCCATTCCATTCCAGCAACAGAAGGCTGGGGTGGGCCAGCCGGATGGCATGATGCTGAAATCACTCCCCATAAAAACGTGCCTGCAATGTTACAACAGCTTTGATGCTGTTGTAATGCACCCATAAAATCAAGGAACATATGTAGAGGCAGCTGCTGGTGGCAGTGAAGGAATGTAAAAAATATGGGGCTGTTGAAAAACTTTGATAGATTTTACTGCTAGCCAAGTATACGTTTTTTTGTGGTCTGCTGTATGAACCTACAAAAAAATCATGCTTTTCTTTTGTGTGTTTATTCTTTGCATCATTTACAACAAATTCTTGAGACAAACTATGAGAGCATGTGATTAGTTTTCAAATCAGTGGTAGAAAGCTCAGAGAGAAAGAAAATGCCTTTTAATAAATGGGCCTTGGAAAGAAGAGGGGCAGTCCTAGGTATTAGAAAGAAGTTAATGTTACTCTAAACCATTTCCCTACATCACACCCTCTGCATCCATCAGGGTTATCAGAGGATGGCTATTCAGCTGCTTGGATCTGGCAAGGATTTTGCAGCAATTAAGTGACAATCAGGCAGGGATATGATTATTAATGGAGGAAATTCAGATTACCTAAGCCTAGAGGTAATAATAATATACAAGCAATATAAGCATATACAAGATAAATCAACAGGATGTAGAAAGAATATATTAGAACTACTATTATATTTATTTGTATGTAAAATCACAGGAAAGACAGTATGTTTTACTAATACTTAATATATGCTCAATGGGAGTTCTGCCATCACTAGCAGGTTAATGTAGGTGAGGGCTCAGTCCAAAATTTGTCTATTAAGTGTTCATATATTGGGATAAATGCTTCAAATTTTTTATCATAAATGTGTGACCAAAATGTAATTCTTCTGTAGATCACATTTTGATACAAGTTTTTTTCTTACAGTTTTTATTTCACCGGCATTTTATTGCATAGTTAGAAGAGTTCAGATGCATGTGGCCACAATGCCACCTTATCCTGCTCTCTCCAGCACGGCAGGTGGTTCTCTTTGCTGCAAGCCACAGTCAAGTTTAAAAGATTTTTTTTAAAAATCAAGAGTGAATTTTGCATAGTTAGAAAAAATAAGCATGGTTTGATAATGGAACGGAGTTTATATACTGGATTTGTCATATATATGTATTTGGACATATATATATTACATATATGGAGAGAGAGTGAGAGAATGCTGTGTAGTACGTGGGCAAGTCATTTACTCTCACATAATTATAAAATGGGGTTACGTTACAAGTATCTTTACAGGATTGGTGGTACTCAATAAATGGAAACTATTATCATGAATATTATTTCCTGTAGCATGTGCCCACTAACAAGCAAATAATTCAAAAGATTTAATATTATCATGGTGAAAAGATACTTAAGCAAGGAAGAAAATAAGAGCAGTTTGAATAAAGAATGGGAATGAAGGAATTTAAAATACGGTCTAATGAAGCTCTTTCAGAGTCCTGCTAAGCACAGCAAAACAAGAAAGTTGGCACAATCCTAAGTAGCCAGGAATTGCTATCTTTGGAAAAAGACACCTTGGTCTTCAATGATTTATCTCTTGGCAACAGAGGGACAAAGGAAACAAGTACATTTCCATTTCTGATTTCTAGGGCTCAGGTGAAGAATCTATTAATATGCATAAAAGGCCAGATGGACTGGCCGAAGCCTGGAGCACAAAGGTTAGTTTTGGAGGGACCATCTGGGGCTTGTTCTTATGCCTTGGTAAAAAAGCCAGTGAGAGCCCAGAACACAACACAACCAATTAGGAAGGCAGTAGCTGGAGGCCTGCTGGCTCTGTCAGCCTTCCACTGCTACAGAAAAATGCTGGTTTGAAGAAAGGGAAAACGTATCAGCAATTTTTTATTCTTCCTTTTTTAGTTTCACAAACAACTGGACACAGTTTGGCAACTGAGAAAGTGGCAGAGAAGGTAAGGCTCATCCAGATAGACATGTCCCAGTTCCACAGAAGTTTTCTGAACACCCCCTTCCTACAGCAACATCTGGTATCTTGTCCCCATGGTAGGCTAGGAGAGAAACCTGGTTCCAGGCACCCACTGAAGTAAAGACCAAACTACTGCCAACAGAGTTTACCAAATACTGTCGCAATTTGGTATCAACCAGTATTGCCTACCTTCCTGAAAAGTCCACGTGAAACCTTCAGAACTGCTGAGTTTTTGATGTAAAAATAAATACCTCCATTATCAGGATAATGGGGCAGGTTTTAGTGTCAAACAAAATAATTTTAAATGTCAGCTCTTACTGCCATTTGATTTCAGGCAGGCTACTTCACCACTCTGAAATGCCATCTCTCCCTGTGAAATAATGATAATAATAAAGCATCTTTATGTTAAAAGTAGATTAAAGAAAGAAAAAATGTGCATAAGAAAGCACAGTTCACTCTTTGTTGTTATCCATGCATTTTGTCCACATGTGTCTCCTGAGCACCAGCTCTTTCCCAGGCACTCCTGACACGGCAGTAAAAGACATATAGTATAATAGCTTATAATTAGCAACTAAAATATAGAACCATAAAAACAATAAAATTGTATTAATTTAGAAAATAGAAAAAAATCATTTTTAAAAACTCCATAACCCTACTGGCCATATATAACCAAGTATAATTTTTTTAAATTATACTTTAAGTTCTAGGGTACGTGTGCACAACGTGCAGGTTTGTTACAGTTGTATATACATGTGCCATGTTGGTGTGCTGCACCCATTAACTCATCATTTGGCATTAGGTATATCACCTAATGCTATCCCTCCCCCCTCTGCCCACCCCACAACAGGCCCCAGTGTATCATGCTCCCCTTCCCGTGTCCAAGTGTTCTCATTGTTCAGTTCCCACCTATGAGTGAGAACACGCGGTGTTTGGTTTTTTGTTCTTGCGATAGTTTGCTGAGAATGATGGTTTCCAACTTCATCCATGTCCCTACAAAGGACATAAACTCATCATTTTTTATGGCTGCATAGTATTCCATGGTATATATGTGCCACATTTTCTTAATCCAGTCTATCATTGGTAAACATTTGGGTTGGTTCTAAGTCTTTGCTATTATGAATAGTGCCACAATAAACATATGTGTGCATGTGTCTTTATAGCAGCATGATTTATAGTCCTTTGGGCATATACCCAGTAATGGGATGGCTGGGTCAAATGGTATTTCTAGTTCTAGATTCTTGAGGAATCACCACACTGTCTTCCACAATGGTTGAACTAGTTTACACTCCCACCAACAGTGTAAAAGTGTTCCTATTTCTCCACATCCTCTCTAGCACCTGTTGTTTCCTGACTTTTTAATGATCACCATTCTAACTGGTGTGAGATGATATCTCATTGTGGTTTTGATTTGCATTTCTCTGATGGCCAGTGATGATGAGCATTTTTTCATGTGTCTGTTGGCTGCATAAATGTCCTCTTTTGAGAAGTGTCTGTTCATATCCTTCGCCCACTTTTTGATGGGGTTGTTTTTTTCTTGTAAATTTGTTTGAGTTCTTCGTAGATTCTGGATATTAGCCCTTTGTCAAATGAGTATATTGCAAAAATTTTCTCCCATTCCGTAGGTTGCCTGTTCACTCTGATGGTAGTTTCTTTTGCTGTGCTGAAGCTCTTTGGTTTAATTAGATCCCATTTGTCAATTTTGGCTTTTGTTGCCATTGCTTTTGGTGTTTTAGACATGAAGTCCTTGCCCATGCCTATGTCCTGAATGGTATTGCCTAGGTTTTCTTCTAGGGTTTTTATGGTTTTAGATCTAACATTTAAGTCTTTAATCCATCTTGAATTAATTTTTGTATAAGGTGTAAGGAAGGGATCCAGTTTCAGCTTTCTACATATGGCTAGCCAGTTTTCCTAGCACCATTTATTAAATAGGGAATCATTTCCCCCAAGTATAATATTTTGATAAATTTCCTTTCTACAATTCCTTTCAGACAATAACAATTTAGATAAAGCCAAAGCTTATGGATAGTACAAATCAACTATCAGTAACTTATTAGTGGGCTTTCTGTAGGAATATATTACAAATATTTAGCAAATGATTTTTGTTAATTTTCTGTTCTTTTATACATACATATAGGGGTACACATACAAATTTTTTATTACAAGATTATTTTAGTATTGTAATAAATAAGTCAAAATATTATGATAAAATGGATTTACAAGCAGAAATATCTCAGTTTGAATCTAGGCTCTCTCCCTAACTAGCTGTGTAATTATTGGAAGAATTTACCTCTCTCTAAGATTCACTTTTCTCATTTTCAAATTTAGTGTAATTATACTATGTATAATTCAGTTATTACAATGTCTAAAAGAACACAAATTCTTTACTATTTTATAAAATTAAGAAACGGCTGCTTCAGACTTCATGAGTTTATAACAATTGCATAGATGAAATTTTAAAGTTCATCTTTGACTTAGGCAGCCAATGAGAAAAATAAGTACATTTTAGATAACTTTATATTGACAACAGAATGACAGCACAGAACAGGGTAAATTTAACTACTGCAGAACTTATGTTCTTCTCCTAAAACCTACTTTTAAGCACAATTAAATTGGAACCAACCAGTAATGAAGACTTTTTGAAAAAACAAATACAAATAGTTCTGTAAGTTTTTGACCATAAAAGAGACTCAAGATGTAGAAGCGAGAGGTCAATTTTTGTGTTTGTTTGTGGTTTGGTTAGTTTTATAATCAATCAATATAATTGTCCAAATTTTTCTGTCATAGTGCCAAAACAAAACATTGTTTTGGTTTAAATAATGTAGAAACTGGGTTATAGATAATTAGGAAAGTATGCTGAACTTCCAATTTAAGGAATGATGTTCAGCCATAGAGAGAGGTGACCTATAACTAAAAGTGTCCTGGAATGAGACTCCTTCCCCTTTCCTTTTCTTCTACCAGAGTCAGGCATAGAGATAATAGAGATAACAGAGATAGATAATCATACCTACTGCCTCTAACCAAAATAGTTTCCTTCCATTGCCAAAAAGTTTGCAATTTTGAAACCTATGACAGAATATGAGATCTCTGCGCAGCAAGATACTAGTAAGAGGTGACAGCATGCTGGCAGCCCTCACAGCCCTCGCACACTCTCGGTGCCTCCTCCGCCTCAGCTCCCACTTTGGCGGCACTTGAGGAGCCCTTCAGCCCACGGCTGCACTGTGGGAGCCCCTTCCTGGGTTGGCCGAGGCCAGAGCCGGCTCCCTCAGCTTGTGGGGAGGTGTGGAGGGAGAGGCGCAGGTGGGAACCGGGGCTGCATGCAGTGCTTGCAAGCCGGCACGAGTTCCGGGTGGGTGTGGGCTCGGCGGGCCCCGCACTCAGAGTGGCCGGCTGGCCCTCTCGGCCCTGGGCAATGAGGGTCTTAGCATATGGGCGAAGCGGCTGCAGAGGGTGTGCTGGGTCCCCCAGCAGTGCCAGCCCACCAACCCTGCGCTCAATTTCTCGCCAGGCCTTAGCTGCCTCCCCGGGGGGCAGGGCTCCAGACCAGCAGTCCACCATGCCTGAGCCTCCCCCACCCTCCGTGGGCTCCTGTGCGGCCGAGCCTCCCTGGCAAGCACCACTCCCTGCTCCGTGGCTCCCAGTCCCATCAACCACCCAAAGGCTGAGGAGTGCCAGCACAGAGTGCGGAACTGGTAGGCAGCTCCACCTGTGCCCCTGTGTGGGATCCACTGCGTGAAGCCAGCTGGGCTCCTGACTGGTGGGGATTTGGAGAACCTTTATGTCTAGCTAAGGGATTGTAATTACACCAATCAGCACTCTGTATCTAGCTCAAGGTTTGTAAACACACCAATCAGCACCCTGTGTCTAGCTCAGGGTTTGTGAATGCACCAATGGACACTCTGTATCTAGCTACTCTGGTGGGGACTTGGAGAACCTTTATGTCTAGCTAAGGGATTGTAAATACACCAATCGGCACTCTGTATCTGGCTCAAGGTTTGTAAACACACCAATCAGCACCCTGTGCCTAGCTCAGGGTTTGTGAATGCACCAATCGACACTGTATCTAGCTGCTCTGGTGGGGACTTGGAGAACCTTTGTGTCGACACTCTGTATCTAGCTAATCTAGTGGGGACGTGGAGAACCTTTGTGTCTAGCTCAGGGATTGTAAATGCACCAATCAGCACCCTGTCAAAACAGACCACTGGGCTCTCTGTAAAATGGACCAGTCAGCAGGATGTGGGTGGGGCCAGATAAGAGAATAAAAGCAGGCTGCCCGAGCCAGCAGTGGCAACCCGCCTGGGTCCGCTTCCACACTGTGGAAGCTTTGTTCTTTTGCTCTTTGCAATAAATCTTGCCGCTGCTCACTCTTTGGGTCCACACTGCCTTTAAGAGCTGTAACACTCACTGTGAAGGTCTGCAGCTTCACTCCTGAGCCAGTGAGACCACAAACCCACCAGAAAGAAGAAACTCTGAACACATCCGAACATCAGAAGGAATGAACTCCGGACATGCCACCTTTAAGAACTGTAACACTCACTGCAAGGGTCTGCGGCTTCATTCTTGAAGTCAGTGAGACCAAGAACCCACCAATTCCGTACACATTAGGACATCTTGGGCTCCTTCCAATTCCACATTAGTAGGAATTCTAGAAAGTCTTTAAAGTCTACATTATTTCCTACTTAGGCCATAAATCTGTCCCTCAGAATTCTAACCACAATCTCCCAGAGCCTACCCTTGTGTTCCTGGAATATATTTGATTTGACACTTTATTTTAAATGATTGCAATTTATTGCCCTAGATTGTGTCTTTCCACATAAAGTGTTAGTACCTTAAGAGTAGGGCTATATCTTTTACTTTTCTTCTGTGCCTCATGGTACATAGCATCAAGCAGCTTTGATGAATTGACACTAAGGTTATGAGATTCTCCAGGGCTAAGGAGGCCAGCTTTGCATGGTACACGTGCACACAATATAAAGAGGAAATCTGGGTCATTCAATTTGCAATTCCTAACTTCCTGGAAAAAAATTCATGTGGATCCTCTTTAATGTCATTTGACAAATCTATGTTAGAGAAAGATAAAATGATTCTCAAAATGTGACTTATTTCCTGCTAGAAGGGATATCAACCTATCAAACCATTCTTCCTCTCAGTTCTGACAAGTGAGTGTTGCATAGTCTCATAGACTTTCATTCTTCCATTAATTTCAAGGCTATTTACTAGTAAGCATCGGTTGGTTATTAAGAGCCATAAAAATAAGTTTTATAAGTTATGATTAATGCTTTACTTAAATCTACTGAACACTTTAAATATTTTACCAAAAAACAAAAATAGAAACACACTGTCTGTTCCCCAACTGACAGAGCACCTACCACCTACCGTGGACACACACAAGCAGGGGCATACGTACAAGCACATGATTGAATTCCTGCTTAAAAGTGAGACTGACTGGTCTAGGTGGGTCTTGAGCCCTGCTGAGTGTCTGAAGCAGTTTAAAAAAATACAATGAAGAAAAAAGGATGTTAACATATTTATATTCATATATATAAATATAACATTTATATTCTAGTTTAGATCAAAATCCTTGTAAAAATGCCCACCCTGCCACCATTTCTCACCCATTAAAAATTTCTGTGAACCAACCAATACTAGTATTATCAATAACACAGAAAAATTAAAACCATCACACATTGCTAGTGGGAATGTAACGTGGTGCCGCTACTTTGGAAAACTGTTCAGCAGTTTCTTTAAAAAGTGAAGAGCAGAGTTACCATATGCCACAGCAATTTGACTCATGGGCATCTACCAGGAATGGAAACTAGATGTCCACACAAAGATCTGTACAGAAAGGTTCATAGCAACATTGTTCATAATAGTCAAAAAGTGGATATAACCCACATGTCCATCAATTGGTGAATGAATAAAGAAAATGCAGTATAGTCACATGACTTAGTTTGTTTTATATGGCTATAATAGAACACCTGAGACTGGGCAATTCATACAGAAATTTATTTCTTACTGTTTTGGAGGCTGGGAAGTTCAAGATCAAGAGGCCTACATTTGGCAAGGGTCTTCTTGTTATGTCATCCTTGTCAGAAGGTGGAAGGGCAAGAGATCGTGAATTACAGGAAAGAAGAAGAGTGAGAGGAGGATGGAGAGAGCCAAACCCATCCTTTTATCAGGAACCAACTCCCACGATAATTAACCCATTCCCCTAATAATGGCAGTAATCTATTCATGAGGACAGAGTCCACATGACCACGTGAACCAATCACCTCTTGGAAGATCTGCCTGTCAACACGGTTGCATTGGGGATTAAGTTTTCAACATATGAACCTTGGGGAACACATTCAAATTGTTAATTTGCCAAGACCTCAGGGGCTTGGAATACTATTCAGCAAGTAAAAATAATAGAAGTCCTGATATACTCTAAAACAGGATAGACCTCAAACACATTATACTAACTGAAGAAAGCAAGATATAAAAGAACACATATTATATGATCCAAATAGATATAAAAAATCCAGGAAAGGTAAATTTATAGAAACAGAAATTGTGATTGCATAGGGCTGGGGATGGAAATGGGAGGTGAATGGAAATGGGCAAGAGGTTTCTGCCATTAAGGGTGATGGACATATTCTAAAATTAGATTGCAGTGACAGTTGTACAATTCTGTAAATATACTACAATTCCTGCACTTGTATACTTAAACCAAGTGAAGAAGGGTGAATTTTACGGAATCTAAATTTTATCTCAATGAAGCTATTTTTTTAAAAAACTGATGCCTCCTACAGGAAGTGTCACAGACTCAGGTTTGAGAAAAATACAAGTAAAACAGGATACATCCTCCCCAGGATAAACTAGTGAGAAAGGTTCTCATTTCAGAGCTCTGACCATCTGGAAAAGACATGCAAAGCTGAACCTATAGGAAGAGTTTTCAAACTGGATTAATACACCCCTAGACAAAATGACCTGAGACTTCCTGATAGATGAGAAAACAGATCTGTATTTAAAACTGGGATAAGCAGTTGGACAAGCAATTTGCTACAGTGGTGAGAAAGCCAGACTTGGAATTAGATGACCTGAATTCAAATAGCTCTACTTCTCCCCTCTCTAAGCTTCAGCTTCTTTAACTGTTAATATTTATAGCAGTGGTCCATTATGGGGCACTTCCCACTTGCCAGGTACTATTTTAAGGTGTCTTTCATGTGTTAACTCATTCAAGTCTCCAAAGAGAATTTATGCTTATGGTTTATGTTTATTTCCAAACATAGATACAGGGAGGTTAGTTAACTTACTAAAAGTCACACAGCTGCTGAGTGGCAAATTGAATGTTATTTGAATCAAGTGGTATGAGTCCTGGATCTGGGAGTTTTTCTCATTACACTGTGCATATTATACTTTTAGGATTCCCACCAGGTAGATAACTTGATGAGCATCTCAGAAGAAAGCTTTACAGGCATTCAGAAACAGAACAGCTCACAAAGAAAAGAAGATTAGACAGGAGATAGCCCCGGGTTTTGGCCTCTTAGTGCATCATGAAATTGGATAAGATGCCAAATTTTCACACACTTACTTTCCCACTATGTAAAATGGAAACAATAACAGAACCTATTTCCAAGGGTTCTGGTGCGAGCAGTAATACTAGTAAAGCATAAAACCTTGGGCTTTACTCCTAGTCATAAATGTTTTCTATTACTCTTGGCATTGTTATATGAATGTATAAGAAAAGTGGCTGGTCAAAAAATGCTGGTTCAATCTAAATCTGAACTAGTTATGTGATTGCTTGAGTAACTTTATCACTCTAGGTGTCAGCTTCAATGGAAATTCAGAGGCTTGAACCCCATGAGCTCTCAGATCCCTCTCAGATCTAACAGTTAGTGATGATAATATATCATTACATTAACAGTTACTTTAATAATTATGATTACATTAACAATTACCTTATCAATTTACTTTGTTATAAATTTACAAAATACCATCAGGCCCTGAAGTCTACCACTTATTAAGCACCAACTGTTTAGAATATTCTGGCCGGGCGCGGTGGCTCACGCTTGTAATCCCAGCACTTTGGGAGGCCGAGGCGGGCGGATCACGAGGTCAGGAGATCGAGACCACGGTGAAACCCCGTCTCTACTAAAAAAAATACAAAAAATTAGCCGGGCGTGGTGGCGGGCGCCTGTAGTCCCAGCTACTCGGAGAGGCTGAGGCAGGAGAATGGCGTGAACCCGGGAGGCGGAGCTTGCAGTGAGCCGAGATTGCGCCACTGCACTCCAGCCTGGGCGGCAGAGCGAGACTCCGTCTCAAAAAAAAAAAAAAAAAAAAAGAATATTTTTATTAATCTTCATAACAATTATCCAAGGTATGTATTATTAGACTCTTTTAAAGGTGAGGACAGTGAAATCCATTTGTTTTCAGATTAGAAGGGAGTTAGCCTTCCTATAAACTCACCTAGCTGATAAGAGGTAGAAAAGGAAGCAAGACTCAAGTCTATCTGGCTCAAAATCATTTCCTTTCACATATCCCCTGTCTCCCCACACTTCAGCTGAAAGCCAGGTTAATGTCTGTAATTCACTCTTTATACTACCTTGAAAAGTCAAGGTTGTTGTGACTTGATACTATTGAGACAGTGGCAAAACATCAATTCCTTCCACACCCTTCTGATGGACCATACCCCATGTCCAGATTCACAAAGGAGAAAAATGAGGGTAGACTGATTGACTGCATTAAAATGTCTTAGAAAACTGTTAATTTTCAATTTCTTCCAAAGAGCCGTTAAGACATCATTAGATTTCTATGATCTCAGTTAGCATACAATTTCAGAGGGACCACCTGTTGTACAGACAGAGGCCACCTGTGCCAGCTGAGGAGGTGTTGTGAATTCACCAGCACCTCAGGGGTTTGCTTGCAATTAGTTTAATTCCTAACATGGCTTCATTTCCCAAGTGTGAGCTCTGCTCTAGAGAGGACTAACAGCACTTTGCTGAAGGGGATTCCAAGGATTTCTACCTCCAAGACAGGATAAGTGGGAGAACTGGAAGTCGAGAAATTAAATGACTCAGCCCTAAGATCCCATGGCAGACCATAAATTTTAGGAATAACAATAGACTCTTCAGCCCAGGCTAGCCTAGCCAAGGATATGACATTATGTGCCAAGACACATTTTCTATCAAGGTCAATATCCTTTCCAAGAGATGTGTTCAAAGTCAGTTTTCTCTGCCTTCCGGGGCACTAAGGGGCTAATTCTCAAAGCTAATGGAAATGAAGAGCTGAAATTGTTCTCCTACCACATAATACTGACATCTACCTAATTCTGAGTATTTGTGTGGCCTGGTAACTTGATTCTGAGCCCCACAATCAGAGCTTACCCCCTTCCCAACCGCTAATCAAGCCTGATTATTAAAAAATTATTTTTGGTGGGAAAAGTGGGTCATGCTTGTAATCCCAGCACTTTAGGAGGCCAAAACAGGAGGATCACATGAGGCCAGGAATTTGAAACCAATCTGGACAATATAGTGAGACCTCCATCTCTACAAAAAAAAAAAATTAAAAATTAGCTAGGCATGGTGGCAGGTGCTGTAGTCCCAGCTACTCAGGAGGCTGAAGTGGGAAGATTACTTGAGCCCAGAAATTCAAAGATGTAGTGAGCCATGATCATGTCACTGCACTCCAGCCTGGATGACAGAACAAGACCCTGTCTCAGAAAAAAACATATGTGTATATATATATAGATATATATGTATTATTTTAAAATTCAAATGTATACAAAAGCAGAAGACTCATTTAATAAGTATTCATGTGCCTAAAAACATAATGTACATAGAATCTGGGTTTAACAATTATCAACTTCTGAGCAATCTTATGTTCTCAATACTCCCCTTCTTTTCTTCCTCCCTCACTAGATTTTCATGAAAGAAATTCCGGACATCATATTACTTCAAAAAAAAATTTCAG
Source organism: Nomascus leucogenys (assembly GCF_006542625.1). NCBI lineage: Eukaryota > Metazoa > Chordata > Mammalia > Primates > Hylobatidae > Nomascus > Nomascus leucogenys. Next base: position 102,502,095 of record NC_044395.1, read on the forward strand.
GTTGCATATATAAATGGTAAGGAATCTTTTTTAGAAAAATTAACTATAATACTGTTATAATGCCTAATTAAAATTTAAGAATTATTCTATAAGAGTATCAAATATACAGTCTATATTCAAATATACCTGTCTGTCCCATGGACAGTGGGACTCATTACAGTGACTCATTCAAATCAGGATTTATATAAGGTCTGAATTATTGATATGTTGTTTAAGTAACTTTTAAATTACAGTTTTCTTCCTCTCCCCAACCCTCATTTTTTTAACTTTTGCAAAGAAGCTAGGTGATAGGTGTTACAGAGTTTTCCATTGTCTGAATCCGAATAAGTCAAGGTAGTATAAATTACCGTGTTCTTCTGTCCTCTCTATTTTCTACATATTGACAGTTGGCTCCAGAGACTCAACCAGAATTAGGGTTGACATTTGTCAAGAATATTTCATAGGCCACATGCATTTCCATCAGAAGGTGTATAATGTAGATTGTCTTTCTTTGTGTAATCTGAACAGTCATTGATGATCATTGCCTATATCCATTGTTTCATCTGGGATTCCAAAATGTTTGTATTCTAATTCTGCAATCTCTTCTTCATTTATTAGCTACAATGCTTTAATAAAAATACTTATTCAGTAACTATGCAGTTACTCTCAAGTATAGTTTCTCACGGAAAATGATGATAAATGCCAGGTTCTTTTTTAATTTGTCATTTTAAAAAATAATGTTTTGGTTCCTAGTAACTTACAAAGATGATCAATTAGATTGTCATTAATAGTATTATTATACAATCATAAATGTAAATGTATTTGATTTGTGCACTCTATTTCTGTGAGGGTTATTAATGTCAAATTATCCTAAAAATCTAGCCAGTGGGAGTCTCTTTAAGTTGTTCCTGAGTCCTTTTGCTGCAACCCTAGAGATCTTTGAGAGCTTTGCTTTTACTGTACGACAAGATGCATTTTAATACTTTTTGGAATTATTTTTCAAATACTACATGCTTGTTTTTAGAAAATTAGGAAAACATTTTATGACAAGGAAAATAAAAATGATCCCTAAATCACTTCTCAGAGATTAATCACAGTTGTTTTATTTTGGTTGTTGTATATATGCATAAAAAGCTAAATTCTTTCCTGGAGAATAATTTGGCAATATTAATGAGTGCTTATTTTCTACTATATTTTCATTGGTGTATTTATAAATCCTTATACTTACTAAAATATTATTTTTAATGGCTGCATTATATTCTATCATATGGATGCACCATTTTTTTAAATCAGATACCCCTATTATTATACTGTTAGGTTGTTTCCAATTTCCCACTGTCATAAATAAACCTTATCATAAGCGATGTTAAATATATGTATGTGTGTGTGTGTGTGTATATATATACATATATATACACATATACATACACACATATATATACTTTAAATTTTTTAAGCTATACATATAATAAATGCAGAAAAAGCATTTAGCTTAATTTTTATTTTACAGGAAAAAGCTAAAACTACAAAACCCTTAAAAGAAAATACAAATAATTATTTATGACTGAGTTAGTCAAAGCCATTACAGATATGATACCCAAAGCACAAATGACAAAAGAAAAAAAAGAGGTTAATTGGACTCTATCAAATAAAAAACTTTTGCCCTTCAGAGGACATATCCAATGAACACATACCAAAAATTAGTGAAAAGATAACCCGTAGAATGATAGAAAATATTTGTGAGTTACATACCTGATAAGGGACTTGTACACAGAATGAAGAACTCTCACATTTTGATAACAAAAGACAATTTGTAAATTAGAAAAGGAGCTAAATGGATATTTCTTCAGAGTAGATATACAAATTGCCAATAAGCAAACACATGACAAGATCTCAACATCATTTTCTGGCATGGAAGTACAAATAAAAACCCCAGTTAGATATCAGTTCACACCCACTAGGATGACTATAACAAAAAAGACAAATAATAACAAATGCTGGTTAGGATGTGGAAAAGTCTGAGCCTTCATACACTTGTCCTAAGACTATAAAATGCTGCGGCCACATTGGGAGACAGTCTCAAAAGACTGAACATAGACTCACCAATTCTACTGCTAGGTATAATCCCACCATAAATAAAAATATATATTCATACAAAAACTTGTGTACAAATGTTCATAGCAGCAATATTCACGATAGCCAAAAATTAGAAACAATTCAATATTCATAAACCGATGAATGGATAAATTGAATGTGGTATATTTATACAGAAATATATTAGTCAGCACTAGAAAAGAATGAAGTACTGGTATATGCTACAATATGAATAAACCTTAATAACAGGCCGGGCGCGGTGGCTCACACCTGTAATCCCAACACTTTGGGAGGCCGAACCGGGTGCATCACGAGGTCAGGAGATCGAGACCATCCTGGCTAACACAGTGAAACCCCGTCTCCACTGAAACTACAAAAAAAAAAAAAATTGGGTGTGTTGGGGGGCACCTGTAGTCCCAGCTACTCAGGAGGCTGAGGCAGTAGAATGGTGTACACCCCGGAGGCAGAGCTTGCAGTGAGCCGAGATTGCACCACTGCACTCCAGCCTGGGTGACAGAGCCAGACTCTGTCTCCAAAAAAAAAAAAAAAAAAAAAAAAAAACCTTAATAACACTTAATCAGTATTCAGAGTTACAGAAGACAATCACAAAAGATCTCATATTGTAAAATCCCATGTACACGAAACGTCCAAAATAGGCAAATCCACAGAAACAGAAAGTAGATTAATACTTGCCTAGAGTTAGGGAAAGAGAGGAAATGAGAAGGGATGATAATGAGTAAGGGGTTTCTTCTGGGGATGATGAAAATGTTCTAAAACTGACTTTAGTGATGGTAGCACAATTCTGTGAATATACTAAAAATCATCGTATTTTATGGTATGTGGATTATGTCTAAATAAATCTGTGGGGGGAAAAAAGCAGGTGAACCTTCAGGATAAAACAGCAGGTCATTCTCTCTCTTATATTATTTTACAATGTTTCCAGCATCTGAAGACACAAATGTTATCTCCCTACAGGAAAATCTATTCCTTCCAGAAATTTTTCAAAAATAAATAAAACACCCCAGATTGTCTTATTCTTCAGGTAGTACTGAAGCTAAAGAATACATTGAGTCAACCACCTTGCTATAAAAGACAGGGGAGGCAGCCAAGATACACAAGCGTTTATTCTGCAGCAATGTCTTCCTGTTGTGGCCACTAAATCACAGAAAATGTAGCAGGATATGAAAGTTCACCTTATTTTCTGACATGAAAACTCCAAGGTTATGCTTATCTGTGATGCATTACAGGAAATCATTAGATACATTCTGTTGAAGGCCATCTTCCCCAAAATAGGATGAAAATACTCCCTATTCTCAAAGTAGGGAGGTAGTTACGGTGGTTCATTTTAGGTGTCAACTTCACTAGATTAAAGAATACCTGGAGAACTGCTAAAGCATTATTTCTGGGAATGTCTATTAAGGTGTTTCCATAAGAGATTGTTATGAGAGTCAATAGGCTGAGTGGGGAACATCTGCCCTGGTGTGGGTGGGCACCAATCAATCATCAGGGGCCGGGAGAACAAAAAATGGAGAGAAAAGGATTCCCTTGCTCTTTCTCCTGGAGCTCAGCCATTCTGCTGCTCCTGCCCTTGGTCATCAGAAATCCAGGCCCTCCAGCCTTGGGACTTCAGGATTCATGACAGCAGCTCCTCAAGTTCTCAGGGGATTAGTAATTATACCATCAGCTTTCCTGCTTTTGAGGCTTTTGGACTTGGACTGAGCCCACCCCTCCTATTAGCATCCCAAGGTCTCCCTCCAGCTTGCAGATGGATTGTCCTGGGACTTCTCAGCTTCCACAACCACATAAGCCAACTCCCCTAATAAGTCCTCTTCTGTATATCTATGTATATTTCTGTATCATCTGTATCTGTCCATCTACATATATATATATATATATATATATATATCTCCTATTGGTTCTGTCTATATAATTCTAATGCAGTCTCAAGCATGTTTATTTTAAAACTGATCCTGGAGTAAAGGGCGACTATTTATTCTGTGGCTCATAATTTGAGCTCAGAAATGATTTACACACAGGAACTTCTTGGTTGGCCATTAAGGGCTACTGTGAGAGGGAAAGAGAGGAGGTGATTGTGTAAGAGATTGAGAGAAGTTTGGGTGAGGATGAAGCTTTTGATCTCAAGAGCTAAAGGCAGTATACATGAGAAGCTAAGGGAGTGTGAAGGAGGTAGGTAGAAGGAAAAATGTTCCATAGAGTTGGAAAAGTGCTCCAAGAGCGAAGCTGATAAGTATGTTGGGGTGCCCCAGTACTACCTGGTGTCCTTGACAGTCAGCCAGATAGGCCTGAACCTGTGTCCAGACATCCTGTGGATAAGAATGTCCTTCTGTCCACACCAAGCTCTCACCTATTAGTCACCCATGAACGGGAGCAATACCCAGTCCCCATCAGGAGATAACTTCACCACTAGCTTGATATCCCTGGAAGATGCCTTTCTGCAGTGCCCCAAGGACAATCCCAAGACCAAAGATATTCTCAGAGAGGAGCTGTGGGGCAAAGTGGGGGCTAAGTGGAAAGCTTCAATACACAAAAGGGACTGCCATTAATGCTCTATCCCCTAAGTAGATCCTCTGTTACTTAAGCAAGTGAGTGTTACACAGATCAAGTGCCCATGGCACATACTTTTTATATGATGACTTGTAAGGCAAACCTTTGAAAGAAGATTTTATTTTGTATAAAATATTGATTGTGATTTACAGTTGAGTTCTGGTACTTGAGGTAGGATTAAGAACAAATAAAATATTTTATGAGGAAATCCTGCCATTTATTGAAATGTCTATTAAGTGCAAGGCACTTTTGTTTGATGCCCTGGGAGGTAAATGTCATTTCCATTTTATAAGGAGGTTCACCCTCTGAAAGAACAAATGTCTGGCTCAGAATCATATTGTTTGGAATGGCAAAGAAAAATCTCACACTTTAGTCTTCAAACTTCTAAGACCCAGCTTGTGAAACACATTGTGATACATTCTTTCTCAATTGGTTGATTCGTTGCTTCTGAAGGGTAAATGAGTTGTAGAGGTACCACAGGAAAAAGCACAAGGTGATTCCTTTATAGATAATAAGGTACCTATTTTACACTTACACATAATAGTTGTAAAATTCTCTTCCTTCAGTCAATATGCATTTTACACCACATATGACACTCAGAGTAGTTGTAAAATACATATTGACTGAAGGAAGAGAATTGGACACAACACTGTTAGGAAACTTCTGATCAGCCTGAATACTGTAATCAGAAGCCTTTTGCAGCTCCACTAATACCTTAGAATCCCCATGCCCTTGCTAATAATATGATTACACCCTTCTGCCTTGGTGTCTAATCTCAGCAATACCCCCACAGATAACTCAATTCCAGGGAATACCCAAGGTGAAATTGTATCACTAGTTTCATAATAATGAAAGCCATACATCATAGCCATAAATTGCCAGGGGCCCTGGGGTGGGATGGGAGGAGATATTGTAATGGCCTTAGGTAATTACAAAGCACAGACATTTACCATGATGGGAAATGAAAGAAGCTGTATCTTAGTTATACTCAGACAGGAAGCAGGATAACCCTTCTTTTTTATAGGCATCTCCCGCAATATAGACACTATTACAGGAAGCCTTGGAAGATCAAATCAGCTTTGTCAAAAAGCCTCAAGTTCTAAGGTTGAATGAACTTGAATATGCAGAATAAACTGAAGGCGCAGATTGCCCCAGAGGAAAAATAAATGACTACATTTTTCTCCACTCACTAATTCATTTAATAAACACAATTACCAAGACAGCAGTTTGAAGCTATGAGTACTAAAAGGAACTGCTTTGAGAGGACATACGGGAGACATCTTAGCTCCTTAAATGAGACTCAAAGGCGTCTTATCTAGAATTACACATATAGGCCATACCTTTGAATAAAAGAATATGAATAGTTAATTTTTTTTAAATGCCTCAATATCAGTCACATGGGAAACAAGCTTGTTTTTAGCTGCCATTGCCTCTCCAGGACATGACATGGAATGCAATATGAGCACTGCAGCCCTCTTAACTTCTGTTCATCAACAACCTCCCCTGGGCTGATTTCTGATAACTTTACCCAGTATGGCTGGATACTTCTTCAGATGCCATGCCCTATTTCTGTCTGTGTCCAAGCATTTAGTTCAGTGTATCCACCTGGAGTTCTACTACAAAATAGCAGCAAGGTCAGCTTCATTTTCAAATCAAATCTGCTTCCAATTTATTTAGTGGGAAGATCACCAAAGACCTTCAGGTTTTTAAATCCAATGGACAGCTTCTGGTCCTGGAAACGTATTTTTCACTTGACTTTCAGAATCCCACGCTCCCTTGGCTTTCCTCCTGTCTCTCTGGATCTCAAAATTCTTTACTAATTTCTCATTATCAACCTGCCCGTTAAATTTTGAAGTATTCCAGGTCTCACCCACAGAGTTTCGAATCTTTTCTATCTACATTTACTCCTTTAGCCGTCTCATTTAATCTCACAGTTTTAAATGCTATTTGTATGTCGATGACTCAAAAATGGATTTCTCCAGCCCTGGTCTACTAGTTCATGAATTCCCTACTTATGTATCCTACCACCTATTCAACATCTTCATTTAGATGGCTAATAGGGATCTGAAATTTGACATATATGTATTCATATCTATATATCCATTTATCTGTCTGTCCATCTATTTATACACATGTGTGATCTTCCACCCTTAATCTGTTCCTTTTCATATTTCTATCACAGTAAATGCCAACCCTATCCTTCCAGTGGCTTAGGGCAAAAGCCAAAGTAACCTTCATTTCATTTCCCTCACACTCCAAATCCAACCTAACAACAAATCTTGATCAATTGCCCTTGAAAGTCTATCTAAAAACCTATTACATTTTGCCCCTCCACCAATACCACCCTTGTCCAAGCCACTAACCTGCTTACCCAGATTAGCCTAACACAACTCCCTGTCTTTGACTTTACTCCCCTATATTCTATTCCCAGTATTACACCTGAAGTAATGTCTTTTTTTTTTTTTTCCTTTGAGACAGAGTCTTGCTCTGTTGCCAGGCTGGAGTACAGTGGTGTGTGATCTCGGCTCACTGCAACCTCTGCCTCCCATGTTCAAGTGATTCTCCTGCCTCAGCCTCCCAAGTAGCTGGGAACACAGACATGTGCCACCACACCAAGCTAATTTTTGTATTTTTAGAAGAGATGGGGTTATACCATTTTGGCGAGGCTGGTCTCGATCTCTTGATCTCGTGATCTGCCCATCTCAGCCTCCCAAAGTGTTGAGATTACAGGCGTGAGCCACTGTGCCTGGCCAGTAATGCCTTTTAAAAGTAAGTCCACTTATATAACTCATCTGTTCAAAACCTGCTAATGGTTTTCTATCTCACTCACAGTAAAAGTCAAAGCCTTTGGAGTGGCTCAGAAATCGTTAAATGGTATGCCCCCTCCGTTTTCCCCAACACACACCCGAATGAACTCTGACCTCATCTTCTGTGAATCTCTCACTGACTCACTCCACACTAGCACAGTGGCTCCTTTTTGCTCTTCATTGAAAGAGACAATCAGGACCCCTTTCAAAGCTTTGCACTTGCTGTCCCTGCTGCCCAAAATGTTCTCTTCCTGTATCTTCACCTCCTTCAGTAATTGGATTAAAATATTACCTCCTCTGTGAGATATTCTCTGACCATTCCATTTGAATTGCAACCTTGCCCTCCCACAATTATCTATAACCTTTCTATGCTTTGTTGTTCATTTTTCTTCTTAATACTTATCACTATTTGGCATACCATATATTTCATTCTTTTTGATATATTGTCTATCGCTTCCCATGCATGCAAACTCCATGTGGTCAGGAGTTTTTATCTCTTTAATTGAAAGGTGTGCCACAGTTTCAAAATAGTAGTATCAGATCCAGAATAGCCACTCCACGAATACATTTTCAATGAACAAATAAATGAATTCCACACTTACCCCCTTCATATTGGATAGCATAATATATTTACTTAGTGACTGATGAGCAAATAACCATAGTACTCCATGTCTTCTAAATCAACCAGTCTAATGCCTTTCCCTGTATACATAAGAAGGCTAAGATCTAAAGCAGACTCACGTCTCCTTTCTCTCACTCTGGGTGTTTCCTACTAATGGGTCTCTATGGACTCTCCATAGGGCTGTTTCATAATCTGCAGCTCCATCAGAGCAATGGGAACCTCCGACTTCCTTCAAGACAGTTTTTCTGCCATTTTGCTCCAACAATGATGATGACGATCATGATAATGATGATAATTTAATAACACGGCTGACATTTATTGAGTGTTTACTATTCATCACTCATTAAACTAAGAATTTCTTATACATTATCTCATTTAATTCCAACAACAAATTTATGAGGTAGCTACTATTATTAAGCCCTTTTAATAGATGAACACAAAATGTAGCAAGATTAAGCAGTCAGAAAGAATTCACACAGCTAATCAGTAGCAGAGTTTAATTAGCAGAGATAATTGATTTAATTATCTCCAGAACTTTAGATTTTGGCCTTTACCCTACATTGCCTGCCTGAAGCCTCTGCATGTATTGTATTTGGCTCCGTCTGGAGATGGAGTCTCCATTGGTGGCCCTGATGATGGCTACCATGAAGAAAAAGCATCCATGAAGGGCCCAGATGACTGATAGTTCAAGGTCGTCTGGGTTGTAAGGGCAAGGCTCCTCTCCATAAATGACTAGAACAAAAACAACTGCAATTGTTTATTTAAAGTCATGCATCTAGACCTAAGCATAGTAAAATGAAATGTTACAAAATTGTGATAGCAGCCTATCATAGTTGATAAACTTACAAAAACTATGTAACTATAAAACTATATAATTTAATATCTAACTATGATATCCTGAGTTACATATCCTATCATAGTTTGAATCTTACCACAGTTTGATAGTTCCCAATACTGGCCAAGATATCAGAAGAAATATTGGGATTCATTGAAACTATTGATGCAATGTATATTCTCTTCTGGCTCATAAATAAAATATTATTACATGTAATCTTTTAAAAGCTCCTGCCAGCTGGAATTGGCTAAATTAATTATCTTAAAAGGCAGTTTTGAAAAAAAAATACACAGTGAGTTAAATTTCTTTATCATTCGAAGGTTTATCAGTTTATTCACGTGGGCAAAATATGTGCTCACATCCTACGAAACAAAATCTGGTACGCTTGGTTTCAATCCTCCTTCCAACACTTATTAGATGTAGGCATTAGGAATGATACTTAGCCATGAAAGACCTCAGTTAACCCATTTTTAGGTAGGATTGATGTCACCTGTCTCTCATACGTTTTGTAGACTAAGTGATGTCATATATAAAAAAGCTTCACACAGTAGCAGACATATAATAAGTCCTCAACAAAGGTCAGTTTACAAGTAGGGTCTCTAAATAAGCATATTATGTGGCAAAGTCTAATGGCATGTTATCATTTGTTAAAGGAGTTTCAAGATGATTTTTGAAAGTATTTTATTAACTTTGCCATTTCAGAGGCAACAAACCTTGCTATTATGGATTATCTTAGATTATATGGGTTTTGCAAATTTAAAGCTTGGCAGTAAGATAGGAAGTCCTGGACAGTGAAGTCCTCTCCACATCACTATCAGAACCTGAAAGCAATTCTATGTGTGCATGGCTACCAATGTCAGCTTGTGGTCATGAAGCAAATGACTGAGTCAAAGAGTCTTATAAAACAGTGTTCTCAGAGAGAAAGAACACCTGACTGCATGATGCAATGGCTCGGTAAAATGTCACCTTGGCTATGCTGAGCCACATTTCCACAAATCTCATTACTATATGTTTCTGGTTGGGTGGGGGAAGTGCAAGGACACGCTTTTTTTTTTAAGTTCAGAGTACATGTGCAGGTTTGTTACATAGGTAAACTTGTGTCATGCGGGTCTGTGGTACAGATTATTTCAACAGGACCCAGGTATTAAGCCTAGTACCCATTAGTTCTTTGTTCTGATCCTCTCCCTCCTCTCAACCTTTGCCCTCTGAAAGGCTCCAGTGTGTGTCCTTCCCCTCTATGTGCCCAGGGGTTGTCATCATTTAGCGCTCACTTATAAGTGAGAACATGCAGTATTTGGTTTTCTGTTCCTGTGTTAGTTTGCTAAGGATAATGACCTCCAGCTCCATCCACGTCCCTGCAAAAGACATAATCTCATTCTTTTTTATGGCTGCATAGCATTCTGTGGTGTATATGTACCACATTTTCTTTATCCAGTCTATCACTGATGGGCATTTAGGTTGATTCCATGTCTTTCCTATTGTGAACAGTGCTGCAATGAACATACACATGCTTGTGTCTTTATAATAGAATGATTTACATTCCTTTGTGTATGTACCCAGTAATGGGATTGCTGGGTCAAATTATATTTCTGTCTTTAGGTCTTTGAGGGACATTCTAGTGGGATATTTGGAGGGTAGACTGGAAACAGCAGACATTTTTTCATATTTTGCACTGTATACAGAGCACTGGGTTTTTTAGCACACACACATCACTAAGTACTATGTTACTGTTGCATTTGCCTTTCCCCCTTATAAAGCACAGAATTCTTTTTGCTTTGTTTTGTTCTTGAAACAGTCTCGTTCTGTTGCCCAGGCTGGAGTGCAGTGGTGCAATCTTGGCTCACTGCAACCTCCGCCTCCGGGGTTCAAGTGATTCTCCTGCCTCAGCCTCCCAAGCACCTGGAATTACAGGTGTGCCCCACCATGCCCAGCTAATTCTTGTATTTTTAATAGAGTCGGGGTTTCACCAGGTTGGCCAGGCTGGTATTGAACTGCAGACCTCGAGTGATCCACTCACCTTGGCCTCCCAAAATGCTGGGATTACAGGCGTGAGCCACTGAGCCCAGCAGCATTCTTAATATTGTCACTGACTTTTGGTTTTCTCTTCTCAAGGAATCTCTTAGCCCTTTTTGTTGCAGGGGGCACTTTACAAGTCACACATCTAGTAACTAGGCCAATCTTCAAAATACCAGGTTTTAAAACTCATCTAGCCCAATAACCACAACATGATTAAAAGCATCCATCAATAATGCAACCCAGAAGGCAAGAATGCACATGGACCAGGCTTGTACCCTTGTCCCAGAACAGGCAGAAAGAGCAGTCATTTGACCGTGCGCAGTGGCTCACGCCTGTAATCCTAGCACTTTGGGAGGCTGAGGCAGGCAGATCACGAAGTCAGGAGATCGAGACCATCCTGGCTAACATGGTGAAACTCCATCTCCACTAAAAAAAAACATATAAAAAATTAGCCGGGCGTGGTGGCGGGCGCCTGTAGTGCTACTCAGGAGGCTGAGGCAGGAGAATGGTGTGAACCCGGGAGTTGGAGGTTGCAGTGAGCCGAGAGCGCGCCACTGCACTCCAGCCTGGGTGACAGAGTGAGACTCCTTCTCAAAAAAAAAAAAAAAAAAAAAAAAAAAAAAAAAAAAAGAAATAGCAGTCATTTTATAGTTCATGTACATTGTGGTGGATCTGCTGACTCGCCTCATTGGCACAAGGCAGTAGCTAGGCCTGCAAATGCTCTAAATTCCCCTGGGTCTTCCTTCAACATCTCTCTTTCCTGGGCATGTGTGTGTGTTTAGCACCTTGATGAACTCCCCCACTTCTCCAGGATACCTACACCTACAAGATGAGGCACAAGAACTGTACAGGTTTCAATTTGTGTGTGTGTGTGTGTGTGTGGGCTCCAGGTTATCCTTGAAGATTCCAGCTTGTTCTTGCTCTCCCTTCTTTCTACCTGTCTTCCCTTCCCAACTGCCTACATTGTGGATTTCAAAATCCAGATTCAGACACAATGATAACAACCTTTCAGACACTGCTAATATAGTTTCCACAATTGCATAAGGTCAGATCCCTGCAACACACACACAAACACACACGTATGTATATACTCTTTGTTCTGCTTCTCTGAGTGAAGCCTGGCTGATAGGCATCATTATCAACACTGAAGCCTAGCCAACAGGAAACCCCTTTAAGAGCCTACTCTGTCTTTTTTCCAGAAAGCTAACTGGAAAGTGTGAGGTCATTCAAGAGCATAAAAAGCTGATTGATCTGTCAATATGTAATAGCTTTAAATATATTCATACATGTCCAAAGTCATAATGAGACTAAGGTGTCATTAAGATTATATTATGATAATATTTCATCATAGAAATGAAGAATGTTCAAATCCTACTCTTAGCCACAACTGCCTTTTCAAAGCAAGACAAAGTAATATTTAATGAGTTATAGACCTTCGTAACTCTTTTGGGATGATGCATAGATGGGTGCATGTGTGGTACGTGGTGAAGAGTGCTGTAAAAGATAATTCAATCGCATTTTTCATCACGAGGAGTCAAAAGACTGTATTCAACATTTAAAAATTAATGAGTGGCAAAATAAGCACATTAACTAGAAATAGGAAAGCAAATATCAAAAAGGAGCTACAATAATAGAAAGTAGCACAGGTGGACATAAACATGGAAGCAATACACCCTGCAGACTGCTATAGGGGATGGGGGCATGGATTGACAAACTACCTCTTGGATATTATGCTCATACCTGGGTGATGGGATCCATACCCCAAACCTCAGCATCATGCAATATTCCCGTGTAACAAGCCTACACATGGACCCTCTGTATCTAAAATAAAAGTTAAAAAATAAAAAGCAATACATTGCCTTCAGAAAGAGAAAACTTGTGGCAATAAGGGAGAGTGATGTGGTACAGTGTTTTGTTTATTGTTGTTTTTTGATAAAATATGACTTGTACAAGTAGCTGACTCTTTAAAATATGTTCATATGTAACTTTGATTTTAAAATGGAAAATAAATTGAAAGCATGTATATACAAAGATGCTCATCACAGTTGTTTATAAAATCAAAACATTAACACCATCTAAAGATCCGTGTTCACAGAATGAATCGCTAAATTACTATATGCTACATAATGAAATGTATTGCTAATTAAATAATCTTTAGAAATTTATGCTTATGATAAGTTAACAGCAGGCTTCAAAACTGTATAATCAGCATCATCTCGAATTTATGGTAAGAGAGAAATATATAAATCATGGAATATCTAGAAGTAGAAATGGTAAAGTATAAGTGAGTATTTTTTCTGCCGCTTTTCATTTGCGTATGTGTGCTTTCCAAACCTCTTAAAATAAATACATATGGGGGAGGAGAGGAAGAACAGCAGAAGAAGGTAGAAGAGAAAGGAGAAAGGGGAGAGAAGGAGTGGGATGGCAGCACAGGTTGGGAGGAGGACGTCATGGAAGGCACCACAGCCCCAGGGCAGGAACAGGTCTCTGTTGGTCCCAGCTAGAAATGCTTCTTTCTATACCTACTTGTCAACTGTACAGAAAGTTGGTTGATAGAAATTTGTGCCTTTGGACGGTCCTCATACTGTATAATTACACATATCCTTCTGCATTCCCTCTTCTACCTTCTAATTTCTAAGTACAATTTGCAAATAATAAAATGAACTTGTGTAAGTTAACACTTTGATGAGTTTGGATAAATGTTTTGACTTCTTCAAGCATCATGCCAATCAAGATACAGAGCATTTCCATCAACCCCAGAGAGTTCCCTTGTGCCCCTTTTCAGTCCATCCAATGCTTCCCTAGGAAATCTCTGCCGGTAGCATCTGTCATCTTAATTTATCTCTGTCTGTTACAGAATTTTATGTAAATGGAAATGCATAAAAGTGAAGCAAAGAGAACTAACATTTACTGAGTGTTTATGTTTTGCCAGGCACTTCAGTAAGCACTTAGAGAACATTATCTCGATTAGTGCTATTATCAACATTATAAAGTAGCTATTTGAATTCCATTATAGGAGCAAGAAAACTAAGCTTTTGCCATGGTCACTTGGCCAGTTGATGATAGAAGCAAGATTTGAATCCATGTCTGGCCTAAATCCAAAACCACAGTACTTTCTCATATTTCAGGTAGCCATTTGTGAAAGACACCAGAATGACATCCCATTAGGAACCAAGGCAATAAATAGAGAAGATTCTCCACTATTATTAACCTACAAAATCATTGGTTCTCCTCCAGTCAATTAAGTCGTTATAGTTTTCTTCATTTTTTCTTCTAAGTAGACTGGCTCATTTCTGGTCCTTGAGCTAAATATCAAATAATAAAAAACACCAAAACTCACTCTTTTTTTTTTTTTTTGAGACAGAGTCTCACTCAGTCACCGAGGCTGGAGTGCAGTGGCGCTATCTTGGCTCACTGCAAGCTCCGCCTCCCGGGTTCAGGCCATTCTCCTGCCTCAGCTTCCCGAGTAGCTGGGACTACAGGCGCCCGCCACCACGCCTGGCTAAGTTTTTTTGTTTTGTTTTTTGGGATTTTTTTGGTATTTTTTTTTCGTAGAGACGGGGTTTCACCATGTTAGCCAGGATGGTCTTGATCTTCCGACCTCGTGATCCGCCCACCTCGGCCTCCCAAAGTGCTGGGATTACAGGCGTGAGCCACCAAAACTCACTCTCTTATAAACTGATGCTATGAATATTCCCAGAGACAGGTGTCAGTAAACTCAATTACAAGAGAAAATATAGCTTTAATATATTTCCAATGGAATTTAAAAATAAATATATTTATCCTACAGCAAATGTATTGGATGACAACCTGCACATTTTCTTTTAATTACTTCCTTCCCCATTTGTGTGCACATCTACCTTTGAAACTAATTATTGCAGGATTCCCTTGACAGAATTTTTCCTTCCCATGGAGTGAATAATCTCTGTCAGCTGTAAGTAATAATACGAAGACAGCACATGCGTTTTACATTGTATAATAGAGTTAAGGTGGTTTGTACTAATGTAAAAGAAACCAGGAAGATAAGCCCAAACAATCATGGGAGTTCAGTGTTTCAAGTAAAGTTCTCTTCTGTCAGTCTAACAAAATGAGTTATTCTTTTCTTTTCTCTTGCTACATTTTATGGCACTGGGCACCGTGTTATTTGCAGCCAGACCTGTATTTACTAAAATGCATTTTGTCTTTTCAAGTAGGCTAAAACATGCAGCAGGAAAAGCAGTTAGCATATTTATAAAATTACGTCTCTTTTGTCATACTCCAAAGGGCAAATTGTAAAGACAGTGCACTGATTTTTACCAGCCCAGTATGTCTTTGGGTTCCTATCATCCTCCAGGTCCAGAAGTGAACACGAAACCTATCACCTAGGTCACAGTTGTTGGTTAACGAGGGGTAGTGGCCTCTCTCCCTAGGATATTTGCAGGAAGTGTGAGGAAAACAAGCATTTACCTTTTAAAATGAAGGCATTGGAGAAATGTAAGCTTGGGGCTGCAATGAGCCCTCTTTGCCAACACATGACAAGAGCTTACTAATGTTCAAAATCAATGAAGAAAAAGCAAAGCTGAGAGATAGAGAGTGAGATGTGTGCTGATATAATTTAAACTTTAGATTTATCCACGCCTACGTCAAATTAGGTTTCTGTGTCTTGCGCAAAAATATTCCTAATATTCAAGGTAAATTTGTGGGACAAAACACCAAGTAGTTTGCCAGTATGAATTGATTTACAAGCATCAGAAATTTCAAGCAAAGTGGGCAAGTAAATAGGCTTGAGGGGCCAGAAAAAGAAACCCTGATGCTCAGGCCACCTTCTACTAACACAATGTTTTCTGAAGATGGTTTTGTTGGGGTTGGACCCAATACCAAAGGACTGACAGAACAGAAGAGCAAATTCTACCTTGGTAAGAGACAACAGGTGGAAGATACACAGGTACATCCAGACACACCTGTTCTACTTACTTGACTCTTAATCCTATACTGCCTGGGGACGTTGTTTCTATTATATCTTGTGTTATCACACAGCTTTGTATGTGAACTCGCCTTGAATCCTCTACTACATTTTAAGCTCTGAAAGAAAGTACTGACAATGTGTAATGCTCTTTAAAATTCTTGACAATGCCGGGCACAGTATTTCATATGTAGTAGATTCTCAATAAATACTTAGTGAATAAATAGAGGGAAAAAAATCAAATGAAAAATCAAATAATGTACAATGACAGGGGTCATTTGTGGACATCTATCCACACTTTGTTTAGAAAAAAAGCCACCAGCATATGGGTTTATATTTAATAACTCACTTTGATGGTGGTGAGATTACCTTGTTAGAAACCCTCTAACTTTGTGTAATGGAAACCTTTGGAAATTTTTTTATGGAGCCCAAGACCCTCAATAATACCACATAATAATTTTTCCTTCTCTAATAATATATACTACATTCTCTGAGTCTCTTCCAAAATACAGGGTATATATCTGCCACATGTAGAAAAACATGTGTTATTTACCAATTTCCTCTTCTAAAGTTTTCCCTATACATAGAAGTCATGGATGCCTGACTTGTGTGTTTCTATTAATGACTCAGACTAGGGAATTTTTTGCCCCATGGTAGTAAGGTATGAAGTATTGTGATAAAAATGTACTGTGGCCCATAATTTCTGTTCTGGGAGAAGAAATTAAAAAATGGTCAGAAGGCTTCCCCACTCCATAAAATCCCACAGTGTTGTCCACAGATATGGTACAAAGAACTGTCAATCTTCTATCATCATTCTCATCACTGAGGAGCCGTGCTAGTTTCAGAGCTCAGTTCCTGACAATTAGAAAATACCCTCTCCTGTAAGAGGGCGTTACAATGTAGGTCACTGTAATGACGTTCACTTGAATGTCTTTTGGCGCAACAGTAATTTGGTACTACATTTGCTAGAGAAAAAAAAAAGTATTCCTAGAAAATGTCTACTTCATTGTGATTTGGAAAAATAAAATAATCAGAATTTGGTCCCGAAAAGGGAGCCAGCTCCTAAAACAACCTGGCTGAAGAAGATATGGATAAGATGGGTCATAGCGTATTGCTGATAACTTTAAATAATGTAAGCTCATAAAATTTTAAAGCTAGAAAACTCTTAGAGATAATTTAGTTCAATGGTTTCCGAACCTGGCTGATAGTATAAATTACCCTAGACTGACTGAATCAGAATGTTCAGGGGTAGGGCCCAGGAAAACATACTAATTTTTAAGTCCTCAAATGCATTAGAGACCATCCAGATAGATAAGGAAATTTAAAAAGCAAATGATTTATGGAAAGTTGCATATCTTGTCAACAGAAAAAGGAGTTCTAGAACCTAAGTGGCAAAGTCTCAGAATTGAAAAATATTTCAGCAAGTCATCCTACCATAACTCTCTGAGAGTGGTTCTTAGAGTATGAACGATTTTCCTAGAGAACTCAGATTTCAGCCTTTACCCAAAGGCGTTCTCAAATGCTAAGTCCAAGGTGGAGCCCAGCAATATGCATTTTCAATGAGATTCTAGTTGATTCTGAAGGAAATGGAATACAGGGCACTATTTAGGTTGTTTGATTTCCTCTTACGACGCTCCTTCACTTTTGTTTAAACTCATTCCAATTATGTGAAGCTTAAAACCATTCAATTATCTTTCCTTTTTTTTGTAGGTCTGCTAGGAACAGTCTGATATTTTTTTCCCAGAAATCTGCCCATGAAACTCTCCCCGATAGGATTTAATTTCACCTTCCTGGGCTATACTAAAAGCTTGCTACCAATGCAGCATGATGGCTTGTTGAGCGTTTATAACCCTTCCAAGACTGCTTTCCCCAGAAGGGGTTGGGGGAGGATGAAGATTAAAAATTCCTCTAGTGCAGCTCTCTCTCCTCTCACTTTGTGACTTCTGTCACTTATGGCCTAAACTCCTCTATCACTAAAAAAAAAAGACCCCAAAGACATCAGAGTTGGCTGAACAAACGTGCAAATGCTTCCTCAACAGCAGCTTATCCTTGTACTGAGCAGCCTCTCTGCTAGCCTGTCTTCTACGAGGAGACAGTGTGGTGATGTGGATTCATAGTACAGGCTCTGCAATTAGTCAGGCATGGATTTGTTGTATCCCTGTTCTTATCTACAGGGATGTTATTTACTTAACTTGTCTGCTCCTAAGTTTTATCAGCTAAAACATCAGTATGTATGAAGTACTGTGCTCAGCATTTAAAATCACTGACTGAAGCAGCATCCTACCTTCTTACGGCTTAGAGCCATAAGCCTTATGCAAGCAGCTGGGTCTGGTTCTAAAACCAGAAGAGTCCTGCTGCACAGAAACAGAGCCAAACCTGTTTTTCAACAATTACTTTTTTTTCAACCACAGTCATTCCCTTGGACTAAGTCAAATGCAGAATGGCTTCCTTACCCCTTACCCCAGGCCCCGCCCCCCCATGGCCTCCCGAGCGTAAAGGGTGACAACACAGCTCAAGTGGGCACCCCTGGAAAAGTGAGTCTAAGATGATCAAGTCTCTAGATGTCTTGTTGCTCATGCCTCTTTTCTCTACTCCAGCTTAACTGATGCCTCTGTGTTGCTCCCTGTCTCTGCTAAGCAGCTTCTCTTTGTTGGCTGCCTTTCCCAACTAGCTCCCTCCTCTCTGTTTGTTGTTTGTTTAGAACAAAGTGTTTTCTTCCATAAAAGGGATAGAAGCAGACACACGTCTCAGGGATTACAGAGATGAGGGACTTATTTAAAGTTGAAAATCATTCAAGGGCACTTGCAAAATGCCCCGAAGTCTGGAGGGAAAACTAGAACTGCGATTAATTTTTCTAAAGAGTTTGAAGGTATTTGAGAGCACAGGCTCAAAATAAAGAAGGGAACAAGGGAATTTAGACAAGCAAGAAGCTCTGAAGACTCAGAGTGAAAAAGACCCCAAAGATACCAGACGTGGCTGAACAAATGTGCAAACGCTTCCTCAACAGCAGCTTATCCTTCTGCTGGGGCAGCGTCTCTGCTAGCCTGTCTTCTACTAGGAGAGTGTGGTGATGTGGATTCATAGCACAGGCCCTGCAATTAGTCAGGCGTAGATTTGTTGCATCCCTGTTCTTATCTACAGGGATGCTATTTACTTAACTTGTCTGCTCCTAAGTTTTACTGGCTAATGATAATTAGCGCCTACTTATATTAGCACGGACAAGGTTCATGCCAGGTTGTGTGGCTGCAATCCCGAAAGCTCAGGGGCTTCACCCCAAAAGTGTATTTCTTGCTCAAGCTGCATGCCCCAGTTGACAGGTGGTACAACTGTTCACAATCACTTTCCATTCTTTCAGCCAGAAGGACCAGGGCCTCTGTAATGCTACAGACGAGGGGAGAGCATGGAGAACCATTCAGGGCTTGAAGTGAAGGGTATCCCTTCCATAAATGTGTCATTGGCCAAAACTGGCTTGTGAGCTTGCAACCTCTTTCCACCATGGGGTTCACAAGTATAGGTGTCTTTATGCCTGGAAAAAGTAGATAGTGAGACGTTGACAAAGGGTATCATTTACCACATGGATGCATAAGGCTGTTTTGAGGAGTAAGTGACAAAATGCCTGTAATGCAGTCGGTGCAGTGCCTGGCCTGAAATGAAAAATGTGTTCAAAAATAGCAGCTGTTATTACCCAATACCTCTGTCACCAACATTGGCCCTTGCCTATTGAGTTACTTGGATCTTATTATTCACCTAACATACATGAAATATCTCATCCGGAGTTGGAACACGTCCCCAAGAATACCGAATTCCAGGATCTGTCATACTGTAGAAGAAGAAACACTAGACTATAGGACAAGAAACAAGAGTCACAGATTCCAGCCTTTTACAGCTTAGAGGCTTGTGACACTTGGCAAGTCAAGGAAAGCACCTGGGCCAGTGTAAAAGGGCTCACTACTTAAGGGAAAGAAATGTGGTGAAGTAGAAAAGTAGTCATGTGAATCCAGTTTCAACTTTGCAATTGATTGGAAGTATTAGGTTGGTGCCAATGTAATTGTGGTTTTCAATAGATCCTTGGGAAAGTCATTTAATCTTCTGCAATTTGGTTTTCTCATCCAAGTGGTTTAGGTCAGATTACCTAAAACCCCATAAGCTAAAAACATCAATTATTACAAATAATGCCTGTTCAAGAACGGCCCTCTCTTCATTGAAAATTGGAGTTTTCAATTACCTATCCAACCCTATAGCCCCAGGCCCTAGCCTCTATGTAGTTAAGCCATCCTAGAACCCTGAATAACTTAATCCATGTCATACTGGATGGGCAGCGGTGAAACAGGAACAGAAATGACTTCTAGGTGCTTCGGCAAGAGGGAGAATGTATTAGGGTTACACAGGACATATTATGAGTGCCCTTAGTGCTCCTCAACACAGGCTCCAATTTTAGCTCACTCCCAATCAAAAAAGTATCTCTCCTCTCTACTAAAAGCAATATAACCTCTCAGGTTATCGGAAGGCAACAGAAAAATGAAGAGAGGAAGAGAGACTTTAAATCAGAGTTCAGAGATGAGCAAGGTAAACACCAACAAGGGGAGGTAAAACAGATAGATCTCTCAATGTGGTGGGCAGAATAATAGGTCCCCAAAGTTGTTCACGGTTCACGTGCAAATTCTCAGAACCTGTGAAACTGTTGTTAAATGGAGGAGAATTAAGGTTGTTGATAAAACTGAGGTGGATGCTCACTCTAACATAGTGTCTTGGATTATCCAGATGAGCCCAATTTAATAAAATGGGTCCTTTAAAATGGAAGAGAGAGGCAGAAAAATCAGTGTCAGAGTGACATAGCATGAGGAAGACTTAGCCAGCCAGTGCTGACTTTAGATGGAACGGGGTCATGATCCAAGGAATATGGGTAGCCTCCAGAAGCTGAACAAGAAAAGTAGACTCTCCTCTAACACCTCCAGAAGGAACACAGTCCTGTTGACACCTTGATTGTAACTCAGCAAAACCCGGGCTAACGTCAGACTTCTAAACTCCAAAACTGTAAGATAATAAACTTGTGTTATTTTAAGCCACTAAGTTTGCAGTAATTTATTGTAGCAGCTATAGAAAATTAATGGACTCCATCATGAATAATTAGCAGCAGGCATCTAGCAGAGAAGGGAGCAAGTTTTCATAGACATCAGTGAATAAGGATAGTACTGACAGGTAACTTGGAGCAAATAGAAGTGCAATAACTAAAAGTTTTCTGTAAACTATAAAAAGTACTCTAAAAAAATGCACCAGTAATTCCAATGCAGGCTATGTAAAGACAAGAATCATACAGGCACTTTGTCTAGGGAAGCAACTAATAGTTTAAATTCAGAACCACATTGAATATCATTTAAAGTTTTGCACATATTCCAAGACAGTAAAATCTCATGCAAAGAGCACAGGAGCTGAGACCAGACTATTTAGTTCTGTCACCATTTGTTCTGTTGACCTTGGGCATAATCACTCGAAGCTTGGACTTACTTATAAATAAAATGAAAGATTATAGTATCAACCTCATGAAGTGATGAGAATTAAGTGGGTTAATTTTATATAGGAACACTTAACAGTATGCCAAGTATATCAATAAATGTCATCTATTTATATTATACATACGTTCTTAATAGAATTCTCATTCCAAATGTTGGCACTTTGAACACACTATTTTGTTGTTTTTGTAAAGACCCAATTAAACAATTGTTTCTGAGATACTCTAATGTTGGAATTGGGTGGCTCCAATAGAAGAATCATAGTCAATATTCAGTTACCACACAGTAGGAAAAGCCAAGTAAGCATCGCTACTGGCAGAATTTAGTCTTAATGAGGGGTATTTCTGCCTGGGTGAGCCACATATTATAGCAGCATCTGGAACTAGTCTCTGTACCCAGCGGGTATCTATGGACACCAATGACTCCCACTCCTGCTATAAGAGAGAAAAGAGTTGAAATCAACTGAAAGGAAGGTTTCAGAAACACCTGTGGTTCTTGGCATCGCTAAGTCTAAAGAATCGCTAAATTACTTCCCTATGCAGCATCACAGATGCTAGAAACTTGCACCTGTGCTTATGTGTGTCTGCTGCGGGTGTGGAGCGGCAGACAGAAACAGGAACAGCAAAGAAAAAAGAGAGGCTCCTTTTCAGAAACACGGTCACTTATAGACCATCAACTCATATGGACCACAGACCATCAATATAGTCATGTGGGGAACTATACTCTTCACCAAACTATGAGTGTCTCAACTGCAGAAAATTTATTCATTGTTGGGTCCCATGTAGTATATTTGTTGTTTGTCCCACAATAAATATGAACTCAATTAAGCTGAAATAATTAAATGCTATAAAATACAAAGTTATGAGATTTGTGTCAGGATAATTTATTAAAATATGTGGTACTTTTACCACTGCAGAAGAATCAGAAAGAAATAGATATATAACACACATCCTCAGGGAGAAGGATCATGAAATCCAGAGATCTCCTCAAGATAAGCAAGCTGTTTTGTTGTTAAAAGCTGAGCCTCGGCCAGGCGCAGTGGCTCATGCCTGTAATCCCAGCACTTTGGGAGGCCGAGATGCGCCCGTCTTGACCTTGATCACAAGGTCAAGAGATCAAGACCATCCTGGCCAACATGGTGAAACTTCTTCTCTACTAAAAATACAAAAATTAGCTGGGCGTATAATGAGAAGCCATTCAAGGTCAGTGCAGAAACCATGAGGAGGAGCATCCCTCTCTAGGCATGCATCAATTCAGCAAACATTTATTGAACACAAACAAACTGGCAAGTAGGTTGAGAATTACTGGAAATAAATACAGAACAAAACCTGTAGTCCCACACCTGTAGTCCCAGCTACTTGGGAGGCTGAGGTAGAAGAATTGCTAGAACCTGGGAGGTGGAAGTTGCAGTGAGCCAAGATTGTGCCATTGCACTTCAGCCTGGTGACAGAGCAAGACTCTAGCTCAGAAAAAAAAAAAAAAAAAAAAAGGCCAAGGATCACAAAAGCAAAAAGCTAAAGTCTGTGCATAGGGTGAGGGATACAACCCTGAGATGTCCAGCAACAAGGGAGTATCCTGAGCCAAGTGAAGAGGGTTGGGGATTTGGAGATTTATGGGAGCAGAATGGCCAAGGGACAGGACATCATCCAGGTGGATTGTAGATATTGGAAACCCTCCACACGAAGAGCAATGATGTTGAGAGCTGTGGTTTTGGGGCCATAGATAAAGCTCCTTGGTACAGCTGAATTGAGAAGATAGACCCACATCACCTAATCAGTGGATGTCTCAGTTGGAGCTATGATGGATTAAAGATGGCCCTTCATTTTGGGGTACCATTGAAATCTCTAGATTTCTTGTGGAATCCTAGGAAGATATGATAGTGAAAGGAATGCAAAGATAAAGTATGCGAAGACTCATTTAATTTTACTTGGAGAAACAAAAGTATGCTTCTTGCCAATATAGTTGTAGGGCAGAATTCATACTCTTATCATGCTACATATGCATGATAAGAGATAGAAGGACTACACTAAAATATTAAAGCAGTTCTCTCCGTGTGTTCTTACTATAAGTAATAACCTATTTTTCCTTATAATTATATATACATATGTGTTTTTTAAAGCTATCTTTAAAAATAAAAGTACAAAATGTTCACCTTCCTACCCATGACTTACCAGATGGTGCAATGATTTTTCCAGGGAACAAGTGGCCCCACTCTTCTTTTGAACAAAGTCACAAACTTTGTGACTGGTTTTGACTTCTGAGAAATTGGAGAAGCTATGATGTTCAAAGGCACACTCATCCTTGAAAACCTCTCACGAGTGGTCTGTTCCAGCACACATAATGATTTTGTTGAATATTAAAAGAATGTAATATTCTCCAAGAAACAAACAAACAAACAAAACCAACTCTCTCCTCTGGCAACATCACTGAAGTGACTGAAATTAGAAACACCTTTGTGAATTTCTACATGAAATATTTTGCTGTTGTTTTTATTTAATATTTGCCATTTCCAATATTCTTTATGTAAATCCAGATTTCCATCTGGTAATATTTTCCTTCTGCCCAAAAAAACTTTCTACAAGAAGAACATTCCCCTACATACTCAGTAAAATCATCAAAATCATAAAATTAATCTTAATATGCTACTAGCATCTAATCCTTCAAAACAGTTGCTCCAGTTAATTCCTTTACAGCAAAAGGATACAGTTGCAGAATCAGGCATTGCATTTTGTTCCCAAAGCTTTTTCATATTTTTCAGCCTGAAACAGTTCCTCAAGCTTTCCTTGTCTTGACACTTTTGAAGATAATAGGCCAGTTTTTTTTTTTTTATTTAATTGTGGTAAAGAAAATACATAACCTTCAATTTGGCATAGGGTAAAGTATTTTAAATAAGTTTACAAATTTGCTAACCCAAGATCTCCTAGATTTGAGGTATCATGTCTTATTTCTGTATCCCTTAAACCAAACAAAGTGCCTGGAATATGATGGGTTTTTAGTAAATATTTGTTGAATGAATAAATGATATAAACCCATTTCATAGGTGGAAGTTGATTAAGGGGTGCTAGCTTAAGACAATTGTTCTTTTTTTTCTAGATTTGTTCCTTTATTTATCCCTCAGAAAATGCTCTTTGACCATTTGCTTCTATGCTGCCTTTGTCAATAAGACATGGTTCTTAACGTGCAGAGACAGCTATAGGGAAACCATGACAGTGGAATGACTAAGAGCTGTAAGATATGCAGGGGAGAGCTTATAACTAAATAAATTGCTGTCCAGCCCAGAAAAGGGAGTGATTCATTCTACCTAAAAAAATCAGGAATAATGTCCCAGAGGAGGTAGCAATTGATATGACTCTTGAGAGAAGAATAAGTTTTTGAAATCAGTGGGGAGGACAGAGAGTTTGAGAAGCACTTCCTGCATTATCTAGCACAATCCTGTGCCTTCCATTGTAACTCAATATTATTGGCTGATGAATAAGACTGAAATGACTAACCAGCAACTTGACTGAAAGTGAATCCCAATTCTTGTTTATTCTACCCTGATTCAGTTAATTTGGCACCCTCTGCAGATCTCTCTCTGCATAAGGATATATTTCATGAGGTCACATCCTCACAAAGCATAAAAGCTGACTCACATGCTTTGTGTGAGTCCTAACATCTGTGGTTTTATTTAATTTCACTGTAATGTTCCAAACGGAGATTTATTTGTAATAATCAGATAGTCTGTAACAAGGCTTGAATAGACCTGTTGCCTTAAGAGTAGGTTTGATTTTATTTTATTGATTTTCTTATAATGCTTGTAATTGTTCCAGTTTGTTGGAGCTTTTTTCTCACCTCGCTTTTATATTTTCTAATTGCTTTCTATCTTGCAAAAAAATATGTTTGTGGCTTGTTGATCTTTTCCTTCATTAAGAATGTATGTTGCAAGATAGGCTTGGCATAGAAAGGCAAAACTCTATTATCAAAAATTTTATTATGCCCTCTGATATATGTTTCTCTTTCGTAAAAATGCAACAAAATGCCTTTGTCCTTCACTTCATGAATAACTGTACCCTTCGGAAGAGGAAAAAAATAATCTGTTATGTTCAACACTTTCATTCAAATGTTGTGTTATTAGTGTTTGGGAAAAACACATTTTAACTCGGTTATTTGATCTCCTTTGTCCTTTTTAGTACCTCTGTATTATCATCTAGGGTTTTAAGAAATGAAATGAGAAGCTATTCAAGGTCAGTGCAGAAACCATGAGGAGGAGCATCCTTCTCTAGGCATGCATCAATTCAGCAAACATTTATTGAACACAAACAAACTGGCAAGTAGGTTGACAATTACTGGAAATAAATAAAGAACAAAATCTAGGGTTCCTAGTGCTAACACTGAGCAAAATTGCAGAGGGGAATGAGGCTCATCAAACCCTTCAGCTGTGATGCTGCACAGCAATTAGGTTCCTATCGGGGGCTCTGGAATCACACAAGAATGGCCTCTACTCCCAGTTTTGCTATAAGGTGAGTGACCCAGGGCAAATTACCTGCCCTATTTGAGTCTCACTTCTCCTATCTATAAGTTTTTGGTAATACCAATACTTGCTTCAAGACTTTTCTGAAGATTTGATGAAACACTGTATGCAAAGTGCTAACTAGAGTTACAGGGACATAGTAAGTGCTCAGTAAATTTTAGGTCTGGAAATGCAGTGATTCTGCCTCAATTACATTAACCTACTAATCCAAAAACATAAAAGGTACCCAGTAAATGCTTGTTGAATTAATTCAGTCCAAGTATTCCACCCACCATGTCAATGCATTATCAGACGTCAAATTGGGCTTTCCCAGGTTTAATCAGGGAGTTCAAAACAGTGCTTGGCAGTAGGTGGGTGGGGTCGTGAATTCATAGCTTGCACTTTGCAGTCTAAATCTCTCACATTTACACCAACCTCAAATTATTTCTATTCGTATAAAGTTAAGATGGTGATTAGCAAGCAGTTTACAAATGAGCTGATATTCCATAATTCAAATTTCTGGTTGAAAAAAAAGTGTAACATGGATGATGAATCAGAATATAGCTGTCAATGAAAAGAAATCCATCTTCCACTACTTAGGCCCAGTTTCAGTCCTTGCCCTTCCAGAATAATGAACAAATCTTTAGAGTTATAATACAAAATCTACAAAAGATGCTTATCTACAAAGGGTCTTCTACACAACTTTGTAGAAAAATCTCTCCATGATGTAAAGAAATGTACAAGTAATATAGTTCCAAGAGAATGAAGACTCCTATAAATCTATAATGAAGAGTTCACAAGAAAATAGTTAACACCTTAAAAATTATCATTTGAAAAGTAAGTTAATAGTCTTGCAGGAGGAGAATACCCAGTTCCAAAAAGTAATCAGTAGCTAATTACTGAGCCCCATCTGTGCATTTAGCATTTTCCAAAAGACTAAATGTAACCTTGGAAATTCTCTGTCCGTATTAGTAATAACCAGACAGGTACCAGGTAGAAAGAATAGAATAAACCAAACTCTGCTAAACGAATAAACCAAACAAAAATACCAAAATACAGCTAATGCTACATAGCAATAAGGCTTCAACATAAGACACAGAGAAGTGTTGGAGGCAAAATCTTTAGGGAAGTCTAGAATAAATTTGTTTAAGGAAAAATGCTTAAAGCATGAGGCAGATTCTGTCAAAAATATCATGCTAAAAATTTAAGTACTGACTGTGGTTTATGGAATTCTCCTTTTTTGAAGGTTGATATTTACCATCATCCTGATAAATGCCTCTTTATAGTCAATTCATTCCTTGTTGGCCCATGTCTCCCACCTCTAGTATTTATTGCATAAAGGAATGTTTCTCTGACTACTCACAGATAAATCTTCTCATTGATGGAGGGTTTTCTCACTACCTATTATGTGCCTATCTAGCCTCAGCCAACAGTTTATTACCAGTTGAGAAAGAAGGCAATGAGGTAAAAGACTGAATTGTTTTTATGGCTGTGTCTATATTTCTTAAAGAGTAAGAACCTTTATAAGAGAAATTCATCCTCGAACCACATGAACCACCATTCATTTGGAGTAAAAGGAACTTGTTATAAAATATTGAAAACAGAATCAAATTCTATGAGGCTGTCATTCTGTTTTACTACCAGGAACTATTTTAATCCCCACTCAGTTACTTTCTGACTTTTAACTAGAGTAATGCTGTGATGCTGTGAGCCTGCAGATGTGGGTTCCTTTGAACACCACAAATAGTGGCTGGAATCAACACATGCCATTAGAATACAGGGCCCTAGCACCATTCTCATTCACTGGAAGTTCCTCTCCAATCAGTATTACATTCAGTGATGTCTGAATTTGTATTTGACTTGAAGTACAATATAGTAGTGTAGTGGTGAGAATAAGAGGAGTCAGAAAACCTCAATTTTAGTCCCAAACATACAAAGTCACATACATTATTAACTCGGACAAGTCATTTAACATCTCTGTGCCTCATTTTCTCAACGTGTATAATGAGAGTTTAGATTAAATGACCTCTAAGATCTCTTTGTTAGGTTCTATATTATTTGAGGCTGTATTTATAAACCAATACATACCTGTAGGTACCAGCCTGCCTTTGCAACACCACATCCACTATCAAGCACCACATTTTAAGTATTGCCTACACATGCACTTTGACAAGCAGTCTTGAAAGCAAGATATATAGATTGAGACACACCTATTTGGAAACATTAAAGTTTTAACTGTAACAAAATGTGGTGATATGGTTTGGCTGTGTCCCTGCCCAAATCTCAACTTGAATTCCAGGATTCCCACATGCTGTGGGAGGGACCCAGGGGGAGGTAATTGAATCACTGAGGCCGGTCTTTCTCATGCTATTCTCATGATAATGAATTAGTCTCACGAGATCTGATGGATTTACCAGGGGTTTCCGCTTTTGCTTCTTCCTCATTTTCTCTTGCTGCTGCTGCTATGCAAGAAGTGCCTTTAGCCCTCCACCATGATTCTGAGGCCTCCCCAGCCATGTGGAATTGTAAGTCCAATTAAACCTCCTTTGCTTCTCAGTCTCGGGTAGGCCTTTATAAGTGGCATGAAAACAGACTAATAAAGTAAATTGGTACTAGTAGAGTGGGGCATTGCTGAAAGGATACCCAAAAATGTGGAAGCAACTTTGGTACTGGGTAACAGGCAGAGACTGGAACAGTTTGAAGGGCTCAGAAGAAGATAGGAAAATGTGAGAAAGTTTGGAACTTCCTAGAGAGGCTTTGCCCAAAATGCTGATAGTGATATGGACAGTAAAATCGAGGCGGAGGTGGTCTCAGATGGAGATGAGGAACTTGTAGGAACTGGAGCAAAGATGACTCGTGTTTTAGCAAAGATCCTAGCGGCATTTTACCCCTGAACTAGAGATTTGTGGAACTTTGAACTTGAGAAAGATGATTTAGGGTATCTGGCAGAAAAAATTTCTAAGCAGCAAAGCATTCAAAACGTGACTTGGGTGCTGTTAAAAGCATTCAATTTTAAAAGGGAAACAGGGCATAAAAGTTCAGAAAATTTGCAGCCTGACCATTCAGTAGAAAAGACAAACCCATTTTCTGGGGAGAAATTCAAGCCAGCTGCAGAAATTTGCATATGTAGCAAGCAGCCTAATTTTAATCCCCAAGACCCTGGGGCAAATGCCTCCAGGCCATGTCAGAGACCTTCCTGGCAGCACCTCCCATCACAAACTCAGAGGACCAGAAGGAAAAAAGTTGTTTCATGGGCCAGGCCGGGGTTCTCGCGCTGTGTGCAGCCTAGGGAATTGGTGCTATGTCCCAGCCTCTTCAGCCATGGCTGAAAGGGGCCAACGTAACAGCTTGGCTGTGGTTTCAGAGGGTGGAAGCCCCAAGCCTTGGCAGCTTCCATGTGGTATTGGGCCTGCGGGTGCACAGAAGTCAAGAATTGAGGTTTGGGAACCTCTGCCTAGATTTTAGAAGATGTACTGAAATGCCTGGATGCCAAGGCAAAAGTTTGCTGCAGGGTCGGGGGAGGTTGCAGGGAGGGGTGATCATGAAAAACCTCTGTTAGGGGAGTGTGAAGGAGAATGTAGGGTTGGAGCCCCCACACAGTGTCCCTACTGGGGCTCAGCCTAGTAGAGCTGTGAGAAGAGGGCCACCATCCTCCAGACCCTAGAATTTTAGATCCACCGACGGCTTGCATTATATGCCTGGAAAAGCCTCAGACACTCAATGCCAGCCTCTGAAAGCAGCCTGGAGGGAGGCTGTACCCTGCAAAGCCACAGGGGCGGAGCTGCCCAAGACCATGGGAACCCACCTCTTGCATCGCGTGACCTGGGTGTGAGACCTGGAGTCAAAGGCAATCATTTTGGAGCTTTAAAATTTGACTGCCCTTCTGGATTTTGGATTGTGTGGGCTCTGTAACCCCTTTGTTTTGGCCAATTTTTCCCATTAGGAACAGCTGTATTTACCCAATACCTGTATCCCCATTGTATCTAGTAAGTAACTAGCTTGCTTTTGATTTTGCAGGCTCATAAGCGGAAGGGATTTGCCTTGTCTCAGATGAGATTTCGGACTGTGGACTTTTGGGTTAATTCTGAAATGAGTTAAAACTTTGGGGGACTCTTGGGAAGGCATGATTGGTTTTGAAATGTGAGGACATGAGATTTGGAAGGGTCAGGGGAGGAATGATATGGTTTGGTTGTGCCCCCACCCAAATCTCAACTTGAATTTTATCTCCCAGGATTCCCACATGCTGTGGGAGGGACTCAGAGGGAGAAAATTGAATCATGGGGGCGGTCTTTCCTGTACCATTCTCGTGATAGTGAGTAAGTCTCAGGAGATCTGATGGGCTTACCAGGGGTTTCCACTTTTGCTTCTTCCTCATTTTCTGTTGCTGCTGCCACCATGTAAAAAATGCCTTTAGGCAGCACGCCGTGGTTCATGCCTGTAATCCCGGCACTTTGGGAGGCCAAGCGGGCGGATACCTGAGGTCAGGAGTTTGAGACCAGCCTAGCCAGCATGGCAAAACCCCGTCTCTACTAAAAATACAAAAATTAGCTGGGCATGGTGGTGAGTGCCTGTAATCCCAGCTACTTGGGAGGCTGAGGCAGGAGAATTGCTTGAATTCAGGAGGTGGAGTTTGCAGTGAGCCAAGACTGCACCATTGCACTCCAGCCTGGACAACAGAGCAAGACTCTGTCTCAAAAACAAAAACAAACAAAAAATGCCTTTAGCTCTCCACCATGATTCTGAGGCCTCCCCAGCCATATGGTATTGTAAGTCCAATTAAACCTCCTTTTCTTCCCAGTCTCAGGTATGCCTTTATCAGTAGTATGAAAACAGACTAATACATGTGGCTTCACAAAACAGACGAATATATGCGGCTTCACAAATAGCCATTTAAATTCAAATGAGTAATTACTAATGAATTATTCTCCAATTGCTGGAAAAATGATCAGGCTTTTGGCATAAATCAATACATTTCTCCCCTCTTCTCATCTACAGTATAAATGTTAATATGTAGCCACCATCCTGCATCTCAACGTACAGTTTCTAAGGTTGTCAGCATTGTCAAGCCACAGGTAAGCAGACTTCAGTATCAGGTAGATTTTGTGACCACCCCCCCAAAAAAAAATCAACGGAGAGAGACAATCCTGTCAATAAATACGTTTACCCTTGACTCAAAAAAAAAAAAAAAAAAAAAGCAAGAAATAGCAATATAAGGCAAAACAAGGAAAAGGAATGTGTCATTTTCCCTATTGTTCTGACTTTCATAATGTCTGATCCTTTTGGTTTTCTGAGGGATCCATGCATAGACACTAGATGATTTTTTTGGGCACTAGAGGATTGTGGTTCATTGTGACTAGATATTCCTACAGTAAGACATATGTGGACCAAACGTAAACCCTGAAGAAGAGGCAGAGTGTCTGACAAATAACTTGCTGTTTAGGGAAGAGGCAGGTTATGTGTACATAGGACCACTGGGATGTCCATTAGCCTCATTAGACACACTTCCATAAGTTTAAGTACTAGGATATCATAGCTGTAGTATTTCCTGATATATTGAGATCTCTGAGAAGGCATATGAAGGACATTGGTCCTCTGGCCCTATGGTAGAAAATAATTTTACCAATTTAAAACTATTAGCTTTATTAATGTATAATTTGAAGCCTTAAAACTACAATTTTTAAATATCTAGCTTAATGAGTATTGACAAACGTATACCATCGTGTAATCACAATCAAGTTTTAGAACACTTCCATTACCCTAAAAGGTTCCCTCATGCCTCTTTACAGACAATCTCCACCTTCCATGCCCCAAAAAACAATGATCTGCTGTCACTATGGTTTTACCTTTTTTTTAGAATTTCTGATAAGTGGAATCATCATATGATACTCAGTATTTATGTCAGTCTTCTTTCACTTAGCATGTTTTTGAGATTAATCTATTTTACATAAAAATTAATATTTTGATCTCTTATTACTCAGAAAAATTCCACAGTATGTATATGCCAAAAGTTTTTATGAATTTACCAGTTCAGGGGTATTTTGGCTTTTTCCAATTTGGGACTCTTACGAATAATGCTGCTAT
This sequence comes from Nomascus leucogenys, assembly GCF_006542625.1. Taxonomy (NCBI): domain Eukaryota; kingdom Metazoa; phylum Chordata; class Mammalia; order Primates; family Hylobatidae; genus Nomascus; species Nomascus leucogenys. The sequence goes on from NC_044395.1 coordinate 102,534,035, forward strand.
CAACACTCTTGTCAAACTCTTCATGTAAACCTATGTTTTCATTTCTCATGGGTAAGCATTACAAGAGGAGTAGCTGGGTCATTTCGTAAGGGCACATTTAACTTTGTAGGAAATTGTCAAACAGCTTTCCAAAATGATGTTTTATATTCCCACCAGTAGTATATGAATGTTCCAATTGTTCCACATCCTTGCCGATACTTGTAACTTTCAGTCTCTTTAATTTTAGTTTTTCCAGTGGATATGTAATGGTAACTCACTGTGGTTTTAATTTTTATTTTCTTTGACCAGTGATGTTGAGCATCTTTTCGTGTACTGCTTGCTATTTGTATTGTGTGTGTGTGTGTGTGTGTGTGTGTGTGTGTGTAAATTATCTGTCCAAGTCTTTTGCCCATTTAAAAAACTGAGTTATATGAATTATTATTGAACTGTAGGATTTCTATTTATACTCTTCATCAAATTTCTTGGTCGGATATTTTTGCAAGTGTTTTCTCCAAATCTGTGGCTTACTTTTTTATTTTTCTTAACAGTAGCTTCCGATTAGCAAAACTTTTAATTTTGGTGAAGTCCATTTCTTCGTTTTTTCTTTCATAATATGTGCTTTTAGTGTCCAAACTAAGAAACCTTTGTCTAATTCAAGATAACAAAGATTTTATCCTGTTTTCTTCTTGAATTGTTATCATTTTATCTTTTATATTTTATCTAAACTTTTTAAATCAACAAATAAAAGTTGTATATATTTACCATGTACATGTTTTTGAAATAGGCATACATTGTGAAATGGCTAATTGGAGCCAATTAACATGCATTATATCATGTATTTATATTTTTGTAGTGAGAACACTTAATATCTACTCTGTTAGCAATTTTCAAGAATACAATAACATTGTTCTTAACCATAATCGCCATGTTGCACAACAGGTTTCTTTCTAAAAGGAATACTTTTATTTAACTGAAATTGTATATGATTCATTTTAACCAATTTTTCTGTAAATTGTGATAAAAGGGTCAAGGTTCTTCTTTTTCCATGTGGATATCCAGTTATCTCACTATATTAAATTATTATCATTTTCACACTGAATTACTTCTACATCTGTAATTAAGAGTTTGACCCCAGTTTTGATGTTTAAATGATGACAACTTTCAAGACTCACCTTCCTGTTCCCCTCCTGTCCCACATCTTAGCAGGTGCCAGTGGGAAACTCAAACCTCAAAAAGCCCTACCCTGCATGTGGAAACTTTTCCCCAGTGCCATCCCCTAGCCAGTGTAAAGTCTCACCCTACTCTCTCAACTTTGCTCAAGCCAGTGTAGACCTGCTTGTGCCTGACCTGCTCTCCTCAGGAGTGCTTTGTGCCTAACACATTTTCTCCCAAATTATCTTGGTGTGTGAAGTGTCATCATCTTTGACATCCTACCTGTTAATTGGGAAGGGGCCCATCCACTTCCAGAAAAAGACTATGGAACATCTTTGTCAGGAACCAGTTGACCATATAAATACAGCTCTATTTTGGGATTCTCAATTCTGCTTCACTGATTTGTGAATCTATTCTGTCAAAACCATGTGGTCTTGATTACTGTATCTTTATAATTACTTTTAAAATCACATAGTATAAGGCCTCCAACTTTCTTGGTTTATTTCAAAGCTGTTTTGCATATTCTGGATCATTTGCAATTCCATAGACATTTTAGGATCAATTTGTCAGATTGTAAAGAAAATTCTGCTGGAATTTTGATGTAGATTGTATTAAATTTAGAGAACAATTTTGAAGAAGTTGTTATCTTAATCATATTGAGTTTCTCAACCTGAGAGTATTATATAACTCTCCATCTATTTAGATATTTAATTTGTCTCAGCAGTATCTTATAATTTAAAGTGTGAAGACATTACACATCAAAATTTATATCTAGGCTGGGCACAGTGGCTCACTCCTGTAATCCCAGCACTTTGGGAGGCCAAGGCAGGCAGTTCGAGACTGGCTTGGCCAACATGATGAAACTCCATCTCTACTAAAAATACAAAAATTAGGCAGGCATGGTAGTGGACACCTGTAACCCCAGCTACTCAGGAGGCTGAGGCAGGAATCACTGGAACCCAGGAGGTGGAGGCTGCAGTGAGCCAGGATCAAGCCATTACACTCCAGCCTGGGCAACAAGAGTGAGATTCCATCTCAAAAAAAGAAAAAAATTATATCTAAGTCTTCTGTATTTAATTTCATTTCAAGTTTTTAGTTGTAGCATATATACATACAACCAATTTTTGCATGTTGATCTTTTACTCTGTGATCTTGATAAGTACATTTATCAGTTCCAGTATCATTAGTGTATCCCCTAGGGTTTTCTGTATATTTGACCCTGTCATCTATAAACAAAGACAGATTTACCTCTTCCTTTCTAATATGTATGCCTTTTTAAAAATCTTTTACTTACTTTATGGCACTGGCAAGATTTCCCAGGACAGTGTTCAATACAAGCAGCACAAGTGAATATTTTATCTTGTTCTTAATACTACACAGGAAGCATTCAGTCTTACATCCTTAGATTTATTGTGTTCTTTACCCTAGTTATTTACCCTTCCCTCTATCTACAAACATTCCTATATTGTCTTATGAGCCAGGTACAGTAGCTAATGGCTATAATTGCAGAGACTCAGGAGGCTGAGGGTAGAGGAACACTTGATGCCAGAAGTTTGAGAGCAGCCTGGGCAACATAATGAGGCCCAGTCTCTAAATTTTTTTTTTAATTAGCGAGGCATGATTATGCATGCCTATATTCTTAGCTACTTGGGAGGCTGAGGCAGGAGCATCACTGGAGCCAGGAGCTAGAGACTGCAGGGAACTATACTCACATCACTGCGCTCCAGCTTAGGTGACAGAGACAGACCCCAGCTCTAAAAATAATAACATTGATGATGAAAAATGTAACTAGTGGTGTCCTATCACTCTGACTCTGAACTTGCATATAATGTACCTTGGCCAAACATGAATTACATATTTTATTAGATATAATTTAAGAAAAGGTTGGAAAAAGTGCTTGTGCATTTCCACTTGCTCCCTTGTCCTCTGCCATTTTCATAAAAATATCTCTGGGCTAGCCTGCAAGAAAATGTGGAACAGAGTCCAGTTGTCCCAGTCATCCTAGCCAAGTCTATCATCCAGTGACCTTCAGACATGAGCAAGCCCAGCCAAAAACAGCAAAACCACCCAGTGAAGCCGCATCTGACTTCAGGTACATAGCAAGCCCAGCTGAGATTACCTGAGCCAGGTCAGAGCAGCTGAAGCTCGCAAGCACATTTATTGCTCTATGCCACTGAAATTTTATGATTGTTTGTTCTGCAGCATTATTGCGGTGCTAGATAACTAATTCAGTAGATTAGAAGTAGCCTGTATAAACCCTGTCATGTTCAATCCAAAAATACTAATTAGTTATCTGAAATTCTTCCATACTTCCAAGGCATTAAACACAACCCTGTTCTTTTTTGACTGTTTTCAAAGGGAAGGCCATGAGCTATTAACATGTCATTTTAAACGAATTTATCATGCTCAGAAGCTACCTGCAATAATATTTAGATTATCCTTGGAAACATATTTATATGTGTTGGAGATTGAGTGGCTGAGGACAACCAGGATTTGATAATACCAAATAAACCGAACCTATTTTTATATGCCAAGAGTGCTTGTCACCTGTCACATCTCTTTTTCCAGCTTCAAAAGCTGTCTCTCTTCTCTGTGCTCCACCATGAAAAGAGTGTTGGCAATGGAAATGCAACACTCCTCTTGTGATTCCAATTTCACGGTTGAATAAAGAGCAAGCATGAGCAGAGAGTAGGCTAAGAAAGGCATGACAAGTATGGCAGATAGGAGAGCCCCGTCACCTATTCTGCATCCCTCTTTCTTCCCATGCTCCTTTCACTTTGTACAAGAAAAAAATCAAAAGCAGGCTTCAAGTCCTGGTGAGGTACCAAATACAGCCTTTCACTTCTCCAAACAACTAGATTCCAATCAAGCAGAAACATAGGGCTGGTGCCTCTCTATTTATCTCTGATTGTGTTTCTGCTTTAAGGTTTATTTAAAGAATAAGCTTCGCTTTTAAGTCTGTGCAACTGAAGGAGAAAAGGAAGAGAGGACAGTGAAAGTGACATCTGTTGGCTAGCAGTAATTAAGCAGAGATGCGTGTAGATTCAGGGCTCTAAATGGTCCCGTTAAAGTGTTGATGAGCAGTGAAACGTCTGATTAAATTTTAAACAGGGATAAATGGGCCAGCCCCACCATAAGATGAAGGTAATGGAGTTGTAGACTGAGCCAATTAAATGAACAATGTGTCAGGGCTAGTGAAGAGACAAGCTGGCACAAATATGCCTCTTCCAGAGTCTAAACACAGCTTTCTCTATGTGATCACAAAGAATAGATCTTCAAGAACCCCCTGAGTTTCATAGTAGGTCACTAGAGTGGAAAATGCATCAATTTAAAGAATAGAATATTAGTTTCAGTTCTAGCTCTGATACTATCTAAATGACCTAAAGCAAATCACATCATTTCTTTGGGCCTCAATTTTCTCATGCATGAGACAGGGAGTTAGTTTACAGATAGTCTTAAAGACCTAAGAAGCTATTTTTTTTTTAAGCTTGAATTATTTTAATTGCAAAAACAATCTGTTTATACATACAATTATGTATTTAGATAACCCCATTTTACACAAGAGATTTTCATAAGTAAAAAATTCAAATGGATCAAATAATTGGTGAAGAGAAAAACCAGAGTAGCAGCAAGTGACCCTCTAAGTCTTTTTGAAGTTGAACTTTCTCCAAAGCCAGGAACTCTACTTTACTTGTAATATGCTAACCTCATTCTTAAATCTTTGCATATATCACTTAATTCCACTTCTAGACATGCTGCTGATGTTCTGTCATCATGTGGTGGAAAATAATGCACATTTTCTAATTCAAGTTTTATGCTTTCATACTTATTTGCACTACAGTTGTCATATAACAGCTTCTGGAACACATTCTGTATTGGTTTTCTACTGTGGTGTTTGTAACAACAGAAACACCATAATCTTTTTTTTTTTTTTTTAATCACATGCTTCATTTCTTTGGAGCAGGTAAGCCACATATCTAAAAGGCTTTTTGAATCACTAAATTGAGGCATATGTCCAATGTTTAATTTCCAATTAGTGGTGTTTTGGTTTTTTGTCATTTGCCTAACAAACTATTTGTCTTCTTTTATTTCAACCATAACTACTTCTGGGTTTCTTGCTTTCTTACTTTCTGTATCATTATAAAAATTTTCCTTGTCTGGGTTAAAAACATGTTCAGTATCTGGTTTGTTGTCATTTTCACAGTCTACTTTATTTCTATTTAAATAAAGCTCCGAAGGTGACTGGCAAGCATATTCTGGGGACCCAGAGTATGAATGAGATAGAAAGGCATTTTTGAGACTGGGTTATTTTTTTTTCCATCCAAAATCAATTCTTCTTTATTAATTTATGAAGAAGTACATTTTGTATCATTGCTTGAATCTGATTGCATTTCCATGATTTAAAATTTTTAAATTTTATTCTTAATTGACAAATGGTAATTGTATATATGGGGTACAATGTGATGTTTCTATATATGTGTACAATGTGGCAGGATTAAATAAAGGTAATTAATAAATCCATCACCTCATATATTTACCATTTTTGTGGTGAAAACATTTAAAATCTACTTTTAGCAATTTTGAAATACACATGGCATTATTAATTATTATAATCACTATTCTGTGCTATAGATCACTAAAGCTCATTCCCCCTAACTAAAACTTTGTACCCTTTGATCACCATCTCCCCTTTCCCCATCCACCTCTGTCTCCCAGGCCCTTGGTAACCAGCATTCTACTCCTATGAGTTCAACTTTTTTTAGATTCCACATGTGAGGTAATACAGTGTTTGCCTTTCTGTACCTGGCTTATTTCACTTAGCATAATGTCCTCCAGGTTCACCCATGTTACCACAAATGACAGAATTTTCTTTTTTAAGGCTGAACAGTATTCCATTGCATATGTACAATACCATATTTTCTTTATCCACTCATCTGATGATAGACACGTAGGTTGCTTTCATATCTTGGCTATTGTGAATAATGCTGCAATAACAGGGGAGTGCAGACATCTCTTCAGCATACTGATTTCAGTTCCTTTGAATATATACCCAGAAGAGGACTGCTGGATCACATAGTAATTCTATTTTTAGTTTTATGAGGAACCTCCATAACATTTTCCATACTGGTGATATTAATTTACATTTCTTCCAACAGCACCCAGGGGTTCCCTTTTCTCCACATCTTTGCCAACACTTATCTTTCATCTTTTTTATAACAGCCATTTTAGCAAGTGTAATGTAATAGCTCATTGCGGTTTTAATTTGCATTTCTCTGATCTGAGCATTTTTTCATGTATATCTGTTGGCCATACAATGCTTTTTCTAAGATAACTGTTAACTAGTGCTCACTCAATTCAAGTTTTTATAATGCAGCATTTTTCCTGTTGATTTAAAATGAATTTATAACATAACTTGTTGTATGTTAATGTTATATACACTTGTGACTCTTTCTAGACTTTTAATTCTATTGCTGTGATCTACCTGTCTACTTCTAAACCAGTTGTAAGTAGAACAAATAATTACAGCTTTGTAACATTTTAATAACTTATAGGACAAGTCCCCCTTCATCACTTTTTAAAATATTTTTGTTAGATATATTTTATTTTTTTGAATGTTTGCAACTCCATCTAAACTTTAGAATCATGTTGCCAAATTTTCAACATCTGTCATTGGTTACAATTAATTTGGTTACAATTTAATTTGTAGGGGAATTTAGAGAAAATTTACACTTTCAAAATTTTGAGTCTTTTCATCCAGAAATATGGTCTGTCTCTCCACTTATTCAAGTCTTCTCTTATCCCTTAGAAAGTTTTGTTGCTTTTTTCATATAGTTCAGCACATTTTCTGCCCAAAGGACTATAAATCATGCTGCTATAAAGACACATGCACACGTATGTTTATTGCGGCACTATTCACAATAGCAAAGAGTTGGAACCAACCCAAATGTCCAACAACGATAGACTGGATTAAGAAAATGTGGCTCATATACACCATGGAATACTATGCAGCCATAAAAAATGATGAGTTCATGTCCTTTGTAGGGATGTGGATGAAACTGGAAAACATCATTCTCAGTAAACTATCGCAAGGACAAAAAACCAAACACCGCATGTTCTCACTCATAGGTGGGAATTGAACAATGAGAACTCATGGACACAGGAAGGCGAACATCACACTCCAGGGACTGTTGTGGGGTGGGGGTAGAGGGGAGGGACAGCATTAGGAGATATACCTAATGCTAAATGACAAGTTAATGGGTGCAGCAAAACAACATGGCACATGGATACATATGTAACAAACCTGCACATTGTGCCCATGTACCCTAAAACCTAAAGTATAATAAAACAAAACAAAACAAAAACAAAAACCAGCTAGAGAGTATAATGGAAAAAATATCCCTTTCACAATCACAATTAAAAATGCAGAAACCTGGGAAGCTATTTATCTTTTAAAATGATTTAAATAAAGGTTAAAAAAGTCATATCTATGACAAATCCAGAAAAGGTTGACATAGGGTTCCACAGAGTAGGCACTGCAAAGCTTTAGGTATCATAGAGATAACTGAATAGATGAGGTGAAGGCCCATTTGTCTTGGCTTCAGAACTCTATTCTATCATGAACCCCAGCACGTTTTTGCTCATCTGTTCTAAGTTTGGGATTCCATGTACTTGTTTTTTTTTTTTTTTTTTTTTTTTGTAACAGACAAAGATCATGATAGTAAACAAATTAAAAATCACTAGGTTAATTTTTCCTGACCTTTTATTGTCACAAATTCAAAAGGAATAGGCAAATTTGAAGAGGACATGGGGTGAGAAGAAAGGACTTGAAGAGTGAATGGTGCACTGGTGCAACCTCACAAAACAACCCGTTTTCTGTATTCACTGGGTCAGGAAGACCAGAGATACAGTGCCTCAGAGTTCTTAATGACAAGACTTCAGAATTTGCAAGGGCACATGAGAGGTCATTATAGGGTAGAAGGAATTGTGAAGATTCTTCTTTCACCTCTTAGTTGTGAGAAAACACTCATATGTCTATGAGTTCATTAGGGTAGAATTTGTAAAGCAAAAAAAAAAAAAACAAAAAAAAAAACTTGAATTTTCAAATTCCAGAAACTACCTTTCCATAAAGTAAAGCTTTTGGTCTGAAAGTAGAGCCTTACCAGAAGTCATGGATTAGAGATATGGAGGACATGATGTGAACAAGTTTTTTATCTCACTACCTGACAAAAAACAGAAGATAAATGCAGTCTAGCAGGTTCTGGACAGGAACACAACAGCAGTAAGGAAGCAAGGGAAGTGGTGAGACACATGTGCCCTAGCTTTCCATTCTGGGTCAAAGCCATGGGTAGATAATGCTGTTTAAAATAACCATAAGGTTTGCACTAAGAGCAGAACCACCACCATAAGGTTTGCACTAAGAGCTCATTGCTTTATTTTCTGGCCATGGACTGGGAAAATTTCAGTTTCCTTTGAAGAAATACCATGTGCAGTAAGATACTATTCCAAGTGTTAGGCTAAAAAATAGCTAAGGGGTAATTCTAAGAGAAATAATTAAAGATAGTACCACTAGCCTCCCTCAGCATCCACAGGCATAGATGGTATCTAGAAATTCCTAGGTACTTTCAGTGGAGGAAACAGAAGGTAGCTGAGTGAACAGTCTAGAGGCCTCTCATGTGGCTGCCTCACAAATTCATGAAGTATCCCCATAGTAGAAGTTGAAGTGTGACATCTCTATCCATTGACAGAATACAAGATTCTGCCCATATCTAGGCTATCTGCTATGCCAGCCAGAGCTAGCGGTTGAGGGAGCGTTATGGGCCCTAATGATGTCATGATAAAAGGCTCTGTTTTCACCAACAGTAAACTTCAACATCAGACTCCATCAGGATGCCCAAAAACCAGAGGGATTAAAGGACATCTTTGTGGAACTTACTAAGCATCCCCAAGACACCATAATCAGCTACACATGAATCAGCAGATCCTTTCCCCCATATGGTCATGAGAATACATATGCACCCACCTACACAAACCCAACAGATTTCCTAGAAGAAAAATAAGTTATGGTTGGAAGGCTGGAAACGTAAAACATCTCTCTATTGTCTCCATGTCCATATAGATAACTGCCAACTATCTATCCTTACTTGCACAATCCAAACACATCTCAGATTTAACACATCCACATTCAAACTCTTGATTTTCCTGGCCTGCTTTGTTCCATCTTCAAATTTCATTTTCTCATTAAATGACAAATTGCACCCCATTAACCTATCCATTCAAACACTTGGGAGACATTTTTGAAACGTCCTTCATTCCTATTCTTAGAAACTCTCAAGAGTTGCTCGATCTACTTCTTTCCATCCCTACTGCCACCTTTCCAATTCAAGCCAACATCATCTTTCACCTGGGCTATCTGCCTTGAAGAATGAAATTGAAGTTTTCTTCAATTTAAATGTGGGCTATAGGATATCCGGATATACATGGTGAAATATAAAAGTGTGTACATTGCTTTCCTCTCTTCAAACCAGTCTCAACTGATAATTGGGAGATAAAAATGTATGAACAAGAAATAACCAATTTTTAGGAGATGGGGAGATATTGGAAGAGTAATAAACAAATCAGAGAAAGGCAGTTAGCAAGTGCAGGCAGAGAAGGATGCTGACAAGAAACAAATCAATTCAACAATTTGTAAACTGTAAACTTCCCTGAAAAGCTTATGAGTAACAGGGAGCAGCAGTGGCATGCTGGTAAACGTTTAGCAACTGGCTGTCCTGGAAAAACAAACAAACAAAAGCACTGAATTGTAGTGTTTGCTGACTTCCATGGTGCAAATATACTCTGGTCAATTTCAAGTTGCTAATGTAATGTCGCTGAATGCAAAGTTGAGAAGAAATGTACAAATATTTACATACAGATGGAAAAATACCTAAATAATAGCCATAGCTCAAAAAATTTATGATTCATACATTTTTCTCCAAGAAGATCCTCAGACATTTGCTCCGTCAAAGCAAGGGAGCAAATCATGAAAAAGAATTCTGAAAATGGTGTTTGCAATTCTGGTTGGAAGAGGTGGGAAGTCCCAGGAAAAGTGCTGTGTAGCTGATTTAAAGAGCAAGTTCAGGATCGAGCAGAAAGTCAAAGGACTCCAGGAGGAGGGCTTGGAAAAAAAATTAAAAGGAACTCACAGATTTTTCATTTGTTTAATTAATATTTAATGAAACTATACAATTTGGGTGGAAATTGGACTTGAGAATAAAGAGTTTGTGACATAGACAGGAAATTAAGAGAATGAATAAATGAGGGACTTACTAACTCTTACTAACATAAATAGCTATGCACAAAAAGGAAGTGTCATCAGTGAACAATACTTATGTAATAGGAATAACAACAATGAATAGTTATTTTTGGCAATGTGATATACTAAGAGGAAAACATTGAGGGTGGATTGTGATGGTGACGTCATCCTCCATAGTTAAAACACAATATATAATATCTAAAATTTTAAAATAAATAGCATTATTTAAAATAAAAAAGGTAAGTGCTTAAATTTAACTTACCATGTCAGGAGTTCAAGACCAGCCTGGCCAACATGGTCTAAAAAAAATTTAAAAATCGGCCGAGTATGGCAGCGGGTGCCTGAAGTCCTAGCTACTCAGGAGGCTGAGGCAGGAGAATCACTTGAACCTGGGAGGCAGAGGTTGCAGTGAGCCGAGATTGTGCCACTGCACTCCAGCCTGGGCAACAGAGTGAGACTCCATCTCAAAAAAAAAAAAAAATACTCTTGTATTTCATCAATTAACATGAATATACAAATTACCTATTACCAACAGGTCCTGATTCTGTTTTCATAGTCAGATACTAAGAAAAATAATGTATACTGCATTTGATTCTATTAGTAACCTTATTTTACAAATACCCTACAAGTAAATATGTTTAGGGATTTTCTAAAAATGAATTACCATGAAAGTCATATAACAAGAGGATATGAAATGAGAAACATGACTTTTGGGCCTCCCATTTAATCTTCTATGTCTACCCCTAGAGTTTAATGAGCCACTAAACACCTGGGCTGGCACTAATTTCATGGCTATAGCAAAACACACCCAGGAACTTTGAAGTATGTCCTGTGAATAGATCAATTTCCCATCTTTACATCTCCATTTTCAGCTAGTTGGTCAGGGATCCTGAGAAGGTGTGCAAGAGAATGTGTTACTCCAGTCATGTGGTGACAAGCAGTGCCATGAGTAACAAATGAGCCCATTATTGCTTTACAGTAGAGGAGATAGGTTAATCCTTTGTCAAATCACTGAGTACAGTGTCCTCTGCCTTGTTCCAATTACCCAGGAAGTGATGGCACTTTCTCATCCACAGCCTTTCAACACCTGCTGACATGTATTTAGGACATTGCTAGGGCTGTGAGTCTTAACCACACCATGCTCACGAATTCTCATGGATAATAAAAGTAACGAAGACACAAAAGAGACTGAGATCCAATACTTTCTAGACTCAGATAATACCCATTTTTAAAAATCAGAGGAAACCCCAAGACAAACCGAAAGGGAAAGATTCTTTTTCCAAATCAAAATATTTATTTAAATCCAGAAATAAAATAATTGCTGAAGTAGGACTCTTCATAGAACATAGCATATCACCAGTAAACAACATCTTGATTTCACTAATGAGGACGCTGATGCCAGGAAAATGCATTGATTTGCCTAAACCAGTTTGTGTCACAATCCCTGTGATAGCTATGCCCTGAAACATCATTTGCATTTTCTCATCATTAGCAATTCAGATTTCCTCATATTTTTCAAACGCACTTTTTTTCATTCAACAAATAATTTTGTAATGTCTTCCATAAAATTACTACTCTAGGCACTAGGGATTCAGCCAAGGTTGAAATGCAGTGATGCTGGGAATATAAAAGCAAAAGTCACAGCCTGGCTAGGAGACAAGCTTGTGGACAGATAATTAAACTGCAAACTGATGAGCAAAATCAAATCAGAGTGGAAGCATAAAAAAGCATGCCACAAAGTCTGCCTGTGAAACCCAGGGAGAATTTCCCAAAACAGGTGGCCCTTGAACTGACATGAAGGAGGAACAGGAGTTTACAAATAACGAAATGGGGAAGAACATAGGAGGCAGAGGGTGTAACATATAAATGGGATACAATACTTCAGCAGCGACATAGTGTTTGCCCAATTTCTTGACCTCTTGTTAATAATTGGCTCTGATGACACACTTCCTTATTGACATGTCCTTATTTTTAGTTTCCACGGCACTTGTTAATATCCTGTTTCTCTGCATAGCTCCTGGTGTTCCTAAGGGTTCAGTCCTCAGCCTTCTGTTTCCTGTATACTACCCCTTGATTTCCAATGCCTTCCACGTATCCCCCAGCTTTCTCTCTCCATAGCTCCAAACTGATAAATACAACTCTGCAATGAAAATATTCACTTAGCTGTAACATAAGCACCTCAAACACTACATGTCTGAAGGATTTTTAACATTTTCTCTTCAAAATCCGTGTTCCTATTCCAGTGTCATATTAGTAAATGGTGCAATCACCAATGTAATTACCCAAGAAAAAAAATTTCTGAATCCCTCCTGTTTCCTTTCCCTCACTCCTCACATCTAAATCAGTCAAAATTTTCCCTGACACTCATGCTACTGGCCTGACCCAAGCCAGTAATATGTGTACTGTGGTAGAAGATTTAACTGCCTCCATGTCTCTCATTCTACTCCCATCTGAAACTATGTCTACACACCATCTTAATTTCTGAGAAGCAAAACGAATCATGTCATCCACTCCCAAATACTTAAAACTCTTTGGTGGACTTCTAATTACCTTACTCCAACTAATTAGTTACAGTTTCTGTGATCTGGCCACTGATTGTGTCTCCCACCTCATTTCTTACAATTATCTCCTCACATCCTTTGATGGAGATTTATTCTAATCTACCTATTCTACTTCCTCATGCCAGGTTGCAACATATATGTCTCCCACTTTCTGAAACATATTTTCTTCCTTCTCCCTCTTTTCAGACTGGAGTGCAGTGGTGCAATCTTGGCTCACTGCAACCTCCACCTCCCGGGTTCAAGCAATTCTCCCGCCTCAGCCTCCTGAGTAGCTGAGATTACAGGTGTGCACCACCACACCAGGCTAATTTTTGCATTTTTAGTAGAGATGGGGTTTCACCATGTTGGCTAGATTGGTCTCGAACTCCTGACCTCAAGTGATTTGCCTGCCTTGGCCTCCCAAAGTGCTAGGGTTACAGGCGTGAACCACTGCACCCAGCCTCCCTCCCCCTCTTTTCATAGTTTACATATTCTTTTATGTTAGGTTTCAGATTAAATGTAACTTCCCAAAATAATCCTTTCCCAATCCTATCTTAACTTGCTTTGTCCTATCATATTATTAGCTTCTGTTGTTACGATGTTACAAATGTGTACAGATTGATTTCTATCCCATTTCTAGGCAACTAATGGTTTGGCTTTCTGTCACTAGAGATTAGTTCTATTTTCTAAAATCTTATGTAGATCGAATCAAATAGTAGGCATTCATTTTAGTCTAGCTTCTTTCACTCATCATAATTATTTTGGGTTTTTCTCATGTAGTTTTCTGGTATCCATGCATTCATAGCAAGAAACAGTATTAAGAAAAAACACACAATGGAAATAAACTTTCAGGTAACTTAGATAGTTGAGCTAATCAAAAATTAACTTTGAAATTATTGCAATTAGTATATTTAAGAAAATAATAGGGCCGGGTACGGTGGCTTATGCCTGTAATCCCAGCACTTTGGGAGGGCAAGGCGGGTGGATCATTTGAGGTCAGGTGTTTGAGACCAGCCTGGCCAACATGGTGAAAACCCATTTCTACTAAAAATACAAAAATCAGCCGGGTGTGGTGGCAAACACCTGGAATCCCAGCTACTTAGGAGGCTGAGGCAGGAGAATCGCTTGAACCCAGGAAGCAAAGGTTGTAGTGAGCCAAGATCATGCCACTGCACTCCAGCCTGGGTGACAGAACAAGACTCCATCTCAAAAAAAAAAAAAAAGAAAAGAATAAAAATTTTGGCAAAGAAGTGAAAGTTACAAAAAAAATCAAATGGAATTTATAGAAACAAAAAATACTATAGTTAAAATTAGGAGTTCAGAATAGCTTGGTACAGCTGAAGTGTGGATTAATTAAATTTTTTAAAAGGCACACAGGAAATGTCCAGATTAAAGCACAGAAGGATAAGAAAGAGACATATGGGATATAGGAAAAAAAAACTTTAACACACATGCAATTGGAGTTTGATAAGGAATCAACTATAAAAAGGAAAAAATAGTATTTGGAGAGGCAATGGTCAAGAATCTTATAAAATCCATGAAAGCCATCAACTCATATATTTTAAAGCCACTCTGAAATCCAATCAGAATAAACAAAACGAAAAACTAAAAAATACCTAAATATCTGAAAACTAAGCTACATACTTCTCTTATAGTATATGGAATTATAAAAGGGATCATAGGGCAATTAGAAAATATTTTAACTCAATGATACAAACGACATGTTCAAAGTGCGGGCTGCAGAGCTTTGAGGGAATTTCATAGCTTTATATGTCTATTAGAAAAGAATAAAAGCTGAAAATTAATGATTTATAAATTTTACATGTGAAAAAGGGGATATCACAATACATCTTACAGACATTTAAAAGATATAAAAGGATAATATGGATAACTGTGCTAATAAATATTTAAATTCACTTGATATTAATAATTGTTTTTAAAAACATAATCTATCAAAAATGATACCAGAAGTATCAGATATCAGATTGGTATCCCATCTATTAAAGAAATTAATTTGTAATATTAAGAAAAACCTTTCTACAATAAAATTTCATGTTTAAATAGCTTCACTGGTAAATTCTTCAACAAAATAATTCTATTGAAAGTTTTTGAGGGACTCTAGTGTTTAACTAATTGAGAATACAGAGAATCAAATGTTGCTTGTTACTAATAAGTTCAAAATGGGGGTCATGACAGGGACTCCTGCTCTCTCCAAAACTTTGTGCAGTAAATTAACCAGCTAGTTCTAGTCAGAGAAATTGGAAAACCAGGCCCTGATGGAGTCTTACTAGTCTGTTTCCTAAATGAAGGAAGATATCAGTAAAGATTTCCCAACACTTCTTACTGATTCATATGGAAGCCAGCTCTAACAGAAAACACTTGAGTTAGAGTAAGAGCAAGAGCAAAGACAATAGCAAGTGAATAAGTGAGAGAGAGAGAAAGAGAGCCCTTTGCCTTTTGAATACAGGGATGACCCATTTAGCTCTTAAGATTACCCAATGGATGACAAGCTTTACACATATCACCAATCAGCTAAAAACAAAAAAAAAGCAAACACAAACAAAAACATATTCCTACAGAAACAACTGAGCTAGGGATAGAAAGTATTGGAGAATTGCTTTTAATATTGTCCCCTACTAAGAGGTGAAGCAAATGCCCCTCTTCAGAAATGTGAGAATCGAGGAATAAATGTTTTCCTTATCAGTCATTTCACCGCTGAAAACTAGGAATGAGATGAGAAAGTTGGTCATAACCAAAACAAGCCATATATTTGCCTGTTGTAGAATACACTGCTGAATAATTTATTATGCTTTTTGTAGCTCTCCAGACCACAACTGAAATCTTGACTTTTCCTCTTACCAGTAGTGAGGCCTTGAGTGAGTCTGTAAAGCCATCTTTGAAAAATGGCTAAACAGATTTTAACAAAATTTAGAGAGTCTGTGTAGAAGTCTGGTATATAATAGGCATACATAAAATCACATGGGAACAGTTTGAATGGGATAGTCACTTATTTTCCATGGCAACTGACATAAAAGCAAACAAAAATGTCAGTATAACTGCACACTGAAGATAAATAGATTAGATGGATGGATGGATGGATGGATGAAGATAGATAGATAGATACATAGATAGACAGATGATAGATAGATAGATAGATAGATAGATAGATAGATAGATAGATAGATAGACAGACAGATAGAAAGATAGAGCAAGCAAGCCAGGTTCAGAGAAAATAAAAATTTAGCTTAAAGTTAAAAGAAAAAATGCTCCAGATTGTAAGCAATTATTTGTGATTGAATTGTTTCTTATATAGATAATCATGTACTAGCTGACTCCATGGTGATTAGCAGCAAGAATTGATTTAATAATGCTACATTTAATATTACTTGTTCTATAAGCTTTTATTGGGCATACTGTCTGTGTCAGGCACTGGGCTAAACACACAGTTGATGTAAGAGTTGTCTCTAGTTTGCAAGCATCTGGATTAGAATACATGGCTAGCCCAAGGATAAAAGCAGAAAATCATATCATTTTATGACATAGTTGGAGAGAGAGAGAAAATAATACAAACGAGAGAAGAGTCATCTTCTAAGTATGTATACCTTCTATTCCTTAGAAAGATAGTTGCCTACAGTTGCTCAACATTGCCTATTAATTGCAATTAAGTTTAAATCATGGCAAAGTCATAGAAAGCTTGATTGTAGATACATATCTAAGCTGTATTCTCCAAATTAATTCTAATCAGTAATAAACTGGTATTTTATTTCCCAAAATTAAGTAAAATTATTCAAGGGAGTAAATAAATGTGAAGTGCAGGAAAAATGCTATGGATGAACTAATTATACTATCTAATAAAAACATCTATCATTTACTGAACACTTATGTGTCAGACCCAGTGCTGAGTTGTGTGTATATGTGTGATTAAGTCCTTCAAAGGAAGATATTGCTAATCCCGTGTTTCAGACAGAAAAACGCCATTCAGAAATGTAGGAATCTCACTCAAGGCCAACAGCTGACTATGGAATGCTACACTCCAAGAGAATTCTAATCTTGCCCCAGAAGCCTGTTGATGCTCCCAGATCTGGTGGGTCGTATGTTATCTTAATAAGCTACAAAGCCTGAGATATATATTTTATGTGATGTGACTGATTGAGGGAGTCATCTCAACAGAAATCTGTAAGTAAATGAGGCAAACAAGAATAGAATGGGAGAAGAAGCTAAGAAAGATATGGTTTCAGGTGAAACATGGCCTCAGCCACTATTTTTTTTGACTCAGGGTCTCACTCTGTTGCTCAGGCTGGAGTGCAGTGGCACAATCATGACTCACTGCACCCTCCACTTCCCAGGGCTCAGGTGATCCTCCTACCTCAGACCCCCCGCCCCGCCCCCTCCGCCAGCTAGCTAGGACTACAGGTGCATACCACTATGCCAGGACAATTTTTGTATTTTTTGTGGAGACAAGTTTTCAACATGTTGCCCAGACTGGTATCTAACTCCTGGGCTCAAGCAATCTGCCTGCCTAGGCCCCTCAAAGTGCTGGGATTACAAGCATGAGCCATCATGCCCAGACTCAGAACCACTTTTATTTTACACTAAGTCAACGCCATCCAGGCATATATTCTCCAATACTCTGGATGGTCACATTTCTGGAGAAATGTATAAGCAGAAGGTTAGTGGAATGAACTTCAGCCCCAGATACTGCAGTTGGTCCTAAGGTTGGAACTAAATAATACTCATCATCTTTGACCACACAGAAATCCCCCATTAGCTTGACTGAATAGAAGACCCATATCCTCATCCCTGAAAGATCTCACGCTTGTTTATTATGCCCATATCAGACCATGATTTCTTTATTTGGCAATTTAAAGTTAAAAGTTGACATAATAGTGCCATGAATATGTCAAATACATTCTTCCCCAGAAGCCTTCAGGGTCTATTACCCTCTCCAGTTTGGTGATTCTGTTCTGTGTCTGCTGATATATTGGCATGAGAAGCTGAAAGTGACCAGCCAACAGTCATAACTTTAAGTTTAGTGAGACTCATAATGGGTCTCCTGCTGGAAGCATCTCCCCTCTAAGAATCAGTAATTCTAGACCTGCAAAGTTTGAAGTTGTAAGCATGGGAAACACAAATTCCCCAAATAGGTCTGGATAGTGATAGAGAGACACTTACTTGCCTACTTCCATTTCTCAACTCAGATATTCTACCTAGAGTGGACATGCCCATGCAATGGCTGTTGGTTTGAGGTATACATTGCATGCTGAAGGACAGTGCCTCATCCTTGCAGGGTGCCCTTTCCCAGCTGGCACCCCAGCTGTACCTTCAAGGAGCTATTCCACTGCCCTATCAGAGCAATAGTTTCTAGAAGGTCTGGCATGTAGGAGGTCCACTGGATCTGGATTCACGGTCATGTGCTCACTGATGTACCTTCATTGCTATAAAGTAAGCCCCTTGGTTCAAGGAGGAGTTACACAGAATCCCATGTTGGAAGTGGTGTTGACAGAGCACTGTTACCAGAAAAGGCAAAACATCCCTGAAAAATGTTTCATTTCATCAGCCCTTTGTCAGATGGATAGATTGCAAAAATTTTCTCCCATTCTGTAGGTTGTCTGTTCGCTCTGATGATAGTTTCGTTTGCTGTGCAGAAGATCTTTAGTTTAATTAGATCCCATTTGTCAATTTTTGCTTTTTTTGCAATTGCTTTTGGCGATTCCATCATAAAGTCTTTGCCCCTTCCTGTGTCCTGAATGGTATTGCCTAGAGTTTCACCTAGGGTTTTTATAGTTTTGGGTTTTACATTTAAGTCTTTAATCCATCTTGAGTTAATTTTTGGATAAGGTATAAGGAAGGGATCAGTTTTCTGCATATGGCTAGTTTCAATTTTCTGCATATGGCCAGTTTCAATTTTCTGCATATGGCTAGCCAGTTCTCCCAGCACCATTTTTTTAAATAGGGAATCCTTTCCCCATTGCTTGTTTTGTCAGGTTTGTTGAAGATCAGATCATTGTAGATGTGTAGTTTTATTTCTGAGTTCTCTATTCTGTTCCATTGTTCTATGGGCCCATTTTTATACCAGTACCATGCTGTTTCAGTTATTGTGGCCTTGTAGTATAGTTTGAAGTTGGGTAGCATGATGCCTTCAGCTTTGTTCTTTTTGCTTAGGATTGTGTTGGCTATGCGAGCTCTTTTTTGGTTCCATATAAATTTTTAAATAGTTTTTTTCTTATTCTGTGAAGAATATCAATGGTAGTTTAACGGGAATAGCATTGAATCTCTAAATTGCTTTGGGCAGTATGGCCATTTTCACAATATTGATTCTTTCTATCCATGAGCATGAAATGTTTTTCCATCTGCTTGTGTCGTCTTTGATTTCTTTGAGCAGTGTTTTGTCGTTCTCCTAGAAGAGGTCTTCACATTCCTTGTTAGCTGTATTCCTAGGTATTTTACTCTCTTTGTGGCAATTGTGAATGGGAGTTCATACATGATTTGGGTTTCTGCTTGTCTGCTGCTGGTGTATAGGAATGCTTTTTATTTCTGCACACAGAATCTATGAGGAACTTAAGCAAATTTACAAGAAAAATACTAACAACCCCATTAAAAATGGGCAAAGGATATGAACAGACACTTCTGAAAAAGACATACATGCAGCCAACAAACATATGGAAAATAGCTCAACTTTACTGATAATTACAGAAATGCAAATCAAAACCACAATGAGATACCATCTCATGCCAGTCAGAATGGCAATTATTTAAAAGTTAAGAAACAAATTCTGGTGAGGTTGCGGAGAAATGGGAACACTTTTACACTATTGGTGGAACATAAATTAGTTCAACCATTATGGAAGACAGTGTGGCAATTTCTTAAAGATTTAGAACCAGAAATACCATTTGACCCAGCAATCCCATTACTGAGTATATACCCAAAGGAATATAAGTCACTGTATTATAAAGATACATGTATCTGTATGTTCATTGCAGCACTATTCACAATAGCAAAGACATGGAATCAGCCCAAGCGCCTATCAATGATAGACTGGATAAAGAAAATGTGGTACATATACACCATGGAATAATATGAAGCCATAAAAAGGGACAAGATCATGTCCTTTGCAGGGACATGGATGGAGCTGGAAGCCATTATTCTCAGCAAACTAATGCAAGAACAGAAACCCAAACACCGCATGTTCTCACTTATAAGTGGGAGCTGAACAATGAGAACACATGGACACAGGGAGGGGAATGCTTACTAGGGCCTGTTGGGGGAGGGTGGAAGGGAAGAGCATTAGGGAAAAGAGCTACTGCATGTTGGCTTAATACCTGGGTGATGGGTTGATAGGCACAGCAAACCACCATGGCACATATTTACCTATGTAACAAACTTGCACATCCTGCACATGTACCCCAGAACTTAAAAAAATAAAATAATTATAAAATTTTTTTTAAAGATTAAGCAAAATAAAATGCTCCTGGGTAAAACAAACAAAAAAAATGTTTCATTTCAAATCTGGGTGAATTGTCACCTTTTCCAGAATGGTATTGGTCTAATGTAATCAACTGCACACCAAGTGAATGACTAGTGTCCTCCGGGGAAGGTACAGTATGGAAGGTTTAGTGTTATTCTCTATTACTTAAAATTTGGCATTCAGCAATGGCACTAGCTAGATTATCCAGGCTATCACCCTGCATAGCCTCCATCTCTGCCACTGTGCCTTTTTATTTTATTAGTCCATTGTGCATTCAAGGGTTAGCTGGGGACAGACTGGCTAATATCCACTGGCCAAGTTATCCTATACACTTGATTTAAAATTTAAAAAAAAAACTCTTTTGCAATAGATATTCTGTGGTGAGCATTAATATGCAATACAAAGATTCCCATATTTTGAATCTGTTCCCACAGGTCCATCCACATGACTCTCCTCGAGGCTTCTTTGTCACAGATATTCCAATCTTGCTCCTTTCAGGCTCCTAATCAACCCATAAAGAAATTCACCACTGCACCTGAGTCTGTGTAACTCAGGACACTTCTTTGTTTATACGAAGTAGATAACCAAGAAAACCAGCTAAAACTCTCACTCTTCCCACTGCGAGAATGTCTACTTACCACAATTTTAGAGGGCCACTCGTGAGTTGGGCTGTAGCATAGCCACACTGTATTTTTGATTTCCACCAATATATCTGAGCTGACTCCTGCATAAACCAAGCATGGTGTTTTTCTTTGTTTGTTTCCTCCTACATCAGCTGATCACAAAATATTCCCTATGAGGCCACAGGTGTGAACTAAGGGAAGGTTATCAGTGCAGCAATGGTGAGTGACATGACAGCCATGGTCACCTGTTCATGCAGCATACTTGTGATCTCTGAACTTGTTCAGACTTAATTCCAGAAGTAGTAATACCATCTTGTAATAGATTGCTGTGGAGTCCACTAAACCTCACTGCTTGGTGGGTCTAACAGCATGTAGTTCCCAATAAGCAATGCTGACTACACACTTACTTGATGCCTGGTGGTCGCATAACCAGTTTCTACCAGGGCCCAGCATCATGCCAGTAGCTATTTTTTGAATCATGTTTGGTTCTTTTTTGCAGATGGCATGGCCTAGCTCTAGAACCTTAGGGATCTGTGCTGTAACTCTCCTATTGGGGCTTGCCAGAGACACCACATGGCGTTTTTGATCACTACAAATACCTCTAGTAACATGGGATCAGCTGAACCATATGGCTCAAGTGGAAAAGCAGCAGTCTGGACCTGCTGCAGAGGCTTTTCTTGCTCTGAGCCTCTTTCAAAATAAGTAGTTTTCTCTATCACCTAATAAATTGGTAAAAGCAGTATTCACAAATTGTGGAATATGCTGCTTCCAAAACCCAAAGTATACCAGTTATCAGCTCATACTACCTTTCAGCTTCAGAAGGTGAGATCTCTTTAAAAGCTTCAAAGGAGGCCCTCTGAAACTCACACATTGCTTCCAGTTGGCGATTACTAGATCTGAACTTGTAATTTTCTCTCTTCAACATATCAGCGGTGCTTTGCACCACCACCCAAGTTCACAGTCCCTATAATTATTATTCTAATAATATTTCAGTGAGATTACATAAACATATGTATCCCCTTCTGCCTGTATTCAATTCCAGTTAATCACAGGTGAAAGAATAAACCACTTCACTGCCACAGCTTCATGGCAGAAACCATCAATACTCCACCTACCATCAGCGCTGGGATCCTCACTGCCACTCAGGCAGCAAATGATGTAACTCCAGAATCCCAATTTTTAAAGTCACCTTTTAGGGTCATTTCTGGTTTTAAGTCAGTTTCTCTAGATGCAGCAGCTGAAATGGGATTTTTGTGCAAATGACTTATTGAGAGAATGTTCTCAAAAGGACATTGTAAGAAAGAAATGAAAGCAAAATAGAGCAGGGGAAGAAGCTAAGCAAAGACATGACTGCTGAAATCTCGAATTAGATTGATCTCTTGGGGGCATTCTAGAACATACAGAGCCTTACAAAGTTGTCTCATTTTGAGGCCAGGTGACTGGGCTTTTGAACCCCCACATTTGTTAGCATTGGCTGTGGACCATACCTTAGGAGGTGGGCTTAATCTCCCAGACACTCATAATAAGTAAAGAGACTCATATCAACTAAGAAAAGTCCTTAGAAAATGGATACAGGTATGAGCCTTTATTGGCCAATATTTTCAACAACTGGAGGGATGGGTGCACCAGTCTAGTAAAGGGTAACTGAATGGGCCACCAAAAGGGTTTACTGCCAGAAATACAAGTTCTCTGGGAACCATCATTCTACTCTACCCAATGCATAAATGAAGAAATTAACTGCCTTGCTAGTTACCTGATGAGGCTGCCACATATCACCCTCACCATAATTCCCAAACGCCTCCCCTACCTGCATTGTTAGATGCTCCACTGGTATCAAGCATGTTCAGCACCCTCCATAATCAGAGAGTAGTTCTCATCAGCCAGCATGATCCACAAGTGTAAGTCATGGGGGGGTAACCAAAAAGCAATTTTATTTTGTAGCTCGCTTCCTTTTAAATGTGCTCAGTGAGAAGAACTTTTATATTGCTTCTAAGAGCAAACTCAGGTAAACATTGTGATATTTCTCACTTTTCATAGACAGACTAGAAATTAAAATGTCCAAGCCAATAGTCAAAATTACAAACTTACTTTGAAGTTCAAGCCTCTCCCCTTCTGGGGGAGAGTGTCCCTTCCATGGTTGGTGCTGAGGAGTGAGGAGAGTTGATAAGGCAGGAAAGTTCTTATTTGGCAGGCACTTTTGTGGTTTCTTCTGTATTCTCAGGGCTGAGCCTCCAGAAGAGCTGACTCTTTATCTGGGAGGTACTTTCATGGGTTTTGCAAAACCATGCCACTCACCACTGACACTTTCCTATCTGCAGCTTTCTTTTTTTCAGGTTTATTGGTATATAATTGGCAAATACAAATTGTATAGATTTAAGGTCCACAACTTAATGCTTTGACATATGTGTACATTGTGAAATGATCATCACAATCAAGCTATTTAACATAGCCATCACCTCACATAGTTACCTTTGCTTTCTTTTATGGTGAGAACACTTAAGGTCTATCCTCTTAGCAAATCTCAAGTATACAAAATGGTATTTTTAACTATAGTCATCATACTGTACATTACATCTCCAGAATTTGCTCATCTTGCATAACTAAAACTTTGTATCCTTTGACCAAAATCTCCCCCATTTTCCCCACCTCCGCACCCCTGGCAGCCACCATTCTACTCTACCATCCTTTAATCAGTTGGTCTGATGACAGATACTTAGGTTGTTCACATATTTTGGCTGTTGTGAATAATTCTGCAACGAACATGGGAGTGCAGTTGTATCTTTGAAATACTGACTTCATTTCCTTTGGATATATACCCAGAAGTGAGATTGCTGGATCCCATGTTACTTCTATTGTAATTTTTAAAGGACCCTTGATAGCAATTCCCATAATGGCTGTACCAATTTACATTCCCACCAACACTGTACAAGGGTTCCCTTTTCTCCACATCTTCCCCAACATTTATCTTTAATCTTTGTTATAATAACCATTATGGCAGGTGTAAGGTGATATCTTACTGGGGCTTTTAAAAATTAATATTAAGTCAGCAAAGGACATGAACAATTTTCAAAAGAAAATACACATGCTGCCAACAAACATATGATAAAAAGATCATCGCTAGTCATTAAAGAAATGCAAATAAAACCACAATGAGATACCATCTCACACCAGTCACAATGTCTATTATTAAAAAGTCAAAAGATAACAGATACTGAGAAGGTTGTGGAGAAAAGGGAATGTTTATATACTGTTGGTGGGAGTGTAAATTAGTTCAATCATTGTGGAAAGCAGTGTGGCAGTTCCTCAAGAAGCTAAAAACAGAACTACCATTAGACCCAGCAATCCCATGACTTGGTGTATACTCTAAGGAATATAAATCATTCTACCATAAAGACACATGCAAGTGAATGTCCACTGCAACACCATTCACAATAGCAAAGACATGGAGTCAAACTAAATACCCAGCAGTGACAGACTGGATAAAGAAAATGTGGTATATATACACCAGGGAATACTATGTAGCCATAAAAATGAATGGGATCATGTCTTTTGCCAGGAGCATGGATGGAGCTAGATGCCATTATCCCTAGCAAACTAATGCAGGAACAGAAAACCAAATACTGCGTGTTCTCACTTTATAAGTTGGAGCTAAATGATGAGAACTCATGGACACAAAGAAAAGAACAACAGACACTGGTGGTCTGCTTGAGGGTGGAGGGTAGGGGCGGGAGAAGATTAGAAAAAATAACTATTGAGTACTAAGCTTACTACCTGGGTGATGAAACAATCTGTACAACAAACCCCTGTAACATGAGTTTAGCCATATAACAAGCCTGTAGATGTACCCCTGAACCAAAAATAAACATTAAAAATAAATAGAAATACCAAAATAATAAAATTATTTTTAATGGACAGATGATGATTGTATATACTTATAGGTACGTCGTAATGTTTTGGTAGATGTATACAATGTGATTAAATCAAGCTAATTAATATATTCATCCCCTCACTTAATTTCAAATCTATCATCATTGTGGCTTTGATTTGCATTTCCTTGATGATATTGCTATTGAACATTATTGCATATATCTGTTGGCCAAATATATGTCTTATTTTGAGAAATATTTATTCATGGCCTTAGTCGATTTTTAATTCTGTTATTTGATTTTTTTTCTATTGAGTTGAGTTACTTACATATTTGGGATATTAATGTCTTATGAGATACATGGTTAGCAAATATTTTCTTCCAATCTGTTAGTTGCTTTTTCACTCTGTTGATTGTTTTTTTTGCTCCATAGAAGAATTTTAGTTTGATGTAATTCTACTTGTCTATTTTGTTGTTGTTGTTGTTGTTGTTGTTGTTATTGTTGCCTATGCTTTTGGTGTCACACCCAAAGAAAAAAGGTCATGAGGCCATGGCCAGGTCCACAATCATGACTGCAGATGGCAGGCTTGTTACCAGGGTTGCAGACTGGTGTGTCTCCCACCAGGTTTCTGAGCAGACAGGACTGCCTCCAGGACTACAGTGGAGAGAAGCTGGAACCAAGTCACAGGGCCATTTTAGGATCTATGGTTGAGTCCACAGGCCTGTGGTCAGTGAGCCTGTTACTTGGGATGCTGATGGGTATGGCTCTGGCCAGGTCCTTGAGTGGACAGGATTCTCCCTGGACCATGAAAGACCAGGTTTGGAGCAGGTCACAGGGGTGCATCAGAGTCTACAGTTGGGTCCAAGGTTGGTGGGCCTACCACTGAGGTATAGACAGTGTGTCTGCAGCCAAATCCCTGAGGGAGCAAGCCTGCCCCACACCATGGTAGAGCAAGGCGTGAGCACGGTCACAGGGCTACTTCTGGATCTGTAGTCGGGTCTGAGATGAGCATGCCTGTTACTGGGGGTACAGATGGCAGTGGCTCCTCCTGGATCCCTTTACAAATGGGGCTGGGGTCAGGACCATGGCAAGTGGGGTTAAAGCTGAGTCTCCCGGGGTATGGGGCTGCTTCCAGTCCATATCCAGGACCACGATCAGTGAACATGTCTTATGGATCTGTCTTCTAAATGTGGCCCTCCTAAGTCGTGGGCTCCTGCCATAGGATTTTGCAATCTTTTACCTGGGTCCCAACACTCCCACCAAGGCAGGTCTGTCAGTGAGTGGCTGCCAAATCATTATTTCTTTGGGGAAAACAGGTGTCATGAGCTGGAGACCTTCTATTCTCCCATCTTTCTGACGTCCTTGTCTGCAGCTTTCTTGATCTTGACAAATAAATCTCAGTTCAGCTGTTCACTTACTCCCTTGTTAGTCCCTATGAATCTGGTGATATCATCAATTTGTTAGCTGAAGAATGTTCACATGTCTGTGTCATCTTAGTGTGCACTGAATTCTAGTTCTCTCTCCTGCCTCTGGCCCATGGGAAACACTTACTCATTCTTTCCCCTATACCTTGGAAAGATGAGGATTTTCCCATACTGCAGGATCATGCCTTTGCTCCACTCCAAAGCAACTGGTTGATCAGGCTCTGGCTCTTTAGATTTGTCAAGCAGTTTTTAGAAACAGACCACCATGTCCTCCAAGTCAAAGAGGACAGTTGTTAAACCCAGACCATTGAAACCAGTCATTAAGTTTGAGTTACATAGAAGGGACCCCCCACCCCATCTCCTTTGAGGTGCATGGTAGGATTTGTAGCACACCAAAAGCTTATTCCAGAATTCCACATTACAAAAGCTTCTCTCCATCTTTACTCTTTCTGCCTTGTTTTCTAACCTCTAATGTGGATAAGGAGTCTGAGTGTTTTATAATCAGTTTTTCGGCTACCTCTTTAAAAAGTGCATCTGCATTTGGCACTTCCCTGTGAATGAGATGCCCATAAGGCTTTCACTTTAACATCTTATTACATCCAGTTTTCAGTTTTTGAAATGACCCCTTCAGCTCTCTCTCTCCCAAACTTGAGATTCTAAAAGTATTTTTCCCCAATTCTCTACAGCACTTTTCCATTCAATCCTTTCACCTCTGTTAAGCCCAACCCAAAATAAATTTATTAAATAGCCAGCTATTTTCAGAACATAATATATTTACCTGCATTTAAAGCCAGATTGATCTAAGATCAATTCCCACCTTTGTCATTTATTGGTTGTATGATCTTGAGTATGTTACTTAGCCTCTCTTAGCTTCATCCATAAAATACTTGCCTTGGAGAATTATTGAGACGATTAAATAACATAACAGTTTATAGGGCCGGGTAACAAAGTAGAGGCTCCATAATTAGAGTCTCTTATCTCTACCCAAAACTTTCCTGCAGATTGTTAGCTGAAAGTATCACCACACAGGCTCCAATCAAATGGCAGCATCCTTTTCCTTGCCACCTCTTACACAGCAGTTGAAAATCAATATCCTTATTCCAAAAAGAGAGTAGTGTCCCTAGGATTTGGAACTATATGCAAAACACTCTGAATCCTGTGTGAATGAAGGATTGAAGATCACTGGAGCAGAAACAGCTACATAATTTGAAGAGCCTAGTGTTAACTGAAAATGTGAGGTCCTTTGTTCAAATATTGTTAAGAATTACAAGACGTCAGCAACAGAGTATTAAACTAAGCACAAGGCCCTTGTGAAGCTGGCCCTACACAGATGTCTAAACTCTATGATTGGATGCTGGCTTCCTATTTATATTCTCTGCTGTACTAGCAAAGTTAAACAGACAAATGAAATAAACTCATTCCAGCTATAGCTTAATTGAAGCTGATTGGGCAAAAACACTAACTAGCAAGACAATGACCCACCCCTCCCTTCTTTGGCAGAGGAAGAATTATATGGTTACCTGACAGCCCCTATTCAGCTGACGGAAAGTGTCAGAAGGCAGATTCTTTGCAGACCTTTCTACTGTTTAAATGTCTCTATGAAATTCCAGGCAGCTTAGTCCTGGAACAAGTTGAGGTCTCTTAGTCCTGGAGAAACTTGAGGGAGGGATGGGAGAAAAGAAGAAGAAGAGGTAGGCAGCTATAAGCCTCAACAAAAGCCAGTCCCCTAAAAAAGTCATGTCCCCACCAAAAGTCAGTTCCCTAAAAAAGTCATGAGAAGAATTCTTTGACTTCATCATCTAGGTGTCAAAACCTTAGAGACTCCTGGATCCTTTCACCTTGGCTACTACCAAGGTGATCATGTAGCATCACTTAACGATAATTCACAGCTTTTTCTCTCAGATAAAGGCAAGAAACTATGACAAACACCAAGACCCTAGGCTCTCAATTTGGACTTAGATCTGAGCATTTTTTATTAAAAGTGTGTTCTAAAATATATTGGAGACTACAATCCTGCAAAAAGAAAAAGGACATCAGATTTTTTATTTCCAAACTAGATGGGATCTTTGAAATCCTTTAGTATACGGTTTCAATCTTTTGGGGGTCCTGAACCATAAACATGTTACTTTGTAGTCCCCAAAAGCTTTATGGAGTCTACAGAATTCCCTGAGTCCCCCAAACATCTCACAGAACAAGAATTACAGACTTAGAATCCCCCCTATAGTATAACCTCCCTAAGTTTTCTCATTAGTAAAATAAAGATAATAATGGTACTTATTTTACAGGATCATTACACCAATTGAAAGAGATAACCTAATACAAGTGCTTAAAATGCACCTGGCACATAGTTAAGTACTAAGTAAATATTAGATAGGCTAGTACCTTGCAACTCTAAGTGTGGTCCTCAACCAGCAGCCTTGGCACCCGTTGGAGTTTGCTCAAGTTGCAGAATCACAGGCCCCACCCCGGGACTCCTGCATCAGAGTCTGCATGCTCACAAGTTCTCCAGGCAATTCATATGCATGCACAAGGTTGAGAATAGCTGTTCTAGTAGTAATAAAAATGGTTTTCCTGGAAGAATATAATATTATTCTTGGTATTATTATTATTATAGAAAAAATTTTTAACCTCCTAAATACATATTGCAGACATTTTTTACTCTGCTGACATAACTACCATCCTGTCCTCTTGGAAAAACCCCAATTTTGTCTAGGAATCCACCTTTCATGTGCTTTAAGAAAGGTAACCCCACCTTGTGTTCCAGGAGTGAGTCACATTTGTACAAAACCTCACATAACAGCCTCATCTCCTTTGCAGTGACCAGTTGGCAAAAGACTGTGACTCAATTCTGAAAAATGGGAACTGTAAAGAAGCACATTAAAAAGATTTGATATCAAGTTTTCCTCATTTTTACCGAGACACATTTGGGATAAATCAGTTCCTCTTCTGCCACTGAATATTGTTTCATATGGTTTCAGCATCTGCAGTAGCCATCTAAGTGCCAAGACTGCAGAGAACATACTGACATTTTTGAGGTGAGATTCGGAGAGCAAGTGGAAGCTTTATGACACAGGTGAGCTGCTGAATGAACCATGTAATGAAACAGTCTTTCCTCATCTTAGACGTTGGAGTTACACTGTGTGGTGCGTGATGTGTCCACTGCTTGACATCCCTACAGGACTTATTCCTCAACCACTCTGAGTAGTGATAGCTGGCAGCAATGAGGGGTGTCCCTCATCTGAAGAGAGCCTCCTTGCCAAGACTGTGCATCCTCTCCAGAGACAACCTCAGTGCAACAACCAGCAGATGCAGACATATCAAGGCCTGGCCCTGCTGCCCACTTTCAGCACCACTCCAAAGAGCTCTCCCAGAACTAAAGCTTCTGTGGAATTGGCTGAGGCCTTTTTGAGAATGGACCACAATTCAACTCTGTCAAATCCTGCTTCCTTCGTGTTCTCCAAGGACTTCTCTAATGAACTTCCTGCATATAAGCCTCCAAATCCGAGTTTGCTCTGGAAATACTGGTCTATGTCTGTATGCAACTCCTGAACTACACAGGGAACAAGATACCTGAGTCTGGGGCCAGCAGGTGAATTCCTAAGCAAATGTGTGGGGGATCACATTGGAGGAGACGGCAAGTAAATCCAAGCCCATTAGAGGATTCAGGTCCAGCAGATAATGAAGGACTAGATGCAAGGACTGCCTTTGAAGGATAAGATTTCAGTCCTGAGAGAAAGGGGCAAGCAACAGCCTTAGGCGTAAATGATCTAGATTCCTAAGTAAGCCCAGTGATTCAAGCATAGGAGAACAAGGAATGCAGGAAGCTAATTGTTAGAAATAAAAAAATCAAGGCAGAATAGAGTAAGCAAAGGGTCAAAGAAGCTGAGCCCTCAATCTCTGTCTGGATATAGAGATGCTTAAATTCATTCTCCTAAAGGGATTCCATGGGTTTTGGGCAGGGCCTACAAGGGAGAGCGTAATGACAAGAACTATGGATATTTAGGAACAAGGAGCTGAGCTCATCACAAAACCTGAGGGTTGAAGAATAAATGACAGCAACTGGGTTTAAACCTCAACAGGACCTGACATTTGTGAAGGCAGTTTGTCTCTAAGATGTAAATTTATATGGCTACTCTGTGTATAACCCCCCAATCAAATGAGATCTCACCAAATGGTTTTTCATAACAATGTTCTTTCCTCTGTTTAGATCTAAAGTTATTGTTTTGCTGTTGGTGTGAAGTATTCCTTTTCTGTAATTCCTTTTCTATGGTTCTTTGATGTCCTGACACAACTTAATAAATACTTAATATTTTATTAACTTAATAATACAAAATAAATATAAATATCAATGTGGTTAACAGAATCTTAGGAAATGGGAGTGATGGCATACTGCTCAACTCACCTCCTAAATGGACATTCTAAACAAATCATGATTGAAAAATAAAGAGAATTTTTCCCACACCTTGCCCCTGTGACCTCCATCTTAATTTGGAGATGTGTGTATTGGGAGGTCTCCTCCAAGATTCTCTTGGTGAGCAGTTCTCTGCATCCCGTGCCATTCATATTGGCATCTTGGTGCTTAGAAACTTCCCCAGTGGGAGGCCAGGCATGGTGGCTCACACCTGTCATCCCAGCACTTTGGGAGGCCAAGGCAGGTGGATCATTTGAGGTAAGGAGTTCGAGACCAGCCTGGCCAACATGGTAAGACCCAGTATCTACTAAAAATACAATAAATAAATAAATAAATAAATAAATAAATAAGCAAGCAAGCAAGCAAGCCAGGCATGGTGGTGTGTGCCTGTAATCCCAGCTACTCAGAGGCTGAGGCACAAGAATTGCTTGAATGCAGGAGGCAGAGGTTGCAGTGAGCAGAGGTTGCAGTGAGCCAAGATTTCGCCATTGTACTCCAGCCTGGGTGACAGAGCAAGACTCTGACTCAAAAAAAAAAGACAAAAAAAAAAAACCTCCCCAATGGGTAGCATCAAAAAAATGAGAACAAAGAAAAGCAGACAACTAAAATTTACCAGGGAAAAGATAAGGACAATGTATTCTATGATAAAAGGTACTTGAGTATTCCATCAGTGACTCTTTTTAACAAATAAATATAGATACCTGAAGAACATAAGGCAGAAATACTAAACTTTGAATCCAGGCCACTGCTGAGTCTAAATGGCTTGCAACTCCAATTGAAGTCATCAATTATATATGATCACTCTTTGAGATAGACAATTAAAGGCACAGACATTATTTCCAGAAAGCTGCTGTCTTTCTAGGTTACTCAAAGAGCGTGCAAGCCTTCAATAACCATGAATTTCTCTCTTGGCCCTCTCCAAATTGCTCATTAGTGCAAATTTTATCATATTAATTTATTGTCTTTTTATAAGGCCCAGATTCTGCTGTGGGTTTTTCATAAGGAATGAGAACTTTTAGAAGTAAATCAGACCAGCTACTTTGAATTTCTAAGGTCTATACATGTTGTAAATATCACATTCTTTTTCAGACAATATATTTGGACTTAGGGTTTGATTGTTATCTTTCCTCAGAAGGGGTAGGAGGGAGGCATGTAGGAGGATCCTTATTCCTCATTCCTCTAGTTTCCGTGATAATAATTTTTTTTAATAAATGCTCTTGACTTCTTTTCTGTTCCCTTCCTTACAGTGAAATATTCATGGTGAGATTTCTAGAGGAGAGATTCAATATTAGGCAGGTCAGTGTCACCTTCCACCTGACTCTCACTCTTCAGTATCAGCTTTGTCAATGATAAAGTTGATAGGTCATCTCTATTTGCCTATTATTTTGTCTTATATTTCAGTTACCTCAAAATACAGATGGGAAATAAAATTACTATTTCTTCATATTTATTCAGCCTCGTCAAACTGTACCATTAAATGTAGGATATTGGCCCAGGTAAGTGGGGAGGTGAGGGAAAATGCTAACCAGCTTGGAACTGTAGCCAAAGAGTGGCAACTAAACAGAGTCCATGTGGGATATTTTAAAAAACAATCTCTAGATTGGGAGCCAGAGAACCTGGGTTCTAATCTCAGGGTTGTCCTTGTCAGTTTTGCTTCGGAATAAAATGACTGAGAACAAATGAGGTAAAATTTATTCCAGTCTCTGAACTAGATGATGCCATGTGTTTGTACAACATTAATATTCCATAGTCCCAAGACTAGCTGTCTGATTTTGACAATTACTATATTCTCCTTTCCTCTTGTGAGTAATACTTCTCAAAATCTATGTAGACAAGTTGTGCCACCCTTGCCCATAGCTGAGAAACCTCTAGCCATGGGTGGTGAGTTCCACCCTTTCCCTTACCCTTTCCTCATTCCCTCCCAATGCTGATGAAACCTCGCAGTCTAAGATGTGAGTGGGAATGCAACCCTCCATGCTGGGGTTGGTCCAGAGCATTCCTACGATTGAAAAGCTGTCATATTATGGCAGTCTTAATAAGTAAAATTTCAAAATTTGTTCCAAAAGATTCCCAATGTTTCCTCAGAGGGCATGTCAAAGCTGTCAAACTGAAGAGGAAGATGCATTTGAAAATGCCCAAGGACACCTCAAATACAGCACAGACTATAAAGAAGTCCTTTCCCAGCCACTAGTTGTCCTCTAGTGTATATGGCCACTCAAGAAACGAGGAAAGTGAGAGAGAGGGATGAGAAAAAGTGGAAGGAAGGAGAGAGGGAGACAGAGAGGGAGGGAGAGAGGGAGAGAAGGAAAAGAAGAAAAGGAAATGAAACAAGGAAGGAAACAAGGAAGAAAAAAGTAAAGGAAGAGGAAGAGACAGGAAAAAGGAGGAAGAGAGTGAGGAAGGGAAGAAGGAAGACAATCATTTATACTATTATGAGCCAAACATTAAGCTAGACATATTCACGTACCTTGCTTCATTTAATTAGGATAAAGCCCAGAAAGTAGCATCAGTATTGCCAGCACCATGTTGTACATACGGTAACTAATACTTCAGATGCTTTTTTAACACACCCCACCAGCTGCATGATTTCTGATTTTCTATTTGAAATGATGCCTCCTAGAGAGCTTGGGACTGATCAACCTTCTAAGAGAAGAATCGGGTACTCTTAGCAGTTAAATTTGGATTTAGCGTTTCCTTGACTTCTCTTTCAAGTGCTCCAACAGTCTGCTCAGTTAGTTGGACCAAAACTGACCCAGACCAGTAACAAAAACTCATTGTTCCACAGTCCCAGGGCTAATTCCTAATGGCTTCATGACTTTTCTGTAATTCAGATCTGATAGCAGTAGAGAGAGGAATGTAGAAGTGAAGAAGGGGAGGGAGAGGTGGCCCTACAGATGGCCTTAGAGCAATGTGAATGATGTCTAATGTTCAGCAGTTATAGGCTATCAGGCACTAATATACTCTCTGGGCTGAACCGAATAGGCCCATTACTCTCGACTGCAATTCACCATCTGTGAAGTGAGCTGGTGGCTTCAGACAAGACTACAAACTGCACTTGACACCAAAAGAGACAGGGAGGGGATTGCGATGTAAAAGTAAGGGAAGAGCAGACAGAGAACGCAATTGACCAAAAGCCATACAGGGATAAGAAGAAATAAACCTTAGCCTTCAGAACTCCCCTAAAATAACCCGAGCCATTCACAAGATTGAATTTATGGATCCTAACAGACTGTGTATAAGTTCCGGGATCAAAGGTTTGCTGTCATTAGGAGAGATGTGCACAGCTGGAGCCCATAATGCCCTCCCACTAACAGGCAGCCCCATTCAGTCTGTTGTCACAATTGATTAGCTTCTTCTGACATTTGTGTGACATCATTTCAGAAAAGGGATCTAAGCACAGCTCAAAGAAAAGACAGAGCCATTAGAAAATATGATGGCTGCAGATATAGTGCAGTTCATTAGTTTTGCATAAAGATGATGAGGATGATAATGAAAGCTCATGATGTTGACTAATGACATGTTTTCCTTCCCGCCATAAGCAATGCCATTCTTGAAGTGTAACTTTGCATTTTGATCCTGACTCTACCACCTAGGAGCTCTTATGTACTGAAATCTGGACACAGGAAGGGGAACATCACACGCCGGGGACTGTTGTGGGGTGGGGGGAGGGGGGAGGGACAGCATTAGGAGATATACCTAATGCTAAATGACGAGTTAATGGGTGCAGCAAAATAACATGGCACATGGATACATATGTAACAAACCTGCACATTGTGCACATGTACCATAAAACCTAAAGTATAATAATAATAAAAAAAAAAGAAAAAAAATTCGTATGTTGAAGCCCTAACCTCCAATGCGACTACTTGGAGAAGGGGACTTTGAAGAGATAATTAAGGAAATGAGGTCATAAGGATGGAGTGTTAATTCGATGGATGAGCGTCCTTATAAGGAACATAAGAGGCACCAGAGAGATATATTTCTCCGCATGCACAGAGTGGAAAAGCCAGGTGAGCATGCAGCAAGAAGGCAGCGATCTACAAGTGAGAAGGAGGGGCCTCACCAGAAACCAACCCTGCTGGCATTTTGATCTTGGACTTCCAGCCTTCAGAACTGTGAGAAAACAAATATCTGTTGTTTAAGTCAACAAGTCTATGGTATCTTGATATGGCAGTCTGAGCAGACTAATAAGAGGAACCAAAGCTTAGGCAAGGTATGATGATACCTGGGGCAGTTTGGGAGTATACACAATATTTATTAAATATTGAGGGCTTAGCATGGTGGTTGGCACATTGTCAGGAACTGGTAGCTCTCACCAGCTTCCCAGTGACCTTTCAAGCAAGTGACCCATGTTGAAAATGCATATGTCTTGATCTTCTGCCTAAACTGAAGTCACTGGGCATCAGGAACCTATTGAAGCTGGGGCACCCTGGGGCACAGATAACTTTTCATTCTACTTTAAGAAGTAGACAAAAATAACTCCTATTCATTGAGTGCCTTCTATGTACTAGATATTATAACAAGAACCCCTATGTTCCTTGTCCCATTCTTACAGCATCTCTGTGAAGGAGATGACTATAACTCACAAAAGTTAAGAAGCTTGCCTAAGTACACACAATGAAGCAATGGAGACAGGCGCTAAGATCTCACAGGCTATAAAGTTATTTAGCATGATCTACATGGCCCCTACAAGGTAGGGCTAACTGCAGAAAACACTCAGCCTGGCACGATGAACCTGTGCACCTGAAGCACACACAGGACTATCAAGCAAAAGAGAGCAGTCTAATTGCATGGCATCAACCCAAATGCCCATCAATGATAGACTGGATAAAGAAAATGTGGCACATATACACCATGGAATACTATGCAGCCATAAAAAGGAATGCAATCATGTCCTCTGCAGGGACATGGATGGAGCTAGAAGCCATTATCCTCAAACTAACTCAGGGACAGAAAACCAAAGACCACACATTCTCATTTATAAGTGGGAGCTGGAACAATGAGAACACATGGACACAGGAAAAGGAACGATACACACTGGGGCCTGTCAGGGGGTGGGGTGGGGGGAGGGAGAGCATTAGGAAAAGTAGCTCACGCATGCTGGGCTTAATAGCTAGCTGATGAGTTAAAAGGCGCAGCAAACCAGCATGGCACATGTTTACCTACGTAACAAACCTGCACATCTTCCACATGTATCTGGGAACTTAAATAAAAAGAAAGGAAAAAAAAGAGAGAGAGCAGTCTAATTAAATAAATCATGCTGAGTCAAGTAGTGTGGAGAACTTAAAACCATCTCTTCTATGAATACCTAATGGAATGGAAAAAAGTATTATGATAAATTAATGAAAAATCAGCATATATGACTTTGTAAAAGCATACACATATGCACATGTGTATATATATACATATATATATTCCACTTGTATATACATGTTCACTAAATTTGTTTCACATTCATTTGACTTTGTTTCAGGGAAAGAATACTAAAGGATATGTATGTCTCACAATTATGTGTTTAGATATATATGCATTCATTTTTACGAGACTGAAATATATCAAAATACGCATTTTGTAGGGCAATCTTATTTCTCTTCATATGTCCAGTGTTTTCTATAGGTTTAAAATAATTACATATTTTTCATGTTTGTTAGTTACATATTACCTTTTTAATTCACTTAAATTCACGGATTAATTAGATTTCTTTAGGTTTTCCATAAATGTCTTTTTTCTGTTCCAGGATCCCACCCAGGATATCACATTACATTTAGTAGTCATGTCTTAGGGTCCTCTTGACTGTGCCCATTTCTCGGACTTTCCTTGCTTTTGAGAGCTTAACAGTCTTGAGAAATACTGTTCAAGTATTTTGTAGAATGTTCCTCCATAGGAATTTGTCTGATGTTCTCTCATGATTAGACTGGGAGGAAGACTGCTGAGGAAAAGTGCCATTTTTATCACACCATATCAATGAATATACTGTCAACATGACTTATATCTGTTGATTTTGAGGTAGTGTTTGTCAGATTTCTCCACTATAAGGT
This sequence comes from Nomascus leucogenys, assembly GCF_006542625.1. Taxonomy (NCBI): domain Eukaryota; kingdom Metazoa; phylum Chordata; class Mammalia; order Primates; family Hylobatidae; genus Nomascus; species Nomascus leucogenys. Next base: position 102,570,825 of record NC_044395.1, read on the forward strand.
ACTATGTTTTCCCTTTCCATGCTGTACTCTTTGAAAGGAAGTCACTATAAACAGTCTGTGCTGATGGAGTAGGAAGAATTGTGTTCTACTTTCTGGAGGGCAGAGTTTGAATTGCTTGGATTTCTGCATTCAGCACTGTTTCCCGCATTTATCCAGTTAATTAATTAGTTATATCAGTGTGCACTTATAAATATTTATTTAATACTTTAAAATATAATCCAACATTACCATATTTCGTTGCTGGAATCTTTTCAGCTTTGTGCCTTAGGAGCTGTTCAGTTGTTTCCTGTGTCTCCTTGACATATAACGTTATTGTGGGCATTTGGCATTTTGTTTTTTAGAGCAATTCTTTACTTTCTTACACTAAAATTTGCTCCAGATTCATCTTGCATATGCTCTGCCCTAGTCCTAGAATCGGCCATTATAACCACTCTGGCAGTCTCTTTTAATTGTAGTATTTAAACCGTTCATACTTCAGTGATTATTAATATTGTTGGTTTAACATCTACCATATTTGTAACTGTTTTCTATTTATTGTGTTTGTTCTTTCTTTTCTCCTGTCCTTTTCTTCTGCTTTCTCTGGTTTTAATAACATCCTTTCTATTCCATTTTAACTCCTCTCTTAGCCTATTTCTTGAATTTTTTAGTGATGGCCGTAGAGTTTCCAACATGCATTTTTAAGTAGTCTAAATCCAACTTAAAATAACACTATATCTCTTCATGTGTAGTTCAGGTGTCTATAATAGAGTGTTCCCAATTCCTCTCTCTCATTTCTTATGATATTGCTGTCATTTATTTCACTTATCCATATGCTATAATCACCCAATTTATTGTTATTATCATTACTTAAAATGGAATAAACTGCAGACTTTTATTCCTATAAAACTAATATATTGGTCAGATGCCTTTTACAAGTATGGATTCACACACAAAAATTCCTGGAGCTGTGACAAATCCATTTTATCAGAAATAAAAATGCTATTTACTTTTCCAAGAAATCATCTCAAGATGCTAATGTAGCATCCTTTATAGACTGATTTTTGGCTCTTCTTTGGGTAGAATTTCCTTTTATGAATCCAAAGACAACTATTTGCCAAGCACCCAGCTATCACACCCGTGGAGTCAAGAGCATGAGAGGTAAAAACAAAAAAAAAAACAGTGCAGACTGAAAATAAGTCACTGGGATGTCCACTGAATCTCACAGCAGGCACAGCACAAAGACAAATGATGACAGACCTAGAGGATTTTGTAACCCACCCTTTCTGGCGCATTCCTCAACATCAGAGACACCCCCCTGCCATCTCTCCAAATGCTTCCTTAATGCCGCCAAAGAAACAGGAGCCTGTCTAGGAGCCTCCATCCAGTTCCTCATGCACCCACCATATGCTGGGCCTTCCAAATAAACAAGAAGTTAAGGAGTTCCAAGTTCATTAGGAAGTCACCATTGCATTGATAATCACATGAAGAGTTCAGTGGTGCAGAAGCAATTCCACATGTAGTACAAGTGAACTCTTCTATTAGAAATGAGCCCCCAGGTTCTTTTTAGTTATGATCCAGTAGCAGAAAAGAAAATGATGTGAAGAAACAGCTTCCCTCTTACTGTTCATGTATATTCCTTGTTACATAAACAGTATTTATGTTATGTTGTGGCTATGTTGTGGGGGTGAGAGAGAAAGGGGAAGAGTTGAAATAGTATTATGGGGAAGGCCACATGCTTGTGTGCAGGTACGAAGTCAATTGGAATGTTGATCATCTGAAAATCAAGGGTACCTTTTAGACAAAAACATCCAGGCATTAAAACGAGGCTGTTTTCCTAATTTTTCACCTCCTAAACTGGCTGCACATCATCTGGAGAGTTTCATAAAAGCCCTCAATCTAGAGGTTCAGGATTTAGTGAACAAATCTTTTACATTATCCTCATGTACATTATTCATGAAACTGTAAGTTCCACACATTTCAGTCCTGTTCCTGTGAACTTGATTCTCTTGCACATGAAAAATCTCAACCACTAAGTGTCTATTGGGTTCATTCTGCTACATACTAGTTTCCCAGGGTTTGAAAACAGAAGACCTGCTCCTTATTTCCCTTTGATTGTGTAATTAATCTGCAATAAATGAAGCCTCCAAGTGTTTTATGACGCTTCAATTTCCCATTCCCCTCTGACATTTGGAGGGAAAATGGAACACACAGCAAGACCTTTGAACAAGAAGTAATAGCCATTATATTGAAACACGATGCAAGGTTTTCCTAACCATGAGTCCATAATATGTGTGTTCATGGAAAGTGATGTGCTTGTTGCCTGCAGCAAAACCAGATGCTCTGTTTTCAGTTGATCAGTGTTGCTAGGAGGTAGTAATACAGTGTCTGAATTCAAGGAAGAGAATTAAAGGAGCAGTGTCATAATGCTATTTCCAGATGTCCCACAATAAGGATGATGAGTTAAAATGCAGTGTGCTTTAGATTCCATTCAGTGGAATCTAGCATACAGTTATCAAAAAAATAATCATATTTGTAAAGTGAAACTTGGGATCGGATCCCAACTTTGCTACTTCCCAGCTATGTGTCCTTAGGCAAGAACAGTAACAATCACAAAGCAAAGCTGTGACCCTTAAAACACTTAAAAGTATAGGGATACTGCCCAGTACCCGTTCAATAGAGGTTGCTTACTGAAGAAAAATGTAAAATGGACATCATATTGTTATATTTAAATATCATATTTATGTTCTGTATATAGAGGTTGTGTTAGTTTCCCAAGGTTGCCGTAGCAAAATACCACAGACTGGGTAGCTAAGCTTCAGAAATTTATTTCTCAAGTTTCAGAGTCTGGAAGTCTAGGATCAAGGGGTCAGCAGGGTTCGGTTTCTCCTGAGGCCTCTTTCCCTTGCTTACAGATGGCTGTCTTCTTGCTGTGTCCTCAAATGGCCTTTTCTCTATGCACAAACATCCCTGGTGTCTCTCTCTTTCCTTTTATAAGGACACCAATCATACTGAAATTGGATTATGGTCCTGCCCGTATGACCTCCTTTAACCTTAATTATATCCTTAAAGGCCTTAAGTCCAAATATGGTCACACTGAGGGTTAAAGCTTCAACATATGAAGGTTGGGAGGACATACACAGTCCATAAAAGTGGTATTATAAATAGCATTTCATATAATATTACAAATACCACTTCAAAATGTAAAAACTAAAACACTTTTTATTTCTTTCTGAGAAAGTCACTGGAAAATATCAAATCTAGTATTGTCTTTGAATAACAGTAAATCATTTTTCTCTCCCACCCAATCTCTGTGTCTACAAAGTAAACATAATTTCAAGGTCCTAAGATACATAGATATTAGCTTCTCTGATTGGCTGTGACTGGGACCTGCTCTAGAAATAGGTAAGTTGACTAGATACCTTTTCCTTGGAACTGGGGTCCTAATTATTCCCTTTTTAAATGTCTTTCCACTAAAGTAAGATTGAGGGGAAGAAAGATAATCAATGATAAATTCAGATATTGGAAAAATGTTCACAGGATTTTTAAAAACAACTTTTAAAGTGACTCTTGTGACCCGGCGATTCTTCTATGTCTCATTCACTGTTACAATTAACTGTCTCAAACTCCACAAATGGAGAGAATAACTGTGCTACCTACAACAGGTGTATAATTAACAAGAAGTTGTTTCTGATATAGATATAAATATCCACATAACCCCATTCTCTCCCCTGTCTAGTCAATTGCATTTATATTTGCTGAAGTAAGCATCCTCCAATATTATTTTTTCATTCCATCCCTTCTTACAAAAAAAAAATTAAGACTCTGTTATGGTTCCCTCTTATTTTTAGTACTTATTTTTTTCACAAATTCTCAGAATGGTCTCTGACATGTTTCCCCAAATGTTTCCACCCAGATCATCAGCATCATTTTTTATTCCCCCCCACCTGCCCCCCACAAAAACTCCCACTAGCAGGAGAGGGTAGGTTTTCAGGTATTCTCTGCAAAGCACAAAGTTGTGGGTGCGAACGTGCATTAATTAGGACAGAGTCCTGCTTGCTCAGAGACTTTGTCTTTTCACCTTTGATTTCCTCAGTGCACCCAGGACAGGGCCTACTAAATAAAAGTCAAATAAAAGATAAGTAATAAACAGATGTATGCCTCCTTGTTTCTTTCCACCTATTTAAAATCTGATTTTAAGTTTTCCCCTTCTAGATCTTTGAAAACAAACACCCTTGATTCTGATTACCCTTTGATTATGTGTTCCCATACTTTAGTTGGACCCCAGTAACAAGCATATACTGATCAGTTGCTTTGAGGATGTATTTCACTAAAATGCCATTTAATAGGAGAGCTCCATGTCACCAGAAGGTAGAATAAGCCTTTGTGCATAGTTCATTCAAATGTGTTTTTGATCAACAAAGCTAAATCAGTATTTCACTCATTTTACAGCCCATATAACCTCTTATTTGCGAATATACAAACGAAGCTAGTAGATACAGCAATTTCTAGTTAAATAATGTTTTTCAGTGCTTACTTTGTGGCAGGAATTGGGTTGAAGACGATACATACACGATTTTCCATAATCCCCATAAAAATGTCTGAAGGAAATTGAGGTTAAACCAGCTCACCCACTAACCTAAGATCACAGAGTAAGTCATGAAGTCAGGATTCAAATGGATACCAGAGTCGCACATTAATTCTCCTACGTTTTGGTGTCTTTAAAATTAGATTGTCTACTGATTCCTATGCTAAGGAAAGATTTTGCAAGATGTTTCTCCTTCACACATACTACAAGGAAAGAAATCGATACACAGAGATACACTTACATCCTTTCTCCCTTAACACAGGTAACTTTGAAGGAGAAAGAAAATCCTATTTAATTAAGTCAACTTGGTTAGGTCTAAATTGGAAGGGATGCAAAGAGGTCATCTAGGTAAGTCCCCTGGCTGCCAAATAAAAGCATACCTTAAACATCCAAGATTAATTATTGATCCATCTTTATACCATCAGGAGAGCCACTAAAATACTGATACACAGACCTTCATATCCTTTAATGGGTCAGTATGGAAATGCCGTGGGATGTTAGCAATTTTTCCAGAATTCTCTAGCATTTCTTCAATTAAAGAAAACATGTAGGTATGTGGAGCTTTTTACTGTTTGGGTCTCTGGGTCTCTTTATTAAATTCAACTAAATATTTTTCAAGACATTAATTACAGATTGCTTCAATCTTTGCCCTGGTGAGAGGAAAAGATTAAAAACTGCAAGAGGAGATAATTTCAAAAAGACACAAAGTTTATTCTTCAAGACAGATTCAGAGAATGAAAGGAAATGTTTTTTAAATACATCTGAAGCTAAGAGGCTTTCATATGCCTGAGTTTTGATTGAAGTCTGGTTGGATGTGATTACAGGGAACTCTTAATTCCACAGATGAGTTTTAATCCTGTTGGCAGAGGGAGAAAGGGACGTATATTTGCTAGCTGACTTTGTATGTAGATCATCTCACTGCGTTTTGATTCAAAAGATACAGGATAGGCCAGGCGCGGTGGCTCACGCCTGTAATCCCAGCACTTTGGGAGGCCGAGGCGGGTGGATCACGAGGTCAGGAGATCAAGACCACGGTGAAACCCTGTCTCTACTAAAAATACAAAAAATTAGCCAGGCGTGGTGGTGGGCGCCTGTAGTCCCAGCTACTCGGGAGGCTGAAGCAGGAGAATGGCGTGAACCCGGGAGGTGGAGCTTGCAGTGAGCCGAGATGGTGCCACTGCACTCCAGCCTGGGCAACAGCGAGACTCCGTCTCAAAAAAAAAAAAAAAAAAAAAAGATACAGGATAAAGTATTTCCTGCTTTGAATGAGTTGAAGTTAGAGGGAAAGAGAATATATTCTGAGTTTTGAGACCCTTTAGCTCCAGGGGATACCTAGCTGCTGGAAAACTGAAATTGTATTGCAAGGAGTAGAAATAACTCTTTACAGATTGTGCATGTGTGTTGGTTTTATTGAATTTTTGTCTCTGTGAAGGTAGACAACAAAAGTCTCCATCAGGCCACATCCAAAGATCAGGACTATAGTTGAGGAAAATTTGATGTACAAAATTCAGGCAAGAGGTGCTACAAGAGTAGGAGAAATTGGTATGTCCATTCTCCACAAAACGCCAGCTTGACATTTTGGGTAGTACAAGTGTGGAAAGGAAAATAAAAAATCAGGGATAAACAAAAAAGATATCAGTGACTTCTGCCATGTGACTTTGCAGTCCCTCCCACTTAATGCTGCATCAAACCTCCTCATTCCCTGTCTTTGGGATTTGCCTGTGAGTTGCTTTGGCCAATGGAATGTCAGCAGTGGTACACTAGCAGAGGCTGGAAATGTTCTTGCTGGGCTGGGCTTTCACTCTTGTACTTCTGCTACCACTGCAAAAACAACATACCTCGAGTGGCTGACTAGACCCAGAAGGATGAGTGACACAGGAGCAGGTCTGACCTGAATCCATGTCCTGGAGCACAGTCCAGCCAAGACCAGTGGAGATCAGCAGAATTCCTCGCTGTACACAAGCATATGAGTGAGAATAAATGAGGGTGGTTTAAGCCACTGACTTTGGAGTGATTTGCTGCACAGAATTTTGCGGGATAATGAACCAACAGAGGCTTTTAACCTGTTTTTGTTCAAAGACTTCCTTGAGAATATGATAAAAGCTACAGACTTTCTTCTTAGTAAAATCATATGAATAAATTTAAGATTTTGTATGCAGTGTCGGAGGATTCCTTGACCCCCTACATTATCCACGGAGACCTGGTTATTAAGAACACTTGCTTTTTCATATGTCTAATTAGTATTGCCTGAGCAAACTGGTAGTTAAACTTAGAATAATATACAAAGGAGAAAAAAAATGTGTCTGTTTTGTTTTGCAAATGATATTTAACAATTTCTTTCAGCATGTTCTCTTTTTCTTTCAGCACCCATATTCAATCCATGAGCAGATGCTATTAGTAACACTTCTAAAGCATATTTTTAAACTGTCCACTTCTCTCACCCCCACCACTACCACTCTAGTCCAAACAACCATCATCTCTCGCCAGGATGATTGCAGTACCTTTCTAACTGGCCTCTTCCCCTCCTCTATGGCCCCTCTGCAAAATAGTCTTCATCCAACAGTCAAAGTTATTTTCAAAAATTTCCTTTGGCAAAATGTTGTTATTCCAAGTTAAAGGACGGTATGTGCCTAGGTCAGGAAATCACCTTAAAACTTAGTTAAGAGATGAACTTATATTAAGCTCAGCACACACAATGGAGAAAAAGGGCATGATGCTCTTGAAATAGGCAACTCATCTCTTCATTCACATACCTAGAATAGTTTATACAAAAATAGATATTTAGTTAGTAAAGCATCTTATAGGATGATAAGCAGAATGATTAATGAATCCACTTGTGTGCATAAGCAAAAAAAAATTAACATTACAAATCAAGAGCAAATTCAGAATAATTTTGTCAAATGGATGTGGAACCTAATATTAATTAGGCAAAACCACTAATGTGTTTCTAGTTCAAGCACAAACCTACAAAGACGTGACACACATCTGGGGTTCTCACCAAATTTTCAAGGTTTGTTTACTAGGAAAAAATTAGAAAATAAGTTTTATAGCATGTTTATGTATGTTTCTGATTACTGATTATTACATGGGCATAGTTCACAAAATACAGCCAGGAGTGGTGGTTCACACCTGTAATCCCAGCACTTTGGAAGGCCAAGGCAGACGAATCACGAGGTCAGGAGTTCGAAACCAGCCTGACCAACACAGTGAAACCCCATCTCTACTAAAAATACAAAAATTAGCTGGGTGTGGTGACACGCACCTGTAATCCCAAGTACTCAGGTGGCTGAGGCAGGAGAATTGTTTAAACCCGGGAGGCTGAGGTTTCAGTGAGCCAAGATTGTGCCACTGCACTCCAGCCTGGGCGACAGAGCGAGACTCTGTCTCAAAAAACAAAACAAAACAAAACAAAAACAAACAAACACAAACAATAAAAAATCAATTCTCCTGACACCTGCAAGTCTCATTCTCCTAGAAGAGGAGCCCTAACAAGTGTTCCCTTTCTTGTCGGCCTTTCCATCATTTGGAAATTACAGGAGGCAACAAGACTATCTGGATTGAATTGTGGAATAAGTATTGGTAATATGAAAATCACAGGAATTTGGGGACATAGTGGGTCCCCAAATATCGTATGAAAGATATGATATTACATAGACTTTAGAATAGCAGATTATATATATATATATATATAATATATATATATATATATACCCACACACACATATATATATACACACACACACACACACACACGTAATCCTAGGGTCAGAAACTCTCAAGAAGAAAATCACTCATAAAGATAAGAGAATGTGTCAAATGAACATCTGGCATACAGTTCTTATGGGTACATAGGGAACTCTGATTATCACAGATCTAGATAAATAGTATTTCTAGTGATAACCAAAGTAAGTGTCACTCATACAAATCAGAAAATATCATGAATTTTCCTTGAGTCTTTCACTTTTCTCCTCACAGCATATTCAGTCTTTCTCATATTCTTTTAGCTTTATGCCAATCCTTTTCACATCATTAATAATGAGACCAGCCCATCATCTGTTACAAAGCTTTCAAATATCTGAGCTTATTTAAAATGCTCTAAGATAGTTAATACTTCTAACTTATACTTATTTTATATGTGTATTTATTTATTTATTTTAAATTTACATAAAGAATGTAACAAAGAAGTACTGATCATCTACTTGAAGAAGATAGTGTAATAATAGCAGACGATATTTTTAAAATTCAACAAATGCTCATTATACACCACTTTGGGTCAAGCACTTTGTTAGGCCTTGGGGATATAGCAGTTATAGAAACAATTGCAGTGTGTCACTATACAATAAGAGAGCTATTTTGATTTTGGTGTTCAAGGCAGACCTTTCTGGAAAGTGATGTTTAAATTACTGCCTTAAAGGAAAGAGAAACAAATCCCATGATCAAAAAAAAGTATGATTGGCAAGTCTAAAGCCTATGGAAGCAGACTTGGACATGCTTCAGAAACAGTTTAAGACCACAGAGAATTTAAGACCATAGCTGGAACATAATGAGTAAGAAATAGAAACTAATGAAATGAAGTCAGAGAGGTAGGCAGCGCTGATTCCTACAGAATTGTCTAGGGTAAAAAATTTGGATTTTATTTCCAGGGCAATAGGAAGTCACTAGGTGATATCATTTGGATGTTTGTCTTCTCCAAGTTGCACATTGAAATGTGATCTCTAACGCTGGAAATGGGGCCTGGTGGGAGGTATTTGGGTCATAAGGACAGATACCTCATGGATGGCTTGGTGCCTTTCTCAAGATAATGGGTGAGTTCTCACTCTGTTAGTTCACGCAAGAGCTGGTTGGTTAAAGGAGCCTGTCGCCTCCTCCTCACTCTCTCTTGCTCCCTCCTGCCATGTGATATACTGGCTCCCTCTTTGCTTTCCATCATGATTTTAAGCTTCCTAAGGCTTCACCAGTAACCAAGCAGATGCGGGTGCCATGCTTGTACAGCCTGCAGAACCATGAGCCTAATGAACCTCTTTTCTTTGTAAATTACCCAGTCTCAGGTATTCATTTATAGCAATACAAAACAGACTAGCAAAGTAGGTAGATTTTAGGCAAGGACGTAAGTGACATACATCATTTACATTTTGGAAGGATCACTCTGCTGCTGTGAAAAATTGATGATAGGCAAAAACGGTGGGGCAAGGATACCACCAAGGTGGTCACTAAAATAAATCAGAAGAAAGATGAAGACAGATTAAATTATATTGGAAGCAATAACAATGAGGGATGTCAACAGATTTTCAGTGATTAATTCAATTTTGGGATGTGAGGGAAAGAAAAAACTTAAGAATGACGCCAAAATTTTTGGTTGAGAAACTGAGAGGGTGATGGCACCAGTGACATTCAAAATGGATCCTTTCCTTTCTTCCTTCCCTCCTTCCTTCATAGGTCTCTATGTTGGGGAGCAGTGGTAGTAATGGTAGTGAGGAGGTAGGAACTCAGAAGAGGCTATCAGAAGCCATTCACCTGGACAGGGGTGGGGTGAGGAGGCCATCCACTTGGGCAGGGGTAGAGAACAATAACAGTCTGACCCACAGTGTCAAATACTGAGTAAGATGATGAGCCCAAGGAGACTGTAAATGGTGTCCACCTAGGAGTGAGCAAATAGTCACCCAGTGTAAGGTATAGGAGCTCAAGTGACATGGGAAGAGTATCTAAAGAAAGGGACAGAAGCAGTGATGAGAGATTGATTACATAGAGGGGGTTGATCCAATAAGTAAATATATTGAAGCTAATATGAGGAAGGTTTATTACTTTCAGAGAAGGGAGTTGAAAGTAAGGAAAGAAGAAAACTAGAATGAATCATGTGATGTTATATTACAATTGAAGGTACAGTTATAAACTCATGGTTTCAATATAGATAGATATAGAAATAAACATAGATATAAATGTGTGCATATAAAATGTTTGTATATGTGAACATATACACACATGTATATATGAACATATACATGTGTGTATATATGAACACACACACATATATACATGTGTGTATATATGAACATATATACATGTGTGTATATATGAACATATATACATATAAATATATGTATATATTCATAACTAATATGTATACATTATAAATATATTTTATATGCAAATATGCATACACATACACATGTATATGTATATACCTACATAGGATATGAAATATGTGTGTGTTTATATGCTTTAGTTCTGTTTACCAAGAAGGCTGGCAGCAGTGTTAACCCAATAGCCATGAGCACCACTAGTGCTCACATCCTGGTTTCTAAATACCTTTCTCCACTAAATGCAAACAGAACTCCGTGGAGAAATGGTTGAGCCCAAAGCTAAAGAAAGGAAAGAAAAAGATAAGCCTGGAGCATCTTGTGTCAGAAAGTAAGGAAATACTGAATAATGACAAGTATATGTCAAAACGACACAGAAGTCAGCAAAAAGGAGCCCAAGCTGGTCAGACTTGGGACTATTAAAGTATCAGAATGAATAATAATAATAATCTTAGATGACAACCAATTAAATATAATGGGAAGCCATAGGTCCAACCTGATATAAATAAGTTAACCAATGGAAAGAAGAGAAATTATTTATTTACAATAGGGTACCAACTAATAAATGTTGAAGGAGTAAGAATTAGAAAATTATCATTTGGCAACCATCATAGTAATTAATAATTTAGACAAAAAAGTCAATATATGTCATGACTTGTGGGTGAAATTTGAATGCAGATGAAATAGTTACATAGCCATACCCTACCTTCTAAAAATACTTTCTAATACAATGGAAAAGGAGATACTTTAGAGGAAACTGGAAAATGACACCTTAATTAAGTAATCAAAGTTAACATCTCTAATAACTAGACAAATTAAAACTGAATGCCACCTGATATAATGGAATAAAAAGGTCACATTGATACTTATGCCAGAATTGCACAACATCAATGTAATTACAAGAAAGTATAAGAAAACTTTAAATTGAGAAATATGGAAAGTAACTGGCTTGTAATCTATAAAAATATCAAGATTGTAAAAGCCAATGAAAAACCTAAAAATTTGTTTACATTGAAAGATGTTAGTGAACTGTGACAAATAAATTTAACACATGACTTTGGATTGGATCCTTTTGCTATAAAGGATAATATTGGTAATAATTCTTCTTTAAATGTTTGGTAGAATGGACCAGTGAAGCCATCTGGTCCTAGGTTTTGTTGAGAGATATTTTTGATTGCTAAATCAATAAGCTTACTTACAATTGGTCTGTTCAGATTTTCTATTTCTTCATGACTTACTTTTGGTAAGTTGTATGTTTTTAGGAATTTATTCATTTCTTCTAGTTTATCCAAGTTATATGCATATAATTGTTGATAACAGTCTCTTATGATTCTTTGTATAGTTAAATCAGTTGTAATGTTTCCTCTTTCACTTCTAATTTTGAATGTTCTCTCTTTTTTCAATCTAGCTTATCACTTTTATCTTTTCAAAAAATAAACTCATAGTTTTGTTGATTTTTATTGTTTTTCTAGTATCTATTTCATTTATTTTTTATCTGATCTTTGTTATTTCCTTTCTTCTGATAACTTTTGGGTTTAGTTTGTTTTTATTTCTCTAGTTTCTTCAGGTATAAATTCATGTTATATATTTGAGGGTTTTTTTCCTATTACAGGCATTTATTGCTGTAAATTTCCATCTTAGAACTGCTTTGCTGCATCCTGTAAGTTTTTGTATGTTTTATTTCCATTTTTGTTTGTCTCAAGACTTTTTTTATTTTGCTTTTGATTTTTTTCTTTAACTCAGTTGTTCAGGAGAATATTGTTTAATTTTTACATATTTATGAATTTTTTTAGTTTTCCTCTTGCTATTGATTTCTAGTTTTGTACTGCTGTTTTCAGAAAAGACACTTATACCAATCTTTATTAAACTTTTTCAAAGAATTGAAGATAATGAAACACTTCCAAACTCATTTTATGAAGCTAGCATTACCCCAATACTAAAGTCAAATAAGGGCACTATAGAAAAAGAAAATTACAGACCAATAGCCCTGATGAACACAGATGAACATGGAATTTCCTCAGCAAAATACTATCAAACCAAATTCAAAGCACATGAAAAGAATTATGTACTATAATCAAGTAGGATTTATACCTGGAATACAAAGAGAGTTCAATAAACAAAAGTCTATAAAATACACCAACAGGTATAAGAATGTGCTTGACATCACTAGTCATCAGGGACATGAAAAATCAAAACCACATTATATATTACCTCACACCTGTTAGAATAGCTATTACCAAAAAGACAAAAAGATAAGAAGTGTTGGTGAGGATGTGGAGAAAAGGTAACCCTGTTGGTGAGAATGTAAACTGGCATAGCCATTGATTTGGTTTGGCTGTGTCCCCACCCAAATCTCATCTCGAATTGTAACTCCCACAATTCCCATATGTCATGAAAGGAACCCGGTGGGAGGTAATTGAATCATGGTGGCAGGTCTTTCTCATGCTGTTCTCAGAATAGTGAATATGTCTCATGAGATCTAATGGTCTTAAAAAGAGGAGTTTCCCTGCACAAGCTCTCTTTTTGCCTGCCGCCATCCATGTAAGATGTGACTTGCTCCTCCTTGCCTTCCACCATGATTGTGAGGCCTACTCAGCTATGTGGAACTGTAAGTCCATTAAACCTCTTTTTCTTCCTAGTCCTGGGTATGTCTTTATCAGCAGTGTATAAAAGGACTACTATAGCCATTATGGAGAAGAGCATGGAGGATACTCAAAAAATTTAAAACAGAACTACCATATGATCCAGTAATCCGACTTCTAGGTATATATTCAAAGGAAATGAAATTAATATCTCAAAGAGATACCTATGGTCTCATGTTCACTGCTTATTCAAATAGCAAAGATATGGAAACAAACCAAGTGCCCATCTACAGATGAATGCATAAAGAAAACATCCATTGGAGAAAGGGTACCCCGTGCAATAAATGGTGTTGGAAAAACTGGATAGCCACATGTAAAGGAATGAAACTTGATCCCTATCTCTCATCATCTACAAAAATCAACTCAAGATGGATGAGACTTAAATCTAAGACTCAAAACCATAAAAATTCCAGAAGAAAACCTAGGAAAATCACTTCTGGACATTGGCTTAGGCAAAGAATTTATGGCTAGGACCCCAAAAGCAAATGTAACAAAGACAAAAATAAATAAATAAGACCTAATTAAACTAATAAACCTTCCACACAGCAAAACAAATAATCATCAGGGTAAACAGACAACCGACAGATTGAGAGAAAATATTTGCAAACTATGCATCTGATGAAGGACAAATATCCAGAATTTACGAGGAACTTTAAAAAAAAAAAAAAGAGCAAGAAAAAAAATAATCCCATCGAAAAGTGGGAAAGAATGGACGTTTCTCAAAGAAGATATACAAATGGCCAATAAACATATGAAAAAATGCTCAGCATCATTAAGCATCACAGAAATTCACATTAAAACCACAATGAGATACCACCCTACCCCAGCCAGAATGGCCATTATTAAAAAGTCAAAAAACAATAGCTGTTGGCATGGATTTGGTAAAAAGGGAATGCTTATACACTGCTGGTCAGAATGTAAATTAGTACAACATCAGTGGAAACCAGGATATTAGATGTCTGGATTAACTAAAAGTAGATCTACCATTCAATCCACCAATCCTGCTACTGGGTGTCTACCCCAAAGAAAAGAAGTTATGACATTAAAAAGATACCTACAAACATGTTTATCACAGCACAGTTCACAATTACAAATTACAAAGTGAGTGGATAAAGAAAACGTGGCACATGTACACTATGAAATACCCAGCTATAAAAAAGAATGAAATAATATCTTCTGCAGTGATTTGGATGGAGCTGGAGGCTATTCTAAATAATTCAGGAATGGAAAACTGAATACCATATAAACTCACTTATAAGTGGGTGCTAAGCTATAGGTATGCAAAGACATACAGAGTGGTATAATAGATGCTGAAGACTCAGAAGAGGGGAGGATGGGAGATAAAGGCTAAAAAAGTATATATTAGATACAATATACACTACTCAGGTGATGGGTGCACTAAAATCTTAGACTTTACCACTACACAATTCATCCATGTAATCAAACACCACTTGTACCCCAAAAGTCATTGAAATAAAAGATTAAGAAAGTAGGCAAAATGCATGAGTAATTATTCATAAAACAAGACATTCATATGGCTGATAAATATAGATTAGCCATAATGGATCACACACACACACACACACACACACTGTGATGCTCAAACACATGAGTAATCGGTGAAATAAAAATCAAGAACACAAAAAGGAAATGTAGAATATATATGTGCAATGAAACATTAGTCAGTTTTAGAAAACGAGATGCTGTCATTTGCAACATGAATGAACCTAGAGGAAATTAAGTTAAACAAATAAGACATACAGAGAAAGAGAAATTCCATATGATCTCATTCATACACGGGATATAAAAAAGTTGAACTAATCAAAACAGAGAGTAAAATATTGTCTACCAGGATCTTGGGGATACGAAAATTGGTGAGATGTTGGTCAAAGGGTAAAAACTTTCAGTTATAAAATGAGTAAGTTCTGGATATCTAATGTGCAGCATGGTGACTATAGTTGATAAAAATGTATTTATACTTAAAATTTGCCGAGAGTAGATTCTAAGTGTTCTCACCACAGGGGAAATAAGGGTAACTACGTGAGGTGATGAGTATGTTAATTAGCTTGATTGGGGTAATCATTTCACAATGTATACATATTTCAAATCATTACTTTGTACATCTTAGACATATACAGTTTTTCTTGTCAATCATACCTTAATAATCCTGGGGGGGAATAAAAATATTATTTGGATAATTGGAAAATCTTTAATGAGGTCTGTGGATTTGGTGCTACTAATCATCCATGTTAATTTCCTGATTTTGATAATTTCATTGGTGTTATATAACATAATGTCTTTGTTAGTAAGGATTACACACTAAAGTGTTCAAGGGTGTTGAGGCAACATGGGAGCAGCTTCCTTTCAAGTGGTTCAGGAAAAACATTTCTTTGAACTATTCTTGAAACCTTTATGAAGGTTTGAAAGTATTTTTTAAAAGCAGCTGAATTATTGTTAATTTTACTATGATTTCCATTTTGTTAGGTTTTTTAATCGTGTATTTGTTTTCTGGTAAAGACACTGGTCTATCTTTGAATTGAGAAATAGAAACAAAATAGATGAAATGGTAGTAAAATTCACTGTGCCAGAATAAATTAGACAACCGAATGCTGATAAAAACATATATTTGCAGTCACTCTCTGAAATCTCTGAAAATTTACAGAGAATTGGAGAGATGCTGGAAACTTATAGATGGGGAAGTCTCCTTCCCCTCATTACACCCCCTGTACAAATTTGACAGCTACAAACCTATAAGCTTTATACTTATCTCAAAGCAATGTTTTGGAACAGGTTTTCAAGGATCCTGCCTGAGGCATTTAGAAATGACTATGGTGCCACTTGAACTAACAAAATATAGGTCATGCTTCCCTTTCCTCTTTTCTTCTCTAGACGGGTGGTTTTAGGTTGACAGATCATGGTACTGTTAACAGTTTTTATATTCATTAAGGACATGAATTACGTCTTATCATGTACTATCAGAGATTAATACTCTTCAGAGATATGGGGGTGCTCAACAAAAATTATTAAGGGGAGAAGAGGGAGAAAAAAGAGGTAAAGAAGGAAAGAAGGAAAGAGGTAGAGAAAGAAAGAAGGAAGGGAGGAAGTTAAAAAGGAAGGGAGGGAGGGAGGCAGCAAGGAAGGAAGAAAAGGAAGGAAGGATTAAAGGAAAGAAGAAAGGAGGCAAGGAAGGAAGGAAGAAAAAAGGAAGTAGGCAAGTAACAAAAGAAGGAAGGAAGAGAGAGGGTGAGAAGAAAGAAAAAAGGAGAAAGGGAAGGAAGGAAAGAAGGAAGCAAGGAAGTAAAGGAAAAAGGGAGGGAGGAAGGAAAGAAGGAATGAAAAAAGAAATGAAGGAAGGAGGCAGGCAGGCAGGTAGGCATGGGATATGTGGATTTTTTTTTTTTTAAGTATTTGGTAGTCTCTTTAGGTGAATCAATAAACGACCATGCAGCCATACTTAAAACCCTTCATTCAGGAAGTAACACCATCCTGTTCAAAAGTTAGCATTTGTGTCATCCATTTTCTTCAAGGTCCTTTTGTTAATCCAATTCTCCTGTAAGCTACCATGTCTTCTCTATCAAATATGTTCAAATCACAGTCTACCACCCACTTCTACTTACCCTTCCACTGGTACTCTTCAGTATATGGGACTCTGCCATGAGCTTCATTCCTCTACAAAAATTGCTCTCTCATTGGACACCAATAACACTCTAATTTCCAAATGCAAAAGCATTCTTTGAACCCAATCCCATTTTACAAAATGATAAAACACCCTTCCAAGATCATTTCTAACTAAACTGCTATGATTTTTAGCTCCTTCCATTGTATATATGCTCATATTTAAGGTAGATTCCTTTATAGCATGGAGAAGCTATTATTAATAGTGTTTGTGCCAATTTTTAAACTCAGAGCAATTTAGCTTTTGAAAGAGATTTTAAAATACATTCTACATGTGGCATATGATTTAAAAGACTCTCAAAAGGGGAATAATAAGAGGCGATGAGATAAAGATATATGAAATAATGAAAATGACATAAAAAACTAATAGTGTGATCCGATTAACCTTGTCCTGTAATACAAGACTATGACGGCATTTAGATCAAAGGATAATGATCTTTACATACGTAAAATTAATCCATGGAACTCTGAAACAAGAGATATAATTGAGGTAAATTGTTCAGCAAGTTTAAAGTGGGAGTGAATCACCTTTTAGATAACAAGAAATTGCCAAGTCCATTCCAGAGCCTGAGATTTTTAAAATAGTCTCAGTTCCCATGACAGAAGGCAGAGATAATCACCATCAAAAGGCATTGTAATCTACTACAGCTAGAGCTCTCAGCATACAAAATAAAAACTCTTTGTTCAGATATAGCCCAATTGGGTGTACATATGTCTGTGAATATGCATGTACAATAAAAGAAAAACACAACAGGACCCTGTTGGGAAGAAACAAAAAATTAAACCAAAGTAAACCTGAAATGACTAAAATGATATTATCTAATATTTTATTGAAGGAAACATGCCTGATCATTTGAATGACATCCTTTCTATAAAACTATGTTGAATAAAATATCAGTATAATGCAGTCCTAACTCTTTTTTAATGATTAATTACATAATACTTACTATCACTAAAGTTATTTGATAGGAAATATCTTATTAATTAGATTACCAGCTTGGAAAAATCTAGAGTCTAAGCACCCAGTTTAAGCTGTGTTTTTAATTACTTGTAAGACTTCAGGCACTGGATAAAATGGAAATAATAATAACTTTGAGTCCAGATAGACTTGAGTTTGAATTGCCAGACTATAATGTCTCCACCAGTTGCATAACTGTTAATATTTATTTAAATTATGATGCTTCTTTTTGTACCTATAAAAGGGGAAATTCACATGAATGTAATAGGGACTAAACACTTAGTTTACATTGTGGCATGCAATAACTATAATTTCTTCTTTCTTCATTAACTAGCAAAGAGTTTTAGTTTGCACATCTATAAAAATAAGACAATAATTATTGGCCAACCAAGATTGCATATGTGGGAACATTCTACAAAGTCAAAATCAATCACAAAAATCAATTATGGTACTACTCATTATTGACCGTTGTACAGAGATGTTAATGGTAGATGAATAGATAAGAACCCAAAGACTAAATAAGGCATTTGTAATTTTCTTACTAATCTAGTTATAAATCTCTTATTTATGAGGACTATATCTGTATGATGAACAAAATGTTGAATCTCCGCATTATCATTTACTAGTCATATGACATTATAGCAGGTCACTTGAAGGACACTTTTGTCTTAGGCAACATGCCAGGTGTGTTATAAATATTTCATTTAAATCTCATTACAATTCAAATACGCATTATTGCTTTTTTAGCCTCATTCTTCCTGGGTAATTGTATGGATCAGAGCTAATGTACATAAATCACTGAACACATGATAAGCATTCTATTAACAAACACTGTGGTTATTATTACTATTATGGCACCATGGAGAAAAGTGATTCATTACTTTTAGAGATGGGAAATCTACAACCCAAAGAGGTTGAACATTCTATGTAGTGACAAGACCAGTTAGGCTCATATACTAATGGCCCTTTTAGAATCAGATCATATATATTATTTAGTTGTTTGGAAACCATCCCCAAAGGCTAGCAAACCTGATTCTACCTGAAGATTAATCAATACCTGTTAAAACTTTTTAAAAATTATCTACAACCATGAGACCTCAGGAAAAAAAAAGTCAAGTTCTAGAGTGGACTCCAGGACTGGATTCTTCTTTAGCATTTCTGGTTTAAAAATGATGTGCCCAGAGAAATGGAAGCAAGAAATAGCCTAACTGTGCTCCATGATGTGTTGCCAATTTATCAGCACCACCATTACTCCAGGGCATTTCCCAGAATCCCTTTCCTGCATGGTTTTATGTCAAAGTTTGCCAGTGAGAGGAACTAACAGGAGGTTTGGAAAGTAGAAATAGAGCAGAAGACATTAATCTTAGGAGGTCATGAGGGTCAGTCTGGTTGCCTTCGCTATACTTGGCAGTGGTCTGGATCTCCCCAGAAGCTCCCCAATTTTGCAGTCACAGCAGCTTAGCAGGACTTGCCATGGGCTGCCTCTTTGTAGTAGACTCAAGTTGTTTCTCAAGCTTCCTTGGAAGTTCCCCTGATGCCATCTATGCCAATACTTTGGGGTGAAGTGGTTAGTGACAGTTTCTTCACTCTTCTAGTTATAGCTGTCATGCCCAGCTTCTCCCACATTTGCATATGTGTTTATGCCATTATTAAAGTTTGATTTATACAACATTTGCAGTGGCTCTGTTTTCCTGACCAAACCACACTGCTTCAGGCTATCCTTTATGAGTGCATTTTTAATTAAGCCACTTTAGCTTCTCTTTCTCTCCTCATCATTCCTATAGTAATATGTCACTCTGTTCTTTCAAAGTATGAAGGGACTTCTGTCCCTTTCATAAATAAATTATATATTACTTCATACATCAGTTATTCAGAGTCAGCTATAAGTAAGAGACTTTAATTCATTCATTTAATAAATATCTACTAAGCTGCTACTCTTTACCAAGGAGTGGAAAAAACTATGATGAAATATGGCCCTACTCTCATGGAACTTAAAGTTTAGCAGAAAAAAAAATGATATGAATTAAATATTTAGGCAAGAAAATGTAAAACTTCCAATCTGACAAATGCTAGGAAGAAATTCGCTGTGCTCTGTCAGTCTATAAAGGAAGTTTTCACTCACTCAGGGACTCCAGGGATTTTCCTAAGTGTATGATGAAAATGGAAGGGTAAGAAGTCATTAGCTGGACAATAGAGAAGGAAAGGGTATTTCTTGAGGAGAGTACAGTAAGAGTAATATACTTGGAAGGAGAGTCAAGAGGGAAAGAATGTTAACTGAGAAGAACTGAAAAAGCATGTGGCTAGAAGGAGCACACCCAATGCTGTGAGGTAGGATGCACCCAGACCACGCAGGTCAGTGTAAGCCATGTTCGCTGTCTTTTTTTCATCCTAAAAGCAATAAAAAGCCACTGACCATTTGTAGAGAGGATATTTGCATATTTTAAAGACCTCTTTGACAAATAATAATGACTGGATTGGAGAAGGGCAGCATTAAGGGAGAGGGAACTTTAGAAAACTATTGCAATAGCTAAGGATACGGAAATAATCATTCCTTTTACAGCAGGAAGACTCAGAAATAATGAATAGCTAGAGTGATAGCTGCTCATGCAGTTCAAATGAAGCAAAGATGATGAAATCGACAGGCATGCAGGAGGTGAAATACGCATGATATGATACTGTCTTGAGTAAGGGAGAGAGAGGGGCTGAAGATTCATCCCAGGTTTCTGGATTGTACAACTGGATAGATAGTGGTGCCATTCACTAAATAAGGCATAGCAGTAGAGGACCAGGTTTCAAGGGCAATCATAGATTCACTGTGGATATTTCAAGTTTGAAGTACCTTTGAGATATCTAAGAAAAGTCAAATTGACAAGTGGATATCTGTGTAATGGGGCTGAAAAAATGCATACTCCGTAAATCAGAGGTACCCAATTTGTATTCCATTTTCTAAAATGTCTCATCAAGTGCTTAGTCTCAATTCCATTTGGCCAGATGACAGATTATTTGGATGTCTTGATCATCTGATGATATGTAAGGTAAAAGGGGAAGTCACTTATGATGGGATTCAACCTGATGGCCTCATGCAAAAAGCAATTATAATCCAGAATATTTTTTTCTGAAAACAATGGGACTACCAGCAAAATCTTAAACCTCAAAGTTGTCAAAATGAATAAATAATAGGCAAGAGTCACCTCAGGAGACATTGAATTATGTGGTTAGCAAACCTCTAGTAGCATGCGATCATGGGATTTCACCTGGTTCCCAGACCAGGAAATAAGAAGACCTCCTTGGAGTCAGATCCTGAGGATTGGGGTAGGACAGGATGAGAACTTCATCAGGTGAGGAAGTGAGATGAGACTCTTATTCCTAGACTCTTATTCCTAGTCTCAGTTTCTAGGATTGCTCGTCTCAAAGGCTGGAAGAGACTAATATATAAGAAACTGCCAGAGCATGTTGACTATACTCACTGAAAACAAAGAAAACTTGGAAAGGAAGTAGTGAAAAGTTGTCTCAAAAAATTAGTTGATTTTAAAAGCTTCTGCAAATATTCATTTATTTTTGGATGAGATGTGAATTTTATTTATCTACACTGGTATATCTTGCTTAAGAGAGATATTTTTGAAGGACTGAAACAGACATGTATTTGTTCTCCAGAATACGAAAGTATGATCTCACCTAGGTAGGAATTATGTCATGGAACATGTAGTCAAAATTCTGCATTCTTTTCATACAATACCTTTACAATGGGACTTACTTGATATTTAAACTTTAAAGCAGGGTCAATGAAGAACAGCAATAACAATGAATTCTCCATCTTCCATGGAAAATTCTCCATCCATTTTTCCACCATCTAATCCCCTCTTTACCTCCACGACAAAACAGCAAATACATACATGCCACCACCACTCTCTGAGGATGATACTGAGTCAAGCTTTAGTTCAACTGGTCATTATCAGTAAAGGGTAATATTTAGCTCTGTCCATACACTTATTATAATGGACACTTAAAATGAATAAATATTTTGACTCAATGCATCTTCACTGTATCTTTAAAAATCAAATTAAAAACTTCAATATATCATATGTTTGTTCCTCAGAGTATACCCAATCCCGGAGCCAGAGAGAATGATACGAGATTGAATTTAGATGTGCTATTGTTTATTTATTCATTTGCTCTGTTTTTGCTGATAGTCTATTATGTTCCCGGTGTGGAATAAGCAATTTGGAGAGGAAAGGGAAGATAGGGAGGGGAATACAGAGTTTCCTATTTATTCTAATCACAAGTTCAAAAGGAAAAAGAAGAGAAATAGGATATACTTTTAACAAGTGTTTCAGAGCCTCTAACTTATATGCTAAAGTAAAAATGAGTTTAAGAGGAATACAGTAATTTAAGTTCTCCCTTGACACATCAAGTTCTTGGAAACGGCCACCTTAAGTGAAAGGATGCATATATGTAAGGAAATCATTTTTGTTTTTCTCATCAGCCTTATAAGGAAACTACATTATTCAATGTTTGACTTAAAATCACAGTTTCCAAGAACTTACTGACAATGTTAAGTGTCAATAGGTCTTACTGTAGAGACAAAAAACTATAGGAGCTCGTTAGAGAGTGAAATCATGCTAGTTGTGGGGTGTGGATATAGGCTTCCTGAAGGGACATTGAAGGGTAAGTAGGCAGTAAGAGAGGCACCACAAACAATGTAAGAAGACAAGGAAAGGCAGTGAGGTAGAACAAAGAGGATGTGTAGAGAAAGCCCTCTAAAATGAAGTTAAAAAACTCTCACCTAATCCAATAAATACTTAAGTCACTTCAAGTTTAATCAGTAAGAGAGAAGCTGTTGTTCCTGCCTTTTGTTCACTTATCCCCAAACCTGGTTATTTGGAGCACACGTTAACAGCTGGACTATTTTCTTTCTTTCTTTTCTTTTTTTTTTTTTTTTTTTTTTTTATAGATGGAGTCTCACTCTGTCACCCAGGTTGGAGTGTAGTGGCGTGATCTTTGCTCACTGCGACCTCTGCCTCAACCCTTTGCTATTTCTCACTCTTACTTCTAGGTCTTTGCACATGGTACTCATCCTCTTTTTGCACAGCAATATTCTATTAGTTTACCCCTCTCTTGAAGACAACTCTGGGGAACCAGCCCTAACTCTAAACTAGATTAAGTTTCTCTCTTTTGTCCTGTCCCTCCCCAGTCATGAAACACCCTATACTCTATTCTAATTGCTCATCAACTTGTTGGTGTTCTCCACTAGGTTATGGATGGTTTAAGAGCAAGGACTCTGTCGTAGGCTGAATAATTACCTTTACCCATCTGTGTCCTCATCCTTGGAACCTATGAATATGTTACCTTACATATTAAAAGGAACTTGAAGGTGAGATTACGTTAAGGACCTTGAGATTGGAAGATGATCCTGGAATCTTGTAAGCCCAATATAACTAAAAGAGTGATTATAAGAGGGGGCCAAGATGATCAGAGTTAAAGAGAGAAGATGTAATGATGAAAGCAGAGGTCATAGAGGAGAGAAGATGCTAAGCTCCTAGTTTTGTAAATGGAGGAAAAGGCCATGAGTCAAAGAATGCAGGCAACCTCTAGAAGCTGCAAAAGGCAAACAGACTCTCCCCTAGGGCCTCCAGAAGAAACACAGCCCTGGCAACACCTTGATTTTAGCCCAGGGAAACTTATTTTGGACTTCTGACCTCCAGAACTATCAAACAATAATTTTTTATTGCTTTAACCCATCAAGTTTATGGTAATTTGTTATTGCAGCAATAGAAGACAAATACAGATTCTATTTTATGCTTCCCCCACCCCGCCGCTGCCAACACCCAACCCAAAGACTCATACAAAACTATATTCAAGTTTTAAAATTATTAGATTAATGAAAACATGCTTTCCTGCAACTAAAAGACTGAAAGCCTTTACGAGAGTGATGCAGGTGTGGGAAATTATAAGGGATCCTGAAGGATCCTGTGATAAAACCCAGGATGAATTGGTGCAGGGAGAATGACCTTTTTTCTTGTGAAACATAAAAAGAAGGAAGAGTTGCCAATGACTGGAAACTGGCTGCCACAAAAATCTAGAATGTGTCCAGAAAAAAATTTTAAAAATGAATTGAGAAAAACTACAAGCTAAGTCTTCTAGTTGCTCCTAGAGTTTTCAGAAGGAGAGTTTTGACTTAAAAAAAAATTAGCCGGGTGTGGTGGTATGTGCCTGTAGTCCCAGCTACTCAGGAGGCTGAGGCAGGAGAATTGCTTGATCCCGGGAGGAGGAGGTTGCAGTGGGCCAAGATCGCGCCATTGCACTTCAACCTATGTGACAGAGCAAGATTCCATCTCCCAAAAAAAAAAAAAAAAAAAAAAAGAAAGAAATTGTTCAACTGTGAATTTGTGCTCCAAAGAACCAGGTTTGGGGATAAGTGAACAAAAGGCAGGAACGACATCTTATCTCTTACTCATTAAACTTGAAGTGACTTAAGTATTTATTGGTTTAGGTGAGAGTTTTTTAACTTCATTTCAGAGGGGCAGGTTAGTCACTATTTCTTGCTGTACCATCATTGATAGTTTGCATAAGATTTCTTTCTTGTATTATTCTTTTTCATTTATCCCAAATCTCTATTCTAATATAGTTGATGTTTACCCTTTTATTTGTATGGGTTCTTGTAAAAACATTTATTAATGTTTTCTCTGCATGCATTTTTTACATAGTGTTATGCTGTAAATCTTAGTTTGTGTCTTACTTACTTTTAAAGTATAGTACAGCATTTTTAAGATATACCTATGTCGCTATGCAAGCCTGTTCTGTTGCTTCTGAATGATGCGTAGTGCCTCTTGATGGAACCTACTCCGTTGCACCTATTTATTTCTCCAGTGATAAATATCCAACTCACTCAGATTGCTTCCAAATCCTTGCGAACAATGCTACAATAAATAATCCCCACGCATGTTCTCTTACCAGTCCATATAAGAATGTGTTTCAATGTATACCCAGAAGATGACTTGCTGGATCATAAGGCACAATGTATACATAATTGCACCAAATACTGCTAAACTTCTACCCTGAAAACCTATTAGCACCAGCTATCACTTCCATCAACTATCAGGGTGGCTACAGCTCCACAGGATAGAGGTGGCACCAAGGAGTAAATGACTCAGGTATGCAATAGCAGCAGTAGCAATTGGGACTTCTCTCACTCAGACCTAATTATACCCCTAAAACTAAGGGTTTCCTGGCTAGACGAGAGCTCCATTCCTCCAAAGGGAATCTGTGACAAAAATAAATAAACACAAAGGAGCAAGTAAAAAACTATCTAACAAAAAAAAGATGGTTTCACTTTTTTATTCTCCCTGAATTTACAGTTTCTGCCTTTAGTCTCTCCTTCCTCTGTCAGGAGCAAAAGAGTTTCAGGTGCCCAGGTGCAGGGTAGGAAGGAGGAGTGAAAGGAGAGAAACCCACGGAGAGCGCTCTGTCCACTCTGGTCTTCTCTACCCCTCAAATGATACTTCTCTGAGCACCCCCTGGTCCCTTTGGCAGCCTGGGATGGTGTTTGGGTTTTGAAAGTATCCTCCACCAAGGCAGAGCTCAATGTGTAGGACTGAAAGCAACATGGAGTCCCTCTCATGCTGTGATGTCTGTTTATTCCAGCACCATACTGGGAAGGCTGAAAAATTGCTTACTACTTCTAGGCCTCTTTGGAAGCCAGAGGCTGGGGCTACCCTTCCAGATGTGCCTTCATGACAGCTACATCAGATGGCACCTATCTTGAAAGATTTCAAAACTCAAAGCCAGGGAGTCCCGATGCAAAGGACCTGCCACAGTGAGATCCATGTGAAGGCCAGGAGCATTAGTCAGCAACAGCTCACTCAAAATTGCCATCCTGAGCTTATAACCCACCTCTTCCCTTAATGTGACAACAAGAGGGTTGCAGAGCATGTAGAGAGAGCTATTAGGTCATTTACAGGGGAATTCCTGGACTGAATTCTGCTGTGAGTGCCTAAATCATGCAGAACTTGGAGAAAAATGGTGTTGCAGGCCAGGGAAGCATCTTGTGCTCTCCTGGCTCAGTGGAGAGTATTGAAAGAAACTTGGGGAGGCCCTTCTGGCACAAACTCCATGCCACCCACCTCAGCATCTTCCCTATGTGAAGAGAGATGCAGGCAGAGGTGCAGATCCTGCTGGGAAAAAGTCCCCAAGTAGGCAAGTGGGCCAAACCAGATGGTATCTTCTCTAGAAAGCTCTACCTCTCCTCTCCTCTGTGATACCTGTGATGACGATGATAAAAATAATAACAGCTAGCATTTGTGTCCTTCACCACAGCATTATCCCACCTTCAACATAATTAAATAAGAACCCCCCCCCCACCCAAATTTGTCACTTTTCTAACCTACTGCTAGTAGCAGAGCCAGGATTTGAACCCACAACTCTTTGACCCTGGAAATTGCTCTCTTAACAAGAATTAGACTACCCTCTCTCCTATATACTCTTATAGTGTTACTCTTCACTCTGAATTATTTTTATTTATTCATATTACTCTGAGAGCAGGGATGATGTTTTACTCATTTTTGCATCCCTCCCAAGTCCGACAGTGCCAAACACAAAATTATATCAAATTATAGATGACTTACAATATTCCAGTAACTATTTCAAGAAAATCACATGGATCAAATCATCCAGTTTTCTCAATGATTCTATGATGTAGGCACTAAAATTTGCCCCATTTTGTGGATAAGAAAATTGGGACACACCAAAGTTAATCAACTGGTCCAGTTAGTTAAATAACTAATAAGTGGTGGCCCTGGGAACTCTGGGTTCAGAGTTTTTCCTTTTAAACCATATATTACTCTGCAGAGGCAAGCAAGTTATTTCACCAAAGTTTAGATTATTTGATAAGTATTAAAGAAGGGGTTTTTTTAATGAAAAATCCTGATTTCTACACTTGTCAAATGATTACCCTCTCTCTAGATCAACCCTCCTTCAGTACATCATAACTCATCACAAACTTAGTTTTCTGAAATGAAAATGTCATGATATTTTCCTTTTATAAAATCCTTGAATGGTTCCTCACTGCATTTTGTCTAAAAATCCATATTTCTTTTTTTTTTTTTTTTTTTTTTTTTTGAGATAGAGTCTCGCCCTGTTGTCCAGGCTGGAGTACAGTGGCGCGATCTCGGCTCACTGCAACCTCCACCTCCCAGGTTCATGCCATTCTCCTGCCTCAACCTCCCGAGCAGCTGGGACTACAGGCGCCCGCCACCATGCCTGGCTAATTTCTTTTTTTATTTTTAGTAGAGACGGGGTTTCACCGTGTTAGCCAGGATGGTCTCGATCTCCTGACCTCATGATCTGCCTGCCTCAGCCTCCCAAAGTGCTGGAATTATAGGCGTGAGCCACTGCGCCTGGCCAAATCCGTACTTCTTAGCTTTGCATGCAAAGTCTTTTGTCTAATGGTCTGCACCTTTCCTACTTTACGAGGACTTCAATTTGGTGCTCCTCTGCTACTGAGCCTACCTCTCCAGCAGTTACCAAACTGCTTGCAGTTCCCCGGGTCAAACTACTTTCTATACTTCTACTCTTTCTCACAAGTGGACTTTATGCCTAGATACAACCCTAGTCCTCTCAGCTGCTGCCCAGAATCAGTCCCAACATTTCTATTCCAGGAAGCCTTCCTTGACCACGCCCCAAGGCCTCAGGTTCAGCTTATGTGTTATCCTTGCATACTGAGTGAGTCTATCATCCACACATCACATGACTAATTCACCTCCATGTCCTCAAAAGCTAGCACAGCATTGTGTGGCACATAGCAGGGCTTAGTACAAGTATAGGTGGTGGATCCCACTTCACAAATGGTGTGGAAACAATGGCTGCCAACTGTGGCTTCAACTCATGCCCCTGCATACCCAGAGAAGCAAAAAATCTCATCTCTCCAACGGCGGCATTCCTGTCCCTTTAGTGTCCCAGATTATCCCATCTTAAAAAGACCAGTTAAGTTTTCTTTTGCCTGCCTTACAGAGCCACAGCTCAGCAGTACCTCCTTGTGACTAGCACATCCTGCAACTATAGAAAATTGCTTGGGAAAGAGCCATCAGCTTATCGCTCTGAGCTGCCTGTCTCATCTGAAGCAATGAAATTGAGGCCATATCTCCCACCTTAGACCCTGCTACTTATCCACCTCTCTGCCGAGAATGCAGATGTTCTTCAAAGTATGTGAAAAATAATTCCTCCCTTGTGATACTCAGGCAAGTCTGATCCACACCAAAACTGGCCCAGTTTCTAGTATCCCAACTCTTGAACAGTCTTCTCTATCCATGTCTTAAGAGCACAAATTTGCCATTAAAAGGTGAAGAAAGAGGCCCAGCACAGTGGCTCATGCCTGTAATCTCAACACTTTGGGGGACCAAGGCAGGTGGATCACTTGAGGTCAGGAGTCAGAGACCAGCCTGGCCAACATGGTGAAACCTGCCTCTACTAAAAAAACAAAAAATTAGCTGGGTGTGGTGTTGTTCGCCTGTAATCCCAGCTACTTGGGAGGCTCAGGCAGGAAAATTGCGTGAACCTGAAAGGCAGATGTTGCAGTGAGCCGAGATCGCGCCACTGCACTCCAGACTGGGTGACAGAGGGAGACGTGCCTCAAAAAAAAAAAAAAAAAAAAAAAAAAACACGACCAACAACAACAAAAAGAGGCAGCTTTACACAGATCATTCCTCAGAAGCTGAAGAGCTTAACAGTTGTCTTCCATTAGTCAATCTCAAATGCCTGACTCAAGTATTAATGCTATGCTAGATTTGGGAGACCGGGAACATAGAATCATAAAAGTGTGTGTATGGTAAGAACATTTAAGATTTATTCCCTTGGCCAGGAATGGTGCTCATGCCTGTAATCCCAGCACTTTGGGAGGCTGAGGTGTGTGGATCACTTGAGGTCAGGAGTTCGAGACCAGCCTGGCCAGCATGCTGAAACCTCATCTCTACTAAAAATACAGAACAAATAAGCTGGGTGTTGTGACACATGCTTGTAATCCTAGCTACCTGAGAGGCTGAGGTGGGTGAATTGTTTGATCCTGGGAGGCAGAGGTTGCAGTGAGTGGACATCGAACCACTGCACTCCAGCCTGGGTGACAGAGTAAGAGTCCGCTTGAAAAAAAAAAAAAAAGGCTAATAAAGATAGGGAAGATCAGGAGTATGATTTTGTCAAAGACATGGACTTACTCTTCCCACTTCTCTTTCAATAGATTCAGTGCAAGAGCCACTTTACTTGCTCACTTGCCCCCATGCATTCATCTCATGTCATGATTTTATAACAGAAGACTTGGGGCCAATTCCTGTCCCAGATATTTGGTTAGTATTATCTTGGTGCACCCCAAGAGATTCCAATAACTTCTCATCTTAAAGATTTAAGATTTCCATTCTTTCTCTTAACTCCTTATGCAGATGGGTTCATGTATCTTAAATAACCTTCACCACAGAGCAATAGTTTTTCTCCCTCACACACAAATATATTTTTTTAAGTGAGGGAGAAATCCAACAGATCCAAGCAGCGAACCCTACAGAAAAAGGGAGCCAGATGGACAGAAAGAACACCAATAAAAACCTCCCCAACCACTCATGTACCCACTCCGTATCCGAGAAAGGCTTCTTTGCCCCATTCTATGGTTTGGATGTTCCTGACAACACTCATATTGCAACTTAATCCCCAGTGTGGCAGGATTGACAGGTGGAGACTTTAAGAGGTAATTGGATCACGAGGACTTTGCCCTCAGGAATTTATTAATCCATTCATGGATTGATGGATTTATGCATAATCATGAGAGGAGAACTGGTGGCCTTATGGGAAGAGGAGGAGACCTGAGCTAGCACATTAGCAGGGTCAACCTCCCTCACCACTGTGGGACTCTTCAAAGAGTCCTCACCAGCAAGGAGGCTCTCATCAAATGCAGCCCCTAAACCAGACACTTCTCAGCCTCAAAAACTGTACGAAATAAATTCCCTTTTTAAAATAAATTACCCAGTTTCAGATATTCTGTCATAAGCAACAGAAAATGGACTAAGACACTGCATAACCAAATCTCTCCAGGAGAATTAAGAGTTGATCCAGGCTTCCATCCTCTGAGTCCAGCCAGCCTCAGCAGTATTGCGCCAAAGGTGTTCACCCTGGGCTCTCACAGCCCATTTATTGTTTCATTTTAGCAACTCATTGACATTTCTATTTCTTATTAATCAGCTTTAACATATTTTACAAATTGTCCTGGTAGCACAATTGCCAATCCTCTGGATTTATAGAACTCATCTCACTTCCTAAATACCACATCTGGCAGAACATGTGTCATTTTCTATAAATATTGAATAATCAATAATTGCTGCCAGAAATCCTGTATTTGCTCAAATCCCAGGCAAGATAAATGATGAATAGAAATACCATTCTCTTTTAAAATTCAGAAGTAAGGCAGATCTGATTGTTTTTTCTTTTGATGTTTCTACAATGTGCCTTGCTTCAATAATCACAGACTCAGGCTTCCTTCTTTATTCTTCCCTCTGCTACATTTTTATTATTTTACATCTATCTCTAAGTGAACATTTGGATTTAGCACACCATCCTCATCAAACAGAGGTGAGAAACACAAGCCTACATAGAAGTGAGTTGGGAAAAAGAGCGGAGTCAAGTGATATAATTCTCCTACAGTGATGCCTTCACAAAGGTTTAATGTAATACATAGTGTGACAATTTTCAGTCTGGTAGTCTCTAATTTTTTAACATGGACTAACAAGAGTACAAAATTTTGAGCTTCTCTCTCTCTTCTGTGTGTCTGTGTGTGTGTGTGTGTATAAAATACACACACACACGTTACATGCATTCACTAAATACCCTTACGACGTACAGTAATTATAAAAGCTTATTCTCAAAATATTTTAGAAAGAAAATTAGATATAATACAAGCCAAAATATATTTTTCTGTTTTCCCAATTGCTTTTCTTGCATACTTGCTGAACAAGACACTTTGAGGACTATTAGTTTAAATCTTATTTTGTACAAAGCAAGAAACTTTTTCTATAAATGGCCAGATCATAAGCATTTTAGGTTTGCAGGCTATATAGTCTTTATCATATTTAATCAACTCTCCCATTGTAACATGAGAGCATAGACAGTATATAAATGAGCAAGTCTGATTGTGTTCCAATAAAGCTTTACATACAAAAAACAGGAGGCAGGCCAGATATGACTGCTGGCTGGCCAGAGTTTGCAGATCCCTGGTTTAGAAGATGAAAAGATGCTCAAAGAAGTAGTACAAAGACAATCCCATGAGAGCTGCAGAAAAACTAGTTAAAGCTGCCATTTTTTTCTGTGTTTATTCTCCCCAAAATGAACCTTAAAATGCTCTTTTCTTTCCCAAACCCTAAACCTGTTGCCACTAATTTAGAATTTGGATCTCAAAAAGAGAGAATGAGACCAATGCACATCCATACAAACAGCAGAAAAAGGATCCTAACATCGTCTGAGTGCCTGAATTCAGCTATCTCTAGAATCAATAAACTTATAGATGTGCTTTCTAAAGCCCCTACATTCCCTCTCAGTTTTCATTAGTTTTGGTTAAATTTGTAGCCAATAATGAATGATATATCCTGATTAATAATGCATTATTTTATTTAATCCTAACACAACTCTATGAGAGAAATTCTTTTTCATTTTAGTGTGCAGAGAAGCAAGTTGCCAAAGTGCATACTTCTTGGAGGCAGTAGGGCCAGGTTGTGAGTTCTGATGGGACTGACCCCAGATATGCAATAAGTTCAGCTGGCCTGTATACTTGACAGTTTCTCCTGCGACCCATAAATCTGGGTACAGCCCTAACAAAAGAATAAATACACAGAATCAGTTCCAGAAGCTACCACTTGTGTCACTGAGTTAAATTCCTATTTAACTAAGAGAAAATGGGTATCAACCACAGTTGGCTTGATTGCAAATGTCAGGCTCTTTGAATTATTAGGAACAGCAATGAAAAATTGATTATTTTTAAAACATCCTGTGAAAAGTTTTACAATTGCACATTAAGAAACCGTGTTAAGTAAATGAGAACTAATTGTTCTCAGCTGCACTGGTAATAGCCCTGTCTACCTTCCCAGTACAATGCATATTCATTTCATTTGAACAGGAAAAGTAAATAAAAAGTCCCAGGTCTCATTCACATTCAATCACTATAATTCTAAGCCTAAGGTTATCCTCCCAAGGGAGGAAACCAAGGCAACAATGAATGCTTTACCCATTAGTTCAAACTGTCCAGAAATCTCTACCAGACTATTACTATGCCTCCATCAAAAAAAAAAAAAAAAAAAAATCACAGGGAAAGAATACCACACACCATGCAACAGACGTGCATCCAAAAGTTTGAGTATGAATTTGAAGGGGGAATTGAACTACTGTAAGGTCCTAACCCTATTTTAAGAGTTGGAAAACAAACTAAAGAATGTCAAAGTAAATATACCCTCTGCCTTTACCTGCCTCAACATCGGTTGGCACCAATTTGACTCAGAGTACTGTTCAGAACAAAAGCTAACCTAATCCTATCAGCCTCCCACCTTGTATTTCATAAGGAATAACAATAGGGTGTGCTGGTCAGCTCCCCACATCTACTCTCCTCTTCCTACTGTGATTCCTCTCCTCTTGTATCAGTCAAAATAGGCTAGATTATGCTGCAGTTACGAACCATGACAAATGTTCGGCAGCTTAGAATCACAAAGATTTCTTTTTCATTCAGGCAAAATGTCCATCATGGGGTCTACATATAGGGATGAGTAACTTTGCCTTGAACTTTCCCAGTTTTTGCATGGTAAGTCTCAGCAACCTAGGACAGTTGTTCATGTTATCTATCAGAGCGCTCTGTCCCACACTCTGTCCCACACTGTACCACATCACTGGGCAGCATATGTTTAGTTGGACCTTTGAGTTAACCCAATCTACATGAGTATGATTCCCACAGTCTTATTTGATTCTTGCCCCAATACTGAGTTTTAATTATTCATTTCTGTTCCCATTTTCTCAATCATGTGTCTCTCTATTTGTAGATGGGAAGTAGTATACTATTCCAACTTTGAAGTACTTTTTATTTTGTAATTTTATTTCCTTTCATTCCTGCTTTCAGGCCTGCCTTTTGCCCCTAAATATAGCCATCTGCATCCAACACAAAATACCAATACGTGGTTTTCTGATTTTTTACCTTAGACCTACACACTCATCAGTACATGGTCTGCCTCCCAAGCCACTTCACGTGACAATTCTACTGAATACTTTGGCACAGAATAACATGGATTGTTAGTTTTCCAGCCTTTGAGGCAGTTTCTTACTACTTGCCAGACAGTGTCTAAGCAAATGCCACATATTTTATATCTTTTTTATGGCAGTACCATTTCAAGGCACTAATTTCTATATCATTCAGGACAAGCTAAGTTATGCTGAGGTAACAAGCAAGCCCAAAACTTCTGTGGCCTAAAGAAAAATAAAGGTTTCATGTCTGCTCCCATTTCATGCCTATCATAGGTCAGCAGAGGGTCCCTGGTCTAGGACCTCAGGTTGATGTTCATTATTTAAAATGTTACCAGTTACCAAAATAAAAGAAAAATAAGTAGGGCAAATTCTGTATTAACTAATTTTTTGGGGAGACAGAGTTTCACTCTGTTGTCCAGGCTAGAGTGCAGTAGCATGATCTTGGCTCACTGCACACTCCACCACATGGGCTCATAGGATCCTACCACCTCAGCCTGCTGAGTAGCTGGAACTACAGGTGCACACCACCATGCCTGGCTATTGTTTTGTATTATTAGTAGAGATGGGGTTTCACCATGTTTCTCAGATTGGTCTTTAACTCCTGGACTCAAGCGATTTATCTGCCTCCCAAAATGCTAGTACAGTGGCTACAGGCATGAGTCACCGCACCTGGCCTCCCAGCTACAGGCATCAGCCATTGCGCCTGGCCACTGAATTGATATATAAAGCATCCATCTAGAACTGACACATATCATCACTTCTGCTCACTTTCATATTGGTCAAAGCAAGCCACATGGCCCCCTTAAATCCCAGAAACATGAACGTACAGTCCTGTCATGTGTCCTGGAGGAGAGGGAGCTGGAATGTTTGTGGGCAGTCCTAATGACTACCAGCTCCATTCCACCCCAAGCTCAATTTCCATTCTGACATTCCTAATGCACCCTCTAAAACTCTTTTTCAATTGTTAAGAAACACATCTTACCCCAGAATATCCTCTCCACTCTCCACCTCCTGACTTAACTAATATCTCTTTCTCTCTCCTAGATAACGCACCTCTGCAAACTTTATCTTTCCATTCCTTTTTTCCTTATGCCCCCCACTTTTTTTTTTTTTTTTTTTTTGAGATGGAGTTGCACTCTGTCACCCAGGCTGGAGTGCAATGGCACGATCTCAGTTCACTGCAGCCATTGCCTCCCAGCTTCACGTGATTCTCGTGCCTCAGCCTCCCAAGTAGCTGGGACTACAGGTTCGGCTAATTTTTGTATTTTAGTAGAAACGGGATTTCACTATGTTGGCCAGACTGGTCTTGAACTCCTGGCCTCAAGTGATCTGCCTGCCTTGGCCTCCCAAAGTGCTGGGATTCCAGGCTTGAGCCACCAGGCCTGGCCCCTCCTTTTTTTTTACACACACACTCACTTACTTCTGTTCTCAGGGTCAGCAGGTAGAGTCAGAATATTTCTTGTTCCATGATATATCTTACCGGCAGACCATTACTCTTCCATTCTTGTGTTAAAAAAAAGTATTAATTTGAGGTTCTTAAATGTTATGATATTCCTTCTATTTCTCTTTGTCACTGCTCTTCATTCCCAGCTTCTCTGTTCACTGACTTTCTTAACTCTAGTGACCTTCGTTTATTTTCTAATTCAACCCCATGGCCACACTCTAGTCCTTATATTCACCTGAAAACTGTACTCTTTACCTTTGAAATCTTAAGCTTCTACTTTCTGGTACCAACCTCCTGTTCTTTCATTCCTGATTGAGACCACCGGTATGTCACTCTCAGTTCCTTTTCCACTCAGTTGTCAGAGTAATTCAAATGCAAAATTGACTATCTCTCTCTTCAATAGCTTACTTGCTGATATGGTTTGGCTGTGTCCCCACCCAAATCTCAAATTGAAGCTCCCCAAATTCCCACGTGTCCTAGGAGGGACTAGGTGGAAGGTAATTGAATCATGAGGGTGGGTCTTCCCCCATACTGTTCTCAAGGTAGTGAATAAGTCTCACGAGATCTGATGATTTTATAAGGGGTTTCCTCTTTCACTTGGTTCTCATTATCTCTTGTCTGCCACCATGGAAGATGTGCCTTTTGCCTTCCACCATGATTGTGAGGCCTCCCAAGCCATGTGGAACTGTGAGACCATTAAGGCTATTTTTCTTTATAAATTACCCAGTCTCAGGTATGTCTTTATCAGCAGCATGAAAATAACCTAATACACTTGTCTGAAAGCCTTCAGAGGCTTTCTGTAGCACAGTGGCTCTAAAACTTGGCTATGCATTAGAGTAACTTGAAGAGCTTTTAAAAAATTCTGGTGCCAGGCCACATCCCAGATCAATTAATGAAATTTTTTTTGAGTGTCAAGCACTATTTAAAAGTATTTTGTTAAAGCTTCTAAGTGATTCCAATAGGCAGTCAAGGACGATATACATCAACCTAAAAGATAAAGTCCAACCATGAAAGGTCAGGTGATTCATAAATTGGTAGGGTTTTTCTTTCCCAAATGTCTTCTAGCCATTTGTATCAGAGTAATCAATGTTGCTTATCTTCCTGAGCTTCACCCCAGGATGTTGGATTATAGTGTATCTAAGTACATTAAAAATATCTGATTTTAACTAACTCTCCAGGGTGATTCTGCAGCACCCTGAAAGTTGACAATCACTTTCTGACTTGCACATTAACTTGGTTGCAAACAAATATCACTTTTGGTATGTCCCAATGAATATAAATTATGGTTAGATAAACTCATCAGAAACAAGTGTGACCCACCAAGAGTGTGGGAAAAATGAAGCAAACTAGTAGATACCATGAGAGATCATGAAGATCAAGATAAAGGAGATCAGCAGAGTCATTCCAGATTCTTGTGTCTCAAATACAGGATATCCCTCCAAGAACCCTCCCTTTTCTTAAAATAGCCAATGTGTCTATGTTAGTGTTGCAACAACAAAATCCCTAAGATTGGGTAATGTCTATAGAACAGAAATTTATTTCTGACAGTCCTGGATGCCGAGAAGTCCAAGATCAAATTACTAGCAGGTTCAGTGTCTAGAGAGGGATGCTTCATTGATGTCATCTTCTTCCTGTGGCATCTCACATGGCTGAAGGTGGAGGTACTGGACTTAGTACCTGGGTGACAAAATAATCTGTACAACAAACCCCAATGACATGAAACAAACCTGCACATGTACCCCTGTACCTAAAATAAAAGTTTTTAAAAACCACAAAAATCAGTAGTATTTCTATATGCCAACAGGGAACAATCTGAAAAAGAAATCAAGAAAGTAATACCATTTATAATAGCTACAAACACAATACCTAAGAATTAACTTAACCAAAGAGGTGAAATCTCTCTACAATGAAAACGGTAAAGCATTGTTGAAAGAAATAGAAAAGCACACAAAACAATGGAAAGATATTCCATGTTCATGGATTGGAAGAATCAAATTGTTAAAATGTCCATACTACCCAAGGCAATCTACAGAGTCAATGCAATGCCTATCAAAATACCAATGACTTTCTTTACAGAAATAGAAAAAGAATCCTAACATTTATATGGAACAAAAAAAGAACTAGTATAGCCAAAGCTATCCTGAATAAAAAGAACAAAACTGGAGGAATCACATATCTAACTTCAAATTATACTACAGAGCTATAGTAACAAAATCAGCATGGTTTTGGTATAAAAACAGACATATAGACCTGCAGAACAGGAGAGAGAACCCAGAAACAAACCCATACATCTATAGTGAACTCATTGTTTACAAAGGTGCCAGAAACATACATTGGAGAAAGGACAGCCTCTTCAATAAATGGTCCTGGGGAAACTGGATATCCACAGAAGAATAAAACTAGATCCCCTATCTCTTGCCATATACAAAAAACACATCGAAATGGATTAAAAACTTAAATCTAAGACCTCAACCTATGACACTACTACAAGAAAACATTGGGCAAAATCTCCAGGACATTGGAGTATACAAAGGTTTCTTGAGTGATACCCCATAAACACAAGCAACCAAAGCAAAAATGAACGAATGTGATCATATCAAGTTAAAAGCCTTCTGCACAGCAAAGAAAACAATCAACAGAGTGAAGAGACAACCCACAGAATGAAAGAAAACATTTGCAACCTATCCATCTGAAAAGGGATTAATAACCAGATATATAAGGAGCTCAAACAACTCTATAGAAAAAAAATTCTAATAATCCAAAAAAAAGGGCAAAAGATCTGAACAGACATTTCTCAAAATGCTAAATGACGAGTTAATGGGTGCAGCACACCAACGTGGCACATGGATACATACGTAATAAACCTGCACATTGTGCACATGTACCCTAAAACCTAAAGTATAATAATAAAAAATTAAAAAAATTAAAAAAAAGAAGACACACAAATAGAAAACAGGTATATGAAAATGTGCTCAACATCACTGATCATCAAAGAAATGCAAATCAAAACTACAATAAAATATCACATCATCCAAGTTAAAATGGCTTTTGTCCAAAAGACAGGCAATGACAATTGCTGAGAGGAAGTGGAGAAAAGGGAACCCTCATACACTGTAGGTGGGAATGTAAATTAGTACAACCACTATGGAGAACAGTTTGGAGGTTCCTTTATAAACTAAAAATAGAGCTACCATATGATCCAGCAATCCCAGTGCTAGGGATATACCCAAAAGAAAGGAAATCAGTATGTCAAAG
This sequence comes from Nomascus leucogenys, assembly GCF_006542625.1. NCBI lineage: Eukaryota > Metazoa > Chordata > Mammalia > Primates > Hylobatidae > Nomascus > Nomascus leucogenys. The sequence goes on from NC_044395.1 coordinate 102,608,686, forward strand.
AGATATCTGCACTCCCACGTTTATTGCAGGACCATTCACAATAGCCAAGATTTGGAAGCAACTTAAATGTCCATCAACAGATGAATGGATACAGAAAATGTGGTCACATACACAATGGAGTACTATTCAGCCATAAAAAAGAGAATGAGATCCTGTCATTTGCAATAACATTGATGGAACTGGAGGTTATTCTGTTAAGTGAAATAAGCCAGGCACAGAAAGACAAACTTTGCATGTTCTCACTTATTTCTGGGAGCTAAAAATTAAAACAATTGAACTCATGGAAATAGAGAATCAAATGATGGTTACCAGAGGCTCGGAAGGGCAGTGGGGAGATAGGCAGGAAGTGGAGATGGTTAATGGGTACAAAAAAATAGAAAGAATGAATAATATCAGTATTTGAAAGCCTGAAAGGATGACTATAATAAAAAAAATTTAATTGTACATTTTAATATAACTAAAAGTACATTTGGATTGTTTATAACACAAAACACAAATGCTTGAGGTAGTGAGTACCTCATTTACTCTGATATGGCTATTATGCATTGTATGCCTGTAGCTAGTCATGTACCCCATAAATATATACCCACGAAATTAAAAATATGTTTAAGAGATGAACTCTGTGTCCTCACATGGCAGAAGAGCGTAAGAGAGCAAACCAGCCCCACAAGTTCTTTTTATAAAGGCCTTAATGCATTCATGAGGGTGGAACCCTCATAATTTAGTCACCTCTCACAAAAGCCCACCTCTGAACACCACAATAATGGGGATTAAGTTTCAACTTGAATTTTGGAGGGGACACCATCATTCAAACCATAGCTGTAAATCTATTCCTTGAGTCACAGATCACAAATTACCAAATGAATACATTCTCCATTTTTAGTACTTTTTTACCTGTAACCCTCTGTCTACCGAAGATTAATATTTATTCATTGAATGAATCATTTAATTTTGGTGCCCCAAAATTCTCATGAAACAATTTCTGGATACCTCTCCATCACTAAGATAATCACTATAGCAGTGTCATATTCTTCAACTTAGCACAAATCTGAAGTCTCCATTTATCCCTACTAGAAGTGTTCTGTTGTCTTTTCACTCTCAAAATATCCTCCACGTGCCAACCAAATACTAAAGGGCACCACATATCTTGCTCAACGAAGCCAAATCACTTCTCACCCAGCGATGCCTACAACCCAGTTAATAAAAGCCAGTTGTTAAATATTCAGAAATTTTGCAAACTTGTTTTCAAACAATTGTTAACTTGAAATCAGCCACTGTAGGAGTATTTATATCATTGAAGTTGGTAAATGCCACAAATCAAAGTCTTTTGGGGGTTGGAGAGAATAAAACCAGTTTATCAGTAAAAACATGGCCCCCACATAAATTCTTATTTATGTAGTCATTTAGAGCTTAGTCATTTAGGTTTCATAATGTTATTAGGAATTCAAATGTAATAATGAAGTCTTTCAAGTTCATTATTACATTTGAATTCCTAACAACATTATGAAGAAAGTCTTGTTTTGCCATTTTACATACTGAAAAATGAAGCTTAAAGTATAAACCTTGACTATAGTAACTGAGATTCTTAAAAAAGATGTGACTTCTAGTCCATGCCTTTTTCCAAAGCAGTATCTTATTTAATAAGGTTAATAAATTCTAAATCTAAGGCAAAAAGTATAAATTATTTGCCTGAATCATTTATTCTTGTCTTTTATTCATCAGCAAATACTTATTAAGTGACTAGTGTTTGAGAATCCATGCCAGGCACTGGGATTACAAAGATAAATAAGACAGTTTCCGTCCTCAAGGACCTCCCTGTCTATTGAGAAAGACAGACCTCCTAACAGAACAATCACAATACAGAGTGATATAAAGAGCCCTGGGCCCCAGGTCCACATATATTCATTGTGGCTGGGAAAGAAGTCATATGTCAGCCAACGAATCATGATCCTGACAGTAATAAAGTTTATTTCATTTTAGGACAACCAGGAGTGAAACCGTTAAAACCTCATAGCCTCATTCATCTCCATAGATGTAGCTGATGATATGACAATTCTGCAAAACATATTCTTACCTATATAAAGTGCCCAAAGATCACAGACAGGAAAAGAACACCCATTTCCCCCTCTCAGATATATATCCAAGCAATGCCAACATACTATCATCAGTTTCCTTACATCTGCCAGGAGGCAATATGTCAAATAAATAATTTAGACCAGCTGAGACACCACAAGAAAACAGACACCACAATCATCTCGGCTGCATTATTGATTGCCAATACCAAGATACTTGCTAAGACAAACGACTCAGCTATATACTAGTGAGGGTTTAGCCTACCCTGACTACATAAATCAAATGAACGGTTTGTTGTTTTAAGATGTACAAATGTATGTATAATTATTTCCCCGCATTTGTGTAATCTATCTAAGGTGGCTCCTCATATGCAAAACCTAGATACATTATTTGTCCACTTACACAATTTTTCCCTTTCTCTTTAGGTGTCAAACATATCTGTTGCATCCATCTAATGGAGAACTACCTCTGCTTATGCTTATTCCTGTAAGACCCAGCTATTGGTTTAGACATAAAAGAGAAAGAGTAAAATACGATAGCTTTAATCAAATTAATTTATTTCAGGTAAATCAAGCTGTACTAGAATAAACACAGAGCAACTGGAATCAGAAGGCATAGGTTCAAAGACACTCTATTAATTGCATGAATGTGAACATCAATTTTCTTATCCGAGTCTTGATTTCCTTTATAAAGTGAGGATAATATTACCTGACCTGCCTGCTTCGTGAGGTTGTGAGAATAAGAAAAATAATGAAAATTTGAAAACTGTAAAGTACTCTAGACAGATAAGGAATCTGTTTTAACATAAACATGTCCTTTCGTGAATTCATTTGAAGGGTAGATGCATTTATTTGAAATTCCAAGCAGAAATAAATAGAACACTCAATTTAGGATAATTCCAGTGAGGTTAATTTAACAAGGGACTAATGACAAAGGTGTGGGTGGAAGCAGAGAAACCATAAGGGATAGTGCGGGAACCTGAGGCTATCAGCATCATGACTGTGAGTAACCTACGCCTGAAAAGATGCAACATGGAGGAGATAAACTAAAGAACCCAAATGGCAGAATCACAAAGATCAGACTACCTTGGGAAGAGCAATAACCTTCATTCACAGACACAGCCAATCTTAGATGGCCTCAAAGTAAGAGAAATCGAGGTATGTATTCTGATTTCTCCCCATTGGCCATACTCTACCAGCAGCCAGGAGACACAGGAGCTTGTCTTTGTAACTCGCACAGACTAGACTCCTGGGGCAAGAGTGAGGTGGACAAGGGAAGAGAGTGCATCTGGAGGGACAAGGGAAGAAATCCAGCACAGAGAAAACAATCTTCTACCGCTCAGGATATCAACCCCAAAGCCATATTCTATTTTTCCTTTCTAAAGCTCCACTTCAACTTACGAAATCATGTCAACTTTCCCTCTACTGCTTCTCTCAGATTTATTCTCCTATATGCCAATCCATTGCCTTTGTTCATGAACATATTAGGCAAGACTCTTTTGGGAGCAAGTGGCAGAGACCAGCTCAAACTGGCTTAAGCAATAAAATGGATGTACTAGCTCATAAACTGAAAACTCCATGGAAATTATGTCTCCAGGCATGATTGGATTCAGGAGTTGAATCTTTTCATTAAAATTAAGTCTTTCTCTCCTCTCTGTGTTGTCTTCTTTCTCAGGCTCTGCTTTCCTCTGTTGCTGTCCTTCTTGAGAAGTCTCTTCCCATGTGGGATTCAAGTTGCTCTAATACAAAAAATATGCTTGAAGTTAAAAAAAAAAAAAACACAGACGATAGTATCTCTTTTTCAGCCAAAGTTCCAAGGTTGAGTCTCATTAAACTGATCTGGATCACCTCTTTGAGTCAACTACTATGACCAAAAAGATGGAATTGCTGAGCTCAGACCGGGGGCAAGCATGTTTCCTAAAGACCAGTAGGAGAGGTATCAGACATACCCAAGTCAAACGAAAATTGATTGCTACTATGGCATTCTCATTTCTATATCACTCCACAGGGTCTCACATTTTTGAGGTACTTGATATATGTTTCTTAATATAATCCAGCTATTACCTGGATTACCTAGCCCTTGAAAGCTACATTGAGTTACCTCTAATCCACAATCCCACTTCCAGAAAGAACCCAAATATACTTTCCATAAATTTATAGGACCTTCCTTCTTCACATCTGCCTCTGAGCTTCAGCAGCGTAAGAGGCTACCTGTGTCTTGAAACATTTTGACTCTGACAAACTCTACTACTCTTGTTGCCACACACACACGCGCACACGCACACACACACACACACACACGCATGGTAAAATATGCCCAATATTTCTTTCAAAAGATAAATGAGAGGTTATGAGGTGTTTGTAGAACAATGCATGCCACTTCAATAGGTACTTGAAGGAACCTCAAAAATTTTTTTTACTAATCCTGACTACCCCAGACTTAACTCATTTTCTGACTTCTTGCAACCCACTCCAACCTTTAAAAGAAAAATAATAGAATTTTCCCCTGCATCTCATGCAGAGAAATGACTGTCCTGTCCCTATCTCAGCTTTGATTCCAGCAGGCACTTAGAGCATTGAAGATGGGATGGAAGCTGGAGAGCAGATGTGAAGAGATGTCTTGCCATCTAGATCACTTTTCAAAGTATTCTTGCAAACCAAGGCAATGCTCTTTCCATGAGAAATTCTAGGAATAAAACAGCTGAGAAATCATGTCAACTTTATTTCTGCCATGCTTCTCATACCCCTCTCCTAAAACCCATGTTCACTGCCTTTGTTCATGCCTGGAATCAAATAATTTCTAAGGAGAATTAAATAATTGGCATGCTTTTGCATGTTGACCATTACTAAGTAGATACCTTTTTCTAAGTACTATTGTCTTTCTACATAGGACAAAAGGGAAGGAAATAGGACTCTCTTTCCCAAAATTATAATAGACAAAAAAAACTATCTTCATCACTCTAGGGCAGTGTTTCCCAAATTTCAGATACATCCATTCTTCCAGTTTTTTACATATCTGCATAACACTTCTAATATTTATGTAATATTTTAATAAATTTCTTTTTATATTTAAATATGTACTTTGGTCTTGTGTTAAGTGAAATCTATGAATAGATGTTGAAGTTAATTCTCTTCTAACACATTAAAATAACCACTTTGATTAAAATGTTGTCCATGTACCACCTTAATTTTCTCCTGTCACAAGTAATATACATCCTACTCCTTGGAAAAGATTTTTTCTAAGTCAGTGGATAATGGGTAAAGCAGTCACTACTGAGGTATATAGAGGTTTAAACTTCTATAAGCCATCTACACTACCTATAAACAAATGTATACAAGAGTAGACGGATGCAGAAACCAACACACTTCCAGGGAATTAAAATGGGACCCAAGAATAAAACTGTAAGTCTACTTGGCTTTAAATGGAATCACACTATTCGTAACCATCCAGGGTCAGAGAACAGATGTAAGAAGAACCCAAGTTCTCTTTTTTCTGATTTTATTTTGTTTCATTTTTACAGTAAAGAGGAAACAGAATGAACTTTAGACTTAGACCAGCCTGACTTTGAATCCCACTTACTGTCTTTATGATTTTGAGCAAGTTGCTTTACTTCTCTGATCCTTGGTTCCTGCTTAGAAAAAAAATGAGAATAATGCCAATGATCTCTGGATTGCTGTGCGGTATGCAAAGTTTATGGGTCAAAGTCAATGCATAGTATTACCAATCATCAGATGGCTTTAGCAATTATGAGCTTAGTCTTCTATTATGGAAAACTGAGCCCAGGGGCAGCAGCAAGAGCCTCTTTATTCCTATTGCATAAGATTTTCCTTTCCTTTCACAATCTTGAGATCCAAGATAGGTGATGGAATCACAAGGCAGCTCATGGTAAACTAATCACTCAGGATGAATGATTCTTTAGAAATGGTAAAAAATTGGACATCTACTCCAGGTGTCACAAACTGGCTGATAGATTCATGTTAAGTAGGTAATGCTTCTTTCCTACTCCTGTTTAGTTAGTTTGTTTGTTCCCACATAAAGAGAAAATTTGACCATCAAAAAAACTCCTGGCATCAACCTATGTCTGAATCAGTCTTCTCTAGAAGTAAAGCCACTTAATCTGATTAATGAGTTGGGGAAAATTATCTGGATATATGTAAACTTTCATCTTCCTCTTCTCTGTGACATAAAGTGGCATCCATCCCAAGAAGAACGTCAATGTTTTTGCTAGTTTCACAGGGTCCATCTCTACCTGTGACTAGGTCAGACATCTGAGTGATTCTGTAGTTCAGTATTAAGAAGCTCACTTGTCTCTCACCCACACACTGAATAACAACATTTCAGTCAGTGGCAGACCACATATATAACAGTGTCCCCATAAGATTATACCATATTTATACTGTACCCTTTGTATGCTTAAATATACAAATATTTACCATGGTGTTAAAATTGCCTACAGTATTCAGTGCAGTAACATGCTGTACAGGTTTGTAGCTTAGGAGCAATAGGCTGTACCATATGGCCTAGGTGTGTAGTAGACTGTACCATGTAGGTATGTATAAGTACACCCTATGATGTTCACACAATGATGCAACCACCTAATGATGCATTTCTCAGAGTGTTTCCCTGTTGTTAAGCAGCACATGACTGTAGTTATAAACCACACTCTCCATTATCAGTGTTATGAATAATACAGGTGATAATTTAAGGCAGTTTCTCATCTACCGTACTCTTTTGTTTTAATTCTCGACTGATACAGACTACAAAAAGGGATGTTATTTTGAGAACACTCTCAAACTTCAACAAAATGTTTTCACAAACAAGACTTCATTATCACAATACTTACTGCATCAAAGCTATTTCTGAGTTCCTAATTAGAGTGATTCTCCCAAAACAGGCACCACAATTTTTGAACAGAGTAACTCAGTGCCTGCCACATTTATTAGGGTATTTACCATGGAAGCTATGCTGAGTTCAGCTAACTAAATCCAAGATCCAGAAGCATGTGGTTGGTTTCATTCCTGATCTCTGAGGAATCTAAAATCTCTTCTATTTCAACAGAATGCCTGGCCTCCAAACCTCTTGTATTTCCTGGGGTGGAATACGAATGTATAATTTTTGTGTCAAAAATATATTAAAGATTGTGAATGCCTTATTTCCATAGCACTTTTGTTTAAAAATACTTTTATATTTATGTTCATTTTGCTTTCAATTTACTTTCAACTTTTTATCTCTTTCTGATCTTTATTATATTCTGCAAGGTTACCCTAAATGAAAAAAATACACCTGAAAGAGGCAGTCTTGAAAAAGGTCATATAGACCACAGCACAGTTAAAACTGAAATTCAGTTTACCCAATTCCCTGCCTTCAAGTTGCTCCTAGCTTACTAAAAGAGACAAACAGGTAAACAAAAAATTATGACCCAAACTGTGTCACTTACCTCATAATGGCCACCTTGGGAGTCTACATAGACGGACTGGTGATCCTACCTTAGGGAGCTAGAGGAGACTTGTTGGAGGGGAGTGAAGAGATAGGCTTTAAGGCATGAATATTTCAGGCACAGAAACAGCGTGTTCAAAGAGGGAAGAGAACATAATTGTTCAGGGAACCGCAAATTGTTCAGAATGGTTGGGGTGCAAATTGCTAGCATAGAGCAGGAAGAGATAAGCCTGGAAAATGAAGCAAGGACCAGACAAGGCAGGCTTTGCAGAGTCTGAGAATATGGGATTCACTAAGAAAATAATGAAACAATTCCATCTGTCATCAAACCAAACCAAGTAAGATAGGTCAATGCCTCTTTACCCCTTAAACCCAAAACACAAGGGAAGACAACTCGAATATAGTCCCAAAACAGTCAAGGTTGTAGCACCATGACAAGGTTACCTCCAGTTTACCTGGAAAGGGCATTTCAGTTTAAATGATAATTCCTATAAACCTAAAAAGATTTTCCCAAGACCATTCAGTGTTCATAGAACTGCTTTTCCAAGCAATCTACACACTCATATTGGTCACTGTCTCTCAAGACTGACTGATAAATGGTTTTGTGCTTGGATGTTCTAGTGGAATCTAACTGTCAGACAATTTGGTATTCAGGACAACTGAAAAGTTTTCCTTTTTCTTCCAGGAGACAATCAACTTCTCATAAAGCATTACATTTTTCAATGTACGTGCATTTCATTCTCACAAACATACATTTGGAGCTAGGTGCCTCCCTCACCAGCACACACACACACACACACACAAACACACACCATTATTAAGTGGATACATATATCAGAATGGCACATCCAGAATATACAACAGTAATAATTCCTTATATTTTCACAGCTGCTTTTTATTTATAATTTATACACAGCTGCACCCAAAAAGAATGTGAGACAGCTATAGCACTTTATAATTTATAAAGCATTCCATCTTATGAAAATCTCGTGGGGTAGGAAGAATGAGGATTAATATTTGTGTCGGGAAAAAAGGAAACTCAGGCTATAAAAGATAAGGTGACTTCCTAAAGCCCATATCCAGATCTCTGAAAGCCTTAAGCTATGCCTTTCAATTGTATTAGACCATCTCCTCCAATAACTCGTATACCCACCAGCTCTCTTTAAGGACATACTGAGAAATAAATAAGCAAAAAATAATCACAAGTATGAGAACATGCTTCAACCACTCTGCACTCACTCTCCACGTCACCACTCAGACTTTCAAGTGTTAAGAATCATTACTAATAGTTATTGAGTACCTAGGACATGCATAACTCTATTATAAGTGGTTTACCTTTCTTACCACAGGCCTATGAGGTAGCTATTATTATTTCCATTTTAATGATGAGAAAGGTGGGGTACAGAAAAGTTAAATAATTTTCCCCCAAAGACACAGCAAGTAGGTTTTGGAGTCAGGGTTCATACTCAGACAGTCTTAATCAAGGTGTCACATGTTTAACCACTATACTATTCTTGTTCTTTGTACCAGAAACTTCTTCAGAGTAGATGTATCACAAGCAATGGGTTTTGTCCTAAGAGACTTATTATGTGTGTGTGTGTGTGTGTGTGTGTGTGTATCAGGTGTGTGTATTGTATTGTGTCTTCCTCTTTTCCCATATGTCTCAAAGAACCAATGACTCTTTCATCCAGATGATCCAGGCAGTCTTCTCAGGGTGCATATAAACCCTTCCAAATCCACACACAAGTAGAGTTGCTAATGTAGTTCTCATTTCCCCGAATGCAAACATCTGTCCCTGCCATGACCATTCAGACTGGTGCCACTACCTAGAGGGGACAATTTGACTTGGCCCATAAGTTATTTTGCAAAATGAAAACATTTCTGAAGATTTGCTACTCAGATACAAAAGTCATCTATATAATAGTCCAAAAATTTATTCCCAGAGATATAATGATGAATCATCACGCCACTTTGCCTTGGTGTATCTGTACTATGATTGCCACTACCAAGGCAGCATACTGATGTACCCCCCAAATCCTTAGTTTTTACCCATTGCCATCTGGCACATATGCTATTATCTATAACTGAGTCATCACTGTACCTTACAACATTTCTGATTCTTCTAAACTTGAACCTCTGGCAATCGTTACCCAACTTTATCCAAAGGTTCCCAACTAGGTGAGGGATTGAGTGGTCAGTAGAGATGCCAGTAAGAGGAAAGATTATGAGAGTAGAATAGAAAGAAAAGGGCTGAGGTTCTTGGACACTAATTGATAGTTAAAAAGAATTCAGGGAGAGAAAAAAGTTCTATTTTAATATTATTTATATTTATATATTATTCATATCAGATAATCACAATCACTAAGAAAGAAATCAAAACTAATGATGGCTAAACTGTAGAATGATTAAAGTTTTGTTTTGTTTCATTTTGTTTTTGTAATTGACTAAATACGATGGAGATTGCTAGTTACCTACCCAAATCCATTCTCTCTTCTTCCTGACTAATTGAACCCAAATTTTGTCAGGAGTCATAGATGTCTAGATAGATTTAAAAGCAGGGGTGGGGGTAAAGAAGATGAAACTACATTTCCCAGACTGTCTTGCAGATAGCAATGGCCATGTGACAGGATTCTGGCCAATAAGATACAAGCAGAGGTTGCTGGGGAGACTTTTAGTTAAACTCTTCAAAACATGTCCAGCTGCCTTAGTGAATGTCCATTTCCAGTGCCCAAAACCTTTTTCTTAGGTGAAATTCAGATATAAAATCAGCACAAATCATCTATCTTGAGACTGAAGGGACAGATAAGAGACAGTATTCTGAGGACATAGAGGAACTACCATACCATTAATGACTACCAAACCTATTTTATGCTAGAAAAATAAAATTCCTAGTATTTCAAATCATTATTTTTAAAGCCCACTGCTCACAGTTGAATGAAATTCATAACTGGTGTACCATGCTATGCTAACCTTAGCAAATGTCAACGTAAGTACACAAATTCATTCCAGAGGGAGATCAAAAACCCTAACAGGGATTTTGTTGAGATAAATGTCATCGTTATTTGAGCTATGCCAGATTCCTTGTAAGATTTCCCACTTTTATTTTCCATTTTGATTAAAATATTATGATTTTTTATCACATTGTCAGAGAACAAATACAACCATGAATAATAATTTATAAAATAGTCATGCATTGCTTAATGATGGATATACATTCTGATAAATGGCCATTAGGCAATTTTGTTGCTGCGTGAACAACACAGAATGGACTTACACAAACCTAGATGGTATAGCCTATTGCTCCTAGATTACAAACCTGCATAGCATGTTACTGTACTCAATATTGCAGGCAATTACAACACAATGGTAAGTATTTCTGTATATAAACATATCTAAACATTAAAAAGGTACAGTAAAAATATATTAAATGTCCAGCATGGTGGTGTGTGACTGTAGTCCCTGCTACTGGGGAGTCTGAGGCAGGTGGCTTGTTTGAGCCCTGGAGTTAGAGAACAGCCTGGGCAACATACCTTCATATCCAAAAAAGAAAAAAATATGTATATTTTTAAAAGAAAATAAGGTATAAAAGAGTAAAAAAACGTGCACTTTTATAGGGCACTTACAATGAATGAAGCTTGCAGGATGGAAGTTGCTCTGGGTGAATCAGTGAGTGAATAGTGAGTGAATGTGAAGGCCTAGGGCGTTAGTGTACACTACTGGAGACTTTATAAACACTGTTTATTTAGGATACACTGAACTTACTGAAAAATATTTTTCTTTCTTCAATAATAAATTAACCTTAGTGTATGGGTAACATTTTTACTTTGTAAACTTTTTAATTTTTTGAAACCTTTTGACTGCTTTGTAATAACATTTAGCTTTAAACAAGAACACATTGTGCGGTTGTACCAAAATATTTTTGTTCTTTACATTCTTATTCTATCAACTTTTTTCGATTTTTAAAATTCTTGATTTATTTTTACTTTTTAGAATTTTTGTTTAAAACTAAGACGCAAACACACATATTAGCCTAGATCTACACATGGTCAGGATCATCAATATTGTGATTTTCCACCCCCGCGGCTTTTCACTAGAGTTTTTCAAATCAGAATAAGAGTTCTCAGCTCCATTCTAATTTTATGGGACCACTGTCATCAATGTGGTCTGTTATTGACAGCAATGTCACTATGTGATACATGACCATATATACCCATAATGGTTCCCAGATATTTTTTAAAATCCTAGCATGTGTTTGCCAGTCATAATTTCTTCCTCTAGAGACACAAGGTTATAGATTAGAGAGGCACATGTAGTTTGTCTCTCTTTCCCAAGCCACATGCTCCACTGAGACTACATTTATACCCCATGGCTAATCTGTTGGTTTAAGCAATCAAGTCCCTACATGGCTTGAATAGCTCCATGGGATCAGCCAACCAAGACAGAGACCTTCTACAGATACGCCATCTTGGTACTAATTACTTTCCCTAAGACATAGCCAAGTGACAGGAATCAAACATCACCAATTCACAGCCTATTCCCTCATTCCTACATATAATGTTCTATTTAGGTTAAAACAAGGACACATTGGTCAGTCAAGATAGCTTAGTCTTGTAGCAAGGATATATGATGGCTATGGGTTCAGATTATCAATGTCAGATTCAATCTCATGATTTTTTTGTTAAAAAAATTCCTTTCTACTTGCATGGAGAATATCCTCATTTAACTGGCATAGGAGTATCAAAATACGAATTGATATTTAGAAATGTTAGTGCTTACACAACAAACCCATACATGTACCTAATGTATTTTTCATGTAATACCCAGAGAGAAAGACAAGAGTAATTAAAGAAAAAATTGGAAGAATCAGATGGTTCTCTAGAAGAAGATATTCATAATAAAATAGAATAAAAGTTTTTATATTTAAATATTTAGAAACAACTGATAGTATTTTAAACAATATTGAAAGTTCACCAAGTATCAGGCATTGTGCTAAGTGCTTTGTGTATACCATCTCATTTTTTTTTCTACTTATAAGGAAAGTAATATTTTAGAACTTCTCCTATTTTAAAGACAAAGTGCTTGAACTCAGACAAGTAATTTGTCTAAACTCACACAACTGTTAAATGGTAGAGCAAAAAATCTAGACAACTTAGGCTTTCTGATCCCTTGGTGAAATTAAGTATTTCACTCTATTGCCTCTCAGGAAGCAAAAGGATATTAAAAAATAAGGTAAATGCTGGTTACTTAAAAAAAACTGATTTTAATAACAAACAGCTAAAATTTCAGCTACTTGCAATATAAATTTTGGTTGAGTGAGACTGGTGAAGAGAAGTAAAAGTAGGCTACTTTTTGCCTTATTTGCTAGAACTCTATATAAATAAACTCTAAACTTTGTTAGCAAAATATAAGTTTACATGTAGATATAATATACATGAAAGTATATTAAAATTTAAAAGCAATCATTGGTAGGCTAAAAAAAATTAATAACTTTGAAGCCAGTAATACAGGAAAATTGAACAAAGCAAATTGTATCAATTAAACAAGTTTTTTTTAAGTAAAATCATAAACCAGATGTGGTAGATTGCATTTTCCAAAGGTGATCACACTTTTATATAAACGTCCTATATGTTCTTCTTAAACTATGTTGTTGACACATTTAAACTGAGGGATGAGGTCTATGTTCCCTGACTCTGAACCTGCACAGAACTACACAAATGCCTCAACTAACAGCATTTGGTTGATATCATGTACATGAATGACTTCTGAGTCCAGGTTATAAAACAAAAATAGTTTCTACTTGGCTCTCCCTCTTAGTATGCTGGTCCTTTGAACCCAGTCACCATATTGTAAGGAACCCCAAGCCACACAGAGAGACCATGTGGAGACCATGATTGAAGCAAACAGCCCCAGCTAGATCCTCAGCCAACATTAGCATCAGCTACCAGACATATGAGTGAACGAGCTTTCAAATGATTCCAGCTTTTAGCCTTTGGGTCTTCCAGCTGAGAACTAAAACATCATGGAACAAAGAAAAGCTTTTCTCTGCCCAATCTGAACTCCTGATATGTAGAAAATATGAGAGATAATCAGGGGAATATTGTTGTTCTAAACCACTAAGTTTGGGAGTAATTACATATACAGCAACAGTTTATTAATAAAGCAGAGAAAATTGAAAAATAAAAAATTAGATGACAAGAACAAATCCAAAAATATCAGGAATCATGATGAAATTAAAAGGATTAAAATCACCTATTAGGTGGATTAAAAAAACTAAAGGTGCAGGAAGTTTGTAAATGAAGGGATGGCAAAAATAAAAAATATAAAAACAGGTAATTAAATCCTCCCAAAATATTTCTTTAGCAATACAAATATGAGTCAACATTGAATTAAGGCAAAAAAAAGTATTAAAAGATGCACAGAGAAATATTTCATATTAATAAAAGAACAATTATACCAGTTATGAGACATAAATATGTACTATAGCAATACAGTTTTGAAAAGTATAAAATGAAATTTTACATATAAAATAATAGATAAAATCTGGATATCTACAAACTATTCATAATTGTGGTTATATCTGTGACAAACAGCTGGGGACTAGGTTTGATTATATCAAGTAAGTCTAAATGAGCCACGCTCTATATACACACACACACACACACACACACACACACACACACAGCTGTGATGATAGGTAGAAATGCAAACAAGTTGCAATGCATCATGTTGGAAAAGTTCATATCCCTACTTCAGTAAATATTGCTCTTTGTTAACTAAGTATATAAAAATACTTTTGAGTTAACTGACCTGTACTTCTAATATTACTTTTATTCCAGCAATATTCCAACAAGATAATTTAAAAATAAATACAAAGACGAATACACTGACACAGAAGAATATACTGACATAATAGCAAAAGATACGTTGTCCTTGTATGACAAGCAATTAGGTGTTCAAAAAATACTTAGAATTATACCAAGTGCCAAGCACTGTATTAGGTACTAAGGTTACAAAAGTGAATCCGACAGATGACTTCCTACTCTGGGCTTACTGTTTAGTAGAAGAGATAGACTCTGAACAGAGAAGCCCATAATGATTATAAACTTTCAAATTATGTGAGGACTCTGAAGGAAAATAGCAAAATATTTTTTAGATATTAAACCTGAGGCAGCACAGGAAAGTGATCCCTGAAAGAGGGAAATAAACAAGGTTATTGCCAGCTTACTGCCTTGAGAGAGTTTTCAGGCCTCAATACAGGAAGGAGAAAACCAGGTAAGGGCCCAGTGATCCTACTGAGATGAGGATAGAGAGTTGGGAGATTGAAGAGGCCAAAAAAGCTAGAGTTCATGGAGCAGAGCACCATAGAGGAGAGAGCTGCACATGGGGAGAGCTTCAGAGACTTGCAGAAGGCTCCCCCAAGGCTTCTTCGGAGCACTAACCAGCAAATACACTTGAGGAAGTTACTCAGGGCCAGCTAAAGAGACACTCAAACAGAACTAAAGACATGATTATCTCAATACATGTAGAAAAAAGCTTTTGATAAAATTCAACATCCATTCATGTTAAAAATTCTCAATAAACTAGGTATTGAAGGAACATACCTCAAAATAATAAGAGCCATATATGACAACCCCCACAGGCAACGTCGTACTGAATGGACAAAAGCTGGAATCATTCCCCTTGAAATCCAGCACCAGGACAAGAATCCCCTCTCTCACCAGTTCTATTCAATATAGTACCGGAAGTCCTGACCAGGGCAACAGGCAAAAGAAAGAAATAAAGGGCATCCAAATAGCAAGAGAGGAAGTCAAACTATCATTGTTTGCTGACAACATAATCCTATATTTAGAAAACCCATTATCACAGTCCAAAACCTTCTTAAGCTGATAAACAACTTAGCAAAGTCTCAGGATACAAAATCATTGTGCAAAAGTCAGTAGCATTCCTATACGCTAACAACTGAGAGCTGAGAGCCAAATCAGGAATATACTCCCATTCACAGTTGTCACAAAAAGAATAAAATACATGGGAATACAGCAAACTAGGGAAAGATCTCTACAAGGAGAACTGCAAAACACTGCTCAAAGAAATCGGAGACGATACAAATGGAAAAACATTCCATGCTTATGAACAGGAAGAATCAATATTGTTAAAATAACCATACTGCCCAAAGCAATTTATAGAGTCAATGCTATTCCTATCAAACTACCGATGACATTCTTCACAGAATTAGAAAAACCTATCTTAAAATTCACATGGAACCAAAAAAAAAAAAAAAAAAAAAAGCCTGAATAGCCAAGACAATTTTAAGGGAAAAGAAAAGAACTGGAGGCATCATACTACCCGACTCAAAACTATACTGGCTACAGTAACCAAAACAGCATTGTACTGGTACAAAAACAGACACGTAGGCCAATGGAAAAGAGAGAACCCAGAAATAAGACCACACACCTACAACGATCTGATTTTCGACAAACCTGACAAAAACAAGTAATGGGGAGACCATCCTGTACTCAATAAGTGGTGCTGGGATAACTGGCTAGCCATATGCAGAAGACTGAAACTGGACCCCATCCTTATACCATGTACAAACATTAACAAAAGATGGATTAAAGATTTAAATGTAAAACACAAAACCTATAAAAACCCTGAAAGATAAGCTACCTAGGCAATACCATCCAGGACATAGGCACAGACAAAGATTTCATGACAAAGACACCAAAAGCAACTGTAACAAAAGCAAAAATTGAGACATGAGATCTAATTAAACTAAAGAGCTTCTTCATAGCAAAAGAAACTATCAACAAAGGAAACAGACAATCTACAGAATGGTAGAAAATTTTTGCAAACTATACATCTGACAAAGGTCTATATCCAGTATCTACAAAAACTTAAAAAAATTTGCAGGAAGAGAAAAGCAAACAACTCCATTGAAAAGTGGGCAAAGGACATGAACAAACGCCTTTCCAAAGAACACAGACGTGTCCAACAATCATATGATAAAACCCTCAGTATCAGTGATTATTAGAGAAATGCAGATCAAAGCCACAATGAGTTACCATCTCATACCAGTCAAAATGGCTATTATTAAAAAGTCAAAAAATAACAGATGCTGGTGAGGTAATAGGGAAAAAGGACCACTTATACACTGTGAGTGGAAGACAATGTGGTCATTCATCAAAGTCCTAAAGACAGAAATACAGTTCAACCCAGCAATCCCATTACTGGGTATATACCCAAAGGAATATAAATCATTCTATTATAAAGACACATGCACGCATGTGTTCACTGCAGCACTGTTTACAATAGCAAAGACATGGAATCAACCTAAATGTTCATCAATGATAGACTGAATAAAGAAAATGTGGTACATATACACCACAGAATGCTATGCAGCCATAAAAAGGAACTAGATCATGTCCTTTGCAGGGACATGATGGAGCTGGAGGCCATTATTCTCAGCAAACTAACACAGGAACAGAAAACCAAATACCATATATTCTCATAAATGGGAGATAAATGATGAGAACACATGAACAAAAGATGGGAAGAGACACTCTGGGGCTTTTCAGAAGGAGGAGAGAAGGAGGAGGGAGAGGATCAGGAAAAATAACTAATGGATAGTAGGTTTAATACCTGGGTGATGAAATAATTTGTACAACAAACTTCCATGACACAGTTTACCTATGTAACAAACCTACACTTGTACTCCTGAACTTAAAATAAAAGTTAAAAATATGTATATAACAGGAGAAATATTTCAATAAAAATTCTGCCTCAAAAAAAGAGAAACACCTAAAAGAGGCAGAGGCTGCCAACTCCACAGGACACACAGATCCAGAAATATTTTTAGTTCTCATAAGCCATAAAGTAAAAGAAAAAAATTGTAACCAACCAGGCATGGAGAAGAGTATTCAAAAGGGTATTAGCTCAGTAATGAAACGAAATTAGTTCTAGAACAAAGGCTGCTCTGCTCTGGTCCTGCCTCACAAAACTTAACAGAAAGTCTTCAAGGGACCAAACTATTTTATGGTCAATTGACTACACCTCAGAACAAAACTCAAGAATATTTGTAGGATTACAAAAATATCCCAGCACTTAACAAGGTAAAATTCACTATGCCCATCTTTCAATCAAAAAATTAACAGGCATACAACAGAGCAGGAAAGCATAGCCTATAATTAGAGAGCAAAACAACACCTTTACATTACTATAATTTTAAAAAGTCACCTGTACATTATTCCCCCAAAAAATATGTTTCATAAATGATGGAAAAATAAAGATAATTTATAGATATGAAAGCTAAAAAATCTGTCACCAGGAGACCTGTACTACAAAAATATGATTTTTTAAAGTCCTGAAGCAGAAAGAAAATGTCACGAAAAACCTATGTCAACATGAAGGCATGAAGAGCACTGAAATTAGTAAAAACGTGGGTAAATATTAACAAACTTTTTCATATTTAAAAAAGCTCTATAAATTAACTGATTAAAGGAAAATAATAATGTATAAAGGGTTTGTGACATATGTATAAAGGGTTTGTGACAATAATGTATAAAGGGTTTGTGACATATGTTTGTGACATATAAAGGGTTGTGTGAAATATTCATGACAAATGTCACAGAAAGACTGGGAGGAAGAAATGAAAGTACAGTTTATAAGGTTCTTATGCTATATATAAATTGCTATATTACTTGAAAATACATTGTAGTAAGTTAAAGTTATATGTTATAAACTCTAAAGCAACACCTAAATAAACTAACAAAGGATAAAATGGGTAATACAAAATTTAATTAATTCAAAAGAAAGCAGAAAAAATGGAAAAAGAGAACAAAGAACAGATGGGGGAAATAGAAGCAAATAAGTAATACAGTGACTTAAGCTCAACCATATCAATAATCACATTAAATGTAAGTGATCTAAACATCTTAATTAAAGAATAGAGATTGTTGGATTAGATTTTTTTAAGAAAGAGCAAACTATGCTTTCTGCAAGAAACAAACACGTTAGAAGAAAAAAGGTGGAAAAAGATAAACCATGCTAATACTAATAAAAAGAATATAATTAAATATAAAGAGTGTCATTTCATAATGACAAAGAGGCCAATTCACTGAGAAGACATGGCAATCCTAAAGGTTTATGCCTCTAATAACAGAGCTTCAATGTTCATGATGCAAAAACAGATAGAACTCTAAGGAGAAACAGTCAAATCCATAATTATAGTGGGATATTTCAGTACTCTTCTCAATTATTAATAGAATATATAGGCAGCAAATCACTAAAGATGTAAAAGATTTGAATAATACTGTCAAACAACTTGACCTAATTGGCACTTACAGAACACTCTAACAACTAAAAACACATAATTTTCGATGCACACGTAACATTTACCATGATCAACTATATTCTGAATTCTAAAATAAGTCAATCTGAAATAATTCAAATCATACAAAGTATGTTCTTGAACTATATAGTACAATTAAATTAAAAATCTGAAACAAAAATACATTTAGAAAACTCCAATTTTTATAAACAAAAGAGCAGTTTTCTGAACAACCCACAAAGCAAAGGATACATCAAAAGGGATTCTATACTAGTGGGAGTATGCTAATATCTAAATATGCTTTTTGATTGCATTTCTATAATGACAAATGATTCTGACCATCTTTTCATGTTCTTCTTTGCCACCTGTATACCTTCTTTGATGAATTCTAGATATAACTCCTACAACAGACATACGTTTACAGATATTAAAAACTTTGCTCTTCAAAATATATTGTTCTAAAAATGAAAAGGACTGGTACATAAAATATGAAAAATTCTTACAACTCAGTAAGAAGAAGATATTGAACACAAACTTTATCAAAGTAATCCGTGAAAAAATACCATTCCAGGTCAGGGAACTATCATGTGTGAACACCATGAGATAAGAAAGATCTTGATATGTGTACCACATTTTCATTATCCAGTCTATCATTGATTGGCATTTGGGTTGGTTCCAAGTCTTTGCTATTGTGAACAGTGCTGCAATAAACATATGTGTGCATGTCTTTAGAGTAGAATGCCCAGTAATGGGATTGCTGGGTCACCTGGTATTTTTGGTTCTAGATCCTTGAGGAATCACCACACTGTCTTCCACAATGGTTGAACTAATTTACACTCCCACCAACAGTGTAAAAGCGTTTCCATTTCTCCACATCCTCTCCAGCATCTGTTGTTTCTTGACTTTTTAATGATCGCCATTCTAACTGGCAGGAGATGGTATCTCATTGTAGTTTTGATTTGCATTTCTCCAATGACCAGTGAGGATGAGCTTTTTTTTTTCATACCAAGGAATACTATGCAGCCATAAAAAAGGATAGTTCCGGATAGCTTCTTTTTCCTTAAAATTGTCTTGGCTATTCAGGCTCTTTTTTTTGGTTCCATGTGAATTTTAAGATAGGTTTTTCTAATTCTGTGAAGAATGTCATTGGTAGTTTGATAGGAATAGCATTGACTCTATAAATTGCTTTGGGCAGTATGGTCATTTTAACAATATTGATTCTTCCTATTCATGAGCATAGAATATTTTTCCATTTGTATCATCTCTGATTTCTTTGAGCAGTGTTTTGTAGTTCTCCTTGTAGAGATATTATCCCTACATCCTTTGCAGGGGCATGGATGAAGCTGGAAACCATCATTCTCAGCAAACTAACACAAGAACAGAAAACCAAACACCGCATGTTCTCACTCATAAGTGAGAGCTGAACAATGAGAACACATGGACACAGGGAGGGGAACATCACACACACACACGGGGGCCTGTTGTGGGGTGAGGGCCTAGGGGAGGGATAGCATTAGGAGAAATAGCTAATGTAGGTGACAGGTTGATGGGCGCAGCAAATCACCATGGCACATATATACCTATGTAACAAAACTGCATGTTCTGCACATGTACCCCAGAACTTAAAGTATAATAATAAAAAAAAAAGGAGCTTGGCCAGGTGCAGTAGCTCACACCTGTAATCCCAGCACTTTGGGAGGCTGAGGCAGGCAGATCACGAGGTCAGGAGACTGAGACCACCCTGGCTAGCACGGTGAAACCCCGTCTCTACTAAAAATACAAAAAATTAGCTGGGCGTGGTGGCGGGCGCCTGTAGTCCCAGCTGCTCAGGAGGCTGAGGCAGGAGAATGGTGTGAACCTGGGAGGCAGAGCTTGCAGTGCGCCGAGTTCACGCCACTGCACTCCAGCCTGGGCAACAGAGCAAGACTCTGTCTCAGGAAAAAAAAAAAAAAAGAGCTTGATATGTTTCTGGAACTGAAAAAGGCTTGTGTCACTGGAGCGTTTATACAGGAGGTAGGTGACATGATATTAAGTTGAAATAGGCAGGGGACAGGATCATACAAGACCTTGAAACCACTGTAAGGGCTCTGCTAGCTGTACAAACTTGGGCAAGTTTCTTAAACTCTTTGTGTCTTTATTTTCAAAGACATGTAATAACACTACCAAACAACTTGGCTGAATTGGCATTTACAGAACACTCCATCTAACAACTGAAAACACATCAAATGAGAATGTAGAATTAGGATATGATTTAATTCATAAGGTAGTTGGGAGGAATAAATGAGTTACGAAATGTAAAGTGTTTACGACAGTCCCTGGCACATAATAAAGGATTTCCTCTATTACTCCCACTGCAATATATAATACTCTATATTGCCTATAATATAATGGGCTGAAGTTTAGATACCTAAGCAATGGGATTTACAAATTAAATTCTCTCTTTCTATTACTAATGAGACTAAACTCTTAACTATCTCTGTAAAATGCAAACGGCAGCAACCAAATTAACCAATGAAACAATGACAGAAAAATAACAGTCATGGCATTGTTTTTCCTTCCCAATGATACATGAAGAGTCCTGTCTGTGCTTTGGGGCATTTCCAGTTGTCATACAGATTATTGTCATTCTAAATAAACGGTATACATACAGATTATTGTCGTCATTCTAAAAAAATTGTATACATATATCTTGGACATCTACTTTTCCATTACGAGATTCCCGAACCATTTTTTGTAACCCAGTACATTGCTTTTTAAAAAAATTATTTAATTTTAATTATTAAAATTATTATAAAATGATGTCATTATAAAATTACTATTATTAGGATATATTAGGATAATAAAACTTACTTTAATGTAGTAATATCAGCATAATCACAATTATGCTGATTATGATTTAAAAATCTAGGTTTTTAAAAATAGAAATGTATAAAATAAAGCTCTTGTGCATCCTTGACTGGTTTCATTCTTCTCTTCCCCAGGCCCCATTGTCAACCATTATTCTGAATTTCGCCTTTATTCCAAGAAATGTTCTGTTGTTTCTCCTGTATAGGTATGTATCCACAAACAATACTTAGAACTATATCGTGGGTTTTAGCTTTGTATAATCAGCGTTGTTCCATAGGTCCTTGTGGTGGCCATGGGGTTACCGGCTCTAGTGAGCATAACTGCCTGACTGCCATAGTTGCTGTTTTCTGGCTTCACCCCTGCCTTGTGCTATGCTTCCCACAGGCTGCTCCTAGCCAATAACTAAGGACAAAAGGTTACTAATGAAGGTCCATCCTACAACATACAGGATTCCTTTCATGAATAAATTTGGTTCCCAAACTATCAGTCTGGCTTCCCCACAGAGGTTAGCCATGCATCACGTTCTGCAAGGTCTCCTGGCCTTCTGTTCTCTTCCCCTCGTAGGCATTTCCTTGACCCCGCCCCCCCAATAAATCTCTTGCAAATCTACTCTTGTCTTGGTGCCTGCATCACAGAGGACCCGAACTAACATTGTATTTTTTTTTTTTTTTTTTGCAATTTGCTTTCTTCACTAAGCTTTATGTTTTTGTAATTTGTTTATATGGATACATTTATCTCTAGTTCATTAATTTTAGCTGCTATAAAGGATTCTGCCATATAAGTATACTGGAATTGATTTATCCTTTCTCCTTTTAATGGACATTTATGTTGTATCCAATGTTTTCACCGTTACAAGCCATGCTTTAATGAACACTTTAATACATAGGTCATAGGGTAGGCACGGCTTTACCACCTATTGTCAATTGCTCTCCCAAGTCATTGTATCAAATCACACTTCTCCCAGCCATGTATGAGAATGCCCACGGTTCCACTTCCTTGCAAAACTTGAAATCGTTAAATTTCATTTTGTCTGTCTCACTGGTACTAAATGATACCTCATTGTAGTTATAATTTGCATTTTCCTGAATATTATTGATATTAAGCATTTTTCATTCTGGCTGGTCTCTTAAGTTTTCTCTTCAGTGATTTTGCCTGATCATATTCTTTGCTGTAAACTGTATTGTTTGTATTTATCCTCTTGTTTTAAGGAGTTCTCTGGGTATGCTGCACAATAACCTAATATCTTAATTTGTTTCAAAAATCTTCTCTCCTTCTATGACACGTACTTCTAACTCTCTTAGTGGTACCTTTTGATGCAAAGAGATTTAAACATTTACTGTAGTTTATTAATATGTTCATTTATAGTATTGGCTTTCATTTTCTAAAGAAATCCTTCTGTACACCAAAGTCATACTGATATTATGCAATATTGTCTTTTAAAAACAGTTTTGTTTTGTTTTTTATGTATATTTTTTTAAATTTTAAGTTCTGGGGTACACGTGCAGGATGTGCAGGTTTTTATAGAGGTAAACGTGTGCCATGGTGGTTTGCTGCACCTATCAACCCATGACTTAGATCTTAAGCCCAGCATACATTCACTATTTTAATCCAAATAGAATTGATCTTAGAACATGTCATAGGAAATGGTTCCAACTTCACTATTTTTCATCAGGGTGACTAATTGTCCCCAAACCATTTCTTCAGTAATCCCTCCTTTCACCTTTGATCTGCACCATTACCTATTTAATATGTCCAGTTTCCATATATATGTGTCTTTGTACAAGCTTCTTACTGTACAATTGTGTTCCATATTTTTATCTCTGTATTAATAACACATTTTTGAATTAAAAAATAATGATTCTTGATGTCTCGTAAGTTGGGTCTCCCATTTTGATTTTCTTTTTCAAAATTGCTCTGGCCATTCTTGGTCACTTGTTCTTCCATATAAACTTTAGAATCAGCTTGTCAAGATCCATGAGAAATCCTACTGAGAACTTGAATGAAAATGATATGAATTTATTGATTGATTTTTAGAAAATGAGGATATTTATTTGAAATTTCCATTATAATCATATCTTTTTTATTATAATTAGTCTCTTCTTTTAGTTTTTAGTAAAGATTTATAATTTTCTCCATAAAATATAATACATTTTTATTTAGATGTTGTTGTAACTTTTATATTATGTTTGCTGTTTGTGGCTAATATAAAAAGCACTAAAGATTTTTACATATTGGTCTTATATCCAGTCACTGTATTGAACTCTTATTAATCTTATTACCTCTTCTCCAGCTTCTCTTGCAATTTATATGGAACAACAATAGACTCTGAAAAATCATAACAATTTTGTTTCTTTTCACCAATACTTATATCTTTTATAGCATTTTGTGTCTTATACAGATTGGAGCCTAACATACCAAAAAAAGAAATGTTGATAGATACAACATTGGTTTATCCCAGTCTTTAGAAGAAATACATCTAACATTTTCCCATTAAGCATCATATTTGCTGTTTCTGTTACATATCTTCAGTTTAGGAAGTTCCTGTTACTATTGCTAGTTTTCTAGGAGGTGTGGAGTCCTTGTTATTGTTTGATCTGTTTGTCTACATCTAATATGTTTTGTCTCTGTTATCTATTAATGTGATAAATTGCATTAACAAATTTTCTAATATATTCTTGAAATAAACTCAAATGGTTTATACCGCATACTTTTCTTAAACATGTCTAGGTTCAGCTTGCTTTTTAAAAAAAGACTGTTCAATCCTGATTTATTAGTGAGATTGATCTCTAACTTTTCTCCTATCTGATTTAAATACCAAGATTATACTTGATGGTTAAAATGAACTGGAAAATCTTCTTTTTCTGTTCTCCAGAATAGTTTGCATAAACTTGGAATTAGCTGTTTTTGAAATGTTTTCTGAAATGTTTTATACAACTCCACCTGTAAAAAGCCATCTGGGCAATATTATTTTGCCCTTTTTTTTTAGACAGACTTTTAACCATTCTTGTAATTTATTATGTGTGTGTGTGTGTATGTGTGTGTATCTCCAAGTTTTATATTTCTTTTTGAGTATTAGTAAGGTATAGCTTTCTAGGAAATTGCTCATTTGCTTACATTCAAATGTATTGTTATAGTTGTTTAATAGACTGTGTTATTTTTCAATCAGTGCTACATCTGTAGTATGTCCAATTTTTTGTTTCTAATATTTTTATGTGAGCTTTCTCCCTTTTGTTCTCCTTAGTCTTCTCTAAAATGTACCTATTTTTTTTTTTTTTTTTTTTGAGACGGAGTCTCGCTCTGTCGCCCAGGCTGGAGTGCAGTGGCGCAGTCTCGGCTCACTGCAAGCTCCGCCTCCCGGGTTCACACCATTCTCCTGCCTCAGCCTCTCTGAGTAGCTGGGACTACAGGCGCCCACCACCACGCCCGGCTAATTTTTTTGTATTTTTAGTAGAGACGGGGTTTCACCGTGGTCTCGATCTCCTGACCTCGTGATCCGCCCACCTCGGCCTCCCAAAGTGCTGGGATTACAAGCGTGAGCCACCGCGCCCGGCCTAAAATGTATCTATTTTATTATACTTTTCCAATAACCCAATTTTGGCCTTGAGTTTCTCTATTGCGCACTGTTTCCTTCGTCACTAATATCTGCTATTGTATTCATTACCACCTTCCACACTTTTTGAGTTTACTATTTTTCTTTCTTTCTCCTTTTTTTTTTTTTTTGAGACAGAGTCTCACTCTGTCACCCAGGCTGGAGTGCAACAGCACAATCTTGGCTTACTGCAACCTCCGCCTCCCGGGTTCACACGATTCTCCTGCCTCAGCCTCCCAAGTAGCTGGGTTTACAGGCACCCACCACCATGCCCACTCCCAGTGGCTAATTTTTTGTATTTGTGGTAGAGATGGGGTTTCACTATGTTGGCCAGGCTGGTCTCAAACTCCTGACTTCGTGATCCGCCCACCTTGGCCTCCCAAAGTGCTGAAATTACAGGCATGAGCCACCGCGCCCAGCCTATTTTTCTTCTTCTAACTTTGAGTTGCAAACTTAGCTTTGTAATTTTCGGTCTTTGTTATTTGCCAATATAATCACTGAAGACTTACTGTATTGATATAGTTGTTTGATTTATGTTATTTTCATTTATAGTCAAATTTTATGTATTTTCTGATATCCATTATGCTGTATTCCCTGATTCATGAATTGTTTACAATAATTAAGTTTTTAAACCTATATTTAGAATATGCATATGTATATATAACATATACATATATACATATTGTTAAGAACATATACATTCTTTTGGTTAATATTTGGTGTGTCTTTTTTCCATTGTTTCATTTCCAAATTTTTCCCATTTTAATACTAATATTTGTGGTCTGTCTCTTATAAGCCACCAATTGTTCCATTTTTGTTTTAATTCAACACAGCAAACTCTGCATTAACTGGAAACTTTGGACCATTTACGATTATTTTCTCTACATTTTGATTTATTTCTATCATTGGATTTTGTATTTCCTATTTATCTTTTGTTTTCTGTGATTAGTTTTAGCTTCTTTCCCATTTTGTCATTTTTATTTATTATCTGGTTATACTCCAATAGTTAAAATGATACTGTGGCTTGGGAAATGGTGAAATAGGAAGTTATTGTTCAATGGGTATAAAGCTTCAGATATGCTAGAAGAACAAGTTCCAGAGATCTGCTATACAACATAGTGCCTATAGCTAACTATACTGTATTATACAATTAAAATTTTTGCTGCAAGGGCAGATCTCACATAAAATGTTCTTACCACAAAAGAGGGGAGGGCACAAGGAAACTTTTGAAGGTGATGGATATGTTTATTAATTGTTGTAATGTTTCATAGGTATATATACATATATGTCCAAACTCATCAAATTATATACAGTATGTGCAGTTTTTGTATATCAATTATACCTCAATAAAGCTTTTTTTTCCTTGAAAAAAAATAAGATGCTGTAGAAATTTTCTCCTAGCATTTCACATTTTTTAAACAGGATTTTTTAAATGTTTAAAGAACTACACATACCCCTTTCCCTTATATTCTGATATATTCCCAGGAAGCATTTTCACTCTGGGGGATCACTGTTTTAAAACATACAAAGTACAACCCATCTCAACATTTTTTTTTTTTGCTTTTATACCTACACCTTCTTTTCCAGAATCCAATGCACCTAACATTTGTGCAGTGACTCCTAAGGACCAGGACATAATGCATTATCTCCATTAACCATGTATCACTTGTGAGAAACTGGTGCAGGGAGCTTCAGTAGCTTGCCCAAGTTCAAGCAGATATTAAGGGTTGTAACTAGCATTTGGAGCCACATCTGTCTAGGCTAATCCTAGTTGACTCCCTGGTATTTCTGCTTTCTCTATAATTCTCAAAAGTAAATATGGGTAGAGCAAGTCCTGTTATGAACTTACCTCAATGTTTGCAATATCATCAAGAGAGCTGCATAGGCAGAAAGGAGAAGAAAAATCAGCACAACCAGAAAATTGATGAGATGCTACACAAGCCTTTCAAAACAAAAAACAACTCAAATCTGAGATGATCACTGGAGAATGTACAGATACTAGATTTGCCCTTTTGCTACTTTTAAACAAGACCGAGGAATTCAATGATGAGACACACCCAGACTTTAAGGAAGGCAACAATAAGTTTGAAATGGAGACTGACACAGACTATTCTAGATGCTGAGCAGCTGTGCTCACTAATCAGGGTATTATTGTGCCCAGATTTCACCAGTGCCATCTCATTGCAAATTCTCCACATGGGTTTGGTCTGCTATTAGCCCCGTTGTCCTGAATGCAATGTGTTTGACCTGCATGTGTTCTATTATGTTTGATTTCATTTTTTCCTTGGTTGTGTGAAATCCAATTAAAGCTACATTTCACGGCATGGAAAAAATGCTAGAGAGTAGAAGTATAAAACATTTTCAAAGCCCCTAGTTTACTATTTCCTCTATGTCAGTCAGAGCAACCACTGCCAACAACCATTTTTAGTCCACTTCATCAGACCCACTGCATCATCCTATGGGGGACTCACTTCCCCAGTTCAGTCTATGCAAGTCCTACATCCTCAATACCAGGGCTTGGGGACATTAGCCCTGACTCTCAGCTCTGGATGTTGTTGTGGATTTTCCCTGGATATGTTCTTCTGGTGTCTACTAGATAATTAGTCAGCAATTCAAAAAGGTGCACAGTCGGCCGGGCACGGTGGCTCACGCCTGTAATCCCAGTACTTTGGGAGGCTGAGGCCGGCAGATTACGAGGTCAGGAGATTGAGACCAGCCTGGCCAACATGGTGAAACCCCGTCTCTACTAAAAATACAAAAATTAGCTGGGTGTGGTGGTGCATGCCTGTAATCCCAGCTACTCAGGAGGCTGAGGCACGAGAATAGCTTGAACTCAGGTGGCGGAGGTTGCAGTGAGCCGAGATCATGCCACTGAACTCCAGTCTGGCTACAGAGTGAGACTCCATCTCCAAAAAATAAAAAAATAAAAAAAAGTGCACAGTCTCAGCTTTCCCTGCTACCCCTTTTGGCATTAAGTGATGCAAGATGGGTCAATGGGTCCACTAAGGGGCAAGACCAGAGGTACCTCTCTGCTCAGAAAAATATCCACAGAAGAAGAAATGATGTTCATGCATGGGAAAAGATAAAATGGCAATCTTGGGAAAAAGAAAATTAAAGTTGGTTGGTTGGTTTTCCCTCCTTCCTTAGAGAAATCATCGTACGACTACATTATTGAACCCAGATGAGTCTTCAAATTTTGTATCAAGACAGATTGAAGTGTTGAGGTCTGAACATAATGCTGCAATTTTCCAGGCTTCATGCGCATGAGGAAGAGGACATAAAGTCTGGTAAATTCCCAATATCCACTTTCAATGACAGCAACTAGCCCAATGCTCTATGTTCTGCGATTAATCAAAATCTTTACAGCAAGATTTCATGCTGTAAGACTTGTAGCAAGTTGACTGTAGTAAATAAAACAATTTAAATATTTATCCAGGGCTTTGTGGTGGTCACACACACAAAAATTCAACCAAGGGTCCCACATCATAATATTTTCAGTGCTTTTTGGCATACAAAAACATGGACAGCAGACACCAAAACAGCCCTTAAGGAACTAATAACTTAGCTGGAGCCATGCAACACAAAATTGTACTCTCTGTCATCATCATACAAGTGATCTCTTTACAAATTTTTTCTCATTCAAGTTGTACACATTGTTGGGAAATGTAATTAAAAGTGAAATTTTCTCCAACCCAGTAAAACTCTATACCAAGTAGGGAAAGGAAAACAATTTCTTACTGAATAAGCTTAAACTAAAATGTGGTACACATCACAGAAAATCGGCTGCGGTATTGCAAAAACAGAAGGAAATCTCACCCCTTTATATAGTCAAGTAGGTATAACCCATTAAATACTTGAGATAAGTAATCACTAGTCCTCAAGTAAGATTTGACAATACCACCTGTCACACACAGTTATCTTACATTCACTTGGTGGTTAGAGTGACCATCTGCATTAGCTAATTGGCTTTATCAAAAGGAAATATAAATGTCTCACAGGTTTGTAACAGGAGGAAGTTTTGAAACTTGAAATGACGCATCAGCTAAAGTTAGGCTCCTACCTTTCCACAGAAACTGGGAGATAGGGGTAGTATCTTACTTGGTGATTGATTTCGAAGGGATGGATCCTGGGGCCTTGAGAAAGACATTCCTGGGTTGTAAGCTTGGAGGAGAGGCTTATTTAACTTTTTTAAAAATTTCCATACATTTCAAAACGAAGGAAAAGGAATTTAAGATTACAAATTTTCTAAAGTAATTACTCTATAAAAGGCCAGTGAGTGGCCAGGTGCGGTGGCTCACGCCTGTAATCCCAGCACTTTGGGAAGATGAGGTGGGCAGATCACGAGGTCAGGAGATCGAGACCATCCTGGCTAACACGGTGAAACCCCATCTCTACTAAAAATACAAATTATCCAGGCATGGTGGCAAGCGCCTGTAGTCCCAGCTACTCGGGAGGCTGAGGCAGGAGAATGGCATGAACCCAGGAGAGGGAGCTTGCAGTGAGCCAAGATCGCGTCACTGCTCTCTAGCCTGGGCAACAGAGTGAGACACCATCTCAGAAAAAAAAAAAGGCCAGTGAGTGAGTCTCTTCCCCTTTTTTCAACATGGGAAATTTTTAATTTGTATTTGTCCACAGGTATATATCCAGTACTGCTGCTGTGACAACCTCAGGGAGAGTCCAGGTGAGCTCTCACAAAGGAAGGCAATGCCAAGTCTTCCATTAGGCCAGTGTTCTTGGTGTCTGTCTGCGGTCCGGGTGCTCTGAATTCTTCATGCTCTCGAAATACTGTGTCTCAGCAAAGAATTCAGTGTTTTAGTTCAGTTTATTCTGTTTTTAAAAATATTTTGCAGATGCAGCTCCTATACTCTAAGAATGCTCTGGCCAGTTTGTTCTAATTTGCGGTTTCTAATCAACTAGCAAGATAACAAGAACTGCTATTACAGCTTTGAAAAGCTTCATCTACTTCAGAGAAGTTTATGTCTTGTGAGCATAATGACAAATCTAACATTTACCTACCATATATAATTAAGCATGCATATTATGGATAACACCAGTTTAATATTGAACATACTTTTCGTTAATAAAATGCAACAGTACTTACATTCATTATAATGGTAATCTAAAGATCACTAATCAGAACTTTCCACCTGCAAGTGTATGTACATGTGAAGAGGAGGGTATTTGGAACTGATTATTCATAGATTACAATAGGAAGAACACAATAGGGTACAAAAAGGTAAGATGATCTTGCTAACAAAGTGCAGATTTGAGGCATGACCTCTTTACATTTTAGTCCCAGTGTGACCACAAATTAGCTATAGCATCTTACCTAGGTCATTTACATACCCACACCCCAAATACATACACACACATGTTCCATGAGGCTTGGTTTCTTTTTTTGTCAAAGGAAAAAAAAAACCACTCTACCTGTTTGATAAGGTTACTAAAAGATAAAATAAACTCAAAATTACAACATTGTTTAGGAAAAAAATAAAATACTACACAGTGTAATTATTTGCTATCATTATGTAATGAATTATTATGAACAAGTGCTCAATTCTATAGGATTTCACAGCTAGTATTTAGCTGGGATTTGGTAAAAGGAATGATCAGGACAGGCACAAAGATGGGTACTAAGTACCACATGTATTGATAAGACTAAAATATTGAGGGACGACATTATGATTTAGGTGACTCTAGTTGAACATTGGAAGATACTTTGCCTCCAGGTAGATAGAGAATAGAAAGAAAAAGAAGGTCCCCAAGTGGTAAGACAGCAAGTGCTAAAGAGGGCATCATTTATGTGGTTTGTAGAGAAAGGAACTTAAGGACCAGCCATCATTGAGTATCACCCAAGTCTCAAAAATGCAAATGATCTTCTGGGAACAAGTAGCCCTTGACAGGACATGAATTCAATGATCTGGGTGACTAGATTACAGCTCCAAGCCTGAGTATCCAGAGGCCTAGTTGTCTAAACTCCAGTAGCAGAAATAAAACTTAAAGAGCAGAAGGCCAACATGGGCCTTCAAGTAATAAAACAGGGAATTTGAAACTACTGACCAGAAGTCAGGACTCTGTGTATCATGTCGGATTCCTAAATCCATGTTACTTTACTACGTGTGTTCTTCTTGCCTCCTTCCAAGGATCATTAGGAACTCATTTAAAAGAAAATAGTATCTTTGGAGAAGCAAGAAAGAGGCCCTACGATGACTAAGTCTGTCTGCAGTCAGGCTTGCAGAAGAGAAGCCCAAGGAAGACAGGAGGGGAGGGGAGCAAAGATGATTGTTGAGGGTTTGTGACCAAGATTTAAAAAGGAAAAGCATAGAAGCCATCCCAGAACTGAGAAATGGCCAAGGAAGCTTAATAGTGGAGGGCCTTGGTGATATCTGTGCTAGTAGAGAGTGGAAGAGTATCAGTGAATTAAGCATGGGAGCTATGTGTAAACATCGCCCTCCTTTAATGATTCCTAGACCCACATTCTATCTGGAGAGAAGTTAATACATACACTTATTAAACTCATTGTGAGCCAGTACCTGGTCTTCTATATTCATTACCACTCTTCTTTACAACAACCCTAAAAAGCAGTTATTATCCCTAATTTACAGATGAGGGCAATCGTGGGACCAAAGATTCAAAGTAACTAATGCAGTATAAATGTATATCCTATGCCTGGTACTTTTTCAAATGCTTTACTTTCACAAGTCATTTCTTGCTCACAATGAGCCTGTGAATGAGGTTTTATTATTATTCTCATTGTTTATATAAGGAAACTGAGGCACAGAGTTATTTTTTTTTTTTGAGACGGAGTCTTGCTGTCGCCCAGGCTAGAGTGCAGTGGCACGATCTCAGCTCACTGCAGGCTCCGCCCCCCAGGGTTCCCGCCATTCTCCTGCCTCAGCCTCCCGAGTAGCTGGGACTACAGGTGCCTGCCACCTCGCCCGGCTAATTTTTTGTATTTTTAGTAGAGACGGGGTTTCACCGTGTTAGCCAGGGGCACAAAGTTCTTAAGTCAAAGCTGGTATTGCAAACAAGATATTCCTGCATCCCTTTTCCCATATGATACTTACACTAAAAGAAAACAAATGCTAATCATCATGAATAAAAGTTCCTGATTCTAGAAACTAGAACATAATTGATAAGTTCTACCTATAAGAAAACTTGCAAATGCCCTCTGTACTCTATGTGTCTACACTTCTTTCCCATGATGCTGTCCCTAGCCCCCAGGCTCCCACCCACATGCCCATTCACATATACCCGGTGCACCAGGGCTGAGACTTGATCCCCTCTCACAATGTGTCATGATCATGGTTGTCATGAAAGTTGATAAGTTTTCACTGAATCCTGATGAAAGTTCCACTCTTATCCTCACCGTGCAATCTTCGGTTTTTGACAGGAACCAAAAATGGTCCGTAACGAATCTGTTCAAATGACAAAGATTATAATGGAAATAGACAGTGGCACAAAATTAATTTGTTCCTGTAACAGA
The DNA here is from genome assembly GCF_006542625.1 of Nomascus leucogenys. Classification (NCBI taxonomy): domain Eukaryota; kingdom Metazoa; phylum Chordata; class Mammalia; order Primates; family Hylobatidae; genus Nomascus; species Nomascus leucogenys. Next base: position 102,641,440 of record NC_044395.1, read on the forward strand.
GACAATGACAGCAACAAAGCTGGATTCAGAGCTATTTAGTTTTCACTGAAGAAACTACAGTCATCCCCCTATTCATGGGGTATATGTTCCAAAACCCCCAGTGGTTGCCTGAAACTGCCAATTGTTCTAAACCCTACGAATGCTATGTATTTTTCAATAAGTCCTACCTTGTTTCACTGTTGTTTATGCTATTGCACTTCACAGATAATGCATTTTTTTTACAAATTGAAGTTTTGTGGTAACCCTGCATCCAGCAAGTCTATTGGCACCATTTTTCCAACAGCATGTATTCACTTCATATCTCTGTCTCACGTTTTGTAAATACTTGTAATATTTCTAATTTTTTCATCATTATTGTATCTGTCATGGTACTCTGTGATCAGCGATCTTTGATGTTGCAATTTTTGGGGGCACCATAAGCCACTCACATATAAGATTATGACATTTATTGATAAATACTGTGTGTGTTCTGACTGTTCCATCAATCAGCTCTTTCCTAGTCTCTCTCCCTCTCTTCAGGCCTCCCTTAATACCTGAAACACAAAATATTGAAATTAGGCCAATTAATAACCCACAATGACCTCTAAGTGTTCAAATAAAAGGTAAAGTTATACATCTCTCACTTTAAATCAAAAGCTAAAAATAATGAAGCTTAGTGAGGAAGGCATGTTGAAAGCTGAGATAAGCTGAAGGCTAGGCCTCTTGTGCTAAATGGTAACCAAGTTGTGAATGCAAAGAAAAGGTTCTTGAGAGAAATTAAAAGTGCTACTCCAGTGAATACATGAATGATAAGACAGTGAAACAGCCTTATTGCTCAGATGGAGAAAGTTCTAGTAATCTGGGTAGAAGATCAAAAAAGCCACAACATTCCCTTCAGCAAAATCCTAATTCAGAGCAAGGCCCTAACTCTCTTCAGTTCTATGAGGGCTGAAAGAGGTGAGGAAGCCATAGAAGAAAAGTGTGATGCTAGCAGAAGTTGTTTCATGAAGTCAAAAGAAAGAAGTCGTCTTTGTAACATAAAAGTGTCAGGTGAAACAGCAAGTGTTGACGTAGAAGCTGCAGCAAATTGTGCAGAAGATCTAGCTAAGATCATTAATGAAGGTGAATACACTAAACAACAGATTTTGTTTTCTTATTTTAAGTTCCAGAGTACATGTCAGAAAGTGCGGGTTTGTTACATAAGTAAATGTATGCCATGGTGGTTTGCTGCACCTATCAACTCATCACCTAGATATTAAGTCCTGCATGCATTAGCTATTTTTCCTGATGCTCTCCCTTCCCCCACCCCCCGATAGGCCCTGGTGTGTGTTGTTCCCCTCTCTGTGTCCATGTGTTCTCATTGTTCAGCTCCCACTTATGAGTGAGAACATGTGGTGTTTGGTTTCCCGTTCCTGTGTTAGTTTTCTGAGGATGATGGTTTCCAGCTTCATCCGTATCCCTGAAAAGGACACGATCTCATTCCTTTTCATGGCTGCATAGTATTCCATGGTGTATATGTACCACATTTTCTTTCTCCAGTCTATCATTGATGGGCATTTTGGTTGATTTCATGTCTTTGCTATTGTGAATAGTGCTGCAGTAAACACACGTGTGCATGTATCTTCATAACAAAATGATTTATATTCCCTTGGGTATATACCCAGTAATGGGGTTGTTGGGTCAAATGGTATTTCTCATTCTAGATCCTTGAGGAATCACCACACTGTCTTCCACAACGGTTGAACTAATTTACATTCCCACCAATGTAAAAGTGTTTCTATTTCTCCACAGCCTTGCCAGCATCTGTTGTTTCTTGACTTTTTAATAATCACCATTCTGACTGGCATGAGATGGTATCTCATTGTGGTTCTGATTTGCATTTCTCTAATGATCAGTGACGAACTTTTTTTCATGTTTGTTGGCTGCATAAATGTCTTCTTTTGAGAAGTATCTGTTCATGTCCTTTGCCCCGTTTTTGATGTGGTTGTTTTCTTTTTATCTTGTAAATTTGTTTAAGTTTCTTGTAAATTCTGGATAGTAGACCTTTCTCAGATGGGCAGATTATAAAAATTTTCTCCCATTCTGTAGGTTTCCTGTTCACACTGATGATAGTTTCTTTTGCTGTGCAGAAGCTGTTTCATTTAATTCGATTCCATTTGTCAATTTTTGCTTTTGTTGCAGTTGCTTTTGTCAATTTCATCATAAAATCTTTGCCCATGCCTATGTCCTGAATGGTATTGCCTTGAGTTTCTTCTAGGGTTTTATGGTTTTGGGTTTTACATTCAAGTTTTTAATCTAGCTTAATTTTTGTATAAGGTGTAAGGAAGGGGTCCAGTTTCTGTTTTCTGCATATGGCTAGCCAGGTTTTCCCCACACTATTTATTAAATAGGAAATCCTTTCCCCTTCCTTGTTTTTGTCAGGTTTGTCAAAGATCAGATGGTTGTAGATGTGTGGCCTTATTTCTGAGATCTCTATTCTGTTCCATTGGTCTGCTTGTCTGTTCTGATACCAGTACCATGCTGTTTTGGTTACTGTAGCTTTGTAGTGTAGTTCGAAGTGAGGTAGTGTGATGCCTCCAGCTTTGTTCTTTTTGCTTAGGATTTTCTTGGCTATATGGGCTCTGTTTTGGTTCCATATGAATTTTAAAGTAGTTTTTCTTCTAATTTTGTGAAGAATGCCAATGGTAGTTTAATGAGAATAGCATTAAACCTATAAATTACTTTGAGAAATATGGCCATTTCCACAATATTGATTCTTCCTATCCATGAGGATGAAATGTTTTTCCATTTGTTTGTGTCCTTTCTGATTTCCTTGAGCAGTGGTTTGTAGTTCTCCTTGAAGACGTCCTTCACATCCCTTGTTAGCTGTTTGCCTAGGTATTTTATTCTCTTTGTAGCAATTGTGAATGGAAGTTCATTCATCATTTGGCTCTCTCCTTGTCTATTATTGGTGTATAGGAATGCTTGTGATTTTTGCACATCAATTTTGTATCTTAAGGAGCTTTTGGGCTGAGACAATGGGGTTTTCTAGATACAGGATTATGTTGTCTGCAGACAGAGACAATGTGACTTCCTCTCTTCCTATTTGAGTACCCTTTATTTCTGTCTCTTACCTGATTGCCTTGGCCAGAACTTTCAATACTATGTTGAAGAGGAGTGGTGAGAGAGGGCATCCTTGTCTTGTGCCGGTTTTTCAAAGGGAATACTTCCAGTTTCTGCCCATTCAGTATGATCTTGGTTGTCCATTTTTCATAACTGGCTCTTATTATTTTGAGATATGTTCTATCAATACCAAGTTTATTGAGAGCTTTTAACATGAAGGGATGTTAAATTTTATCAAAGGCCTTTTCTGCATCTATTGAGATAATTATGTGGTTTTTGTCATTAGTTCTGTTTATGTGATGGATTACGTTTATTGATTTGTGTATGTTGAAACAGCCTTGCATCCCAAGGATGAAGCTGATGTGACTGTTGTGGATAAGCTTTTTGATGTGCTGCTGGATTTGCTTTGCCATTATCTTATTGATTTTCACATCAATATTAATCAGGGATATTGGCCTGAAGTTTTCTTTTTTTGCATTAACAACAGACTTTTAATGGAAATGAAGCACTTCTATTGGAAGAAGATGTCATCTAGGACTTTCATAGCTAGAGAGGAGAAGTCAATCCCCGTCTTCAAAGACTCAGAAGATAGGCTAAACTCTCTCATTAGATGTCAATGCAGCTTGTGATTCTAAGTTGAAGCCAGTGCTCATCTACCATTCTGAAAATCCTAAGACCCTTAAGAATTATGCTAAATCCACTCTGTGATCTATAAATAGGGCAACAAAGCCTGAGTGACAGCACATTGCTTACAGCACAGATTACTGAATATTTTAAGCCCGATATTGAATCATTACTGCTCATTGGCAATGCACCTAGTCACCTAAGAGCTCTGATGAAGATGTACAAGGAGATTAATGTTGTTCTCATGCCTGTTAACACAGCATCTATTCTGCAACCCATGGATCAAACAGTATTTCAACTTGTATGTTTTATTATTTAATAAACACATTTCCTAAGGCTACACCTGCCATAAATAGTGATTCCTCTGATAAATCTGAGCAAAGTAAATTGGAAGCCTTCTGGAAAAGATTGACCATTTTAGATGCCATTAAGAACTTTGTGATTCATGGGAAAAGGTCAAAATATTAATATTAACAGTGGCTTAGAAGATGTTAACTCTAACCCTCATGGGTTATTTTGAGAGGATCAAGACTGCAGTGGAGGAAGTCACTGCAGATGTGGTAGAAATAGCAAGAGAACTAGAATTAGAAGTGGACCCTGAAGATATGACTGAATTGCTGCAATCTCATGATAAAATTTGAATGAAAGAGGCCTTGCTTCTTATGGGTGAGCAAAGAAAGTGCTTCCTTGAGAGGGAATTTACTCCTGGTGAAGATGCTGTGAACAGTGTTGAAATGACAACAAAATATTTAAAACTTCACATAACCTAGTTGCTAAAGCAGTGGCAGAGTTTGAAAGGATTGACTCCAATTTTGAAACAAGTTCTTCTGCGGATAAAATGCTATTAACAGCACTACATACTACAGATAAATCTTTTGTGAAAGGAAGTTTTCGGTGGCAAAATTCATTGTTGTCTTATTTTCAGAAATTGCCACAGCCGTATCATCCTTCAGCAAACACCACCCTGGTCAGGCAGCAGCCATCAAGATGTAGCAAAGGCCCTCCAGCAGCCAAAAGATAGGACTTGCTGAAGGCTCAGATGATGGTTAGCATTTTTAGCAAATAGTCTTTTTAATTAAAATACCCCCTTTTAAAATGTAATGCTACTGCACACTTAATAGATTAAAGTACATGGCAAACATAACTTTTACATGCATTGGGAAACCAAAGAAAAATCTGTGAGTGGTTTTATTGCAATACTCATTTTATTGCAGTGGTTAGGAACAGAACTGGCAATATCTGCAAGGTATGCTTGCACACACACACCTATGATACAGTTTAATTAATAAATTAGGTATAGGAAGAGATTAACAACAACAATAATAAAATAGAACATTATAACAATATACTGTAATAAAAGTTATGTGAATATGGTCTTTCTCTGTCTCAGAATATCTTATTGTACTGCACAGTACCCATGCTTCTTCTTGGGATAATATGAGATGATAAAATACCTACGTGATGAGAGGAAATGATGTGAATGATGCAAGCATCGTGACATAGCACTGGGCTACTACTGACCTTCTGATGGCACATCAGGAGGAGGAGCATCTCCTTCAGGTGATCCTGGATCCTGGAGTCATGACAACGTCAATGATTGGATGTCAGGAGCAGTGTCGATGACTAATGAATGGATAGCATCTACAGCATGGAGATGCTAGACAAGGGGATGATTCAAGTCCTCAGTGGGACAGAGCAGGATGGGGAGAGATTTCATCTCGCTACTCAAAATGGCTTGCAATTTAAAACTCATGAATTGTTTATTTTTGGAATTTTCTATTTAATATTTTCTGACTGCAATTGATGGCAGGTAACTGAAACCTCAGAAAGCGAAACCACAGATAAGAGGGAGACTACAGCAAACACAGGTGTTTTGGAAAAGACAGGTCTACTCTTACAGTGACACAATCTCCTTCCCTTATCCAATAAATCCTGGAGATATAGGTGAAACCATCAACAAAGTCCAATGTGAAAGATGACAAATATACAAGCAAAAGTTTGGATATATTTACACAGTGAATGAAATGGACTCTTATTTGACCTGCCTCTTAAGAGAGTTATTCTGAATGTTCATTTGCTCTCACAGGTTCACAGAAACCAAGTCTTATCTTCTAAGAATAAGAACACATCTGCTGGGTGCAGTGGCTCACGCCTGTAATCCCAACACTTTGGGAGGCCGAGGTGGGTGGATCACAAGGTCAGGAGTTCAAGACTAGCCTGGCCAAGATGGTGAAATGCCATCTCTACTAAAAATACAAAAAAAATAGCTGACTGTGGTGGTGGGCCCCTGTAATCCCAGCTACTTGTGAGGCTGAGGCAGAGAATGACTTGAACCCAGGAGACAGAGGTTGCAGTGAACCCAGATCATGCCACTGCACTCCAGCTGGGACACAGAGCAAGACTCCGTCTCAAAAAAAAAAAAAAAAAAAAAAAAAACACATCACTGTTTCAAATAAAGACCAACTTTCTCATCCTAGGCTTATTAGAGCAATTGCTTTATCCTAGATGAGACAGCATTTTAATAATGATTGAATTAATTTTATATAGAGTGGGCAGGTATTATTCCAAAAGGAAAGGAGAAAGCAAATTTCAGTTTCCAAATGCTGACACAAAGGACAGTCTTGTCTCCCATTTAAACTTTTAAACAGATACTTAAAATATTCTGACCAGCAACTCCAGCATCTTTGCATTCTGCTATCAGCTGGTATATTTTCACAGTTGCCCTGCCTAAGCTTTGATTCAGGCTGAAGATTTCTAGTGTTCTGTTTTCTTGTCATTTAATGTTTGCTTTTCTAACTACATTGTCTTATTCAGCATCCTGTTATTTGCTGAGCTCTTGAACTTACTTTGTCTTAAATTAACCCCCAACCATCTGAGAAAATATAGCATGTTCTTAAAATGCAAAGCCACAGTAAAGAGTACTGCAGTACTGATGTTAGGCAGGTGGCTGGGAAAGCCAGCAATGACAAAGAATAGGAAAACCAATTTGGATACAAATAAGAGAAAGCAACACCTGAGCCCTTTACCTAATCATCAGACTCGCTGCAACAGCTCCCTAGGGGCTGTTTACTCTGTTCTGTCAGTTCCCTTGTTCTTTGCTGAAACATCCTGACTTTCTTCTGAAGTTTACAACCAACTTACAATGTCAGTAGTGTCCCCATCTTACACGTGAGAAATCAGGCTCAGGAAAGCAGCTTTCCCAAGGTCATACAGTCAGTGAACGGAATGATCTAGGTAGGGTTTCAGCCCAGGACAGATGACCCTAAAGATGCAGGTCTGTTTTACTCTACCAAACTGTCTCCCAAATTAAAATAAAAAATCTAATATTTCTTCAAGTGATGGAAGATGTTCAACTCCATGATCAAGATGTTTTGTGGCAAAAGGTAACTTTTGGTACTAAACCAGCAAGAACGAAAGCCCCAGCTAAATCAATCAATCTGGATTATCTCATTCTGTCTGTGCTAGTGCCTTGTCTTTGAGATAAATACAGATAAATAAATATATGGATTCAGATATAGATATGGATATACAGATAGAGCCATACAATGTATTAGAGTATCAAATTTCCGCTCTTTTTTTTTCCTTTTAAACAGTCTTTAGTAACTTATCTTTGATATAATGGATAAAAGCAGAAATGACATATCTGTCAACATCTTGTAAAAGAATTATGGGGAAAACACACAGCTTTTTTTTTTTTTTACAAAGAAATGAAGTATGGGTAGTAATCTCCTGTCCCTCTGAACCCAGGCAGTCAATGTTTCATGGACTTTTACCTGACTGATTCTAAGCAAAGCAGTTCCCATAACTCCAGAATTACTTTGCAAAATCACTCCCTGTGACCTCAGCGCTATTGTCAGTCACCCACAGATTCTGCCTCCAATATCTCTCCTTTTGACTCTTCACATCACAAAGCCTTGAAATTGTTTTAATGTTCAGCTGTCATTGTGACTTTTGAAACCAACTTATTTCCTTTGTATAAATGAAGGTCAAATGTATCTGAAATAGACAAGACGATAATAGTGTGTAGCTTCAAACTATATGTATTGTGTGATGAGAAGTAAAGCTTTGATTTTTATCTGGGCAGGGAATGGAGAGTTTTCACACTATGAATGAAGCAACACCTATTTAGACTTTATTTCTACTAAAAAAACTAAGATATTTTCTGTAGCCCACACATTAGTGTGTGTGTACTAGTCAAGCAAGTTACCAAGCTGCTCTCACAGAAGTAGCATGCCAGAGTGGGCACAAGAAGTAATCAGGGAGTGATGGTATGTGTTTAGTAATAAGAAAAACTGTGTTAGTCCCTAGGTTTCTTTTCACTGGCCAAAAGCCAAGACAGTCTGTTATGATATAATCCCCTCTCTTTACCTTCTTCGCTCTACTCACCTTTTGCCCTTACAGTCCCAGACCTTCCAAAGCAGCTGTAGCAAGGAGGCTCAATGAACTACAGCACGGTTTTACCCTTTGAGGTCCGATATCACATAGGATGGGAAAAGAAGCAAGTAGGGCTAGTTAATAAAGAATTCATACTTTTAAAATTCAAACTTCGAATAATTACACAAAGAACCATCTGCAACCAGATTAACTACCCTATTAGAAAGAAAATGACCAAGTCCAGTGAGAATTGTCACTAACCAACAGTAAGATGCAAAACGGGCACGAAGAAAAGGACTCCTAGGATCAGGCTGATAAAAGAAAAGGATTTAAACTGGAAGTAGGACAAGGAGTTTCTCCTCAGCTACAGCTGTCAGAGGACTTCATCGGAACACAGCAGTTCAATGCAAAATCACATTTGTGGTCACACAGTAATTATACAGGTGTTTCTATTTGTTCTTAAGCTAACTTTAAACAGTAAATTATATAATACAGAAACGTTAATAGTTTGGGCAAGCATGAGAATCCTCCCCTGGGGTGAGGTCAATCTTAACCTTAGTATCTTCTCCACAAGGATATAGCTACTTCTGAGTTTCACTGAGTCACATCCTCCTGCTAAACTGTAAATACAAATTCCCCACACCCACTAAAACCCTTACAACTATTATCTCTACCTCTAATTGCCAATCCTTTTCCTAAGAAACCAAAGAATAAGATGGAAGTAAACAAACACAAGGAATTCTGATTAGACTTTGATCAAATAAAACCCCAATGAATATTCTTAAGAAAAGTGACAAGAGGCTGGGTGCGGTGGCTCACACCTGTAATTCCAACACTCTGGGAGGCCAAGGTGGGGGGATCACCTGAGGTCAGGAGTTTGAGACCAACCTGTTCAACATGGCGAAACCCCATCGCTACTAAAAAAAAAAATACAAAAATTAGCCAGGTGTGGTGGCATGCACCTGTAATCCCAGCTACTCAGGAGGCTGAGGCAGGAGAATGGCTTGAACCCAGGAGTCGGAGGTTGCAGTGAGACAAGATTGTGCCACTGCGCTCCAGTCTAGGCGACAAGAGCAAGGCTCCTTCTCAGAAAAAAGAAAAAAGAAAAAGAAAGAAAGGTGACCAAATAAACCCAATTTATATTGACAAGCAAAATCCTGCTGTCCAGAGTGGATAGACAAGGTCACCAGTAACTCTGTAAGCCAGTGCCTTAATACAAATCTGTTCTACTTGGAGTGTGTCACTTTAGAATGTAGCTCAATGTCTAGAATTCAAAAGATTCTCCATTATTATTTGTTGTATAAATTAAAAATAGCTAATTTTATCTTTCTGACCTCAATTCTCTGAAAAATGTTGAGCAGCTAGGGGTTTTGTAACATTTTATTTAGTAATTAGCCGTATTTTTTCAAAGCCTTTCTACTGAATCCCAATAGATTAAAAAAGTGGAGGCTGTAAGGAATAAAAAGACTGAGAACTCACTCCCTAAGCCATGTCTTGTTCTCAGGGCACATCCAAAGAACACTAGGATTCCAGGGACAATGATCTTATAGGTCCTCCTTCTTGGTTCTCACATTCCATGTTTCTGTGACATCCACTACAAGACAGAATGCTAACCTGGTGCCTAGAAAAAAATCCCCTTGCCTTAAGCAGGAAAAACATAGTTTGACTTGGAGCATGGGAATATAAAGGTATTCTTCAACCTGAGACTCTCCTCACTCACTCCCACCTGACTTCCTTGGCCTATAAGACAAATACCTGTCCAGTATCAGCCTTATGATAAATTCAGCAAAGCTGCAATATCATCAATTGGATTCCTGTGGGTGTGTAATTGCTCAAAGGTGATTTAGGGTCCCAGATATTGATAATGGTTGCAATCAAACTTTCATTTCAGATGAAGATTCCAACATGCAGCCAAAGCTAAGCTCGAAGAGTAAAATTACCTTATTAAGAAAAGGTCCACTTTGGGAGGCCAAGGTGGGCAGATCACGAGGTCAGGAGATCAAGATCATCCTGGCTAATATGGTGACAACCCATCTCTACTAAAAATACAAAAAAAAAAAAAAAAAAATTAGCCAGGCGTATTGGCAGGCGCCTGTAGTTCCAGCTACTCAGGAGGCTGAGGCAGGAGAATGACATGAAACCAGGAGGCAGAGCTTATAGTGAGCAGAGATCACGCCACTGCACTCCAGCCCGGGCGACAGAGCAAGACTCCATCCCCCACACCCGGCTCCCCCCAAAAAAGAAAAGAAAAGGTCAAAGCAGAGAACTTGGAGCTAAGATATGCATGTAGCATGGCTGAGGGTAGAGGCTGGGGGAGAGAGAAACGTGAAATGTACAAGTAGAGGAAAAGAATAAGCCCTTCCTCATTTGGAGGCTGGGATCTGATTTCTAGAAAAGATGTAAATGCATGAGATTCTAAGACTCAACAAAATCCCTATTGTTAGTATCTGAATAATATTATTAATAATAGCTAACAATTATTGACCCCTTGCTAAGTGCTAAGCACAGTCTTGAGTGCCTAATTCTATTATCACAGCAACCATATGAGCTCAGCACATTTTGTTACCTCCATTTTCTGAAGAAAAAGTAAGCTCAGGCTGGTTAAGAAATAAGCTCAAGGTCATGCAGCTAATCAGTAGTAAAACCAGTATTCAAACTCAGGCCTGTCTAATGTGCGTGCTCCCTCACAGAACTCCTCCACCCTGGTTCTCTCTGGAATCCAATTTGGGTAACAAAGACGACCTGCAGAATGTTAGTATCTCTGTTCCTGACACCAATCTCCCTGAAATCAGGTAACTCTGCCTCTTTTTGCCTCCGATCTTCTGTCAGAAACAGGTACAACAGCTTCTCAAAAGCCTGGAAAGTCAATTCATGTTCTATGGTCTCTCATTAATTTTCTACTTTCTTAGTTTTGTCAAGCAGAGAACCACCCAGGATTTTCTATTGATAAGGATTTAAAATGTTGTAAATGCTATACCACTTAGATGCTCATCCAGAAAATAAAAAGTATCAACGCAGCATAAACGTAGCACAGAGTAGGATAGGAAAAAATGCAACTTGGGTTGAACTCTTAGCTCTGACATGTAAGCTGGACATCTTGGGAAAATTACCTAAATACTTTAAAACTCAGTCTTTTTATCTCAATAGAGGGACAGTATTGCTAGCCTGTGTACATTTCCAGAGAAAGTTTTATATGATGAGTCAATAATTAGTATAACATTGGACTTCCCAACAGAAACATTGGGAGCTAAAAGAAAGAATGAAGTAATTCTTCAAACTCAAGAAAAAATAATTTCCAACTTAGAATTACATATCTAGCCATATTATCAACTAAGTGTGGATATTATGAGGATATTTCTTGACATGGACATTCTCAAAAATGTGCTTTCTGTGCTCCATTCTTCAGGAAATTACTGGAGGCCACACTTCACCAAACCGAGAAAGTAAACCAGCAAAAGGAATATGTGGAATTAATAAAAGAGGGCAGATCCCAGTATGACAGCTGGGGAGCAGATTGGTCTGAAGGTTTGGGAAAAAATCTTTCCAGAAATAAGACTAAAACTAATTCTCCATGTATTTGAACATATTCAGAGGAGATTCTCTCAATGGGAGAAGTGTATGGGATGAGTTAACTACATAGTCATAGAAAACGACTGGATTCAACGAGGTAACCAAAAAAGACAATTACTAAGTTCAAGGGAAAAAAAACGTTAAGTAGGAAAGGAAAATAAGTCATGTATATGTCTCAACCGTAAATTTAATTTACATATTCATAGCATTGTTGTATTAATGTGTTCTCACACTGCTAATAAAGACATACCTGAGACTGGGTAATTTATTTAAAAAACATAGAGGTTTAATTGACTCAAAGTTCCACATGGCTGGGGAGGCCTCACAATCATGATGGACGGTGAATGAGGAGCAAAGTCACATCTTACGTGGCAGCAGGCAAGACAGCTTGTGCAGGGGAATTCCCATTTATATAACCATCAGATCTCATGAGACTTATTCACTACCATGAGAACAGTATGGGGGAAACTGCTCCCATGATTCAATTATTCAATTATCTCCACCTGGCCCCACCCTTGACATGTGGGATTATTACAACTCAAGGTGAGATTTCAGTGGGGACACAGCCAAACCATATCAACTGTAAATACTGAATAGTGATGGCTCAATATAAACACTGAAGAGCACAATTTTGATAGTACATATTGAGGAGGACGCAGAGATAAGAGATGTGCATGTACCTGTGATGTGGCAATGGTCAAAGAGAGTTAAACCCATAGACTATATCTAAAAGTAGAATATCAAGAAATTGCAATAAAACAAGTTATTAAAGATATGAAAGTGCTAAAAGAATCAGCTAAAACAGTTGAAATCGGTTGCCTCTGGGGAATAGGAAATGAAATAAGGGCTTAAAGGATTATTGTTTTTAATAACAAGAATAGTAAAACCATTTGCCTCTTTAAGCCACGGGCATGTACAATTCTGACTTTTTTAAAAATGCAAACAAATATAAAAGCCAAGGGAGACAAAAGAGATCAGAGTTGAACCGCGAAGGTTTGTCTTTGTATTCCCAGTGTCTGTCTCGTAATGTATACTCATCCGATTTTCATTCAACAATAATTTATTGAGCATTCTTTTTTCCCTTGATGGTAGAGCCAGTGTTTAAGAGCCCAGGTTCTGGAATGAGACTCTCTGATTACATTTGCCTGCCCATGTACCAAATCAAGAAAGCATGAACCTAGATGAGTGTCAAGTGACAAAGTCAACACAACTCTCGGGAGGATCACTAGTCAAGACAACACTAGTACACACAGAGATAGTTAAGAGTTTTATTCAATAAATATTTACTTCACCCCTAATAAGTCTCCCCCTCTTCTTCCCTCTGCCTCTTCCTCCTTATCATCACCATCATGGCCAAAAAAAAAAAGGATTAAGCAATTACTCTGTGCCAGATACTGTATCAAAAGCTTTACAGAAATAATGCCATTTAATCATCACAATAACCTCATAATAAGAGCTTTATTACCTTCATGTCACAGATGAGGATACTGAGGCATAGAGAAGTTAACCAGTACAATATCACACATCTAGTAGGTAACAAGCTAGCATCCATATCAAGTAATCAGATAGTCTCATTCCAGAGCCTGGGCTCTTAAACACTGGCTCTACCATCAAGCGAAAAAAGAATGCTCAATAAATTATTGTTGAATGAAAATCGGATGAGTATATATTATGAGACAGACACTGGGAATACAAAGACAAAAAATAAATACAGTCTCTGAAATCAGGAAGGGCGCAGTCTAATAGTTCAAAAGCAGAACTCTGAGGTCAAGTATGTTCAATACTCTGAGGCCAAGTATCTTCACTATCGAGTGAAGTTACCTGACAGGTTTTTTTTAAATCGCTATCACAGATCTCACTGTTAGCCTTGCCACATCTGTTTGTAGTCATTGTATTCACAGTTTGTGCCCTGTCAGAGAGGTCATCTATTCTTTCATTTTGTAAGTAGGAAAACTGAGACCCACGTGGATTTTATAACTTCCTGAAGAGCAAACAAAGCCAAAACCAACATCAGAATTAAGTCCCTTGACTCCCACTCTGGTGCTCATTTTTACTAAGTCACTAAACACTGAACAGTGATGGTCAGAAAAGCTTAAATAATAAGCTCTTACTAAGAACTAACTTGTTCTTACTAAGTCAGAGGAGCTTAAGTAACAAGTCCCAGTAATTCACATTTACCCACTACCCACAGAGCTGGTAGCATCATTATTAGCCACTAACGATGGAGACTCACTGTAAAAGAACAGGAGAAATGGATTTAAGCAGGTGACAATCCAAGGACATTTTTAAATAAATGATGAAAACCTTTAAAGTAATGGAGGCCATATTTATTCTGCTGCTCAAGTTGACTATAGGAATCTATATATATTTAATTTCACCCATCTCTACCAAGAACCATAATGCAAACTTTAATCAGCATTTTCCCTAACATTTGAAAGGCAATTATAATATCATATTAACATTTATCTTACACAACTTCTTTAAAAGTCTCAATTGTTTAGCATGGCTGTTAAATCATTAAGCAAGCACACTATGTGATATCATAAACAGAGCTGGTCTGAATTCACTATTTGCTTATTTAAAACATTTTCCCAGAGTTGGATTAAAGAAATTACCTAATTAGCATACAAGAGCCAGACACAATTCTCTGATTGATCTGTCGTCTTGCTAAGAATATGATCTCACTACGCTGGTCAAGTCAGTCATCAAATACCTTGAATGAAACCGAATTATCTTTATCAAATATAATTTTTATTTAAACCCTTCAGACATTTTCAGCAGTATAATGAGAGAAGTAACAACATATGTGAAAAGAGTCAAAGAAATGACCTTTCACTACAATAAATAGTAGTTAAGTTATAGAAATCTATAAATAAAATGCTAGAAGGCATCTTCACTGCAGCCTCTGCCAAAATTTAAGAAAGGAGTTCATGTTGCTTTCTCTTTGCCCATTATTATAAATGATCGAGGTTTCTTTCAGGATCTCGTTGGCCTTCCAAAGAGGAAGCTATACCTAAAGACTAGATTCCTGATTCTTCCCAGGCATCCAGGCTAAAATCACTGGAGTCATTTTTATCTTTAATCTACCCCCTCTATCCCTTTGACATGAATGATTGATTTCATTTGTCAAATCTCTTCCTTTCTGTGCTCCACTACCATTTCCTTAGTCCAGGTCTTCATCACTTCTCATTTAGTATAACTTGACCATGTCGTAAATTGTCTTCCTCTAAGCTTGTCTTACCTGAAAATTCATGTTTGATATTAAAGCCACAAATAAGGTCCCAATGCTTCTCTGAAGTCCAAATTTTTTAGGCTTGCATTCAGTGCCATCTCTCATTTGCCCACTTCCACCAAGCTTTCTTCCCACTAAATCCTCTATTGCAATAGAATGCAAATTATATGGTGAATATTTGGTGCTGTTTGTTTCCTACAAAATCTCTAATGCCTAACACGATATCTCAGTACTTAAATATTCAGTAAATATTTGTTGAATGTGGCCTCCTCTCCCCTTAAAGAAGCTATTGCACAATTACACTCTGCTTTGAAAGCTCTGGACTCCAATTATACTGATCAGTATCAGCTATACTGATAAAAAAAAAAAGAACTGAATTAAGACCAGCTCTGTTTATGATATCACACAGTGAATTTGCTTAATGATTTAAGAGCCATGCTAAACAATCGAGCCTTCTAAAGAACCCATGTAAGATGAATGTTAATATAGTCTTATAATTGCCTTTCAAATGTTAGGGAAAATGCTGATTAAAGTTTGCATTATGGTTCTTGGAAGAGATGGATGGAAATTAAATATATATTCATAAATGTTTTAATATCATAAACCACATCCCAGCAATCAATTTCAGCAGCAGAATAAATATGGCCTCCATTACATTAAAGGTTTTCATCATTTATTTAAAAATGTTTTTGGAATGTCACCTGCTCAAATCCATTTATCCTGTAATCTTTCAAAATTCTGTTCAAGCAATGCTTCCTCTGAGTATTGCCGACACCCCTAGTCATTATTACTGTCTCATTTGTTTGCACATAACTTTGCCTATCTCTTTAATACTGTACTTTTTATTATGGTAAAATATATAAAACATAAAATTTCTCATTTTAACCATTTTAAGTGTGCAGTTCAGTAGCATTAAGTACATTCATATTGTACGATCATTACCGCCATCCCTTTCCAGAACTTTTCACCATATCAAACTGAAGCTCTGTACCCATTAAACAATAACTTCCCATTTATCCCTCTCCCAGCCCTTGCTGCCTACCATTCCTTCTGTCTCTATGAATTTGATCACAATAGGTACCTCATAGAATTGAATCATACAATATTTGTCCTTTGTGTCTGGCTTATTTCACATAGCATAATGTTGTTAAGGTTCATCCACGTTGTAGCACATTAGGTTTCCACGTTTTTTCTCTATGAGTTTTATAGCTTAACATTTATATTTAGGTATTTGATTCATTTTGAGTTTATTTTTGTATACAGCGTAAGATAAGGGTACAAATTCATTCTTTTGGGTGTGAATAACCAGTTTTTTAGTGCCATTTGTTGAAAAGACTGACCTTTCCCCCCAACTGAATGATCTTAGCATCCTGTTGAAAATCATTTGACCACATATGTGAGGGTTTGTTTCTGGGTTCTTTATTCTATTCAGTTGGTCTATATGTCTCTTTTTGCACCAATTCCACACTACTTTTGTACTAAGTTTGGAAGTCAGGAAGAATGAATCTCCAAATTTGTTATTTTTTTTTTCAAGATTGTTATGGCTATTCAAGAGTCTCTTGAGATTCCATATGAATTTTAGGATAGATTTTTCTATTTCTGTAAAAAATATGTCATTGTAATTTTGATAGGGATGAATCTACATATCTCTTTGGAGGTGAAGAATTGATATCTTAACAATATAAAGTTTTCTAATCCATAAACACAGAATGCCTTTCAATGCAGTTGTGTCTTCTTTAAATTCTTTCAGCAATGTTTATTTTGTTTTTGGTGTATAAGCCCTTTCCCTCCTTGGCTAAATTTATTCCTAAATACTTTTAAAACTTTATTGTAATGAAATTTTCTTAATTTCCTTTTCAGACTGTTCATTGTTAGTACATAGAAATGCAACTGATTTTTGTGTGTTGATTTTAAATCCTAAAACTTTGCTGAATTCATTAAGTTTTCTCTGGAATCTTTAGGGCAATATTGCACTTACAATTTATTCTATCTTATAGTTTTGTTACTGTGTCTTCCTTTCTCTTCCAGGTTTTAAGTTACTTGAGGGTACAAGTCATCTTTCTTTATAGCACCTACCCTACTGTTTTGTGTATAAAAGATACGAATAACTTTAATGTATAAGTTAGTATTTATTTTAAAAGAATATCTACAATGCTGAGTTGCGGCACTATCCTGAGAAGAGACATTCCAGGAACTAACCAGCAGGAGGAGCTACTGCAGGTCCTTTTCGCTTACAAACCCTCTGGTCCCCAGATGACATTAATTAAGGACAGAGAATGGGGAGAAAAAAGGAAAGATTAATATTTATTGAAAATCTCCTCCCTTCCAGATACAATGCTCATTCATACTCACAATTTTCTGATGAGGCAGGTGTTACTCTAGCAATTTCCCCAATGAGACAGCAGAGTTTTAGAGAACTTGATTGATATTACACATCTAGGAAGTAGAGAAGCCAGAATTCTATGGAGGAATTATTAGGCAAGGAGAATCTTTGTGAGTTGGAAGAATAGAAGGAGGTAGAGAAGATGGCAAATCAGGACTAGATACATTTCCATGAAGTCTTAGAAGAGAAAAGGGTAGCTAACCAACTCCCTCTTCAGTCCCCAGTCCCCAACCCCCAAGATTAGAAATGTGTGATTCTGAGTTGGGAACAGGAGAGGAATCTGAGATATGTTTAGAGGTTCTGATAGTACAAAATCAATTCCTCTTACTATATTGTGCTGCGCCTAGGCATAAAGTATTTATGAGTGGAGTAAAGTTTGCATCACCCTGTGCATTGAAACAGGATCTGAGAAACATCCCCCTACATGCTATGTCAAACTAAGTGATGAAGAAAAATTTCTCAAAACTTCTATCATATCGAGAATTTAAGTTACTCTGCACCTGTGGAGCCCTGCAAATTATGAGTCAATACATTCAAATCCATGATATGTCTGACTTTGAGGTCTGTTTTTACTTCATCACACAGACTTAAGACTCATTATTTCCTGTAAATGTTTCCTACCCGTCCATCAAGATACGTTATCCTCAAGACACTTCCAACATGACCAGAATCAACTGTACTGAATCATGTATTATTGAACCTTGCAAAACTATTTTAGCATTCTCCCAGAAGTATTTCTGTTTTCTGTCTGCCTACTTTTTCTTGACCATTTAACAGCAACTTCAAAGAAAAAGTACTAGGTAAAAACATTCATTTTATAGCACACTGCTACTACTGGTATTTAATAAATAGTAAATAGTAAGCCTATAATTGCTAAATGTGGGCAACAGCTGCTACTATGGCTTATAGATCTTCTCTATGAAAAGATTTCATTATATTTGTACAATTCTGGGATGACACTGCTGATTTTTTGCAGTTATGAAATGAATAATCACAGAAGAAAATTAACTGACAGTAACATATTCTGAAGAACACTTGTCTATTGCCTGGTCTTGTTTTAGTCTTGATTCAAAATCACATTTGCAATGTATATACTTTCCTTTTTACTCATTTTCAAGGTCCTGTTTTCCTTCAAACATTTGCTTGGAATGGATGGGGGTGTGCGTGTGTGTGTGTGTGTGCGTGTGTGTGTGTATTACATGTATGGCCATGCCCCGTGTGGAGATGGAGGAGAAAAAGGAATGAAATAGTTTATCTGTTTCCTAATATAATCTAAAATACCTGCTGTTTGTGATCCTAAAGGTACAGATAAAATGAATTTCAGTAAACATTACGTGTCCCATTATATTTGTCAATAACAGGAGTCCCTTACATCCAAAGCCAGACCCTCAACAGTAAGACTTAGGAAAACAAAATTCTATTATAACTTGCGACAAAACCGTTTCAACATCCTGCAAGCTTTGTAAGTTTCATAAGTTTCTCCTTAAACTACTTTCTTATCTTTGATATTTTTTAAGTCCTGACATTTAAAAGATAACTGCGCAAGAATTTTACTCATTTTCCTACAAAAATGATTCTTTCTTGTCATGAAAATTGCCAAGGGAAAATTTACAAAGTAACTTTACATACAAAAAAAGAGTTCTTGATTTTCAGGACAGAAACTGGATTTGTACTGTGTTTTGTCAGTCCTGGAGGTCCCAAAACAACTTCAGAAAGACTGAGCTCTCTATTTTGCCTTTTACATTAATAACAGATTCATTAACTAAATTTAGGTTACAGAAGTCGGAACAGTTGATGAAATAGTAAGAATGTGGCACAATTTTCAAAACCTGGTGGAGGATGTGGCTGTGTCTTTAGAAGGCTCTACTGAGACTCTGCCCTGGAAATCATGGAACCCTAACAAGGGAGTTTGGCAGAAACTGATATCTCAGAGACTCCCTGTACTTGTTTCAAAAGAGTGGTACTCTCACTTCAAATAACAGAAAAGGACAGCACAGAGGCGCTGAGGCAACTGCCAGGGGTTCTGCAGGACTCTGAGCTCTTCCTTCCTTTGGATTCTAGCTTCAGAGGGATTCATGCAGTTCCCTGGTGTTAGGGAAACTTTGTTTCACAGCACTAAAGTCGACAGGGGAGCAGGGTAGGGAACGCGAAGACTGTCACAACAGAGGAGGAGGATCACTGGTCTACAGTGGAGCAGTTGACAGAGCTGTGTGCCAGTTCTTAGCTGCCTCAACCTTTATCTCAGAAACCACAACTCTCAGATTAGATGGTGGTGGATCTCTTCCGGCCTGTGTGATCACCTCTGGTTTATGGCTGTCTTCCGGTTTGTGTTTCTGGTTCATTCTCCTTGACTGGCAACCATAGACCAAGGATGGTCACTCAAAATTGAAAACAGAAAACGCAGAAAAATAGGATAGCTTAGTTCATTTGTAGATAGTGCTGCTGAGGCTAAAGTTATGGACTGGATTCTCAAATTAGGCCAATCAACAGTATCTTAATATACAAGGACACCAACATTGTGTATCACAGAATCTGGCAAAGAATGAGTTGGGGGGAGAGAGAGAAATGAACTAAACAGATCGATTATTGAAAAATTGACTTTCTTCTTTTGAAAACAGGTATCTGTTAATCTTAGGGGAGGCAGGTGTTCTCATTAACTCATACTTGTACTGAATAACAGACTAAAAATCAATCCACATGACCAAAAGCAGAAAGAGATGGGACTAGCATAAATGTCAAAAGATAAAAAGCATCTTGTTGTTCACAGTAAAAGAACTTTGTCTGAGCACTTAAAAGGGCCCTTGACACCATCAAAGCAAAATGTTCACTCATTGTTTCCATATGTTATTCTGCTCTCCAAGCCTTTTTTGTATTTTTTTATTTTTCCTTTTTTAACTTTCTAAAATCATGAGGCCTTTTGTCTAAACAACATGTTCAATTCAGAATAAATCCATGAATCAAGAGAGTGTGAGCCTGTGAGAGATACCATGTCCTGCTTAGGACAGGCTACCCTGCCTCCTGGGGCTCCTGCCCTCGAATTGTGGAATATCCATGGCAGTGATGACACACAGCTGATGACCTCATATGGACATGGCCAGATGGTAAAAGATTTACCCGGAGGTTGAATTGGGACAAAGACCCAGCAGAACTTTGCTAGCCCCAGCTCTGCCCTCAGCTGGCCGGGTCTTCTCCAGTCTAAATCTCAAAATCCTCATTTTTAAAATGGGTAATGGTGGTCTAGTTGGTTTCCACGTTCTATGTATCTATATTGAAGACCCGTAGAACTTGCAAAGCAACATTATTATCGATGATTTCGACCAAATCCTAAGCTATCATTTTTTTAAAAACAACATAAAATTCTGGGAAGACAAAGGACAATGCTAAAGTGACACAAACCTCTTCTCTTCCAGGATCCCTTCTGTCCAAGAGATTTGAAATCATTGTTCTGATATAAGAAATTCAATGTCAAGAATACATCTGCCTTTGCACTCTGTCTGTCAAATTTAACAGGTTTTAATGCATTTATATTGGATTCTCTGCTCCTATGCCCCTCGGTGCAGTTACAATTGGAGTATTGATTGAGGCTTTCTGAAAATGAAAAGGAGGAAAAGAGACTTTTGTTCTCCCACCCCACAGCCGTAAGTCCTGCCTTCACATTCAGCCCCCCTGCTTTTCCTCTGCCCATGGTCCAAGTACACATAAGGCATTTCCATCAGAGTAGGAAACTCATTTTTTTTCTTGGCCTTAGATTTCTGAAAAATAAAAAGTTGTTTTCAAAAATGGAGGCAACATATACCCTGATAGGCTCGTCCTGATTCAAGACTGAAAGTATGCCTAACAAATGAAGGGACTTGGTGTGATTTAGTGTAATGCCAGCAGCAGAAACACAACTGTAAATTATTCTTTTCCAACCTGCTCTCTGAGGCTCAAATTGCTGTTTTGCTGTCTGCATCTTTAATGATGGTTGATGCATCCCCTGGGAAGGAAAGTACTGATCTTCTCTATCTTGATTTAGCAGCTGAGATGATTTTATATATATATATATATATATATATATATATATATATATATGCTTCTAGCAGTCACCAAAGTCAATGAAGGCAAAAGGGAAGGAGAGTGAGAAAAAAAAAAAACTTGGTTCAATTTGCCATAAGTGGCAAATAATTTTCATATAAAAATACCTCTTTCAGTCATTATTTAATCTGCTTTGGATTTAAACAATAAAGAATTCTGGCAGTTATGACAGGGTTTTGGGTTTTGTTTGTTTTAAGACCACAGCAGTTCTATGGTTTTTGTATGAGACTTTGGATAGTGTCTAATTCTTGACCTTTCAAATCACAAATGAGTCACCTAATCTATCGAGGTCACACATCCTGGTAAATAAGCAGAGGTGGGAGTCAAGAAAGTCTTCCAGGGGAAAGGCATATGAGAACTGAAGAATGGGTGGAAATTAATCAGAGAAGGAGAAGCACCTGTTGTACTCTCTTCTTCTACAGAGATGTAGAGATGCTAAATATCATGGATCTTTCATAAATGAAGATACACGACATTGCTAATCACATCTGTAGGTGAGAAAAGCTTGCAGGAAGAGAAAACGTGTTTTACAAAGGAATTTTCCATCAAATCGCTGCCAAATGTTGAGCTAATGGACCAAATCTTAATAATAAAATTAAATAGGGATAAATGTATCCTATGTGTGTTCAAAAAACATTTTTTAAATACTCTTCTGTAGGGTAGGGTAAACATAGATCAACAGTAACACATGTTCTAGGAGGTAATTAATCTTACTACATCAACAGATATAGAACTTTCTAAGGTGAGCATCCTGCTTTCTCGGCTCTGCTCTAATCAGATCATTCTTGGAATGACATGTTGTGTTCACTTCCTCATGAGACAATTTAAAGAGCACGCAGAGAAACTGAAACACAATCAAAGAAAAATGTAAACTTGAAACGAAAAAATGAAATAAAACATGGTGCTGGTGCTGCAAATACATACACATAGACTGTCTTAGCCAAGCACTTTCCTATTCCATGCCCACTCTATTTCCAGGGGTAGCAAATAGGTTTTAATTTGTTGCATGACAAGTATGGTCCGTTGGTTGTAATTTCCTAGAGTGATGTGACCAAGAGTCCTGAGACTATGCAAACTAGGCCAACAAATCAATTAGCAATGACTGTCACAGCCATGGGGGCAGGAGCAGTGGCCTCTAGCCTAGATGTTGGCCATTTCTGCCTGGTGAGCTACATTCTTTGGCCAGTAGAAATCCAATTTTTGGCTTTGGGCTCACCTTCACCTCAGCCAAACAGTGGCCTCTTCACAAGAACTCTGGTAAATCCTTCTGGAAGGTAGCCAGGCCAAAATGAGACCATAAAGGCACGTTAACAAGCGAGACTGTAGGTGAATATTAAACCCTGTTGATCTCCTTCAGTGCCCTTCAGATGAATTAGAAGAAGCATGTCTGAGCTGGTGCCATATGTAAATTGTCTTTCTGAAGACAGTAGGGACTGAATTCTAATAAGTCTTCCTGGTCCTTGTGAATGTACCCAATGAAATCCAGCTTTAAAATACAAGGAATGTAACCTTTTTAAAAAGATAGGCAAGAAAAGGTCAGTCCTTTCATAGTCCCTATGGTGCCCCCTTCTTTCAGGCCGTTTCTCCTGAGTCTTTGACTAACAGACATCCCACAAAGTCCCAGTGGTTATCTTGGTGAGGCACTGGAGGGAAACATCATGGAATGGCACTGTGTCTGTGGGGTCCCAAAGGAAAGTGAACATTAAGGAGACTTCAGCTGTTGCTTAAAAAAATCACAGTTAGGCCTGTTTGGCATTTTGGAGTGAGTCAGAAAACCAGGCTTTGAGTCCTGGTTTTGCCAGATAAGATCCTAAGGTCAAATTTTTTAATCCTATTAGAAACTGAAACACAGAGAGATTAATATCACTGTCACTCATATAATGGGGTTGCTTTAGGGATTAAATGATGAATCCCCTTAAATTATTTTTGCTTCATTTTAAAGTAATAAATGATAATTGTGAAAATGATTTTTTTTTTGAGACAGAGTCTCACTCTGTTGCCACGTTGCAGTTCAGTGGCACGATCTCAGCTCACTGCAACCTCTGCCTCCCAGGTTCAAGTGATTCTACTGCCTCAGCCTCCCAAATAGCTGAGAGTACAGGTGCACGCCACCACACCCAGCTACTTTTTTGTATTTTTAGTAGAGACGGGGTTTCATCATGTTGGCCAGGATGGTCTTGATCTCTTGACCTTGTGATCCACCCCCCTTGGCCTCCCAAAGTGTTGGGATTACAGGTGTGAGCCACCCTGCCTGGCCAAAAATGTATTTTTTAAAAAGAGGAAGATACACAAAGAAAGAGAAGAAGAAATAGATCACTTCTAATCCTATGACTTAGAAATCACTGCCATGACCATTTTAGTCCATAACACTAATAACAGTAGAAGCACATAGTACACACACACACACACACACACACACACATGCACAGGCTACAATGAACGGGAAGATTTTATTTTGCTCCAGAGTCCTGGGATAAACAGAACCCAAAGTGGCTGAATGGCAAGAAATATCAATAGTGCTTTGTTTGGCCTAAAATTCTACTATGCGAGTAAAAACATTATACATGAATTCATATATTTTATGAGACATTTAAATGCATTTTAAAGCATTTTGAGATAGAGTCTCACTCTGCGACCCAGGCTAGAGTGCAGTTGCATAATCATAGCTCACTGCTGCCTGGAACTCCTGGGCTCAAGAAATCCTCCTGCCTCTGCCTCCCAAAGCACTGGGATTACAGGTATGAGCCAACACCCCTAGCCTTTAAGCACTTTTTAATGTTGGCAAATGCACCACCTAACAGTGAGATGATATTTTTACTGATGATCCCTAGCCCTGATGAGAGGACACATAGATAGGAGGACATTATTGGACTATGGAAATAATTGCTATTATGCTACCAGCAATCACAAAAGCTTCTCAAGTGGTATATGCCCAAATGTATGTTCATTATTACTAGATAGACTTCAGACCCATACTACCAGCTGGTCTTCTATTTAGCTTATCACATACTGTGTCACACATTGTATATTCTAAGTAATTTAAGTCATCTTCGAACATCCGCCTCTACTCCAGAGTCACACACTGATTTAGACTTCCTGGATCTTAGTACTCTGAGAGTAAAAGGAGTACACGAAATGAAACTAAATAATGTCAGGTATGATCTGAAAAGAATGGGCCTAAGATACTCTTTCCCTACCCCGTCTTACTAAAGAAAACAGTAAACTACCCAACTACAGCAGACTCAGGGAAGAGGGAGTCACATTCTTGTTTTAGATAAAACCCTTTTGTTTCTCCACTTAAAGCTCTTCTCTTGAAATTTTGTTCAATCATGTGTCCTTGAGAATGCCATTCTACTCCTTTACACACGGGCGACTTGCTCATCTTTGAATGGCAAGGTATCAGGGTGGGGAGCGGACTGGAAATGATGTCTGAAACTCCCTCTAGAGGTTAATTAGGTCAGCAACATTCTTATTATCTGATTCTCTATTGCTGCAACCTACTTCAGTCCACAGATAACTTCCTTGAGAGTAGAGTCACATTGTCTGGCTGTCAAATAGGATCAATTAACCAATGAACTTATAATCATCCACAAGGAGTTACCTAATTAGGAATAAGAAATTAAGTTCACTGTTGTTCCTTGGCACTAACCCTGACACTACTTCAAGAATAATAAAGTCTTAAAAATCAAAGACAGGACTGACCATTTAAATTATGTGAGCATTTACTCAACCCAACTGGCATTTAACAATAAGTGAGCATTTACCCAGCACAATAACTACACACAATTGCCATCAATTTATGAAAACCTGTTTTAAATGGCAAATTTTAAAATTAGTGAAGTTGGTAGAGATGTTTCTTACATAGGCAGTAGGCACTACAGTCACTATGTTAGACATAAAATCCACATAGATAAAAGTGCTCTTGAAAATCCCATAATTTTGTTCATAAATTATAAGAAATATTTTTATATATAATCATATGAATTTCTTTCATCATATTTTCTAACTCTCTATGAATATGTTGGTTTTTGTTTGCTTTATTTTTTGTGACCCTCGAAAATGTCAACAACAGGTCACATGAATACTGATTTTCATGTCTTTAAAAAATCAAATCATTTATCCATATAATTAACTCTTTTTCATCTGTTATTCTGCAACATGTGCACATTGAATTGAATGATGTATGGAACCACCAATCCTGTTTAACTTGGCATTAAATCAATAAAGACTTTTAAATTGAATTGTATGAATTTGAATTTCAATGATAGACTAAAGGGAAAAGATATTTGGGGGTTTAGCCTGTAGACAAGTGTGGACTCATCCTCTCATTTAGCACTCTAAACGAAAATCACAGGAAAGTGATCTGAATAATAACAAAATATTTACTTTTTATTCAGTTTCTACTATTAGCCAACCACTATATCAGGCCCTCACAAGAGTGTTTCAAGAATAGGTATTAATATCTTCATTTTTAGATGAGTTTATGGAAATTAACTAGTTTTGCTCAAGGCTTTGAAGCAAATAAATTGTATGCCATAATTTGAGCACAGAAGGGTAAAGTTCATGCTCTTTCCATCTGTCTAAAGAAAATCTGCCCTTTGAAAATGAAATTTGAGTTTCCCATATCTGATAAATAACTCTTATGTTTTCAACAAATGTGGCACTTGTCTCAGAGAATAAGTCATCATATGATTTATCCCAGAACACGACCCCACTTATAAAGAAGTATTTCTCCTCTTTGTTGGCACTTTTGGGACAGCTGAACTCATTCTGAAAACACTAAATCTGCAGGCTTTCCTTGCCCAGAATAATCATTCTTCAGGCTGGGAAGCACTCCTTGGTAAAGATCTAAGCAGTGGTTCTGAGAGTGTGATCACCAGCCAAACAGCATCAGCGGCAACAAGAAACTTGTTAGAAATGCAAATTCTAGGGTCCAGCTGCAGACCTGCCAAATCAGAAATTATGGATAGGGCCCAGCAATCTGTCATTTAACAAGCCCTTTATGTGGTTCCGTTCCACGGTCAACTCCGAGAAGAACCTACCACGTGTGTGGCACTCCTACAGGTCTCTGAGATCCTGAGACATCCTTCTGTATGTTCCATGCAAAGAGTATTTGTTAGGCTGCTAAATGCAACTGATGGCAAAAGTGCCAAGTCTAAATTTGTTTTGCCTGTTATATCCTTAAACAGAGGGCTTTAATGTTATCAAAAGAATGAAAAACAAAGTATCCCTGCTTTACTCTAGGAGGATTGAGGAGATGGATCCAGAGTCGTGGATATCGGTGAACACAGACACAGATGCACTCATGCACACACATGAACACCCAGATGCACAAGCATGAAGGGAACTCTGTCTAGGTTCGGGGCAGGCCCGAAAGTTCCAAGAATCCTCATGTAGGGTTGGGAGCCCAAGCGCAGCGCTCAACTTCGGAAATACAGTGATATGTTACTAGAATAAAAACAGAAACATAGACCAATGAGACAGAATAGAAAGCCCAGAAATAAATCTAAATATATATGGTCAACTAATTTTTGGCAAGGGCATCAAGAAGACAGAATAGGCAAAGGATAGGCTTTTAAAAACTTAATCCTGGAAAAGCTGGCATTACATTCAAAAGAAGGAAATAAGGAAATTAGACCCTTATCTTACAACATACACAAAAATCAACTCAAAATGGATGAAAGCCCAAAACATAAGACCTCAAACCATAAGACTTCCAGGAGAAAACATAGGGGGAAAGGGTTCTTGACATTGGCCTTGGAAATGATTTTTTTTAATATCACACCAAAAGTTCATGTTAATAAAGTAAATAAATAAATAGATAAATAAATTGAACTGCATAAAGCTAAAGAGCTTATGTACAGCAAAGGAAACAACTGACAAAATGAAAGACAATCTACAGCTTGGGAAAAAATGTTTGCAAACCATATATTCAATAAGGGGCTAACAATGAAAATTTATAAAGAACTCATACAACTCAATAGCAAGAAAACATATAACCCAGTTAAAAAATGGGCAAAAGACCTGACTATTTCTCAAAAGATGATATAAAATTGGCCAGCAAGTCCATGAAAAGATGCTCAACACCACTAATCATCAGAGAAATGCACATTAAAACCACAAGATCACCTCACACCTGTTAGAATGGCTGTTAACAAAGAGACAAGAGATAACAACTGTTGGCAAGGGTGTGCAAAAAGGGGAACCCTTGTTCACTGTTAATGGGAATGTAGATTGGTGCAGCCATTATGGAAAATGGTATGGAGGTTCCTAAAGAAACTAAAAATGGAGGTATCATATGACCCAGGAATTCCTTTTCTGTGTATATAGCCAAAGGAAATGAAATCACCATCTCTTGAAGATAACTGTGGTCCCGTGGTCATTGCACCATTGTTCATAATAGCCAAGATATGAAAACAAGCTAACTGTCCATTGATAGACAAATTGATAAAGAAACTGTGCCTCTGCCTTAAAAAAGGAGACTTTCCTGACATTTGTCACAACATAGATGAACTGGAGGACATTATACTAAGTAAAATAAACCAGACTCAGAAAGAAAACATTGCATGATCTCACTTTTATGTGGAATCAAAAAAAATAAATAAATAAAAAAGCAGTCAAGTTTGTCTCTATCAAGAGATAGAGAATAAAACGGTGGTTACACAGTGTCTTAGTCGATTTTCTGTTGCTCTTCACAGAATACCTGAAACTTAGTAATTTATGAAGAAAATGAATTTATTTCTTACAATTATGGAGGTTATAGGAAGTCCTAGGCCAAGTGGTCACTTACGGTGAAGGCCTTCTTGCTGGTGGGGACTCTGCAAAGTCTCGGCACTAGGCATCACATGGCAAGGGGGCTGAGTGTGCTAACTCAGGTCTCTCTTCCTCTTCTTATGAAACCACCAGTCTCACTCCTATGATAATCCATTAATCCATTAACCCATTAGTTCATTAACTAATGAATGGATTATGAGGGCAGAGCCCTTGTATCCAATCACCTCTTAAAGGCCCACCTCTAAATACTGACACATTGGGGATTAAGTTTCAATCTATGTTTCAGAGGAGACAAATATCCAAACCATAGCACCAGGGACAGGGTGGGATGAGTGAAGAAAATGGGAGATGTAGGTCAAAAGACACAAAGTAGTAGATACATAGGATGAACAAATATAGCGATCTAATGTATAGCATGAGGATAGTTAATGATAGTGTATTTGTAGTTAATGATAGCATACTATATTCGGATTTTTGTTAATGAGTAGATTGCAGTTGTTTTTGCCACAGAAAAAATGGGTAGCTGTGTGAGACGATTAATATAATTTATATGTTAATTTCATTCCCTATAGTAACCATTTTTACTACTTCAAGGAATTTACATTTAAAACTTAAAAAAGAATTTAAACATCTTTAAAATTAATTTTCTCACTAGCATCATTTTTCCATTGATGTTAATATAGGAATATATACTGGGAAATATTAAGGTAAAAGAGGTAATTTTGGAGGCTAAGTTTTAAGTGACACCATCTGTATTATAGCTGAGAAGCACAGTAAATAGTATGAGGTGTGGGTATCCTGGGACAGGAAGAGGATGGATCAGAAGACAGTAAGATTGACAGAATCTAACTCAACCTCAGACCAGGCTGCCTGCCAACTGATTCTGCTGTAAACAATGAAGAGGTTTTCCCTATCAGCAGGCATATAACCAAAAAGCCATATAATGAAGAAAGCTAGGCCCTGAACAAACTGGGTTAGGGACTATATCCAACCATGTATTCCCAGCACCAAAGGTAGTCCCAGGCACAGAGCTGACACTGTGTAATTGCTTGTGCTTAATCATCATCATTATACCTACCACTTACTAAGCATCCCACTATGTGCTGGCTGATTTAAATACATTGTCTCCTACGTTATAAATTTTCAAGCCATGCTGTTTATCCTCGCAATTGCTTCCAAAGGATTTTCTTGAGGACAGAAAAGAATAGAATGTGATGGCTGGGTACAGTGGCTCACGCCTGTAATCCCAGCACTTTAGGAGGCCAAGGCGGGACGATCACGAGGTCAGGAGATCGAGACCATTCTGGCTAACACAGTGAAACCCCATCTCTACTAAAAATACCAAAAAAATTAGCCGGGTGGGGTGGCGGGCATCTGTAGTCCCAGCTACTCGGGAGGCTGAGGCAGAAGAATGGCGTGAACCCGGGAGACAGAGCTTGCAGTCAGCTGAGATCGCGCCACTGCACTTCAGACTGGGTGACACAGCGAGACTCTGTCTCAAAAAAAAAAAAAAAGAGAGAGAATAGAATGTGACTATTCAGTTGCATTAAAATAAAGCCATATTCTGCAGTGTGTTTATAGTTTTATAGCTAGAAAAATAACATCCATCATCAGACTGGTAACATAAATAATATCCATTCATAATTATATACTATAAACCCTGGAAATTCCAGCTTTACCCCAATAAAATATCAACAAATATTTGGCGCCAGCGGCAGCATCAGTAGTCATCATTTTAGCCAGTTATTTAAAGGTTGAGCAAGTTGATACAAATGACACCACAACCCCAGTAAGTTTGAGATCCTTTTTTTGCACAAAATACAGGTGGTTTTAACAAAAAACAAAAACAAAAAACTCTGCTTTTGTGTGAAAGAATATGAAACATGACAGCACAAGCTGAGACCTACATCAAAATGAATTTGACACCATGCACCTGAGAGCAGCCAGGCTCTCACCCAGGCCCAGGGAACAAGGCTTTGCTCCAATGGCAAAGATGAAGACAGAGGCAGCCAGTCACCTTGGTGAAAACTAGCAGAGGGCCATTTTTATCCATCTCAACAATTGAGGAAACTGAGATTTACAGGTGGGTAATGATTTGCTCGAAGGTACACAGTTCATACATAAGGCAGACAGGGTTGGACCTAAAATCAAGCAACATTCTGACCCACAACTCCTAGAAAAGCAATCCCAGGCTCCAAGGTTCAGAAAACAGACTGTTAGCAAAGTGCTAACAAATGAGCTTTATATTTATTTCCAAGATGCAGAGTTCAGGGATACTAGAGGAAGGCAGTGGCCGGAATCAACATATCACGAAGATGAAAGAAAAAGCTCCATCAGCAAGTGATGCCTATTTGTTTGGTTTCATCCCCCCTCCTTTGCTGCTCAACATCTCTCCGCCTCATCTCACCCTCACTGGCACTGCCCCTACACGCATCTGGATATCAACTCTGGAAGTTAAAAACAGGACCTATTAATGGTACAAAAGGTTCAATGTGCAGAAAGGTCCAGCTAGTCCAGTACTCACTGTCTATTCAGAGCTAAACAAAAGACTTTGTTGATGTTCCTTTCCAGCAATATAGTTCTTGACCCTTTCACTAAAATTGCAATCAGCAGGGAAAAGAAATCCCAGCAATGGTAATGGCTGTTATGATTAGTTTTATTAATTATCAACTGCCAGAAAGGATGTTGGGGGAATAGAGTCCTCTGATGCATCTACTAGGGTCAATATAGACAAACAGCAACCCCCTTCCTTGAGGCCTCCAGGGTGACAATCATGATGAGTCTGCAGCCTAATTATTCCCTCAACCAATATTTGTATTCATTGTGCAAAATCATTGTTCTCACTCTGCCTTTGGTGACCTCAAATAATAAGGGAAAAAAAGAGTTGAAATTCAATTACCCAGATGTTCCTCCATCATATATGACCCAATATTGGATTATTTGCTGGCTATCTTGTTTCTAGCTTATCTACAAAGCTGACGGGGTAGGCTTTAGCCTGTATGTCAGTCACAGGAACAAAGAGGGAAAAGTCAGAGGCAGTATGGTCTAAGAAGATTGTTCTCACCCCCGGCTGCAAAGTAGAGAAAGAGAGGGGGAGAGACATTGAGCATTGAAGAAGGAAGGAAGGGAGGCAGACAGGGAGAAAAGAATTTATTTCTAGGCTCCTGATTCCAGATTGGGCCAGTGCATTTGGTATTTCCTAAGAGAATCCTGGGTGATTCTAATATAACCCCAGGATTGAGAACCACGGAAAGGGAATAACTAAAGTAGAGTATTAGAAACCAAGAAAATGTGATGGCATGACTTGGGGTTCGTCATTTATCAATGACTTAACCTCTCTAAGAATGATGTTGTATAATATATAAATAATGTATTAGTTACAATATATATCTGCAGTAAAAGGTGACAAGTCTTAAGCACCATTAAAGGAATGAATTGAATCTTGGAAAACCTCATTGTGAGGAATAAATTTCACTGCTACCTGAGGGCAAAGAGTGACCAGGGGGAGGCTTTTAGAGGGATGTGGCGATTTCAGCTATGAATGAGAATATTCATATGAATAGTAAACCCAATTGAAATGATTGTGAATTTCAAAGGTCACAAATATAAGTATTAAAAATCCAATTTTGTGTATATTGTTCTTAATACTGAACTTAGTTTCTGTCTCAAACGTCTATTTTTCTACCAAGTAATAGCAATTTTATCTAGTGATTTCCAGCTGCATTCAGTCTGTTCTGAATAAATGTCATCAAATTAGGTTTGAGATTAGGCAGTTCAGGGTTTTTAGCCCCGTCAGGGCTGGGTTGGGGCAGGGGTTTATGGAGCATCAGGCACTGGCAGGGTGAGTAGCATGCCCATGGCCATCCTTTGACCTCCATGGTCTTCTGCCATCCTGCTGCAGCAAGTGTCGATGTCCACAGTCCCGCTAGGACCTCAGTTATCAGGTCCCTGCTGGAGGTCACTCTGATTCTTTCCCATTGAGGCTCCTTAAGGCTGCTAGCCCTTTCTAGGCTGCTTTCTTGCCCTTGCCCCATGGAAACATTCCGATGCTCCCTCATTCCACTCTGGGACATGATAAAGACTCAGAGTGCTGCCCCAGTCCCTCTCATTCCTACACATAGCACATTACCCTTTCCACAAATGGCTGCCCCTGATCTCTGAGAGTAGACAAATTCTGGATCCTTTTTCATTTTCCTAGGCTTCTCCCAAGGATTGAGGGCAGGTTCTCTCTGTCTACAAATTTTCTCCCCAAACTTGCTGAAGCTTCTGTCAATCCCTTCCCCAAATAGGAGATGAAACCCACAAGGGGAATCCCAACCCATTTGCTAAAGTCAGGACTTTTCAGCTCTATCAAATCACTTTTCTACTGGTTACTTAAAAACATTGGTTTAAAACAGGGTCCAGAGTATAAACCATGTGGGCCATGATATTCCCGTCCTATGACCCCGCAGCCATCAAAACCTTAGCTGTGGTCACATTTATTCTGAGTGCCCTCCTCCCAGTTCCAGCCCTTAGCTACCTTCTAGGGATAAAGCAGTCTTCTTATCAGTTAGCTCCAAATCTGCTACTTAGGGCATAAACTTTGGCTTTTGATGCTTAAGAAACAGAAACAAAATGAAATAATCAACAAAAACAAAAAGCAGGTTCTGACTATACAGAAACACACACACTTCACTTTCAAATATTTATTGTCTCTGCCCTGGGCTTTAAAAATCAGTTTTTAAATTCAAAGACAAGCATTAACTCACTTCCTTCTCTCTGCATTAACCATTAATCCTACCCACAGGACAAGAGTGGTGGGGGGAGGCAAGTGTTATAAGGTGTTTTCTCATTTATTTAAAAAAAGGCAAAAGGGGTTAATATCATATTTAAAATATTATCTGCTATGCAACAAAAACCAAGTAGTAGAAAGGAGAAAAAAAAATGATCTAATATTTAGAAGTTTCCTCTGGTTCATATCCTCGGTTCAACATTAATATAATCCACTTACTCAACAAAACATGATGGTGAGATGGGAAAGCTGCTTTTTTATGTTGAGTATCGACCAAGTTGCATTTACCTACACCCACTCTGATACTCATTCCAACATCCCTGATATTCAGAATATTGAGTTATGCAAAGATCTAAGTCCTGATGTCCCCAGTGACTATTCCTGAAGACATTTCTATCTCTCTTATTTAAAGGCTTGTCTTTCATGATTAAATAATCAGCTCATTGGTAGCAACGAGTGCCTTTCCCCTGAGATGTTGTAGAATAGTTTCATGCATTGGTTAGGAGGCCAGGATAATTTTGTTCAGGGTAGAAAAGAGCACCACATGGTTGAGCTATGACAGAACAAGTGTTTGCTAATTTTCTGTTGGGGGATTTTCAGTTTTCCACTTGAGTTGCTGCCGCCGAAATGAGAATTTTTACATTTAGAATATGCCATAATTTATGCAGGAGACATTCAGTAATGACTCCAGCTAAAGCCAACTGTAAAATTAGCCAAACATCTTTTGGTCCAAAAGTGAATGCTCAAAACAATTGCTAATTGAGCTGTTTGGATCTTCAGTTTTCCCCTTCAGGGACAGAAGCCCTCAGTAAAATAGATCCACAGGAAATTGCAGGCATTTGTCAGGCATACAGTCTAACATAAGACTTTCCATTTTGTCTTGCTTCAGAATCAGTATTAAATGCCAAGGAGGAGGACTTGGGAGATGTGGCATACAAAAGGGAAGAGGCAAAAACCTGCCAGGAATAGTAAAGAAACCCACACCTGCCCACACTATGCCTCCTCAACTCAAACCATCTCCATCTGGGAGGCATCCATTTGTCTGTTCAAAACTAAAAAAAAAAAAAGGAAATGAAACCCACAAGGGGAATCCCAACCCATTTGCTAAAGTCAGGACTTTTCAGCTCTATCAAATCACTTTTCTATTGGTTACTTAAAAACGTTGGTTTAAAAAAGGGTCCAGAGTATAAACCATGTGGGCCATGATATTCCCCTCCTATGACCCTGCAGCCATCAAAACCTAATTACGTCATACTTTTTCACTGGGTCCAGACCTGCCCCACAAGGCTGAAAAGTGTTTGTAATCAAACAGAATTATTGCAACAAATTAAAGATGTAATAATTTGCCATCCTGGATGTACGGATATAACAATGCATTGTGAATTGGAACTAAATTCAAGACCCTACTGCCATTAACTGTTTTGAACCCTTTACCTGTGTCTCTATATTAACTCAGTTTAAAAGACAGGAGAGAGGAACTTCTGTTCCTGAGATAATGGAGTGACCATTTGGGGACTTGCCTTTCCACCATAATAACTATCAAACTGAAAAAACAATAGGAGACAACTGCTTTCAGGAGTTGAACAACAGGCAGACAAGTACTGTAATCATTCAGAGAAAGGAAACGCAAGAAGTAAACCTCTTTCTCCTTGTTGTTTTGGGAATAGTTTCAGAACCAGGGTACAGGGGGTATAATCAAAGTAGAGCATGGGCTTTTCACCGATATAAGGAAGTTTGGATAAGATTAAACACCTGTAATTTGTGAGGAAATAAATCCAGACAGCATGAAGCTGAACAAAAGAGGCCCACAGGTCTGTGTGGGGGTTCTCGTCAAATTCTTATCCCTGAACGTGGTTATAATGCAATTACCATCAGTTTTCAGCTTGTACCCAAATACTGAACCATCCCATCCATATACCAAACTCAAGGTATTTCTTCTTTCTTCAGCTGGAATCATGAGACCCTTCCGTATAATCATACATGTGAGGAAACAGTGGTGCATTAGTACAAATTACACATGTCCCTTTGGTCCTGCTCAAGCCCAATACTGGATTTACCATTTCCGTCTTAGGAGTGAATGCGGCTAGGCCTTTCTGAATTATGGCCTGGCATGTCCAACAGAACCAAACTTAATTCCACACACGGGTCACTCAGTGCCCCAAGGCCTAGTGTTACTTGTCTGTCAGGAAGCTGTTCTTCAAAAGGCATATAATTCTTTGTTGAGAATGACATCACCTTTCCCCCACTCTGCCAGAGGCCCGCATTGTGTCTCTCTTACAGGGTCTTGCCATAAATTCTACAATGAATCTTTAATTACCACCAACACCTCCAAGAACATGGGGTAGGCTGGACCAAATGGCCCAAGTAGTATGACTGCTTGTACTGCAGCCTGGGTCTGTGGTGGAGTTCTTTCTTGCTCTGGGCACTACTCAAAGCTTGAGACCAGCAGGGCACGGTAGTTCATGCCTGTAATCCCAGCACTTTAGGAGGCCGAGGCAGATGGATCTTCTGAGGTCAGGAGTTTGAGACCAGCCTGCCCAACACGGCCAAACCCCCATCTCTACTAAAAATACAATAATTAGTTGGGTGTGGTGATGAGCACCTGTAATCCCAGCTACTCTGAAAGCTGAGGCAGGAAAATTGCTTGAACCTGGGAGGTGGAGGTTGCAGTGAGCTGAGATCACACCACTGCACTCCATCCTGGGTGAAAGAGCGAGACTCCATCTCAAAAACAAACAAAGCTTGAAACCTTGCATATTACCCACTGTAAGGGCTGGAGCTGCATTCATAGGTGTGGAATCTATTACCTTCAGAAGTCAGAAAGGCCTCTTTGTGGCACGGGATACAAAGCATAACAATGATCCTTTTACATTGAAAGAGATATTCTAGCACCTCCTGAAACTCTAAAAACGTCATTGCATTGGCAGGTCCTTGAATCTTCATAGCATTTATCCCCTAATCTCTGCAGAGGAGAGCCATCACTGAACTTAGTCTTGGGCACTTCACACTAATGCACTCCTAATGGTCTTCTTGAATGGTGGATCCTCAGGCCCTTCCTCAGATCATAACACTTTTCTCATCTTCTGGCCTCACTTTATGTATCAATTGCAGCATTACTACTTTCCTCAACCCCTTTATTCCTTCCTCTACCTTTTTCTAGAACAATTCAGATATTTTCACTTTGCTGGTCATTAGCAATTTCTTTTTCCGGGCTCCAGACTGCCACCCTAGCAGAGGGCTTACCCATTCATTCCCTGAGGTCCTTGTATAAGTGTTGAAGTCTGTGTCAATAAATTCAAATGCATCCAGTCTCACGCCCTGGCTTCTTTAGTCAAACATCCTAAATATCTAATACTAAGGGTATCCTCCTGGCTTCTGCCAGTACACACAAGCTAATTGTTACAACTCTTTCAAAGCATGGTTATTTTTCTTCCCTTACCAGCTGCAACACATTTGCATCCATGTTATGCTGTGATATATCTCTAATTACCAACATGTCTGCCATGAAAGTAGGTGGGGGCAACTCCTGTAGCCAAAATATATGTGACTCTAACAACTCAATAATCATGAGACAGATAACCCAATTTTTTAAAAAGGAAAGAGATTTGATCACTAACAAATGAAAATTACACAAACACTAATAATACATGAAAAGATGTTGAACATTATTAGTCATCAGGGAACTTAAAATTTAAACCATAATGAGACAGATACCATGTCACAACACTGAAAAGCTAAAATTGGGAAACCTGACAATACCAAATGTTGATAAGGATTTAGAGCAACTGGAGCTCTCATACATTGTTGGTGGAAGTATATAGTTATGCAACAACATTAGGAAACAGTTTCACTGGTTTTTTTTTACAAAAACACAGCTACCTGTTACCCAGCAATTCCACTTCAAAGTACATCCACAAAATATCTTATACAAGAAAATAGCAGCTTTATTCATAGTAGTTAAAACTGGCATCAGCCCAAATAGCCATCAAGAAGAAAATAAACATTGTCATATATTTATAAAATTAAATACTACCTAACAATAAAAATTAACTACTGATATGCTACATGATAAAAAATTGATCAAAAAAATGAGTGAAAACCACAGGCAAAAGTTTACGTATAATATTATTTAATTTTTATGAAAGTTAAGAACAGATCAGATGACATGACTGTATATCTAGAAAACCCCATCGTCTCAGCCCAAAATCTCCTTAAGCTGATAAGCAACTTCAGCAAAGTCTCAGGATACAAAATCAATGTGCAAAAATCACAAGCATTCTTATATACCAGTAACAGACAAACAGAGAGCCAAATCATGAGTGAACTCCCATTCACAATTTCTTCAAAGAGAATAAAATACCTAGGAATCCAACTTACAAGGGAGGTGAAGGACCTCTTCAAGGAGAACTACAAACCACTGCTCAATGAAATAAAAGAGGATACAAACAAATGGAAGAACATTCCATGCTCATGGGTTGGAAGAATCAATATTGTGAAAATGGCCATACTGCTCAAGGTAATTTATAGATTCAATGCCATCCCCATCAAGCTACCAATGACTTTCTTCACAGAATTGGAAAAAACTACTTTGAAGTTCATATGGAACCAAAAAAGAGCCTGCATCACCAAGTCAATCCTAAGCCAAAAGAACAAAGCTGGAAGCATCATGCTACCTGACTTCAAACTATACTACAAGGCTACAGTAACCAAAACAGCATGGTACTGGTACCAAAACAGAGATATAGACCAATGGAACAGAACAGAGCCCTCAGAAATAATGCTGCATATCTACAACTATCTCATCTTTGACAATCCTGACAAAAACAAGCAATGGGGAAAGGATTCCCTATTTAATAAATGGTGCTGGGAAAACTGGCTAGCCATATGTAGAAAGCTGAAACTGGATCCCTTCCTTACACCTTATACAAAAATTAATTCAAGATGGATTAAAGACTTAAATGTTAGATGTAAAACCATAAAAACCCTAGAAGAAAACCTAGGCAATACCATTCAGGACATAGGCATGGGCAAGGACTTCACGTCTAAAACACCAAAAGCAATGTCAACAAAAGCCAAAATTGACAAATGGGATCTAATTAAACTAAAGAGCTTCTGCACAGCAAAAGAAACTACCATCAGAGTGAACAGACAACCTACAGAATGGGAGAAAATTTTTGCAACCTACTCATCTGACAAAGGGCTAATATCCAGAATCTACAATGAACTCAAACAAATTTACAAGAAAAAAACAGACAACCCCATCAAAAAGTGGGCAAAGGACATGAACAGACACTTCTCAAAAGAAGACATTTATGCAGCCAAAAAATACATGAAAAAATGCCCATCATCACTGGCCATCAGAGAAATGCAAATCAAAACCACAATGAGATACCATCTCACACCAGTGAGAATGGTGATCATTAAAAAGTCAGGAAACAACAGGTATTGGAGAGGATGTGGAGAAATAGGAACACTTTTACACTGTTGGTGGGACTGTAAACTAGTTCAACCATTGTGGAAGTCAGTGTGGCCATTCCTCAGAGATCTAGAACTAGAAATACCATTTGACCCAGCCATCCCATTATTGGGTATATACCCAAAGGGTTATAAATCATGCTGCTATAAAGACACATGCACATGTATGTTTATTGTGGCACTATTCACAATAGCAAAGACTTGGAACCAACCCAAATGTCCAACAACGATAGACTGGATTAAGAAAATGTGGCACATATACACCATGGAATACTATGCAGCCATAAAAAATGATGAGTTCATGTCCTTTGTAGGGACATGGCTGAACTGGAAAACATCATTCTCAGCAAACTATCGCAAGGACAAAAAACCAAACACCACATGTTCTCACTCATAGGTGGGAATTGAACAATGAGAACACATGGACACAGGAAGGGGAACATCACACACCGGGGCCTGTTGTGGGGTAGGGGGCGGGGGAGGGGATAGCATTAGGAGATATACCTAACGCTAAATGACAAGTTAATGGGTGCAGCACAGAAACATGGCACATGTATACATATGTAACAAACCTACACATTGTGCACATGTACCCTAAAACTTAAAACATAATAATAAAATAAAATTTAAAAATTAAATTTAATTTAAAAAAAAGAACAGAGAAAATCAACCTTTTCTTAATGATTAGAAAAACCAGAACAGTGAGAAAAATCAGAACAATGATTAACTTTAGGGGAGGTAGATTAACTATAAGAGAATAAGACAGAACTTTCTTATTGGAAATATTTGTTAAATTTGGATGGGAGTTACTGGGATGTATATATTTGCTTTACAAATGCATTTGTAATATGCATTTGTTTTAAAATGTATGCAACTGTATGGATGTGTACATTTGTTATGGACACTTAAGGTATTTTGCATATGCACTTAAGATTCTACTTTTCACCATATGAACATTTTATTTCAAAAAAATTGAAGATAGAGTTTTTTTATGTTTTTTTTGCTTTTCTACATTATATACTTTCAATGTAGGAATTAGCAGGGCTGTAGATATGAAAGATTTTACTTATTTGGAGTAAAATGAAGTTTGTTTTGCCTTTCTTTATAATTATCAAGTATAAGCAGTCAGGTTCAAGTTTATCTCATTCATTTATTCTGACTTCATATAATTAATCTTTTTTGTACTACTATATAATCTGGTTTGGCTATGTCCCCACCCAAATCTCAGCTTGAATCACAGTTCCCATAATCCCCATGTATCACAGGAAGGACCAGGTGAAAGGTAATTGAATCACAGGGACGGTTACCCCATGCTGCTGTTCTCATGATAGTGAGTGAGTGCTCATGAGATCTGATGGTTTTATAAAGGGCTTTCCCCCCTTCACTCTGCACTTCTCCTTCCTACCACCATGTGAAGAAGGACGTGTTTGCTTCCCCTTGCCCCATGACTGTAAGTTTCCTGAGGCCTCCCTAGCCATGCTGAACTGTGAGTCTATTAAACCTCTTTCCTTTATAAATCATCCACTCTTGGATATGTCTTTATTAGCAGCATGAGAATGGACTAATACACTATATGTCAAGTAGTATACAAAAATAATAGTTGATACTGATATATCATGGCTTACCATGTATTACATAGGCAGAATTGTAAATGTTTCACAGAGAGTAACTTATTCAATCTTCACGAGTGACATAATAATTATTATTGTCCCCAATTTAGATAGGAGAAAACCAAGGCAAAGAAGGTATGTCAATTAGTTGATTTCACATAATCCATAACTGTGAGAATTCAAACCCAAGTTCTGTCCTCTTAATCATTATACTATGTTCCTCTAAAAGATGTATGGCAAATGGATTTGGGAATATTAAAGTATCTAGGTTGCAAGATTCCTTTAGAGATCACAAAAGTTTTAATTATTTAAGAAGACATAACTTTTGCTGTCTCTTCTCATATTTCCATAAGTCAGTCTCATATTTCCATGATGTCTTTTCTCATATTTCCTTGTTCCTCTAGAGCTGGAAAAGACAAGTTTCTATAAGTGGCCAGGGACCATAAGACTACTACTTAACAACATCAACTGGCTCTGACTGAGCAGCATGGAGAGAAATGCAGGAGACTGGAAAGCAGAAGAGTAGAGATCTAATCTTGTCTCTGACTAGGTCTGGTTTTCTGAGTAAAACCCAAAATTGCTAGGTTTGAACTTTGCAAAAATTATCTCCAAGATATGCCTAAATCTAACATTTTATAGCTTGAAGATATTCTTCTCTAGATAGTTCCAATATAACTAATCTACTATCACTCCATATTTCTGCAATTATGAAGAGTTTTAAAGAGAAATGTCAACTATTTCAATTATTTCAATATGTGGTGACACCAAAGCAAAAAAAAAGAAAAAAGTGCAGATACAGTGAGAGATTCTTAAGCTTGAATTTCCAAATATTAAAAGATATGTATATTCCATAACATAGTATTGGGGAAAATAGTTTATCTCAGAAAACAAATATATTAGAGGTAGATTAAAAGCTAAACTTAAAAATAAAGGTTCAAACTGAAATGCTCATAAGGGGTAGAACATTAAATATAGGCCTGTGACATCAGCCTGGCATAAAAACAAGTAGGTGCTCAGATGCTTATATTATACTTGAGCATAATAAGTAGTTAGTTGCATGGCTGCATTGCCTTTTCATATATTTTGTAGCATAATATACCATAGCAAAATCTGTTTAGTGAATCCTGAAATGAAGTATGAAAGCATTAGAATAAAATATAGAAAATGCATATACATGTATTTATGCAGCTTTTTATTTATATTTATATGGGTGTATACACACAACACACACACACACATACACACACTTGCGCACTCACAAAACCTTAAGGTAGGTTGGGCTATTTTAAACAGTAGACAAAACAGAATGTCAGAAAAAGAGTTATTAATAAACTTGAATCTCAACATTTAAAATCTCTAAACAAAAAGATTATAAACAGAATTAAATGGCAAGTGATAAATGAGGAAATATTTACAGTATTTATAGCAAGCCAAGGATTAACATCCAGAATATATAAATAGCTTCAAAAATCAATAAGCAAAAGATAAACGCAGGAGGAAAGGATGTGCAAATCCTACAAATAACTCAAGAAGAACTGAAAATAGCAAATAAATATATTGGAAAGACAATCTCATTAGTACTCAGGGAAATGTAAATTAAAACTATAATGGAGCATTTTTAATCAAAAAAGATTGGCAAAAATTATACAGGTTGATAATAAGTGTCAGAGAATGGATAA
Organism: Nomascus leucogenys; assembly: GCF_006542625.1. Taxonomy (NCBI): domain Eukaryota; kingdom Metazoa; phylum Chordata; class Mammalia; order Primates; family Hylobatidae; genus Nomascus; species Nomascus leucogenys. The sequence continues at coordinate 102,683,087 of NC_044395.1, forward strand.
GGAAGTATTTACCTTCATACTTTGCTGTTGAAAATATAAACTTGACTCAGCATTTGTTGGAGTACATTTTAGCAATATTTATTTAAAAATTAAATAAACATACCAGTTATTCTACTTCTGGTATCTACAAAAGAAAGGAGGGAAGTAAGGAAGAATAGAGACAATGAGGGAGGAGGAAAAGAAACAAAGAAAACCAGATATGTATAAAAGGAAATACATGCTAAGACAGTCATTGCAGCATTGAAAAATAGCAATTATTAGTATAAAATCTGTGTGACTGGTATAATTCTAAACAGTTTATGTTATTAACTTCAATACAAAAATGGCTATTTTTTACTTCAAGAAACTAACCGTGGTAAGTAATTTGCCCAAAGTAACTCAGCCAGTAAGTAATGGAACTGGCTCGATTCTTTATTTTATTTTATTATTTTATTTTATTTTATTTTAATTTAATTTTTGAGATAAGGTCTCGCTCTGTTGCCAAGGCTAGAATGCAGTGGCACAATCATGGCTTACTGCAGTCTCGAACTCCAAGCTCAAATCATCCTCCCAAGTAGCTGGGACTACAGGCATGTGACACCATGCTCAGCTACTTTTTCAATTTTTTTTAGAGACAAGGTCTCACTAAATTGCCCAGACTGGTCTTGAACTCCTGCACTCAAGTGATCCTTCTGCCTTGGCCTCCCAAAGTGCTAGGATTATGTATGTGAGCCATTGTGCCTTGTGCTGGCTCTATTCTTAATAGCTACATAGAGCTGCCTCTGAATGTCCATAATAGGAAAATACTAGAGAGAGTCTCAATGTCCACCAACAGAGGTGTACTTAAATTATAGAACACATATACTGTGGAGTATGTAAATTTTAAATGTATTAAGTAAAATTATGATTTGTAAAATAAAATGATAAAGTATGACATATTTGTAGGTATAAATTTCACAGAATTAAAGTATATATTTCTACAGACATACACACATATACATACATACACACGCAGGAGCAGAATAACCTAAAGGTATGTAACAAAATGATAACCGTAGCTGTCTTGGGAAAGAAGACGGACCTTTCTGATGATGTTCAAAAGTAACTTTCATTTATCTATATTGCTTGAATCTCTTTTTACCAAAATATGTTCACAAATTCCAAGTTCATTTAAAACATGTTTAAAGACTTATTATCTATTTGGATGAGTTATCTGAGCAGGTTTCAGGATTTCCCGTACTGATCTTTAATGAAATTCTTGACTGAAATTTATACTTTAAAAAAAAACTTCACTTCACTATACCACTTAATAACACATAGTTTCTTACATATATTCTAAACAACTCCAGCATTCTGATACACCGAAAACATGTTACAGGGACAAGGAGCCAGCAGCATTGATAATCTAGGAGTGCCACATGCCAGGCTAAGGGTGTTTTCTGAAAAGAGTTACTACTCTATCCAGTATCACCTCTGGATAGTACAGGTCCAATCAGTCTTTGCAGAAACACACAGGATCAAAATTTTGGCTTCTTATCTTGGCAGGATCCAAATCCGAATTTGGTCAACCCCACTTACAAAAACAGAGGCCTAGGGCTTCAGACTAAGAAAAAAGCCTTAGTGTTTTGGGGGGGCATTGTTATAACACTTAGGGCATATTCATGAGGGTCATTAGGAAAAGGCAAAATGCCAAGATCCTATTTCTCCACAAATCAAACCAAAAGCCCTAACTAAGAGAAAACGCAGACAAATGGAAAAGAGAACACATCTGAATCATTCCACTGATGAAGAAAATTCACATCACCTCATTCGCTGAAGTTTCATATTGACAAATACTATATTACACAAAATGAGCTACAGGACAGTTTGTCCAGTTTGTTTGTCAGGTTTTCTTCTAGAACTTTATGTGTCAACTCCGAACCTAAAAATATAATTAAATATGCATAAATATGTTGAGTAGCTCCAGTTTACTAAGTATCTTGCATATGTCAACGTTGTAATAATCACATATACAGGCATTTCTAATCTTTGAATTCTTACAACTTTATAAAATAGTATCTTTGTCTTAATTTGACAAAGAAATTGAGCTCACTAGGACCTATTTATTAATCAAAACTAATCTGTTGATTTACTCATCTTTTAGGCATTATATTGAACACTTCACAAAGGTATTTACAGTAAGCATGGATTTCACTTCACAATACTATAGTGAAAATTGTCCTATGTCTTTATTTATTTTAAATGAATTAAATTTGCTTTACTAAGGGAACATTCCATTTCAGTTGGAAGAGAAAAGAGGAATGACGGAATCCTTCACTTTTCTCATCATACATGAGAATCTGGAGGTGCTTATATTGTACAGACTCTGGAGAAATCCCTGTGGTCTTCAACTGACAGCAGCCACTGTGTACTTATGTGCCCATGCTTGCACAGTTCCCTGATGGTGGGTAATATCTGTGCTCTTGTTTCAAACTTCAACACAGAAGTCATTGTCAAAGCCAAGGAGCTGACAGTCATGATGCCATCCTCGCTAGCTGTGCCACAGAGCTCACTTGGTGAACACAGCTATTGCCCTGGGGCACTGCAGGAATGCAGGAATAATTTCTCACCCCTCCCCTTCTCAAAGAAACTACCAATTTGTAACCTTTCCCTGGTTTGAGAAGAAGCTCCTTAAACCAACTCTGGTCGGTATCTCTGTCTTTCATATCTGCTGTTTCTCTTGACTTCTCCAACTAAAAAAAAAAGGGGGGGTTCTTCTAACCTCCTAAAGCATCAGCTCTGGCTACATTTGGTGGTTAACAAGGGGGACCCACCCAGACATTTGTTTGCAGGCTGAACTGTCCTCCAGTATCCAAAACTGAGTTAAACTCTTAAGTCCAAGCTAGAAAGGACTTGAGACTTTATAAAGCATAACTTCCTCCTCAAAGCATGAACCACCTTATAATAATGCCAATTAAAAAAAAATCCTCAGCCTTCCCTATAAGAGGATTTTCAAATAGGGCTTCTAATGAATCGGTTAGTATCATGGAAGCCTCCTTTTTGTACTGAGTATAGAGAACTCCACGGTTATTCTTGAACATGAAAACCTCACTGTGTGCCTTTGCCATGTTCCTGGAAAGTTGCACGCCTACCTATCACCCGCTTACCACCTGCTCACAAATCTAAAAAAGGAAAAGGAAAAAATAAGGCATAAGGCAAAGGAGTATCAAGTGAAAAGACAATTTCAGCACAAAAGCATTCTGAATAAAATTACTAAATGTTTTTTTTCTCTAGCAAAGTCTAACCTTAAAACCCATTCTCAGTAACTCCCTAAGATGATGATGAAAACAGATGCTCTCCCTGGCTGTTGCTGTCTTACATTTGCATACTCACTCTCTTTCTTCCAGTACTTTAAGAATCATGTCCAAAACTATTACCCACTTTAGTATATTTTAACGGACGCACTGGTCACATTTTCATCACTTTTGGGGCACATTAGAGAATGTAGAACATCACACATTATGGATTATCTTAGAAATGTGTTCAAGCTCTAGCAAAAAAGTAAAGAAGCATTTGCTGAGTGATGCTAAGCTCCAAAATGATGCTGATTTTTCAACTGGAGGTCCCAGGCCATGTAACTGGATCAGTGGATAGATTCTGAGCTATGGTTTTACTTTTTCACCATTTGGGAAAAGGGCCCTTGTATTAGTCTGTTCTCGTGCTACTAATAAAGACATACCGGAGACTGGGTAATTTATAAAGGAAAGAGGTTTAATGGAATCACAGTTCCACATAGCTGGGGAGGCCTCACAATCATGGAAGAAGGCAAAGGAGAAGCAAAGGCACGTCTTACAAGGTGGCAGGCAAGAAAGTGTGCAGGGGAACTCCCCTTTATAAGACCATCAGATCTCATGAGACTTATGCACTACCACAACAACAGTATAGAGGAAATCACCCCTGTGCTTCAATTATTTCCACCGGGCCCTGCCCTTGACATGTGGGGATTACTACAACTTGCAATGAGATTTGGGAGGGGACACAGCCAAACCATATCAGCCATTATTTTAGGATTATACTGTAAAGAATATTAAAAGATATTTGATAAGCTGAAGATAATTATATGTAAACTTTGTGTTAAATTAAGCAATATTGTAAATATGCTATGGAGATTATTTAAGGGAATGTCTTAGAAATATTATTACATTTCTTGTAAATACTTTTACATTACTAAGAATTCATCTTTGATATGAATAAATTCTCCCTATTTTAGCACATTGTATGTTTTGCTGCTTCACAGATCAGAATTTGATGACATGCTTCTCACTGGGGCAACTGAGCCTAGTGTGGGAAACAAGTTTTCTAAAACCTGTAACCAGCAGAGAGGGAGGACTTGAGAATAGGTTTGTTTATCCAAGAGCTTAGAGCTCACAGGGGTGGTGAATGTCATCTACAAGTGGCATTTACAACTCACCTACCTGAATAGGGATGCTTTTATTACTACAGGTTGAATATCCCTCATCCAAAATGCTTGAGACCAGAAGTGTTTCAGATTTCAGACGTTTTCAGATTTTGGACTATTTGCCAGTTGAACATATCAAATTTGAATATCCAAAATTTGAAATGCTCCAACGAGTATTTTCTTTGAATGTCATGTCAGCACTCAAAAAGTTTTGGACTTTGGGGCATTTTCAGATTTGGGATCAGCTCCCCACTTTCTTGGTGCTTCAAAGAAAATAGACCTGGTCCTTCTCTTTCTAAAGGGTTTCCGGGTGAAAACTGCCTAGACAAACACAGCTATTTCCCTGGGGCAATAAATTAAATTAAATATATTTTAAATTCAATACATTTACTTTGATTCAATACATATTTGTTTCCCCTACTACAGGTAAGATATTCCACAGTGAAATTAGGATTCTTCAGTGCATTAGGCAGACATAGTAGCTGTCATCACCAGAGTGAGAAAGAGAAAACAAAAATATATCTAAGTTAACACATAAAGGTCTTGGGTTCATTGGGGACACAAAGATGAATATGACACAGTGCATACCCTCAAAGGCTTCTTACTCTAGGGAGGGAGGCAGATTTGTAAACAGGTAATTATCATACAACACTGTGTTGTAATAAGTACTTAACTGCCTCATTGAAACCTACAACTTTAATTACTTGAGCTAACGGGCCAAGGACTCTTACTGTTGTGGAATGGAAATGACAATACATGATCTACAACTTCCTCAGTGCTGACTTCCCACCCATTCCTGATCAGCCGGAAAGGCATTTTCTCTTTTCCAAATGACACGTCTCATGTCACATGTGGACAAAAAAGCTTTTGTTAAGAGAAGTCAGGAAGTTGATGATTTGTTTTGGTTTGTTGTGGGTTTTTTGTTTTGCTTTGTTTTATTTTTACAGTAGAAAGAGTCATTAATATGCCACTCCAAAGACAGAAAATAATAGATCCATTTCTTCTAATGGAGAGACAGTGTACAGTTTAAAGATGGTTTATTAGCTTCCAGCTTATGATACACAGGAACTATTTGGGTACATAACTCAGCTCACCAGTCCAGAGCCAGCTCCATAAACCTTAGCCGCACTTTTCCCCACCTTTTGACTAAATAGAAAGTTACTGTACAGTTACAGCCCTGTTATATATGATGTTAATAAATGTGCCACAATGACTGTCCGCTCTTTTAAGTAACTCTGCTAACCTGGACACATTATCTGAGATTTATATTGCTGCATAAAGTCTGAGGGGAACACAGGAAAATGGCTCTATAGATAGAATCAGACTGGCTATCTCTCTACATTTCAGAAATGGCAGGAGGAGAGATGTTCAGGGGCACTTGTAGAGGATGAGAGAGGGCAAAAATAGCGAAAAGGGAAGCTTTTGAGAACAATTTCTGCAGTTTTGCCAATGTGACTGATTCTGAATGAGGCTTTGGTTGTAAAATTCCTTTCTTGTCTTGATGAAGAAAACAGTCTCTGGTGAAACTTAGGGTATTACACCCTTTTCCAAGTCTCTAACACCTTGAACTTCCAGTTAGTAAACTGAAACCTAGTATTAAGTCATTTAATATTTATTACATGAATGAATAACAACAACTCAACCGCAAACCCCTGGAAGTCAGAGAATTTGTCTATGCTCACTGCTCTATCTGTTGCATCCATAAGGGTGCCCAGTAGATAACAAGTGTGCAATAATTATTTATTTTATGAACAGATTATATAAATAACAATATCACTTACTACTCACTGGTACTGTATAGACTATAATCCAACCCTACATCTGATCCTGAAAGATGACAGACTCAATATTTCATTGCCGTTTCACAAGGAAAGAGGTCAAGGTAAAAATAAGAGAGTTGATCTGGATAAATCTAAATAATAAATCATTAAACTAGGGAGAAACAGATGTCTGAAATTCCACAATGGGAATAAACAGGCTGGTGGCAGGCATATTTGAGAGTGAGATGGCCATGTGGAGCTGGCCTTACTTCAGCTGCAGGGGAAAAGCCAAGAACTTTGAAATTGCACAATATCCTTCCAACTTATAGCCTGAAGCCATATCATGTAAACAGAAGTTAGTGATGTTGGACCACCTTTAAACTATATTCCCTCTAGTGGAAGCCACAATGAGTGCTTATCTTCCAAAGGTTTACTCTGTCCCATTCTGCCCATCTGATGCTGCTGCTTTCATGCTACCACAATCTCCTCACCACAGTCCCCATATGTCCTCAGTGTTGTTTCTAAAACTTACAATGCAATGGAAAAAAGACCCATATGCAAAGGGTACTCATACTTTTAAAATCTAGTCAAATATGGCTATCAATATTATCAATGCCTTTCACAGCTTGAAATATATGACGAATGCTAACTCAAATTTAAAGCTATTCATCTTACTCTCCCAGATTTTTCTTACTAGTTGCCTACAAAATTAGCCCTTGGAGTTTGCAAACACTTGTGATAAAGTCTGTTTCTGTTGCTCGCTTCAGGCTCAACAAGTACCTCTGTTCACTTCTAATGTCCTTATGGCTTTTCTCCCCACTTCACATCTTCCTCTTATTGCTATTCTGGTTTTCAGGACACCTTCCCTAAAGCACACCAAGTAGACTCAACTCAAGAGTCTGACTTTATTGCAAACTTCAATACCTTTCTTTATGATACATTCTAGCATCTTGTATCAGTCAGTTTTTGTTGCATAACAAACCATCCCAAAACATAGTTGTTTAAACAATGATTATTTAATTTCTTATGATTATCTGGGTTGCCAATTTGGACTGGACTAAACTGTGACAACTCATCTCTGCTCAATATATCAGCTGGGCTCACTGAAACATCTAAGCACCTCAACCAGAAAGCTGGGATGGCTGGGACATCTGGGCACTATCTCTACATACTGTCTCCTTGTCCATCTGGGTAGCTCAAGCTTATACACATGATCACAGAAAGATGTTCTGCACAAGAATGGGTGCGCAAAACCTCATTTATTTGGGATTGGAAATTGTACAACATCCTTTCTGTCACATTTTATTAGTTCAAAGAAGTCAGCATTTCTGTGGGATCGGTGGTGATATCTCCTTTATCATTTTTTATTGCATCTATTTAATTTTTCTCTCTTTTCTTCTTTATTAGTTTTGCTAGCGGTCTATGAATTTTGTTGATCCTTCCAAAAAACCAGCTCCTGGATTCATTAATTTTCTGAAGGGTTTTTTGTGTCTCTATTTCCTTCAGTTCTGCTCTGATTTTAGTTATTTCTGGCCTTCTGCTAGCTTCTGAATGTGTTTGCTCTTGCTTTCCTAGTTCTTCTAATTGTGTTGTTAGGGTGTCAATTTTGGATCTTTCCTGCTTTCTCTTGTGGGCATTTAGTGCTACAAATTTGCCTCTACACACTGCTTTGAACGTGTCCCAGAGATTCTGGTATGTTGTGTCTTTGTTCTCGTTGGTTTCAAAGAACATCTTTATTTCTGCCTTCATTTCGTTATGTACCCAGTAGTCACTCAGGAGCAGGTTGTTCAGTTTCCATGTAGTTGAGCGGTTTTGAGTGAGTTTCTTAATCCTGAGTTCTAGTTTGATTGCACTGTGGTCTGAGAGACAGTTTGTTATAATTTCTGTTCTTTTACATTTGCTGAGGAGAGCTTTACTTCCAACTATGTGGTCAATTTTGGAATAGGTGTGGTGTAGTGCTGAAAAAAATGTATATTCTGTTGATTTGGGGTGGAGAGTTCTGTAGATGTCTATTAGGTCCGCTTGGTGCAGAGCTGAGTTCAATTCCTGGGTATCCTTGTTAACTTTCTGTCTCATTGATCTGTCTAATGTTGACAGTGGGGTGTTAAAGTCTCCCATTATTATTGTGTGGGAGTCTAAGTCTCTTTGTAGGTCTCTAAGGACTTGCTTTATGAATCTGGGTGCTCCTGTGTTGGGTGCATATATATTTAGGATAGTTAGCTCTTCTTGTTGAATTGATCCCTTTACCATTAGGTAATGGCCTTCTTTGTCTCTTTTGATCTTTGTTGGTTTAAAGTCTGTTTTATCAGAGACTAGGATTGCAACCCCTACCTTTTTTTGTTTTCCATTTGCATGGCAGATCTTCCTCCATCCTTTTATTTTGAGCCTATGTGTGTCTCTGCACATGAGATGGGTTTCCTGAATATAGCACACTGATGGGTCTTGACTGTTTATCCAATTTGCCAGTCTGTGTCTTTTAATTGGAGCATTTAGTCCATTTACATTTAAAGTTAATATTGTTATGTGTGAATTTGTCCCTGTCATTATGATGTTAGCTGTTTATTTTGTTCGTTAGTTGATGCAGTTTCTTCCTAGCCTCGATGGTCTTTACAATTTGGCATGATTTTGCAGTGGCTGGTACCGGTTGTTCCTTTCCATGTTTAGTGCTTCCTTCGGGAGCTCTTTTAGGGCAGGCCTGGTGGTGACAAAATCTCTCAGCATTTGTTTGTCTGTAAAGTATTTTATTTCTCCTTCAATTATGAAGCTTAGTTTGGCTGGATATGAAATTCTTAATAAATGGTGCTGGGAAAACTGGCTAGCCATATATAGAAAGCTGAAACTGGATCCCTTCCTTACACCTTCCACAAAAATTAATTCAAGATGGATTAAAGACTTAAATGTTAGACCTAAAACCATAAAAACCCTAGAAGAAAACCTAGGCAATACCATTCAGGACATAGGCATGGGCAAGGACTTCATGTCTAAAACACCAAAAGCATGGCAATAAAAGCCAAAATTGACAAATGGGATCTAATTAAACTAAAGAGCTTCTGCACAGCAAAAGAAACTACCATCAGAGTGAACAGACAGCCTACAAAATGGGAGAAAATTTTCGCAACCTACTCATCTGACAAAGGGCTAATATCCAGAATCTACAATGAACTCAAACAAATTTACAAGAAAAAAAGACAACCCCATCAAAAAGTGGGCAAAGGATATGAACAGACACTTCTCAAAAGAAGACATTTATGCAGCCAAAAAACACATGAAAAAATGCTCATCATCACTGGCCATCAGAGAAATGCAAATCAAAACCACAGTGAGATACCATCTCACACCAGTTGGAATGGCCATCATTAAAAAGTCAGGAAACAACAGGTGCTAGAGAGTATGTGGAGAAATAGGAACACTTTTACACTGTTGGTGGGACTGTAAACTAGTTCAACCATTGTGGAAGTCAGTGTGGCCATTCCTCAGGGATCTAGAACTAGAAATACCATTTGACCCAGCCATCCCATTACTGGGTATATACCCAAAGGACTATAAATCATGCTGCTATAAAGACACATGCACATGTATGTTTATTGTGGCACTATTCACAATAGCAAAGACTTGGAACCAACCCAAATGTCCAACAACGATAGACTGGATTAAGAAAATGTGGCACATATACACCATGGAATACTATGCAGCCATAAAAAATGATGAGTTCATGTCCTTTGTAGGGACATGGCTGAAACTGGAAAACATCATTCTCAGCAAACTATCGCAAGGACAAAAAACCAAACACCACATGTTCTCACTCATAGATGGGAATTGAACAATGAGAACACATGGACACAGGAAGGGGAACATCACACTCTGGGGACTGTTGTGGGGTGGGGGGAGGGGGGAGGGATAGCATTAGGAGATATACCTAATGGTAAATGACGAGTTAATGGGTGCAGCACACCAACATGGCACATGTATACATATGTAACAAACCTGCACATTGTTCACATGTACCCTAAAACTTAAAGTGTAATAATAATAAAATTTTAAAAAATCCAAAAAAAAAAAAAAAAAAGAAGTCAGCAGGATAGCCCAGATTCAAAGGTTGAAAAAAGTGGACAACCTCTTGATGGAATCAGATGCAAATAGTTGCTGGCCAGTTTTTCAGTTTATACTAAAATCAAAATATTATACACTTTAATTTTCAAAAAACACCCACAAGTTTTAAGGACAATAAAAATAATAAAAAATTTTACTAAATAATTGTGATAATTTCTTAAATGCCAGTGCCAGGCATTAAACATTTTACATAACACATAATATTGCATTCACACCCAATGAAAGAGATAAGGAGTTAGCAAATTACAGCTTGTTGATCAAATCCAGCCTGCTGCCTGCACCTGCCTTTGTATAGCCCATGAGCTAATAATGGGTTTTATACTTTTAAATAGTTGGGAAAAAAAAATTAAAAAGTATAAGATTTCATGACACACAAAAATTATATGAAATTCAAGTTCCAGTGTCCATAAATAAAGTATAATTGGAACACAGTCCTGCTCAATTGTTTACATATTATCTATATCTGCTTTCAAACTACAACAGCAGAATTTAGTAGTTGCAACACAGACCATATGGCCTGAAAAGCCTAATATATTTATCCTCTGGTCCTTTACAGAAAGTTTTCTGACCTCTGGAATAGATGCCATTATTATCTTCCTGATATTAATTAGGAAATTAAGGCTTTTAAAATGTAAGTAAGCATACAGTTATGTTCATATCAGTATTAATAGCTAAAATGCAGAGGCAACCTAAGTGTCCATCAACAGATTAACTGATAACCAAAATGTAGTATATACATACAATGAAATATTATTCAGCCTTAAAAAGGAACAAAATTCTGATACATGCTACAATATGAATGAGCCTTGAGGACATTATGCTAAGTGGAATAAGGAAGTCACAAAAAGACAAACATTATATGATTCCACTATATGAGGTAGTTGGAGTAGCCAAAATCATAGAGACAGACATAGAATGGTGGTTGCCAGGGACTGGAGGGAGGAAAGGATGGGGAGTTATTGTTTGATGGGTTTTATAAGTTGAAAAGAGTTTTGGTGATGGATGGTAGTGATGGTGGTGATGGTAGCACAACATTAGGGATGCCCTGAACTGTACAGCTTAAAATGGTTAAAATGTTAACTTTATGTTATGTGTATTTTGCCACAATTAAAACATGAAAGAAAAATAATCTAAAGCAATTTTTAAATTGTCATTGAAGTCATTAACATCACAATGGTTAACCAAAAAAAGAGAAAAAAAAAAAAAAAGTAACTTGCTTAAGTGTTAAGAGACCAGAATCAGAATTTGAACTCAGATCTGCATGGCTCTAAAATTCATACTGCTCTCCCAGAAAGACATCTTCCATTGTAACACAGTACATACCTGTGTCATAATGCCTAATCTTTATGACAGCTGTGTGAGTAGCCCCATTTTACAGATAAAGAACTAAATAAAAAGTTGTGGAATAATTTGACAAATTCTATATGACTAGTAAGTGACAGAGCTAAGATGCAAAATCAGGTATCCCAGACTTCAAAGCCAGAGCCCCTGCTTTTGCAGTGGAGAAATCTGACAGACGCCACCTTAGCAAGTGCCAAAATTAATATCACCAAAAACAGGGAAAATGGACCTTGTGAGCCTTCTGATGTCAGTCACAGAGGAGATAATGTCATCCATGGAGTACTAGAGTCAAAATTGCTCAGCCACAATTAACTCATAAGGAAGCAATTAGACACACTCAAATAGAAAGACATTCTGCCCACAACCAGCCTTGTCTCTCCAAAAATGTCATAAACATGAAAGATAATAACACACTAGGGAACTGCTTTTAATTGAAGGAAACGAAAGAGGCATGAAGAATAAATATCATGTATGATCCTTGATTGGATCCTGGGTCAGAGGGAAAATATAAAAGATAATATTGAGATAATTTGAGAAATTTTAATACAGATTGTGTATTAGAAATAGTTATCTATCACTGGCAGATTTCCTGAGTATGATTATTATATTATGGTTATGTAGGAGAATGTCTTTTTTCTTAGGATATAGTTGCTGAAGCATTTATGGACAAAGTGTCAAGATGTCTGTAACTTACTCTAAAATGGTTTAGCACACACACAAGTAATTGTGCAGTGTATGTGTGTTGCAGGTGAAGAAAAGGAGCGAGACAGGCAGAATGAAAGAGGAAGAAAGGGAGAGAGGAAGGGAGGAAGAAAATATAGAAAATTGTTAACAATTGGTGAATCTAGGTTAAGGGTATGTTGTGTACTAACCTTGCAAATTTTCTGTGCTCACAGCTCGGCTCTTATCACCATATACCACTTACGCTTTTAAACACAAAAAATCCCCAGTTCATTCTTTTCACTTTCCTCATAGGGCCTCCTAGCCTCTCAAACACAAACACAGTTTTTGTGTACTTCTGAAACTGAGGGGATGTACCTTTGGACATTAGATGACCAGGAAGTCATCAAAGGACATCAGTTCATGCCTTACAGGAAACTTTGACACTTTGAGGAAGTTAAAGTTCCCATTCCACTTGTCATACTGCACTATTTTGAAGCCTTTAAGTACAATGACCCTTTTTTCCACAAGCAATTTCCCAAAGTCATCTGTGTTTGGAACACACATAGACAGGCGGCTCTAAGTACCCATTAGTCTTCAAACCTGAAATGCTCCCCAAAATGAGTTACAATGAAAAACATGTACTACCTCAAATGAAAAATAGCAAAATACATCAAGAGTTCAAAAGGCAAGAGCTGAACAAGATGATCCCATTTCATGCTACATTAATACGTCACTCTAATTTTATATAAGAATGAGCCTTCATACGTCCCATCTAGAATTCTGAAATATGTAGGTATCCAAGCAAGTAAATTTTTTTATAAATGGGGGGAGGCTGATTATGCCTGCAATTTAGGAACATGCCCAGAGTTTTGAGAAAGAGAGCCAGAAAAAGAAACCTCCTACCCATCTCAATGGACGGAAATGGATGTAAGATATAGGGGAAAGAGAGTCATGGATGGAGATTATCACTCGGCTTATCATAAATGCCCTGGTTCACATCATTGTGTACTACTGTGCTGTATGAGTTATCATTTGTTATTTGATTATCACATACTAACATTGTATATCACCCAACAATGGAAAAGAAACTTGCTCACAACTTTGGTCCCCCAAACTTAAGTTTGCCATAAAGTCCAGTCTTAAGGTAGATTCTCCCATTGCTGGGTTTTAAAAACACAGCTCTTTCTGGAAAAGAAAAATTAGAGAATTTAACTTAAATATCATAGCTGGAAGGACTTGGTTAAATGTAACTCAGTCACATGTTGCCATTCAAGGCAAATCTATAATCTTTTAGATCACCTAGTCATTCACACAGGCATGAAAATCAGTTATTCCTCCATTGATTTCTACTGTTATTGCCTAGAAAACTCGGGATGTGACTTCATCATCATCATCATCTGCAATACTACCATGGGCCAGCAGCCCTGATATTCTTCCATTTGACAGATTTAATGAAACAATGGAACATATTGATGTTTCTTTCCACCACCAACTTTTCTAGCTATTGAATTTCACCCTTTTCCTATCTTCCCACTTCTTCCAATTGTTAAGGTCATTTTCAATTTCAATCCTGTTTCTAAGACATTACCCAACACATCCAACTTGCTGTCAATGGGATATTTAATAAGCAAGCTCATTCCACTATCCGAGGCATTAATGAAATTTCTAAGTACCACAATAGAACTTTTCTCAAAGTGTCTTCTCTCCCTACTTTCAAGTCACAATGACCCGTTGACAAATACTCTCAATTGAGCCAGCTGTGTACTTAACAGTAAAATGAGCTAAATCCTATTTTCACAGTTTCTTGATGAATATGACAACTGGGACTGAATTTTAAAAGCTTCTGGAGGCATAATGAAGGGTTGAAACACATCCATTTGCCCTTATCTGACAAAATAAAGAATAGCAACTCTATCATATAGTATACATAACCTTTCAGATTTTTTTCTGTTATTTTCAAGGTCCTTGAATCTTCAGGTGTTTCCTGAATCACCAATTCTAATATGTTGGAAGCAGTATGAATTTGGAGCCAAACGCATCTGGGGCTAAATCCCACCTCTGCCACTATGTGGGAATTTGGGGAAAGAAAAAGAAAATAAAAGAAAAACTTTTCTCTTTATTTTCTCCCTAAGCCTCAATGTCCTCATCTGAAAAATAGTTATAATCCTTCTTAGCTTTTGAGCATTTTTTCAAGAATTAGCAACAAGCCTTTACCTGAGTAGAAATTCAGTAAAAAGCTGGCCTTCTTCCCTTTTTGTCTCACTTAAAAGGTTGTTTCTACATCATAAAATCTCACTGCAATTAACTAGCGCTTCAGGTGCCTGTATAATCAATGTGTGTGAGATGTGAAGTATAACTATCTATTCCACTAGATTTCATATGTGTGGATCCTTTCTGATTTCTTACACCCTGGGGTTGGAGGTGAGGGCGGTGCCAGCCAGTGGTTCAGGCATGTCTTGGAGTCAATCAGAGTGAACTTGTCTAAGCCACTTGTTAATTACGGGCCTCAGAAAATTGTCTTAAATGCGCTAAGTTTGTTTTCCCTTTTAAAAGAATGAATTATAATAGCACCTAGTTCCTAGTTTTCTTTTAGGAGATTTTTTTAAGGGTTACCCAAGACTTGGAGCACTTAGCACAGTCATTGGCTCACAGTAGCTTTCAGCAAACGATTGCTACATCGTGATAACATAATGTGCTAAAATCTCACCCATAAGGAATAAACCCTTATGTATCTGCTAACCACTTCCCAATTTCTCTCTGATTAACTAGGACACTTCATGCAAATGTGGACCAGACCTGTTTTATTCAATTTTGAAAATCCTTATCCTAGAACAAACAGTATATGTCACATAGTAAAGGCTCAGTAAAAAAGTTGTTCAAATGATAAATGAATTAATACCTTCTTCATTTCATTCCAATAAAATTCGAATAAGTTACAAGACATCTGTTTCTTAATCGTACCCACCTGATTAACATGACCACAACCTCTGCCTCCTTAAATAAGGCTTTCTAATTTTTTAAAGTACATTAGAGTTTGGCATAAAAAGATTTTGAGGCTGCCTTTCTAAATTTCAACCACATTATTTATTTCCCCAAAATTTTTGAATTCTCACACCCATTAAAAGGGTTTATTTTCAAATATAAGCACAAACAATTCTAAAATGATTTTATCATGGCCTTATAGAGCCATGGTTCTCAACTCTCATCCAAATTCTTCAATTGGCAGAGGAGAATGATTGACTTTCCCTGAGGGATCAAAGCTCATGGATGAATTATTCCCTCCCACATGTACCAAATGTCTTTGAAGTGTCATGTTTTATCCCAAGGACAAAACCAGATGCACAAAGATATAGTCACAAGGCTACTCATCACATTGTTTTTCATAATCATGAAAAATGAGAACAATCTAAGTGAATATAAAAATATAGTACCTACATAAATTATAGTTTATCCTAATTATAAAATTCTGTGTGGCCATTAGAAACTATTTTAACACGATATTAAACATAATATTATTACATATTAAAAACATATTAAACAATATGAAAATATTTTCAAAATATATTGTTAAATGAAAAGCTGGTAATGACTTCTAGTTAATCACCACAAAAATGACAATCAAGTTCATTTTAAATCAAATACCTATAGAGGCAAAGATAACAGTAAATGATACGAAATTGTGACAGATAGTAAGTAAATGGATATGTGAAAACTATCTTGTAACCCAAATGAATCTAAAATTTAGCCTGGCCCTAGAGAAGCCCTAGAAGTAGAAGATGCATGTTACAAAGCCTCAGAAATACTCAAGGAGTAGAAACACTGCCTAACTCTGAAAGAGAGTACATACAGTTTAGAAAGCAAGATTGACTAAATGTGCTTATTTTTAAAAGGTCACTCCTGAACTCTACCAGCAAGGTGATAGACTTTGACCAATCACGTAGAAGCCTAGGGGTTTATCCTTTGGAGAGGCTGATTCAAATACCCTGGACTTGGAGTTATCAGGAACACATGCATAAAGTGAGGGTACCATACTAAAAACTAGATTAAGTGCAATTTTAATCACTGAAACATAAGGTTCCTGACTCGCCTTCCTCACTCACCTCCAAAAATGCTAGATAAAGTCTCAAATTCTTTCCAGCCTGATCTTTGGCTTCACTAGCATTACTTTCTTTAAAATTCTTTTGCTAGGCAAATTTCAAGTTTAAATAAGATCTCCAAGGGACCTACTAAAGAAAATACATATTACAATCACTTAACAAAACTCTTTACAAACAACTTCTATAAACTTTGTCAAGGCCTATAGCTTTGTTGGTGCTGATTCTTCAGAAAGTCTACCTGAAAATACCATACTTGATATTAATTTTTAATTACACAGTTAAGCTGCAAAATAGCGATTTTTAGAATACAAAGTATAATTCACCCTTTTCATTAAAACGCACGTGTCTTTTCCCAGTTGGTTTGCATTAAGGTCATTATATTAGGAGAATCTCCCTTAGTGGTTCTCATTCTGGGAATAGTGAGGGAGGAGGTACTCAACCTCTACCCCAACCCTCTTCCCAGTTTCCAGTCAAGGTGTGAGTCAGGAATCCAAATAGGTATTTTAAAATTATACATATGCAGCCCTGCCTCCAAAAACACAAAACCCTTCTACAATCTCCTCCTAGAGAATCACCACACATCCTTACATGGAGGTAATGGGCATGTTAGGGTGCAGGAGAAAATAGGGTAAGAACTATGTCACTATACAATAAACATCTGACCAAATTGAACAATTCTAGCAAACCTGAGTTTCAGACAGCACTGAGGAGATGACTTCCAAGGTCCTTTTCCATTTGATAATTTCTATTTTATACTGTAATTCTTTAGTGGAAATAGTACCTGTTCTCTTCTACAAAAATTGGCATATGACCCAGGTGGGGCCAATCACTGCTCTGGTCCAATGCCCATGTATAGGACTCAGCCAATCAGAGTATTTCCCTGGCATTTTTCAAAATGAGGCAACTATGAAAGTGCCTTTTCCAATTTGGTCACAAAACTATAAGTATATAAGAGCAAAGGATCCAGAGAAAACATGCCCATCACTCGAGGGGTAAGTCAAGCTAAGAAAATAAAGCTCATCCACAGAGAAAAAGTGGAGATTAAGGGGGAAAAGAGAGAATCCTAAAGATATTTAGGTCTGTAATGACATGCAACCCTAAGAAATTTCCCTTTGCCTTAAAGTAGTTTTGAATTGGATTTGGTTGGATTTTGCTATTTCCAACAAGAGAGTCTTCCTAATACCAATTCTCTTCTAACTTGTAAACTCTGGAAGGGTAAAAACCAGGCTTGAAAAGACATTATGTATGAAATATACCATCTGAATAATGGTGGTGGTAGTGGCAATGATGAAGATGATAATAAGTAAATTCTATTTAATACCTACTACATGCCAGCCACTGCTTTGGCATCATCATGGTACCATGACATAAGTGCTGTAATAGTATCTCCATTATATAGTTGAGTAAACTGAGGCACATAGGCAACTTGCCCAAGATGGTGTGGCTAAAGAGTCACACAACCGGGATTTGAACCTAAGTACTCACTTCAGAGCCCACACTCTAAACTACCACAACATTCTTCCTCATCATGACAAGTCATTTAGCTTGATCCTCTAAATCAAAGCACAGAAACAAAAATTGCTCTCAACTTTGAGAATGTTTGACCTTCTGAACATTCCAATTGCTTTCACATTTCACATCTTAGTGAAAAGAGCCCCACTTCACAACCAGGATTTACATGTGAGTTTCTTGGAAGATACCCTGGGGAAACAGCTCCATCTGTAAGCAAATGGAACATGATGAATGATGACAGTCTAATGGGAAGTGCCTTACAGAGGCTGAAAACCCTGAACTATCTCTGCTTGACTTGTGGTTTGACCTAAAGCAAATCACACCACCCTTGACCTTTCTGGGCTCTGTTTCTTTCTGATTTAATACATGGTAATTTTCAATGTTCTCTCACAATAGGTGGAGGGCATTCTTAAGGCAATGTATAAAATGCTTCATGTTTCTTAGATGATATTAACTATAGAAGTTTAAGAGGTTGTAATCTCACTACAATAATAACAGCTCAAATCTATTGAGTGCTTTCCACATGTCAGCACTCTGAAAAACGCAAGCATCAGCTTAAGGCTCACAGCAACCTTATACTGCAAATGCTAGTATTATTTTTCTTCAACAGACAATGAACAATATTTGGGTAATTAAATTACTTGCAGACATTTACATAGTATGATGGTTAATTTTATGGGTCAATTTGGCTAGGCTATGGTGCTGAGACATTTGCTTAAACACCAGGATAGATCTTGATATGAAGGTATTTTTTAGATGATTTTAACATTTATATCAGTAAGCTATGAGTAAAGCAGATGACCTTCCCTAATGTGGGTGGGCCTCACCCAATCAGTTGAAAGCTTCAAGAGAAAAAAGACTGAGACTACCTGAGGAAGAAGCAATTATGTTTCCAAATTGCCTTCAAATTTGAGCTACAATATCAACTTTTTCCTGGGCCTATGGCCTTCTGGTCTGCCCTGCAGAATTCAGACTTGCCAATCCCCACAATCACACGAACCAATTCCTCAAACGAGAGAGAGAGAGAGATGTTTATGTACATATACATCCTATTAATTCTGTTTCTCTGAAGAACTCTGACTAGTACACATATTAACTGGTAAAGTTTGCATCTGAAGCGAGACAAATTGATTCCAAACTCACCCCAAGCTTTTTTTAACTCATAAAATGTTCTTTAGTCATTCCCATTTTTTTTTTTTACAGAGGCATAACTCTGATATCTCTGAAAACCAGCAGTACCATTAGACCAAAATGAAAAAAATGAGAGGCATTTGTCGTTTTCTTCTAGGAATCTATTTATCTTGCTGCAGTCTAGATTTAATTAAGTGCAATCAAATGTCTTTGGAAAGAAATCAAAGAAAAAGGCAATGCTTCCAAACTCATTTTTAAGGCCAATACTACCTTGATAACAAAGTCAGACGAGGACAGTACAAGGAAATAAAAATACAGGCAATATTCCTAACAAAAACACATGTAAAAATCCTCAACAAAATCTACCCAACTGAATTCAACAACACATTAAAAGAATCATTCACCATGATCAAGAGGAATTAATCCCAGAGTTAAAAGGATGCATCAACATACACAAGTCTATAAATTTGATACACCACATTAACAGAATAAAGAACAAAATCCATATGAATATCTCAGTTAATGTAGAAAAATAATTTGACGAAAATTCAACATCCTTTTATGATAAAAATTCTCAGCAAATTAAGTATAGAAGGAATGTACCTCAACTCACTAAACGCCATGGATGACATAGCCACAGCTAATGTTACGCTAGACAGTAAAAAATTGAAAGTTTTTTTCTCTGAGCTCAGGAACTATACAAAGATGTCCACTTTTACCACTTCTATTTAGTATAGTATTGGAAGTCCTAGCCAGAGCAAAAGCAAGAGAAAAAAATAAAAGCCATCCTCCAAATTGGAAATGAAGGAGTTAAACTGCCCGTTTCCAGATGACATAATCATATATATATATATAAAATAACCCTAAAGACTCCATCAAAAAACTGTTAGAACTCAATAAATGAATTCAGTAAAGGTGCAAGATATAAAATCAACATACAAGTCAGTAGAGTTTCTGAACAGTAACAATAAACTACCCAAAACAGAAATCAAGAAAGCAATCCCATTTACAATAGCTA
The DNA here is from genome assembly GCF_006542625.1 of Nomascus leucogenys. Lineage (NCBI taxonomy): Eukaryota > Metazoa > Chordata > Mammalia > Primates > Hylobatidae > Nomascus > Nomascus leucogenys. The sequence goes on from NC_044395.1 coordinate 102,703,136, forward strand.
CAAAAATTACTTATAAATAAATTTAACCAAGGAGGTAAAAGATCTGTTGTGCACTGAACACTGTAAAAGATTGATGAAAGAAATTGAAGAAGACACACAAAAAATGCAAAGCTATCCCATATTCATGGATTAGAATAATTAATATTGTTAAAATGTTCAAAATACCCAAGGCAATCTATAGATTCAATGTAACTCCTATCAAAATTCCAAAGACGTTTTTTACAGAAATAAAAAAAACCTGAAATTTATATGGAACCACAAAACACCCCAAATAGCCAAACCCATCTTGAGCATAAAGAACAAAGCTGAAGAAAAATGAAGCTAGACTCCTATTTCTCACCATGTACAAAAATCTACTCAAAAAATGCTTTATGACATTGGTCAGGGCAAGGATTTTTTGTGTAAGGCACTAAAAGCACAGACAACAAAAGCAAAAATAGGCAAATGGGATTGCAACATGCTAATAAGTTTCCACACAGTCAAGGAAACAGTAAAGTGAAGAAACAAATTATGAAATGGAAGAAAATATTTGTGAACCATATATCTGATAATGGGTTTATATCATGTGTATGAAATACATGTAATATATATGAATACATATTATATATGGAACCCAACTCAATAATGGAAAACAAATAACCCATTTAAAATTTGGACAGTAGATCTGAATAGAAATTTCTGAAGAGAGGACATACAATTGACCAACAGGTCTATGAATAAAAGCTCAAAATCACTAATTATCAGAGAAATGCAACTTAAAACCACAATAAGCTATCACGTCACACCTGTTAGAAAGACTATGATCAGAAAGAGGAGAGAACAAGTATTGGCGAGGATGTGGAGAAAAGGGAACACTTGACAACTGTTGGTATTCGCAACATTAGTACATCATTAGTATATCAGTAAATTAGTACAGCGATTATGAAAAATAGCATGGAAGTTCCTCAGAAAATTGAAAATAGAACTACCATACAATCCAGCAGTCTCACTATTGGGTATATATCCAGAGGAAGTTAAATCTGTACGTGGAAGAGATATCTGCACTCCCATGTTCATTATAGCAGTATTCACAATAGGCAAGATACAGAATCAACCTAAGTGTCCATCGATGGATGAATGGATAAAGAAAATGTGGTACCATATGTGTGTGTGTATCTATATGTGTATATATAAGGAAATGTGATATATATATATGTAAAATATATATATTTTTTCCTGGCCCCCAACCCTATGTGCTTTGTCATCATTCACTATTAAATTTTACTATCTGTAGCTACGAAAGCTTTGTAGCTTTCCATACCCTCTTGCCTACGCAGACAATTAAGAATACTGCCCTAGCATTTCAAGGCTACTTTAGAATTTAATTGTGGACATATACCTCTTGTGCTGAGCAAAGGAGCAGGTCTAGTAGGAAGTAGGGTAGCAAAGTGGAAAGAGTAACCTTTGAAATTACAAAGATTTGTGTTCACATTCTAACTTTACCACAGACTCACTTTATAACCCTGAACAAACTGCTGTAAATCTCTGAATCTCACTTTTCCTACCTGTAAAATGGAGATAACTGTGCCTATCTTGAAGTATCAAGATACTTGATGCTTGAAGTCAAGGAACCTACAAAACAAAAGCACACAGAAGATACCCAAGAAGTCAGAGCTTTTATCATTAACAGCACTACCCACTTAAAATTGAAAGCTTTACATCTATTTACTAAGCTCACTTATAATCAGACTGTTGTTGTTTCACCATATTTCATTGACATTGTTGTGATATGGGGTGAAGGCTAAGTCCCCAATTATTCCATCTTACATCTGACTTGGCAGCATGTCACATAGAGTACTTTAAAAAAAAAAAAAAAACCCTGAGCCCCCTTTAGAGACCACAATAAAAGTAGGTTAAGGGTAGAATGAGAAAATCAATTTAGTTTCCATCCAGGCAGGCACTTTGCTATAATGTTTCTTTTTTTTTTTTTTTTTTTTTTTTGAGACGGAGTCTCGCTCTGTCACCCAGTCACCCAGGCTGGAGTGCAGTGGCGCGATCTCGGCTCACTGCAAGCTCCGCCTCCTGGGTTCACTCCATTCTCCTGCCTCAGCCTCCCGAGTAGCTGGGACTACAGGCGCCCGCCACCACGCCCGGCTAATTTTTTGTATTTTTTTTAGTAGAGACAGGGTTTCACCGTGGTCTCGATCTCCTGACCTCGTGATCCGCCTGCCTCGGCCTCCCAAAGTGCTGGGATTACAAGCGTGAGCCACCGCGCCCGGCCCCTATAATGTTTCTTGAACAACATAATGGCTCCGTGGAGCTGATGACAGAGGGTAGCAGAAGAAACAGCCCAGTTTTGGTGCAAGTTTATCTGTCACAGCTAAGCTGGCATCCAAAGGATAATATCCTCTGCACTAGAAGCAACACTTGCAGAGAAGTTTTGTCAATTGGAAAAACTGAGACATGCTCTGAGCTCCTACGTGCCAAGCTCTGGGTTATATATCCTGCCTGCTATCTATCCTTTAATTCTGTAAATAAAGTTTGTTTTCTCTTTTTCACTGTAAAATTAATTCATGCTTCTTATAAATGGCCAGAAAAATCACAAGTCGACAGAAGAAATAAACGTTATTTTTAGCCTCAGGAATATGAAATGACTGTTGTCAGCATCTTAATATTTCTTTTCTAGTCTTTAATCTACTAATTTGAGCATTGGTGAAACCCTGATAATATATCACATTATATATTCAATCCTGTAATACCCTCAACCAGAGGTTGGCAATATATATCACATTATATATTCAATCCTGTAATACCCTCAACCAGAGGTTGGCAAACTATGGCCTGCAAGCCACATCTGGAACACTGCCTCTTCTTATAAATAAAAATGTATTGGGAAACATTGTGCTCGTTCAATTACGTATTGTCTATGGTCGCTTTCACAAGACAGGGGCAGAGCTGAGCAACTGACTTGGAGAGCCATGTAAGAGACTGTATGGTTCACAAAGCCTAAAATAGTTACTGTCAAGCCCTTTACAGAAAAAGTTTTCCAACCCCTGCCCTAAGCAAATGGCAACTGAACATAGTGACTGCAGGTGCAGGATTCCCACCTTCACCCCATTCTCTATATGCCTAAATCCTAACCACCTTTCAAGGCCCAATACAATCACCATTGTGTCAAGGAAGCTTCCCTTTACATTCCCAAATGGAAGCCAACTCTTCCTCTTTAAACTCCCACAGATCTCCATCCCTATTTTCCTTAACACCTTCTCCATTTTCTTACATTTTTAAAATATATGAATTTGTATAAAGTAGCTTTTCTCATCTTTTAGGCTGCCTTTATTCCACATCACTCAGCTCAGTGTCTAGCACTGGGACACATAACTCAGAATATATTTGCTGAAAAAAATAAGAGATTTTAATATATATTAACATATGGTTCCCACCGTCAAAGAATGGACAGCCTAGTCCAGAGAAATAGCACCCACCCCCATTTTAAAAATTAAGTATGGCTTCCATTCAAGAATTGCTAAGAGAAGGAAGCTGTGGATTGGACTGGTACAATCAGGAAAGGCTTCCTGAAGGAGTAGGGAATGCAAGGCCCTTAATGGGGGATTTTATGTGTGCAGAGAAAGAATAGGTGGAAGGAAGTGATAAAGACAGGCGAGAAAAAAGTGTGCAGCCTTCTCTAACACAGTGAAGAATAATCTCAACAGAATAGAGGGTGAGCTCAGGCAAGCGAGGGAAACAGTGCAGAAAGACTGAGTATGGCCACAAAACTGTAGGACCTTGACAAGCAACAATATAATCACTAAAATGGAACCTGGGCTGAGTTCCCAAAACAGCAATGACCAACCAGCATATGCCTTACTTGACAAGCCTGTTTAGAATTCTATGGTGGATCCTGAGACTTTGCTGAAGTTGCTAATCAGCTTAAGGAGATTTTGGGCTGAGACAATGGGGTTTTCTAGATATACAATCATGTCATCTGCAAACAGGGACAATTTGACTTCCTCTTTTCCTAATTGAATACCCTTTATTTCGTTCTCCTGCCTGATTGCCCTGGCCAAAACTTCCAGCACTATGTTGAATAGGAGTGGTGAGAGAGAACATCCCTGTATTGTGCCAGTTTTCAAAGGGAACGCTTCCAGTTTTTGCCCATTCAGTATGATATTGGCTGTGGGTTTGTCATAGATAGCTGCTATTATTTTGAGATATGTCCCATCAATACCTAATTTATTGAGAGTTTTTAGCATGAAGGGTTGTTGAATTTTGTCAAAGGCCTTTTCTGCATCTATTGAGATAATCATGTGGTTTTTGTCTTTGGTTCTGTTTATATGTTGGATTATGTTTATTGATTTGCGTATGTTGAATCACCCTTGCATCCCAGGGATGAAGCCCAATTGATCATGGTGTATAAGCTTTTTGATGTGCTGCTGGATTCGGTTTGCCAGTATTTTATTGAGGATTTTTGCATCAACATTCATCAAAGATATTGGTCTGAAATTTTCTTTTTTGGTTATGTCTCTGCCAGGCTTTGGTATCAGGACGATGCTGGCCTCATAAAATGTGTTAGGGAGGATTCCCTCTTTTTCTATCGATTGGAATAGTTTCAGAAGGAATGGTGCCAGTTCCTCCTTGTACCTCTGGTAGAATTCGGCTGTGAATCCATCAGGTCCTGGACTCTTTTTGGTTGGTAAGCTATTGATTATTGCCACAATTTCAGAGCCTGTTATTGGTCTATTCAGAGATTCAACTTCTTCCTGGTTTAGTCTTGGGAGGATGTATTTGTTGAGGAATTTATCCATTTCTTCTAGATTTTCTAGTTTATTTGCATAGAGGTGTTTGTAGTATTCTCTGATGGTAGATTGTATTTCTGTGGGATCGGTGGTGATATCCCCTTTTTCATTTTTTATTGCATCTATTTGATTCTTCTCTCTTTTCTTCTTCATTAGTCTTGCTAGCAGTCTATCAATTTTGTTGATCTTTTCAAAAAACCAGCTCCTGGATTCATTAATTCTTTGAAGGGTTTTTTGTGTCTCTATTTCCTTCAGTTCTGCTCTGATTTTAGTTATTTCTAGCCTTCTGCTAGCTTGTGAATGTGTTTGCTCTTGCTTTTCTAGTTCTTTTAATTGTGATGTTAGGGTGTCAATTTTGGATCTTTCTGGGCATTTAGTGCTACAAATTTCCCTCTACACATTGCTTTGAATGTGTCCCAGAGATTCTGGTATGTTGTGTCTTTGTTCTCGTTGGTTTCAAAGAACATCTTTATTTCTGCATTCATTTCATTATGTACCCAATAGTCATTCAGGAGCAGGTTGTTCAGTTTCCATGTAGTTGAGCGGTTTTGAGTGAGTTTCTTAATCCTGAGTTCTAGTTGGATTGCACTGTGGTCTGAGAGACAGTTTGTTATAATTTCTGTTCTTTTACATTTGCTGAGGAGAGCTTTACTTCCAACTATGTGGTCAATTTAAATCACAAGCATTCTTGTACACCAATCACAGACAAACAGAGAGCAAAATCATGAGTGAACTCCCATTCGCAATTGCTTCAAAGAGAATAACAGACCTAGGAGTCCAGCTTACAAGAGATGTGAAGGACCTCTTCAAGGAGAACTACAAACCACTGCTCAATGAAATACAAGAGGATACAAACAAATGGAAGAACATTCCATGCTCATGGGTTGGGAGAATCAATATCGTGAAAATGGCCATACTGCCCAAGGTAATTTGTAGATTCAACGCCATCCCTATCAAGCTACCAATGACTTTCTTCACAGAATTGGAAAAAACTACTTTAAAGTTCATATAGAACCAAAAAAGAGCCCGCATCGCCAAGTCAATCCTAAGCCAAAAGAACAAAGCTGGAGGCATCACGCTACCTGACTTCAAACTATACTACAAGGCTACAGTAACCAAAACAGCATGGTACTGGTACCACAACAGAGACACAGATCAACGGAACAGAACAGAGCCCTCAGAAATGATGCCACATATCTACAACTATCTGATATTTGACAAACCTGACAAAAACCAGAAATGGGGAATGGATTCCCTATTTAATAAATGGTGCTGGGAAAACTGGCTAGCCATATATAGAAAGCTGAAACTGGATCCTTTCCTTACACCTTATACAAAAATTAATTCAAGATGGCTTAAAGACTTACATGTTAGACCTAAAACCATTAAAATCTTACAAGAAAACCTAGGCAATACCATTCAGGACATAGGAGTGGGCAAGGACTTCATGTCTAAAACACCAAAAGCAATGGCAACAAAAGCCAAAATTGACAAATGAGATCTAATTAAACTAAAGAGCTTCTGCACTGCAAAAGAAACTACCATCAGAGTGTACAGGCAACCTACAGAATGGGATAAAATTTTTGCAACCTACTCATCTGACAAAGGGCTAACATCCAGAATCTACAATGAACTCAAACAAATTTACAGGAAAAAAACAAACAACCCCATCAAAAAGTGGATGAAGGACATGAACAGACATTTCTCAAAAGAAGACATTTATGCAGCCAAAAAACACATGAAAAAATGCTCATCATCACTGGCCATCAGAGAAATGCAAATCAAAACCACAGTGAGATACCATTTCACACCAGTTAGAATGGCCATCATTAAAAAGTCAGGAAACAACAGGTGCTGGAGAGGATGTGGAGAAATAGGAACACTTTTACACTGTTGGTGAGACTGTAAACTAGTTCAACCATTGTGGAAGTCAGTGTGGCGATTCCTCAGGGATCTAGAACTGGAAATACCATTTGACCCAGCCATCCCATTACTGGGTATATACCCAAAGGACTATAAATCATGCTGCTACAAAGACACATGCACAGGTATGTTTATTGCGGCACTATTCACAATAGCAAAGAGTTGGAACCAACAACGATAGACTGGATTAAGAAAATGTGGCACATATACACCATGGAATACTATGCAGCCATAAAAAATGATGAGTTCATGTCCTTTGTAGGGACGTGGATGAAACTGGAAAACATCATTCTCAGTAAACTATCGCAAAGACAAAAAACCAAACACTGCATGTTCTCACTCATAGGTGGGAATTGAACAATGAGAACTCGTGGACACAGGAAGGGGAACATCACACTCTGGGGACTGTTGTGGGGTGGGGGGAGGGGGGAGAGACAGCATTAGGAGATATACCTAATGCTAAATGACGAGTTAATGGGTGCAGCAAAACAACATGGCACATGGATACATATGTAACAAACCTGCACATTGTGCACATGTACCCAAAAACCTGAAGTATAATAATAAAAAAAAAAAGAATTATATGGTGGAACATTATCAGTTGGCTTCTGCAACACCCTATGTCTTAATGAATGCCATTTGTAAAATATTTGAATGAGGCTGGTCGCCAGCTCAGAAATACATGGGAAGGTGAATACAAACACACTCGCCCTGTGGTCTCCCACGGGACTTTTTACATAATCTTCTCCATAGCACAAATCAAGCACTGTTGTAATTGTCTCTGTTTACATGTTCACATTCCCCGCTAGGCATGAACTTCTCCAGGGTATCCTAGTCAGGCATTGTTTAATTGTAAGAGAAAAAAGCCCATTCAAGTTAGCTTAAGTGAAGAGGAACTCTTTTTAGGCTGCAGCAGTACCCTATAGGCCACACCTGGGTAGAGTACAGCCCATACTCACCAGACTGGTATCTCTTACCAGTCTCTCTTCCTGGAGCTTTCTGCATTTTCATATCTGCCAAGCTCTGTACCTCTCCTCTTCCCTTCCCTCTGAAACTCAGCTTCCTTCCTAAGCAAAGCCATAGTTCTGGGTCCTACAATTCACATTTTCTCAAATTCAACCTCCCTATGTCTTATAAGTTGCTTAACTTCTAGTGACATATGATGCATTTGAGAAAAATGAGTTGCGACTATGAGTTGACTCAGGTAGAAAAGCATAGCACTCAGACTTGAGAATGTGTCTCTGTATTAGAGGAAAATCTGATAAATCATAATGGGACTTTTTTTAAGCGATGCTCTATCACCAGTGCTATCAATGGTAGAGAGGATTATGCAGTAGAGAAAAAGTGATTCCAAACAGCTGGACTTTGAACATGAAACTTTAAAAACACCTTAATAATTCATTTTACTTATATTGTCCTACTAACAAGAAATAGGAAAATGCAAAAGCATGATATATGAGAGAAAAGTAACAACCAAAATAGCCTAAAAGAGGTCTTTCAGTAAGCATAAAATAAAAATTCCAAAAGATGGAAAGGTATCACGTTATAGAGGAAGTGGCAGATTTATATTTCTGGGTGATGGACTTACAAATGACAGTGTCTTTTATTGAATGAAGTATCGTATTTGCTGCTTCCCTATGATTCCAGGTTATAGAAGGCTTTGGGTTGCCAGGTCTTCAAGCTACATCTCTAAATGACATTGAAGTGCGGGCTCAATTCCATCTGAGTATGTCAATCACTATGTTTTAGTTTCACATTCCCAGGAAAGACAGCATATGTGTTTCCACTTCAGTCAGATGTCTACAGCAACTGAATAATCTAGATAGAAGGGGAATAGGGTTCCAACATGGTGTAGGGGCTTTGGTATAAAAAGTTAAGATCAGGACTCTTTTTAGTATCCATCTCCACAGAGCAATTCCATATAGAACTCATTACTTGTCAAATGAATTTTATTGCAATAAGCTCTGCAGCATGTGGAGTGTCGAGTTGGTATCTAAAAGTCAAAGAGTACAAACAATTGCAAAGTAGGGGTGGCTTTTGAGGAGTACAGAAGAGTCTGCTCTCAGCTTAAAGTATATTGTTTTCATAACTAAAGGCAGGGAGTTATAACCATGTCTACTACAATCACAGACGGCATTCAACATTTGCAGAAAAAATTCCCTTAGCATTTCCTATGTTACACACACCTATCTAATGGCTATATGGATTCTCAGCAAATGAGAATATATCAAAATCAACTGTGGAGCTTGTTAAAAATAGTTGCAGAGAGCCAATCCCCCAAGCGAATTAATCACTGAAGGTGGGGTCCGAGAAACTGTATTTACAAAGCTCCTTAGCTATTTCTGATGTGCTCTCCTGTTTAGTAACCAATAAGTTAAGATGTATGCATATAAATATAATTTATTTTGCAAGGTAAGAAGTCTCTGTGGCATTCAAACCAAACTTTAAGTGATTGCACACAGAGACTGAAGCTTCTGGGTAAGTCGTTCATTTGTTCTGACACTAAAGTCAGCAGCATAGATTAGAAGAAGAAAACTTGGCTGGGCACGGTGGCTCATGCCTGTAATCCCAGCACTTTGGGAGGCCGAGGTGGGCGGATCACCTGAGGTTAGGTATTCGAGACCAGCCTGACCAACATGGAGAAACCCCGTCTCTACTAAAAATACAAAATTAGCTGGGCGTGGTGGTGCATGCCTGTTATCCCAGCTACCCGGGAGGCTGAGGCAGAAGAATCGCTTGAACCTGGGAGGCGGAGGTTGCAGTGAGCATAGATCGCACCACTGCACTCCAGCCTGGGCAACAAGAGTGAAACTCTGTCTCAAAAAAAAAAAAAAAAAAGAGGAAAACTTAGGAAGACAAACTAGACACACAGTCAGTAGGCCAAAAGAAGAGGAAAGAACAGAATCTGGAATCTGGACCAGAAGCAAATATGGTATACCACAATGACCTATGTGATGGAGAATTTACATACCAGAACCAGGCTCTTCTTTTACTGGTGTTATTATTAATATTATTATTATTTTATTATTATTAGGTAAATTGCTAGTGTCTTTTTTGTAAGTTATCTTTTAACAGACCATCTGTAGGTTGTTTCACAGACTCAGTTCTCAACTTACTTTTTGGATTTGCTTTTTTTTTTTGAGACAAAGTCTCACTCTGTTGCCCACGCTGGAGTGCAGTGGCACGATTTTGGTTCACTGCAACTTCCATCTCCTGGACTTAAGTGATTCTTGTGCCTCAGCCTCCCATGTAGCTGGGATTACAGGCGCGTACCACCATGCCAGGCTGATTTTTGTATTTTTGGTAAAGACAGGGTTTCACCATGTTGGCCAGGCTGGTCTTGAACTCCTGACCTCAAGTGATCCACTCACCTGCCCACCTCAGCCTCCCAAAGTGCTGGGATTACAGGCGTGAGCCACCGTGCCCAGCCTCTAGCATTTTTTTTTAAAGAAATAGGGTCTCACTATGTTGCCCAGGCTGGACTCCAATTCCTGGGCTCCAATGAGCCTACTCCCTCAGCCTTCGAAGTTGCTGGGATAGGGCTACAGGTGTGCACCACTGCACCCAGCTCTCTAGTCTTTTCAGTGGTAGTGTAACCTTCTAATTCCCTTTTAATTTTCTATTCAAAATATTTAATGTGGCTTCTGTTGTTCTGACTGGATTCTGACTGTCACATCCTTTCAAATAGTGGTTTTTAAACTTCAGTGTACATAAAAGCAACTTGGAGGGCTATGAAAAATTCAGATTCAGTAGTTCTGGAATAAGCCCAGAAAGCTGTGTTTTTATCAAGAATTCCAGGGGCCTGCATCTACCTTGAGAGACGCTGCTTTAATATACAGTTGGGGACCCCTGAGCCCCATGGACTCAACCACTCTTATTGAAGAATATTCGATGACCAGATCAATCATTCCAGCCAAGCAGCACCCTTTGCTACCTAGTTTATTCCACTAGGTAGGGTGCTGCTTGCCTGGAATGATTGATCTGGGCATCAAATAAACCAAGTTTATTCCTCTATGGAAGTGTGTTCATTATAGTCTTAAAATTGCTCACTCAGCTGGGCGTGGTGGCTCATGCCTGTAATCCCAGGACTTTGGGAGGCCAAGGCGGGTGGATCATTTGAGGTCAGGAGTTTGAGACCAGCCTGGCCAATATGGTAAAACCCCGTCTCTATAAAAATACAAAAATTAGATGGCTGTGCTGGCAGGTGCCTATAATCCCAGCTACTCAGGAGGCTGAGGCAGGAGAATCACCTGAACCCAGGAAGCGGAGGTTGCAGTCAGCCGAGAACATACTACTGTACTCCAGCTTGGGCAACAAGAGCGAAACTCTGTTTCAAAAAAAAAAAAAAAAGTGCTCACTCGCCAGAAACAGAAAATCTCTGGGAAATCACTTATCTATGAGGTGCACTAGAGTTTAAAGAGGAAGAGGACAGGATTGGACCCAGGGCCAAGTTCTGGCTCTGCCATTTACTGATACATGACATTAAGCAGATCGCTTCACCTATCTGAGCTTCAACTTACTTATCTGTAAATGCCTCCCTCAGACAGCTGATCGTCATAGACATAATGGTATTAGTGTCTACCTTTCCCATTTACACGCTGAAGTCCATAAAGGCAGGAACTATATCCGATATATTTATTGTTTTCTCATCACTCACCCTATGTTCAACACAGAATTATTGAGCACCTGATACATGACAGGCTCTACACTAGATCTAAACAAGGACAAATGTGCTTCACCTAACATCTAGAAGAGTCAAGGCCCACAGCATTTTGTTCAGCAGCAGCAACAGCTAAGGTAAGTGTCTTGCTTGTAAATGGCAGGTATATTCGCAAATCATAAAGGGCAAACAAGAGCAGGTTGAAAGTAATACTTCATACAATAATAGTTGCAGCCTATTATAGCAAAGGAGCAGAAGTGAATGATGGGAAAGGAATAGTTAAATCCTTACATTTGAGCTGAGCTACCTGGTTTTTTACTGCTCAGCAGAAGCTGTGCAGGGAACACAATGCTTGGAGCAAGAGTGGCAGAAAGTGATCTCACTGCCACTCAGTGGTAGGGAGCCTTTCTCATTTGGAGTTTTTGTTTGTCATTTTCAATCTTGTGAAATGCTTCCCAGGTCAGACTTCTAGCACCTGTGGGGTAAAACCCTGGACACCCATTAACTTCCCAGCATGAAACACAGCAGCTGTTTACATCCCTTCTGGTCCCCAGGGTGAATGGTTGTTGTACTTGGTAACAGGCATCTGATCTCACCTGAGCTCCACAGATGCAGGAGGACACACCTTCACATCTCCCTGCGTGTGTGAGCAGACACCAAGGGAGATGGCAGAGAGCTTCACTCTGTACCTTCATACATTTAAAGTGACCAGACTGGACCCTGGGAAATAGTTGAGCCTAATTCATCTCCGACAACCCAGACATCCCTATGCTCATTCTCGTACAATCAATTGCAATATGTTTCCCCAGCACACAAACACCCAGCATGATCTTATTCCTGACTCACAGAGTTCTACATTTCCTGTTCAGTTACTTATCAATCTTTTCAGTTTTACAAATATACAATGTACATTGAATACTGAATTCCAGGGAACTGTTGAGCACCTTGCATGCAATAGTTATCCTATTAACTCTTCACCAGAATATTATGAGGTAGATGGAGATGGAAACCTAACATGCACAGAAAGAAAACTGCAGCCTTTGCTCTATCTGACTTCAGAGCACATGCTCTTCGCCACTGTACTATACTACCTGCTCTTACGTATCTGTGAAAAGGAAAATGTTACATTGAGGCAGAGCAGCTGTTGGCAAACATTTTCTGTAAAGATTCTGACAGTAAATATTTTAGACTTTGCTCACTGTAAGGTCTATGCACTGACTACCCAGCTCTGCTGTTGTGGAGTGAAAGCAGCCACAGGCAATAGGTAAACAAGTGGGTATGACTGTGTTCCAATAAAACTTTATTTACAAAAACAGGCAGTGGGATAAATTTAGCCTGCGGATTATGGTTGCCAGTCATCGAGTTACAGGAACGTCAAGCCAAAGAAATGAAGGCTACAGACCCAGCATAAAGGTGAACTTGCCTCAGTTGTTTCTGTGGGAAAAGCCCCAGAGGACACCGTATCTGCAACTCTTCCCTAGCCACTGCCTACCCAACCCCTCTGCTACTCTCCTGAGCAGGGCATGACTGAAGTGAGCCTCCTGAAGTTCCTGTGCATCTGTCATTGAGAAAAAGAGGGAATACACATGCATCAGTTTCTCTCACTTTGAGGCCTCTGTGTCATAACACAGTGCCCCACGCACTGCCATTCATTACTCTTCTTGTGCAATGCCCTCTGTGCTTTTCACCTTGTGAACCCAAGCCAGGCTACCCTTCTCCTCCCTGTATCCCTCCTCTCTGTATCACTTGGAGGAAGGCTAGTGACACTATAAATGTAAAACAAGACAGGAAGAACAACTGAAACATTAAAACATGGTCTACTGGTAAAAGTAATAATATTTAGTAAATGTGTATATATACCATTTACCACTTACACATAATGATCATGAAGCACAATAACAATTATAAATATTGATTAGGAGATAAGAACTCTGTCATAAGTTGTATTTGATTACAACAATGAGCTGTGTTCAGGCTCTCAGCTTTCACAGTTTGCTGCACATGAAACATGAGCATGTCTGCTCACAATTAAGTATGATACAGAGCATCAGTCGCCATCTCTAGCTTTTTCTTGTGTATTTTAGATAATCCATATAATGTCTACATTAATAAAATAGCAAATCTTCTGGCTATAAGGCAACACATTGTATTATGAGTGGAACACTAGACTTGGAGTTAGAATATTAATTGCAAACTATATCAATGTGTCGGGCACAGTACTAAGCAGATTGTGTAAATTATCTCTTATTAACATCAGCAACCTCATGATATAAGTGCTATTCTTATCTCCATGTTGCTTATGAAGAAACTGAGGCTTGCCTTAAGAATAAGTTTTTTTTCTCTGTTGCTTCTATGACAGTGTAGAGTTTTGTTGTCACCTCTCCACAAGAAAAATTATTATACCTTCAGGAACCAACAAACAATTTTTAAAATTTCCATGCCTTGGATTCTAAGATCAGGGCCCTACATAAACCACATAGGGCTTCCTCTGTGACCATCAAATCACCTCTAATTCTGATGTCAACCAAGTATGAGAAAGCTGAATGATCAGAGTGGGTCAGCATGCTAAACACTAACATTCTCTTTCAAGGCCGTGGGAAAAAGAAAGAAAGCAGTCAGAGGCAAAGGATTAGACGCACACGTGGCAAGATGAGTAGATCTTAAAAGCAGCATGTTAATTTAAAAAACCAAGAAGGCTGAAATATTTGACATCATACTGTTTGCGTAATTTAAAAGTACATGCACATAAAACAGCAATGCACATTTTGTAAGACATACACATAATACAAAGAAAGAATTAAAGAAGAATGATTGCTATAGTGAAGGGAGGGGAATGGGAGGAGGGAATAGAGACAAACATAAATAAATAAATAAATAAAACAGCAGAGGTCTTGCCAGGAATGATGAGAATCATGTACCAAGAACTGAGAAGTGTCATTATCCAATCCACTGAAACTAAGGTCCAAGAAAGGAAATAGGAAAAAAGAAGAAGAAATACCCTCTGTCCAAAGGATGGCTGAACAATAAAATGATGATGATGAAGGGACCCATGCAGAAAAGGTAGAGACAGATTTAGCCTGAATCAGCTGCATTCCCAAAACAATACAATCTAGACTTCTAGAAAATAAAGGATGTCTCTAATGTAGCCTTGATAAAACAAGGGCACAGCCATCGGCAATGCAAAATTACTCTTGTTGAGCAATGATCCTGGCCCAACAATATTTTCTCGGGGATAAACCGACAGCTTAGTAATAGATTGAAAAGACATAGCCATTAATATATCCACTGTACTAATCCATTTCTTAAATTAACATTGTATAAAATTAAATGTCACACAAACAAGATATACTTGTTCATTAAATATAGCTGAAGAGAAGGAAAGGGTAGTGATCTCTGAGGCTAAATGGGTGTCCTTAATTAGGCCAGACATATTGAGAATCTTTGTGGCATTGGATAATGCAAATGGGGGTAAAATTGTGTCATGTCCCAGCCAGATATGAAAAAAAAAGGTTAGATCATGGCATAAGAGGAGTCTTTGCTTCCTCTCAATTTTCCAAACATCACATGTTTGATCATCTCTAGATGAGTCACAAGCTGTATTAAAAGCCAAAGACGACTTAATGTAGAAGAGAGAAAGAGAAAGGGAGAGGGAATTTTGAGGGAATTCGTCTATTTTAAAATGTATGTGTAACGGCCTACTCTCAAAGTGAAGCACCCTACTATTGCTGTTACCACCTACAACTCACCACCAGGAACATCAGTGTGACAACAACAGTTTCATAAGAACTGCTCAAATACACAAGAGATACACCTACACCTGATGGACTCCCTGCATGAAAATTCTGAACAGGTGTTAATATTGACAATTGCAAGAATAACGCTGGATTTCTAGAAACTAAAACCCAAATACCTATAATATCTATTATTCCAGTAACTGGTGCAAGACTTGATTTCTGATCACAATCATCTCTTCTATCCATGAGACCAAGGCAAAGAGCGGTGTGTCAGCATGGTGTGGCACAGGGGTAAATAATACCACTTTAAGGAAAGACAAACCTAGAGCTGAATTCTAACTTTGCCACTTTACTTATGGTGCGATCTTGGGCAAATTTTATCTTCTCTAACCCTCGATTCCTTTATGTGAAAAATGGGAGAAACAATAGGATTGCTTACAGCGTACATACAAACATTTAGCACAGATTGTTAGACACAGTTAAGTAACTAGTAAATATTAGTTACTACTAAAATTAACCTGCAAGTAGACCTTAAAGGAATCAGCCGAATATCTCATCTATTGATAATTTACTGCACACCATGCATAGTGCTAGGCACTGAAAATACAAAGGTGGGCACACCACAGATCCTATCTTTAAGTTTCTTAGCTCTTTGCATTACTGCTACTAAAACCCACCAGTAACTCTATTAAATTCTAAATTCTCACTAGGAAGAAACCAATGTGCTTAAAAGAAAAGACTGTTGCTTTCTGTTCCAGACTCCACAATACCAATTTGCTAGTGAGGAAAGCAGATGCTTGAAAGTGAGAAAAGCAGAAAGCAACTAAAAATAAAGGGGGCACAATTATTTTAAGAAAGCAAGAATTTGTAACTCTCAAGTTATCACTGATTGAGTGCTTACTGTATGCCAAGCATCAACTTTGCACTGAATCTTCCTTTTCACCCTGTAACGTGGATATTGCACGATCCATGTTTCTGAGAAAAGTAGGACAATTGAGACTTTTGGCATTTGAGAATATGCCCAAAGACATATAGGAAATACCTGGTAGAACAAGGATTTACACCTCTGATTCCAGAGACAGAACAGGGATTTAAACCCCTGATTCCAGAGGCATACTCCCTTCTTTATACTGTAAGATACTGTAGGATACTTAAAATTTTGGAGCTGGCAAGAAATTCGATATTATCTAATCCAAACTCCTCATGATATAGGAGTAAACAGACCAAGAAATGCAAAATGACATGCCCAGTATCACCCAACTATTTAATCCCAGGACCAGTATTCAAACCTGGCCTCCCTGATTTCCAGTCAGGGCTCTTTTGTTATGCCACCACTGGGTCCCAGTCCTTAATCAAGTCTAAGGAAGCATGGTAAATAGACCTGTAGGATGAGAACAGATATTCAACTCAAGTTTCCACTCACAAGAGATTCTCTGTATTACCCAAACCCAAGCTTTGCATGGAACTGAACAATCGCACTTCCATGCCCCAGATGAAGTGAATGAAAGAAAGAAAAGGCAGGGCTGATATGCCTTCTTGGAAGAGATCATCATGTCAGCCCTCATAATCTTAGAGTACTCATTTCTCCATTTGCTGTTTCTACACTTAGTACCCTTCAAAAGGCATTTGATGGGAAGATAGGTTATAGGATCCCTGATGCCCTGTGCTCTTCCTTGCCAGCCACAGTAGTGGACACCAGGGTAACAAACGCAAATGCTTTTATGAGACAGGCAGGTGACACAAATGAGTGATGTGGACTGGGTACAAGACAATAAAATATGGTGAGAGCTGTGCCATTTTGGAGTGTGTGTGTTTCATATCCCATAAAGAGATAAGCTGTTATCCAGTTGTGTGTTTCATATCATGTAAAGAGATCAACTGTTATTCAGTTCTTGCCCACTATTCCCATGGGGACACACAGCCTATGTTGCTGAATTTTCTAGTATTTAAAGAAACCATGTAAACATGTAATTTTATGTAAAATTTTTCCAAATTTTCAAACATATTGTCAGGCTAAATCTAGCTTGTAGGTTACCAAATTTTTGACTCTGGTGTATGGATTCTGAGCTTTCATACCTTCCAAAAGTGAGACTTTCTCACTCTTCCCAGACAACATGTTTTTCCTATGGATTTTTTTGAATATTTTTATATGTATTTCTAAATGTCTCTCCTGTTAGATATAATCTCCTTGAAAATAGAGTTATTTTTTTAAATTCAAGTTTCTGGTATGTAGTTGGTGAAGAGAATTTAAAGAGAAAGAAAAGGATAATCTTCCCTGAAAGAGGAAGCTATTTGTGTTCATTAAACCAGTCAACAAATATTTCTCGAATACTTCTCATCATAGCCAGAAATTGTATTAGCTGCTTAGGACTGTGACAGTAAAAAATGATACATTCTGAAATTCCCCAGATCTTTAAAGGCTGGGAGAAGTTTTCTAGCCTGTACAGCACTTACTTATACATCTTCTATTATTTAGCAGTTTTTCAGTATTCACAGCTTTGGGGAAAAATTACTGGTTTACCTGTGTTTGTTAAAGATACATATATTAATCAGCACTCTCAGTTCATAGCAGCAGCAGAATACTCAAACTACTAAGAAGGAAGTAAGAGAGAGAGGAGGAGAAGAAGGAGAGAAAAGAGAAGAAAGAAAGAAGAGAAGAAAAGGAAGGGAAGGGAAGGGGAAAGGAAAGGAAAGGAAGGAGGGAAGGAGAGAGAGAAGAAAGAGAAAAAGAAAGAGAGAGAGAAAAGAAAGAAAGAAAGAGAGAGAGAAAGAAAGAGAAAAAGAGAGAGAAAAAGAAAGAGAAAGAAAGAAAGAGAGAGAGAGAAAGAAAGAAAGAAAAAGAAGGAAGGAAGGAAGGAAGGAAGGAAGGAAGGAAGGAAGGAAGGAAGGAAGGAAGGAAGGAAGGAAAGGGAGGGAGGGAATCAAAGAAAATGTTTGTTCATATAACCAAAAGATGTGGGGATAGGACTTGTGGTTTCAAGCACAGCAGGACTCAGACTCAAGTACAGTACGTCATCAGGGATCAATTCTTAGGGTTTAGCCATGTATACAAATATTAAGATCACTAGCAGTGCAAGACTCACACCCTAGCACTAAGCAACATCAGGGGAAAAAAGAATATCTCCAATAGCACTGGTGGAAAAGCCCAGGGAAGATTCTTATTGATCCAGGTTGGTCACATAAACCATCCATGAACCAAAAGTCATAGAAAAGAAGGATTCTGTTAACATAATAGAAAAGAGAGAAGCAAAAACAGGAGATGTGCCTTGTTTGGAAAAAACCAAAAGCTATCAAAGCAAAATGGCATTGTCTTTCTGACTACCCATAGGAAATGGATCTGAACCAGGAGCAATTTGGCTTAAGTCAAAATTTTTGCTGTATTAAATCAGCAAGAAGGAAATACAGATTATTTTTGTTTACTCATTATGTAATGGTTACGTTTGATTCCAACACAGTGTCAAGTTCTACTTTTAATTCTACCATATAATCTCTCAAAGATGCTTATTTTTAGGATGCTTAAAATCAGTGGCAGAGTTTGGTGGCGGTGTTCAGTAGTCAGATACATTTGAGGAACTGTGGGTTACACCAAACTAGATAGATTTCTTAACTGAAGAACTTTGTACAGACTGAATTATGCTAATGTGCATCATGAATATCCAAATGTGGTAACTAAAGTATGCTTTAGGTCCTGAATTAATTTGACTATGGAACACAGAGAATGGTCACAGAGAATCCTGTAGGCCTGGGGTTCTATGAAAGACACAATCCTCTGACCCACAATGAGACGGAAGTAATCAGTTTTTTTCTGCACATTTAAAACCTGCTGCTTGGTGGTATGAAAACAGCATAGATTTTCACATCAGTGCTGTGTTTAAATCTCACTTTATTACCTTTATCCTAGATCAAATTACTTAAACCTCTCTGAAACTCAGTTTCTTTATATATATAAAATTACATGTTTAAGATAACTTGGCAAAAGAGTCTAGGATGATACCTAGTCATTTGTTTCTAGTTTCATTTCTTAAAATTATTTTAATTAATAATTGCATATATTTATGGCATATGATGTTTTGACATATGTATACATTGTAGAATGATTAAATCCTGCTAATTAACATATTCAACATCTCACCTACTTTTTGGGGTGAGAACACTTAAACTCTAGTCTTTTAGCAATTTTGAAATATATATTATTAACTGTGATCACCATGTTACATAATAGATCACTAAAACCTATTTGTCCTCATGAAACTTTGGACCCTTTGGCTAACATCTCCCGTTTCCCCATCTACCCATGCTCCTAACCTCTGGTACCCATCATTCGACTCTCTACTTCTATGAGTTAAATTTTTTTTAAATTCCACATATGAGCGAGATCATGTCTGTACCTGGCTTATTTTACTTAGCATGATGTCCAGGTTCATCTAAGTTGTTGACCTAGGACGGATGCAAACTTTAATTTAGCAAACAATGGTAATCCTGCAATTAGCACTATGTTCCTGTTTCCCAGTGTTTTGTTTTTTTAGTGACAGGGTCTCTCTCTGTCACCTAGGCTGGAGTGCATGGCATAATCATAGTTCCCTGGAGCCTCGACCTCCTGGGTTCACAGGATCCTCCCTCCTCAGCCTTCTAAGTGCTGGGATTACAGGTATGAGCCACGGTGCCTAGCCCTACTTCCCAGTATTAATACAAGCCTTAGTCAGAAGAGCCTACTAATACAGATTCAGATAAAGGTTAGAGGAGAGAAAAGGTGAAATGCCTTTAGTGAATTAAAGTAGTCTGAACTAATTAAAAAAAAAAAAAAAAGAGCATTTGAGCCAGGTATAGTGAGGCCAAGGTCAGGAGCTGGTCTCAGAACTAGGTTTGAATGATCTGGATTACCTGGTGCAAGCTACTTAAGTCCTATAAGGACCCATTTCCTGGAATATAAAATGGGGATAATTATGCCACTTCAGGTGGTTGTTGTAAAGATAATGCACATAATTCATTTACTTACTGAGCTTGATATATGATAATCACTCGATATCAATATCAGTCAAGACTAGTTGTATCTGGATACCATAGAAATCAATCCCAAAACCGCAGCGGCTGGATACAAATACGACTTATTTCTTTCTCATACTACATGCCTGTATCAAGTCAGCAGGAGAGCTGTGCTCACCATTGTCACTCAGCCACACAGGCTGATACAACAAACGCCAGCTCAAATGTTGCCACCCATCATAGCAAAGGGAACGAGCTCTCTGGCAGGTCTCCAATCAACAACTAAGTAACAGGCCTGGAAGTGACATATGACACTAGAGCTTCCCACTCAATGACCAGGACTAATCATATGGCCTCACTCAACCACATAGGGGTCAGAAAGCGCAACCCTCATTGCATCCAGAAGGAGAAGATATGGAAATATTTGCTGAATGGCACCATTACCCACATGCTAGCTTCTATGACCCAAGCTTGCACTCATTAGGCACCTCATGAGTGTTTGATGATTTGTTTAAAATGGTCAGTAGAGGAGGAAGACCCAGCTTATGCAATCATAGTCAGCAGAATCAAAAAGACCCACTATAAAGAGAAAACTATAAAAGCAACAGCAACAGCAGCAGCGAGCCTGGATACAGTATGGCAATTAAAATAGGTATGTCAAAAACTATTGAATCTCAGTTTTGTTACCTTTATCCTGGGTCAAAGCTTCTCTGAACCATAGTTTCTTCATCTATTAAAAAAATGAGGCATCTTGGATTATAATATATTGTATGTCAAAGAGTCTAGGACAATATCCAGCTTACAGAACATACTTGTTAATGCTAGTTTCATTTCATTCATTTCATTAAACTGACCTAGGAAATATATAAATTTCTACCAAATGTAGCAAACTCCTTCACAAAGTCTGCACAAAACTCCAATAGTGACTTCTCTGATTTTGAAGATCCTTGACAACAGCATATTTAGATGACTTTAAAAAAAAAGAAAAAGGAATGATATCTGCAATTCACAATAAATCTTCAAATAAATTATTCATGCTATTTGTTTATAAACAGCACAACCAGTCAACCATGACGTTTAAACTGGGAAATCAATTTTCCTGCAAAAATATTTCAGGTTATATGGAGTTGTCTTGGAGAATCTGATGACTGCAATGATGAATTGTTTTATATCATTCATATAAAGAGAGCATTACAGAAGGACTAATACAGAAACAATCCTGAATTCCAGGACAGGAAGGCATGAAGAAATTGGCTGGCTTCTGTTGGGAAGGGTCCCCAGATTTCTTTCACTTCTCCACAGTTATTCCTCAACCGCAACGGAATATGCTAGGAAAATACAGAATTGCTGCAGAAATGTGCTCAAATATATAAATTAAAATTAATTCAAGCCACAGATTCCTACTGATCTCACAGTTTTAACATTTTTAGAAATTTATCTGTCATAAATTCATCTTCAAGGAAGTCATTACTCAAAACTAAGCTGAAAAGAAATGAACCAAATTGTAGTCATTTTTTTAAAAATTGTTATTATTTTGGCAGAGACTAATGATTGTTTGTTCAACTTCTATTCTCCTCTCTTTCCTTCTAACAGAATAAGAAATTGTATTCTGGCCTCTTCCCAGCTCCCTGTGGTCATAAGCTTCAAGGGCAGCTGACTCCATCTTTAATTGTAAATGGTGAATCTTCTTTGGTCAAAGTCAAACCTGCTTAACTAAAATCAATGTAGGAATGAGGACGTGACGTAATTCTGGCTAAGATATGAGAAGTCCACTACGGACCTTCTAAAACATCCCCAGAAGAGGAAATTTTATTCTTTTTTTTTTTTTTTGGTGGGGGTGGGGGGTGGAGACAGGGTATTACTCTGTCACACAGGCTGGAGTGCAGTGGTGCAATCATGGCTCACCATAGCCTCTCACTTCTGGGCTCAAGTGATTCCCACACCTCAGCCTCTCAAGTAGCTGGGACTATAAGCGTGTGCCACCACACCTGGCCTTTTTTCTTTTTTTTTTTTTTTTTTTTTTTTTTTTTTTTTTTTGAGAGGCTTGGTTTCACTATGTTGATCAGACCTCAAGCAATCCTCTCACCTTGGCCTCCCAAATTCCCAAAGTGCTGGAATTATAGGCCAGAGCCACCACTCCCAGCCAATTTCATTCTTGAAAAGAAGAGTCAGTCCCTTTTTTTCTTACAGATGTTGTCCTAACTCTACACCTGGAACTGCTGCAACCACCTTGCTTCCAGCGTGAGAATGAAGACAGTGCTAAGGATGGTAAAAAAGAGAGATGACAAGAGCCTAATCCTTGAGGACATCCTTGAATCACAGCATCAACCAACTCTGTTATCTGTCCTACCCCTGGACATCCTGGTATGAGATTAATGTGTTTCCTTATTGTTTAGGCCAATCTGAGTTGAGCGTTCTGATTATGGCAGGACAGAGCATCCTAACACAAAGGTCTCAAAGAGAAAAACAAGAGCATGGTGGACACTACTATAAATGATCTGATGTCTATTCTTTCTACCTTACTAATATTACTCTTCATTTTTTTAAAGTAGATCAGTTATAGATACACAGTCATTTTAGACAATAAAACATATATGAATGACCATTCTTCAGCCTCATGAGACACTATTGTCTTATTAAAAGAATTTAAAAAGGAAAGGTGTCTCTCAATGCCCTTTGTCCTTTGCTGTTTCTCTCTCTCTGCCTGATATGTAGATTAAATGCCCAGACATAGTGCATTCAATTTGCTCAGGGTGGCAGAGCTATAAACCAGAAGGAATCTGAATTATTGATGCCATCCCCGACCAGTTATGCTCTTCCTAAAAGCCCTCCTTCCAGACTTTCTTGGCAAATGAGGAAAAGAAACTCCTACTTAGATAAGCCCCTTGATATGGTTTGGCTGTATCCCCACTCAAATTTCATTTTGAATTGTAGTTCCCACAATGCCCACATGTTATGGAAGGAACCTGGTGGGAGGTAATTGAATCATGGTGAGTGGGTCTTTTCCGTGCTATTCTCGTGATAGTGATTAAGTCTCACAAGATCGGATGGTTTTTTAAAGGGGAATTTCCTTACACAAATTATCTTGTCTGTCACCATGTGAGACATGTCTTTCACCTTCCTCCATGATTGTGAGGCCTCCCTAGCCACGTGGAACTATGAGTTCATTAAACCTTTCTCTTTTGTAATTTGCCGAGTCTCGTGTACGTCTTTATCAGCAGTGTGAAAACGGACTAATACACCCTTATAGATGAATTTCACTTATGCAGCCAATGTAACCGGTTATTTATCAGCAAATAATCAAAAAAAGAAAGACTAGGAAGGAGTACACTGAATAAAAATAGGAGTTCTGGAAACAGACCACCTAGGTCTGAAAAATTGAACATGCCTTTTTGAGCAGTAGGAGCTTAGATCAGCTACTTAATTTCTCTAGGCCTTGGTTTTCTAATTCATAAAATTAGCATAATAATAAAAATAAATCTACTACAAAAATATATTAAGAGAGTTTAATGAGACAATCCACATGGGAAAAAAAATGAGCCTGTAACTCAACACATTACTTCATTCAAGAAATATTGAATGCATCTCTACATCCTGTTCTAGGTACAAGGACTAGAACAGCAGACAAAATAAACAAAAATCCCACCCCAATGGAGCATACATTCTACTGAGGGAAAATAGATAATAAACAACATAAGAAAGAAAAATATGCAGCGTGTTAGGTAGAAATAAGAACTACTAAAATTAATAAGTCATGGGGAAGAGAAGAAAGAGTAGATGGGGGTGAGATTGGCAATTTTTTTTTTTTAATTTTTTTTTTAAATTTATTTATTTATTATACTTTAGGGTTTTAGGGTACATGTGTACAATGTGCAGGTTTGTTACATATGTATCCATGTGGCATGTTGATTTCCTGCACCCATTAACTCGTCATTTAGCATTAGGTGTATCTCCTAATGCTGTCCCTCCCCCCTCCCCCCACCCCACAACAGTCCCCGGAGTGTGATGTTCCCCTTCCTGTGTCCATGAGTTCTCATTGTTCAATTCCCACCTATGAGAGAGAACATGCGGTGTTTGGTTTTTTGTCCTTGCGATAGTTTACTGAGAATGATGTTTTCCAGTTTCATCCATGTCCCTACAAAGGACACGAACTCATCATTTTTTTATGGCTGCATAGTATTCCATGGTGTATATGTGCCACATTTTCTTAATCCAGTCTATCGTTGTTGGACATTTGGGTTGGTTCCAACTCTTTGCTATTGTGAATAGTGCCGCAATAAACATACGTGTGCATGTGTCTTTATAGCAGCATGATTTGGCAATTTTAAATTGAGTGGGTGATTTTAAAACGATCCTTGTAAGAGCCTGAAGGAGATAAAGGAGGGAGTCATGTGAACTCCATTGTGAACCCCATGCATGTGAAATGGGAGAAAGGTATTTTAGGCAAAGAGAAAAACCAGTGGAAAAACCTCAAGCAAGGGCATTCCTGGTGGGTTCTAATAAGAGCAAGGGAAACAATGTGTCAGGAGCAGAGCAAGCAGCAGGTATTCTGACAATTTGTTTGAAATAATTTATTCACTCTCAGAAGCTAGTCTAGAGGCTTCAGATTCCAAACCCTTTCCATGCCATCAGAATACAAAAAGAATATGAAACTAATGAAAATGCCAACATGAAAACTCACCCATTTTCCATTTCTCTCCACAGCCACTATAGGATACTGGTGTAATGCCAAATGATTGGCTCTGTCTTGGTCAACTCAGGATGCCATCACAAAACACCATAAGCTGGGTGGCTTAAACAACAGAAATATAGATTTCACAGTCCTGAGGCTGGGAAATTGAAGGTCAGGGGGCCAGCTGATTCAGTTTCTGGTGAGGGCTTCCTTCCTGGCTTGTGGGCAGCCATATTTCCTCTATGTCTTCACATGGCCTTTCCTTGGCGTGAACACATGGAGCTCTCTCTCTCTCACACACACACACACACACACACACACACACACACTTCTTATAAAACCACCAATCTTATGAGATTAAGACTCCACCCTTATGCCTTATTTCACCTTAATTATTTCTGAAAAGCCCTATCTCCAAAAACAGTCACACTGGGGGTCAGGGCTTCAACATACGAATTTGGTGATGACACAATTCACTTCATTGTAGGCGATCCTAAATTTTTTCTTGAATTGACTCACCCATCACTCCAATTGACCAAAATAAGCAGATGTTTAGAGATACATATATCCAACTCTGAAACTTTTAGCCCAAAGTTTATTGCCAAGTGGATCTTCCATACACCTGAGTTCCACAGAAATTAGGGAAATTTTTCTGGGACAAAATACGGCAGGACTAATAGAGGAGAACAGTGATAGCCAGCATTGCAGAATTGGTTGTGAGCCCACTCTTGTGGCTGCAGGAAAAGGGGTTCTGTCCTCCAAAACAATATGACTCCTTAGATAGGCCTTATAAGAGAAGGCCGAGTCCTTGTACCCATTGTTCTGGGTTTAAAGGAAGAAGCTGCCTCTAGGTACATAGCAGGAGCTCTAACACAGGAAATAATTATACTGATAAGCTACTATGCTAATACAACTTCCACTGAAGCTATTTGGAGAGAGACTATGGCACAGTGGTTGAGAACACGGAACCAAACTGCCTAAGTTGAAAATCCAGATTCACCACTCACTAGTGAGCAAGTCACCTCACCTGTCTGGGTCTTAGCTTCCAGTTACTGGAGTAATAACAGTACATCTAAATCATGGAGGTGTTATGAAGATTAAATGGTATTAATAAATACAAAGCATTTAGAACCATGCCTGGCATATAGTAACTACTCAGTTAATGTTGGCTGGTAGTAATAATTTACTAGGACAAGACAATTATTATTTAAGTATGGAATCCGTCATATGTTTTGGTCTGCTGCTATAGAGCCAAACATGTTAGGGGTTACTTCTGTCACACAATGTACTAGGCAGAATAATGGCCCCCAAAGATGTCCATGTCATAATTCTCAGAACCTGTGAAAATGTTACTTTATGTGGCAAAAATGATTTTGAGATATGATTATTCTGTATTATGTGAGTGGATCCAATCTATTTACATGAGTTCTTAAAATTAGTGTATTAGTCCATTTTCACACTGCTATAGAGAACTACCTGAGACTGGGTAATTTATAAAGAAAAATGATATAATTGACTCACAGTTCCACATGGCTGAGGAGGTATCAGGAAACTTAAAATCATGGCAGAAGGCAAAGGAGAAGCAAGCACCTTCTTCACAAGGCAGCAGGAGAGAGAGAGAGAAGGGGGAACTGCCACACTTTTAAACCATCAGATCTCATGAGAACTCACTCACTATCATGAGAACAGCAGGAGGGAAACCAGCCCCATGATCCAATCACCTCGCACCAAGTCCCTCCCTGGACACATGGGGATTGCAATTCAAGATGAGATTTGGGTGGGGACACAGAGCGGAACCATATAAGGTAGAGAACCCGTTCTCTGGCTATAATCAGAGAAAGATAGAACAATGAAGATGAGTCAGATAAATGCAATGTGAGGACTCAATTAACCATTGGTGACTTTGAAGACACAGGAAGAAAGCAAACAGCAAAGGAATGTGAGCAGACTATAGAAGATGGGAAAAATGAGGAAACAGACTTTTTCCTTAGGGCCTACAGAAACTGAGGTAGCCACACCAACACCTTGATTTTAGCCCAGTAATAGCTATAGCAAACTTCTGACTATAGTAAGATAATGAAGTTGTACTGTTTTAAGCCACTAATTTTCTGGTAATTTGTTATGCAGTGACAGAAAAGTCATATACATTATAAATTAATTCATTTTAATATGGGCTTTAGTCATACATAGATAATGCAGAAAGAATACTGCAATCACACTACAACCTACTGTCAAATACAGTTGAGTGGAAAGCCTCCGGAACTGGAAGTGGATGAAACAATCAGAACCCATTGCAAGTTCATCCAACTGTAAAACATGTCTCAGAACTTGATTTTGAGCCAAACTAACACGAAATTTCTGGCTCATGTAATGTAGAGTTTCAAGAAAGGGCAGGCTTCAAAATTGTTGGCTCCATGGTTTATCAACATTGGCAGTGGCCCTGTTCTTCAGTCTCTTTGCTCTACCTTTTGCACTCAGTCTCAGTTCGAGGTCGGCTTTCTTTGTGGTGGAAAAGTTGCTGTGACTATCGAAGGTTTCATATCCTCACACCACAATAACCAGAAAGAGAGAACCCTGGCCTCTGGCAGATCCTTCAGATCTGCTCTCACCTCTTATTGGCTCATTCTGTGTTACAAATCCATTCCTAAATCAACTGCTTTAGGCAAAGGAATGCTATGTGCCTACTGGCATAGACTGAACTAGCTGAACCAGTCACTACATGAAGGGAGATGGGATTATCTTGATCAGATTAAAACTGTCAGGTCTTATTTCTGCAACAGAAAGATGGTGTCTGTCCTTTCCAAATTATATTGATGCTACACAACAAGGGCAGGTAGAAGGGGTGTTGGAAAGACACTAGCCCAAAATTCTATCCAGCCTTGAAGTTACTACTAGGATTTGCAAGGCATGAGGCCTAATGTGATAGAAAACGAGGAACACAGAGTCATAGCTAAGGTAACAGGTAAGGTTCAAGGGAAGTAAATAGAAAATAAGAGAAGATGCACAAGATGAGAAATTGAAGGAACAATAACAAATGCTTTGGACAATCTTAGCAACACCTTCCTAGTGTTTTTGAAACTTGAGTAGTGAGGAGGCCACATTTAATATAAAGAATAAAACTTAGATAATTAAAAGACCATATATAAAGTGATTACAGGTATAGGCTCTAGACTCTGAAAACCTGTGTCCAAATCTCATCTCTAGTTTCTACTGGTCCTTGGGCAAATTAACCCCTGTACATCTTCATTTCTTCACTGGAGGCAAATAATGATCCCAACTTCTTGGGGTAATTTCTGAGGACTAAATGAGTTAACATATCTAAAACCATTGGAACAGTATTAGGCTCAGTATAAGAACTATCTACATAGCTAAATAAAACAATGTTATTTGAATGCATACAACATATACTAGGTGAAATATTTTATGCTTGTATCTCTTATAAATCTTTAATATCAAGATTACCACCCAGGTAATAAATAGAGAAGGTGGGTTGACAACCCAGGCTGCCTGGTGTCCATTACTGCATGCTGCTGCTGCTTGAGCAACCAAGATATAGCTACACATTAAATTTAAACTACAAACCAACAAATTCAAATTATCGATATCAATTTAATGTGATGGATAATGTGCTTTTTAATAAACAAAACCATTGCTCACAAAAGCATCTTGGATTGTTCCAGAGTTAGCTATTTTGACTCTAGCAGCTTTTCTTAAACTTTATATATCATGTAATTGTTTATTCCCTGTGCCACTTTTTTATTCGACCCCCCGCATAGACTGTCATTATAAAGTAGTCACATGTATGATGTTTACCTCTGTTCTTTATCAACATAACGCGATAATCTTAAAAAGCGGTCTTTAATGTCAGCACAAAAATGCAAATGGGGATTCTCAAAGGGTTATATAATTGGTCTAGAATATGCCTACATGCTCTTTTTGGATTACCAAATTAAAAGATACAAAATTAAACAATTCTTAAAAAGAAGCCATGGGCCCCTGAGAATGCATCTTCATCTCTCAGTTTGAGAAATACAGCTCTATCCTATCGTCTACCTTCTACTTCCCTTTCTTGCTCTACAGGTAATTTGTTTCTCTTCCTGCAAACCCTGCTCACTCCTGCTTTCTGCCCTTGGCCTTCCACTTACTTATCCCCGAGGAGGATTAATGATGGGATCTCTAAAGGCTAAGGATATTCAATAGACCCCTGACCTGGGGCCAGGCTCTCTCTCTTAAGATTGTGTGTGTGTGTGTGTGTGTGTGTGTGTGTGTGTGTGTGTGTGTATGTGTGTTATAATATTATTTATCATTCACAACATTTAAAAAGTTATTTAGGCCAGAACTCCTGCAGAGCTGAGCCCGAGGGGAATCCGGAAGGGACACGCTGAACAGAATAGTAGTCTCTTAGAAATTATAATTCTTGGAGGGTGGAGCCAAGATGGCCGAATAGGAACAGCTCCGGTCTCCAGCTCCCAGCCCCAGCGACACAGAAGACGGGTGATTTCTGCATTTCTCCTTGAGGTACTGGTTTCATCTCACTAGGGAGTGCCTAACAGTGGGTGCAGGACAGTCGGTGAAGCGCACTGTGCGCGAGCCAAAGCAGGGCGAGGCATTGCCTCACTCGGGAAGCGCAAGGGGTCAGGGAGTTCCCTTTCCTAGTCAAAGAAAGGGGAAGCAGACGGCACCTGGAATATCGGGTCAGTCCCACCCTAACTGCGCTTTTCCAACGGGCCTGGAAAACGGCACACTAGGAGATTGTGTCCCGCACCTGGCTCGGAGGGTCCTATGCCCACGGAGTCTCGCTAATTGCTAGCACAGCAGTCTGAGATCAAGCTGCCAGGCGGCAGCGAGGCTGGGGGAGGGGCGCCCGCCATTGCCCAGGCTTGCTTAGGTAAACAAAGCAGCCAGGAAGCTCGAACTGGGTGGAGCCCACCACAGCTCAAGGAGGCCTCCCTGCCTCTGTAGGCTCCACCTCTGGGGGCAGGGCACAGACAAACAAAAACTCTGCAAGAACTTCCACAGACTTAAATGTCCCTGTCTGACTGACAGCTTTGAAGAGAGTAGTGGTTCTCCCAGCACGCAGCTGGAGATCTGAGAACAGTCAGACTGCCTCCTAAAGTGGGTCCCTCACCCCTGAGCAGCCTAACTGGGAGGCACCCCCCCAGTAGGGACAGACTGACACCTCATTCAACCCGGTACTTCTCTGAGACAAAACTTTCAGAGGAACTATCAGACAGCTGAATTTGTGGTCTCACGAAAATCTGCTGTTCTGCAGCCACCGCTGCTGACACCCAGCCAAACAGGGTCTGGAGTGCACCTCTAGTAAACTCCAACAGACCTGCAGCTGAGGGTCCCGTCTGGTAGAAGGAAAACTAACAAACAGAAAGGACATCCACACCAAAAACCCATCTGTACATCACCATCATCAAAGACAAAAAGTAGATAAAACCACAAAGATGGGGAAAAAACAGACCAAAAAAACTGGAAACTCTAAAAAACAGAGCACCTCTCCTCCTCCAAAGGAACGCAGTTCCTCACCAGCAACGGAACAAAGCTGGATGGAGGATGACTTTGATGAGTTGAGAGAAGAAGGCTTCAGACGATCAAACTACTCTGAGCTACGAGAGGAAATTCAAAACAACAGCAAAGAAGTTAAAAACTTTGAAAAAAAAATTAGAAGAATGGATAACTAGAATAACCAATGGAGAGAAGGGCTTCAAGGAGCCGATGGAGCTGAATGCCAAGTTTCGAGAACTACGCGAAGATTGCAGAAGCCTCAGTAGCAGATGCGATCAACTGGAAGAAAGGGTATCGCTGATGGAAGATGAAATGAATGAAATGAAAAGAGAAGGGAAGTTTAGAGAAAAAAGGATAAAAAGAAATGAACAAAGCCTCCAAGAAATTTGGGACTATGTGAAAAGACCAAACCTACGTCTGATTGGTGTACCTGAAAATGATGGGGAGAATGGAACCAAGTTGGAAAACACTCTGCAAGATATTATCCAGGAGAACTTCCCCAATCTAGCAAGGCAGGCCAACATTCAGATTCAGGAAATACAGAGAACGCCACAAAGATACTCCTCGAGAAGGGCAACTCCAAGACACATTATTGTCAGATTCACCAAAGTTGAAATGAAAGAAAAAATGTTAAGGGCAGCCAGAGAGAAAGGTCGGGTTACCCACAAAGGGAAGCCCATCAGACTAACAGCTGATCTCTCAGCAGAAACTCTACAAGCCAGAAGAGAGTGGGGGCCGATATTCAACATTCTTAAAGAAAAGAATTTTCAACCCAGAATCTCCTATCCCGCCAAACTAAGCTTCATAAGTGAAGGAGAAATAAAACACTTTACAGACAAGCAAACGCTGAGTGATTTTGTCACCACCAGGCCTGCCCTAAAAGAGCTCCTGAAGGAAGCACTAAACATGGAAAGGAACAACCGGTACCAGCCACTGCAAAAACATGCCAAATTGTAAAGACCATCGAGACTAGGAAGAAACTATAGCAACTAACGAGCAAAATAACCAACTAACATCATAATGACAGGATCAGATTCACACATAACAATATTAACGTTAAATGTAAATGGGCTAAATGCTCCACTCAAAAGACACAGACTGGCAAACTGGATAAGGAGTCAGGACCCATCAGTGTGCTGTATTCAGGAAACCCATCTCACATGCAGAGACACACATAGACTCAAAATAAAGGGATGGAGGAAGATCTATCAAGCAACTGGAAAACAAAAAAAGGCAGGGGTTGCAATCCTAGTCTCTGATAAAATAGACTTTAAACCAACAAAGATCAAAAGAGACAAAGAAGGCCATTACATAATGGTAAAGGGATCAATTCATCAAGAAGAGCTAACTATCCTAAATATATATGCACCCAACACAGGAGCACCCAGATTCATAAAGCAAGTCCTGAGTGACCTACTAAGGGACTTAAACTCCCACACAATAATAATGGGAGATTTTAACACCCCACTGTCAGCATTAGACAGATCAACGAGACAAAAAGTTAACAAGGATATCCAGGAATTGAACTCAGCTCTACATAAAGTGGACCTAATAGACATCTACAGAACTCTCCACCCCAAGTCAACAGAATATACATTTTTTTCAGCACCACACCACACCTATTCCAAAATTGACCACATAGTTGGAAGTAAAGCTCTCCTCAGCAAATGTAAAAGAACAGAAATTATAACAAACTGTCTCTCAGACCACAGTGCAATCAAACTAGAACTCAGGATTAAGAAACTCACTCAAAACCGCTCTACTACATGGAAACTGAACAACCTGCTCCTGAATGACTATTGGGTACATAATGAAATGAA
This sequence comes from Nomascus leucogenys, assembly GCF_006542625.1. Taxonomy (NCBI): domain Eukaryota; kingdom Metazoa; phylum Chordata; class Mammalia; order Primates; family Hylobatidae; genus Nomascus; species Nomascus leucogenys. The sequence goes on from NC_044395.1 coordinate 102,735,217, forward strand.
GGCAGAAATAAAGATGTTCTTTGAAACCAACGAGAACAAAGACACAACATACCAGAATCTCTGGGACACATTCAAAGCAGTATGTAGAGGGAAATTTATAGCACTAAATGCCCACAAGAGAAAGCAGGAAAGATCCAAAATTGACTCCCTAACATCACAATTAAAAGAACTAGAAAAGCAAGAGCAAACACATTCAAAAGCTAGCAGAAGGCTAGAAATAACTAAAATCAGAGCAGAACTGAAGGAAATAGAGACACAAAAAACCCTTCAAAAAATTAATGAATCCAGGAGCTGGTTTTTTGAAAAGATCAACAAAATTGATGGACCGCTAGCAAGACTAATAAAGAAGAAAAGAGAGAAGAATCAAATAGATGCAATAAAAAACGAAAAAGGGGATATCACCACTGATCCCACAGAAATACAATCTACCATCAGAGAATACTACAAACACCTCTATGCAAATAAACTAGAAAATCTAGAAGAAATGGATAAATTCCTCGACAAATACACCCTCCCAAGACTAAACCAGGAAGAAACTGAATCTCTGAATAGACCAATAACAGGTTCTGAAATTGTGGCAATAATCAATAGCTTACCAACCAAAAAGAGTCCAGGACCTGATGGATTCACAGCCGAATTCTACCAGAGGTACAAGGAGGAACTGGTACCATTCCTTCTGAAACTATTCCAATCGATAGAAAAAGAGGGAATCCTCCCTAACACATTTTATGAAGCCAGCATCGTCCTGATACCAAAACCTGGCAGAGACATAACCAAAAAAGAGAATTTCAGACCAATATCCTTGATGAACATTGATGCAAAAATCCTCAATAAAATACTGGCAAACCGAATCCAGCAGCACATCAAAAAGCTTATCCACCATGATCAAGTGGGCTTCATCCCTGGGATGCAAGGCTGGTTCAACATACGCAAATCAATAAATGTAATCCAACATATAAACAGAACCAAAGACAAAAACCACATGATTATCTCAATAGATGCAGAAAAGGCCTTTGACAAAATTCAACAACCCTTCATGCTAAAAACTCTCAATAAATTAGGTATTGATGGGACGTATCTCAAAATAATAAGAGCTATCTATGACAAACCCACAGCCAATATCATACTGAATGGGCAAAAACTGGAAGCATTCCCTCTGAAAACTGGCACAAGACAGGGATGCCCTCTCTCACCGCTCCTGTTCAACATAGTGCTGGAAGTTCTGGCCACAGCAATCAGGCAGGAGAAGGAAATAAAAGGTATTCAATTAGGAAAAGAGGAAGTCAAATTGTCCCTGTTTGCAGATGACATGATTGTATATCTAGAAAGCCCCACTGTCTCAGCCCAAAATCTCCTTAAGCTGATTAGCAACTTCAGCGAAGTCTCAGGATACAAAATTAATGTACAAAAATCACAAGCATTCTTGTACACCAATAACAGACAAACAGAGAGCCAAATCATGAGTGAACTCCCATTCACAATTGCTTCAAAGAGAATAAAATACCTAGGAATCCAACTTACAAGGGATGTGAAGGACCTCTTCAAGGAGAACTACAAACCACTGCTCAATGAAATAAAAGAGGATACAAACAAATGGAAGAACATTCCATGCTCATGGGTTGGAAGAATCAATATCGTGAAAATGGCCATACTGCCCAAGGTAATTTATAGATTCAATGCCATCCCCATCAAGCTACCAATGACTTTCTTCACAGAATTGGAAAAAACTACTTTAAAGTTCATATGGAACCAAAAAAGAGCCCGCATCGCCAAGTCAATCCTAAGCCAAAAGAACAAAGCTGGAGGCATCACGCTACCAGACTTTAAACTATACTACAAGGCTACAGTAACCAAAACAGCATGGTACTGGTACCACAACAGAGACATAGATCAATGGAACAGAACAGAGCCCTCAGAAATGATGCCGCATAGCTACAACTATCTGATCTTTGACAAACCTGACAAAAACAAGAAATGGGGAAAGGATTCCCTATTTAATAAATGGTGCTGGGAAAACTGGCTAGCCATATGTAGAAAGCTGAAACTGGATCCCTTCCTTACACCTTATACAAAAATTAATTCAAGATGGATTAAAGACTTATATGTTAGACCTAAAACCATTAAAATCCTACAAGAAAACCTAGGCAATACCATTCAGGACATAGGCGTGGGCAAGGACTTCATGTCTAAAACACCAAAAGCAATGGCAACAAAAGCCAAAATCGACAAATGGGATCTAATTAAACTAAAGAGCTTCTGCACAGCAAAAGAAACTATCATCAGAATTAACAGGCAACCTACAGAATGGGAGAAAATTTTTGCAACCTACTCATCTGACAAAGGGCTAATATCCAGAATCTATAATGAACTCAAACAAATTTACAAGAAAAAAACAAACAACCCCATCAAAAAGTGGGCAGAGGACATGAACAGACACTTCTCAAAAGAAGACATTTATGCAGCCAGAAAACACATGAAGAAATGCTCATCATCACTGGCCATCAGAGAAATGCAAATCAAAACCACAGTGAGATACCATCTCACACCAGTTAGAATGGCCATCATTAAAAAATCAGGAAACAACAGGTGCTGGAGAGGATGTGGAGAAATAGGAACACTTTTACACTGTTGGTGGGACTGTAAACTAGTTCAACCATTGTGGAAGTCAGTGTGGCGATTCCTCAGGGATCTCGAACTAGAAATACCATTTGACCCAGCCATCCCATTACTGGGCATATACCCAAAGGACTATAAATCATGCTGCTATAAAGACACATGCACACGTATGTTTATTGCGGCACTATTCACAATAGCAAAGAGTTGGAACCAACCCAAATGTCCAACAACGATAGACTGGATTAAGAAAATGTGGCACATATACACCATGGAATACTATGCAGCCATAAAAAATGATGAGTTCGTGTCCTTTGTAGGGACATGGATGAAACTGGAAAACATCATTCTCAGTAAACTATCGCAAGGACAAAAAACCAAACACCGCATGTTCTCACTCATAGGTGGGAATTGAACAATGAGAACTCATGGACACAGGAAGGGGAACATCACACTCCGGGGACTGTTGTGGGGTGGGGGGAGGGGGAGGACAGCATTAGGAGATACACCTAATGCTAAATGACGAGTTAATGGGTGCAGGAAATCAACATGGCACATGGATACATATGTAACAAACCTGCACATTGTGCACATGTACCCTAAAACCCTAAAGTATAATTAAAAAAAAAAAAAAAAAAAAAAAAAAAAAAAAACAAGTTATTAGGCCAAAGCCATCCTCCTACTCTTCCCTAGCTCACCACCACCCCTAAAGACCTTGAATGAATGGCCCACACTAATTCTGCTCTAGGCAGACAGACAAAATTCTTCCTTCATTGACATGATCTTCCTTTAAGCAGCTTTCTCCAGGAAGGGCTGCTTCCTTCACAGAAGGGGTGATGAATGAGGACCCAGGAAAAGCCTATCTCTAGCCAAAATGAAAGAAACTTCCTTATGATCCAACATCAAGAGACCACATGGAAGATGGAACAAAAGCGTCAAACATTGCCAGAAAAAATGTGCATTTATTGGGCTTTGATATTTGCTGAGCACCTCCCCAGGGCATGACTAAGGCAGGATAGGACTCAGATGTCCAAGAACCTTGACCCCTCAGTAACTACCATGAAAATAGATTCTTTTAGAAACCTCAGGAACACAGGGAATACAGCTTTTGTAAAGCTGCCCTTGAGCTTTACTTTTAGCTGCACAGTGGAGAGCTTATTCTCCAAGTGAGCCATGTCTCTATCACACACAAACAACCCAGGGGCTCCTCTGTGGTGCCTGTCCCACATAGAGCTCACTCAGTAACCCTGCAGCTGGGGCAGCTCAAACAAAATTAGCTCTTGCAGTCACAGTGAAACCAGTGAGGCATCTGACAGGGAACAGAAACAAAACAGACAAACTGTTACAGAGGCGTCACTCATACCATTTTCTCCCTTCTATGAGTTTATGCCCTCTCTCTACTAATAATGATTAACATGAATTAACCACCTGGTCTCTAGCAGGCTTTCTTCTCAACCTTTTATGTTTAATTTCCACCAAAAGCCTACACGACTTTTTTATTATTATTACAAGGTGTTTTTATTATCCCCACTTTGGGGTGGGGGCTGGGAAGAAATTAGGCACAAAAGGGTTAATTAATAGACTGAAGACCACCCAGGTAATAAATAGAGAAGGTGGGTTGACAACCCAGGCTTCCTGGTGCCCACTTTTCCATGCTGCTGCTGCTACGGCTGCTGCTGGAGCAACCAAGCATTCCAGGGATGTTTTGTCCTTGTGCTTCACGCTTCATTGCGAAGCAAAAGGGAGGAAAACTCACCCTGACAGAAGGGAACGACTATGGTCTGAATATCTGTGTCCCCCCAAAATTCACATTTTGAAATCTAATCATCAGTGTGATGGTGTTAGGAAATAAGGTCTTTGGGGGGCGATTAGGCCGTGGGGAAAGAGCCCTCATGAACGGGATTAGTGCTCTTATAAAAGAGGCCCAAGAAAGACCCTTCATTCTCCCACCTGTGAGGACACAGTGTGAAGAAGCCACCTATGGCTCTAAGAAGCGAGCCCTGACCAGACACTCAATTGACCTACATCTTGGATTTCCCAGCCTTGAGAACTGTGAGAAATAACTTTCTGATGTTTATAAGCCACCCGGTCTATGGTATTTCGTTATAGCAGCCAGAACAGACAGAAATGGTAAGAAAAGAAAAAATGGAGAGACGAAGACAGGGAGAGAGACGAGTATGTATTTTCAGTCATTTTTCTGAAGCAAAGCCATGTTTTCAGAGAAAAGAAAAGGTCCTTCTGTTGTAGATTTGAATTCTTATCATGCTAATAAATGGGCCATCAAAGCAGCTGGCTGCACCCTTATTACTGCCATGGGAGTTATTTACGCTAATCCTTTCCCTTGTAGCCTGGCTGGACAAGGATGAAAATCCCCAGCATCGGGTATTAAAAGAGACAGAGGAAGCACACAAGCCAATTTACGGGGTTTCACTTGACCAGTTTTCTTCATTTGAGTCCTATTAGCTCTGATAATGTATCCTCACTATTAATCAGCCGGGTAGAGCAAGGTAACATCCTCGTGTGTGAATGTGGGTGGGCACACATCAGCCTTCAGTGCCTCTGGGAGTCCCAGCTTTCCAGCAAAAAGCCAAGAAAAGGCAAGAGAATATCTAAATGATCCTTGCAGGTCTCGTGAAGCATTTAAGGGCCCAAGTCAGTGCATACTCTAAGGTAACTATCAGGAAAGTACAATGCAGTAGAAGTTCTCTGTGGCTCTGTCACGTTCTTGCTGCTCTTTAAGCAAAGCATTTAACATCTCCAAGCCTCAGTTTCCTCAACTTCAAAATAGGAGAACTTATACACTCTCCAAAGGAGTTGTAAGAATCAATGAGATATGGATATGATGATCTTAGTGCTGTGCCTGTCACAGAGAAAGCACTTAACAATAATAATAACGACCTATTGTTTCTAACTCCCTGCTTCCTGAACAGTCCTATTCCATTTTAAGATGAAGCTTCAAAGGAACAGCAATACGGAAGCATCTGAATCCCTTCCCTTGACCTTTCACCTCAAGCTCAGTAGTTCTCTTTAGCTGCTCAAAGTTCTCTTCTCCTGATTCCCTCTTTTCACAAAAATTTATGTCTCCTGAGATGAGAGTGAGAGTGGCCCATCCCATGAGCAAAAAACTAGGCCAGTGATGTGTCTTTCCAAAAATTCAACAATGTTTTCTTCTCTTTCATATTTGTGACCTTGAATGTCATCTCTCGGCCTCCTATCTCCCAATCCTCGCCCCAAGCTTCCTCCAGTCCAGGATAATAGAAAAGCACAACCTGGCTATATCAGAACAGACTCATTTACTTTCCATCCCAAGGAGCTCATGTTCTTGTTGCAGGCTTCCCATTTACCACTTCAGAGATGAACCAAGAGCCCTTGAAATGGAAAATTTGCTGGCCCTGAAACAGGGTTGTTCTATTAGTCATGCCAGGATCTCAAGGGGGAGAGCCAGAACAAGCAGAAGATCCAGACAGAGAAGGAGCAAGCAGGAGTGGTAGAATCGAGAGGAAGGGAGGCGTCACCAAAGAAAAAACATTGCTAACAAACATGCCAATATCACTGATATGGTTTGGTTGTGTCCCCACCGAAATCTCATCTTTAATTGTAGCTCCCATAATTCCCATGTGTCATGGGAAAACTCATGTGTTCTAAGACTCTCCAACTCTCTCCTTTGCATTTTTCATGAATCTAAATCCTAAATGGTTATTTAATAAGCAGAACATATGAAACTGTGCTGGGAAAAAGGGACAAAGGATTAAGGTTATGTAGAATAGTCCTAAGGAAAACTAGAGTGAAAAATACATGATACAGGAAGGTGTATTTAGTTTACTGAAATATGTAGAAGCCTGAAGAATCCAGAGTTCTCCATCACAGATATTTCCAAATATAAGCTGGAGAACCACTTATTCAGATGGAAGTGTTCAGCAGATAGTTGGGTAAACTGATCCAATGTTCAGGAGAGAAAAGTCTGAACTCTTAACTAGACATAGCATTGTGAAGCCACCTACCAAAGGATCTATCCAAGGATAGATCACCCCAGAAAAGTACATAGAGTTAGATACAAAGGCAGAGGATCAAACACTATAAATGCTAATATTTAAGGGCCAAGTGGAAAAAGAAGTGAAGGGAACAGAAAGAAGATGTTTCAATGAAAAGAATTAAAAACTACTTCGTATTTATTGTCCTTGACCTTTAGATAATTCATTTATTCACTCATTCAATCAATCTTTATATTGATTACTATGAGCCAGGCATTGTGCTATGTGGGAACACAATGAAAAACAAGACAACCCAGGCTCTACCTGCATGGAGGTTACTTTCTAGGAAATAATTCAGAGAGAAACATGTAATTAAATACATTTGTTAAGAGATCTTTCGAAGAATTATAGAGATAAAAGACAGAAACCAGATTTGAAGACATACAACAAGCTTAGCTATTAGGAAAGAAGAGAGACCAGAAAATAGAAGGGATATAGGTTTAAAGTTCTGGAAAGATTGTAAGCATCACAAGGCAGTGGGGGACTTCCAAGCTTGAGATTCAATTATTCTCTTGTCAATTCCTGGGCTTCTCCAAATCTAGCCAATAGCACAAGTCATGTCTACACTAACTATGGTGGAAGCAGCTGCCTGAGCAGATTGACTGTCCTTTTGTGTCTTCAGAGACCATCAGCTCATGCTTTCTCCCTACGGTTCCTGCACAGCATATGTTCTCTTCTGCAGAGTGAGAATATCTGCATTAGCCTGAGTACATAGAGCGGGCCCTTTAATTAATGCTCAATACACTTCCAGCATTAGCAAATATCACTGTGTTCCCTATGGAACTCTAAGGCATCTGGTAGACTTGCATCTCCCTCAAGATCCTGCTTGTCTATCTCCTAGTCAAAAGGCACAAGTCACATACTCTTAACTTTGCCAAAAGACACAGTAAGCCCTAACCTCAAATACTCTTATAGTCTTCAAACTCTCACTTTGTTGACTGGGTCGACTCTAGGAGTTAAATAATCTAATTCCTGCTTCTCTGCCCTATTGTCTTTATGACTTTCAAATACTAGGATAGGATTTTTGGTGGCACACTCAGAGGGACTGAAATGTAAATGCCAGTTTGCAATATATATATTCCAAAATGAAAGAAAATGTATTGTCATTGCTTTAGTTGGTTGTCCTTCGGCTCTGCATTATGATTTGTGTTTAACAGTTTTCTACACTACTCTCATACATACAATCCTAAGGCAAGATTCTCTTATGTTGCAACACACAGGGAGTTCATTTTTAGCCTGACTTTAAGTCTTATTTCTTACATCTTACTTGCCAAAATGTACCCCATTCTACATCCCTTTAATTCAGTAATCCATTTCCCAGATATCTTTGTAATGCTATATTTCTTCAGTTCGGCAACCCAGCTATGGAAGTCTGCTGGACCCCAATGTGCCATGATGCACAGTTCAGTTATGCAGTTTAAGTTCTATGGCAACCGAAGAATACTTGAGTGCTCAAAACTGAGAAAGAACTTTCCAAAACAGAAGATAGTTTACTGGATAAAAGGCAAAGACAAATGACAGAGGAAAATTTGTGATCTTTCCTCAATACAAAAGAAACTATATTTACCTACTCAACCACCAAAGCATCTAAAAGGATCCATTCAGTTAGCCAAAGGTAGGTGACCATACGTCTTCATTTTCCCAAGATAATGCTAGTTAACACCTGTTGTTCAAGTATCTCACTGCTCCAATTTAGCATCCCCTTTCACTCTCAAATGTCTTCTAATTTGAACAATAAATTACCTGGTCATCTCAGACAAAAAGTATCAAAAATCTTCCAACCAGCTAAATGCTTGAAATTGTTTTCAAACTTTTTAATCAGCTTTAAAATCATATAACTATTGTTGTGAAGGAACAGTTCTCCAGAACGTGAGTTAATGGAAGCCAGCACTTCTGAGAAAGAAATGTGAAAATTTCAAGTATCAATAGTGCATTCAGAGACAAACAAGTATAAAGAAGCCAACTGCCTTTTATGCTAGGACTGGGAAACATTAGAAATAAGAGCTGAGAGGCCAGACGCAGTGGCTCACGCCTGTAATCCCAGCACTTTGGGAGGCCAAGAAGGGTGGATCACGAGGTCAGGAAATTGAGACCATCCTGGCCAAAATGATGAAGCTCTGTCTCTACTAAAAATACAAAAATCAGCTGAGCATGGTGTGTGCCTGTAGTCTCAACTACTCAGGAGGCGGAGACAGGAGAAACACTTGAACCTAGGAGGTGGAGGATGCAGTGAGCCGAGATTGCACCACTGCACTCCAGCCTGGGCAACAGAGCAAGACTCTGTCTCAAAAAAAAAAAAAAAAATAGCTGAGAGATGTATTCGGAGCTTTCAGTCCACATTATCAAAGTAAATCAAGGCTGCAAAGATTTTATTAGACTCTAAAGAACACATTAAGGTCTAGTGAAGAGAACTCTAGTTTTTTTTTAAGCATTATTATTGATTTCAGTTTTTTAGAAGGAGTCTTAAGATTACTAAAGGCACGGGATCAAATACTATAAGAAGTGAGTTGAAACAAACGTAAGTGTCTAGATTTCACCATTTTGCAGATTCTGATTAGCCTGAACCAGACTGTAACACTCAAGCTTATACTCCTCATTGAACAGATATTCCACTAAACTATACAAACCAGAGTGGGAAGTGCTGAATCCCAGTATTTGGTAAATCCTGAGTCAGGTTTGAATTGTCATTTTGGGCATTTTAATTTATGGCTATCTACTTGTCTTTTGTTTTATTAGCATCCTTGCTGTTTCACTTCAGTCTTTGCTCATATTTGCAGCTCTGAATCTTTAAGCAGCATCTATTTGCTCATTACTTCCTCCTTCCAAACTTTCACAAAACTGTACACAGGGCTTCCTCTTCTCTCCCTCACACGCTACCCTGTGGTTTCTGGATACTGCCCTAATCCATTATCTTTTGTTAACAGTCTTCCAAGGGCCTTTTTGAGATTTTGTTCTTAGCCAAGCCAATTTTATTCAAATTTGCATGTAAAATTTCACAAAGGCTACATCAAATTCTTAGTGAATGACCAAATACACATTCTAGAGTTGTGATTAATTTAATGCCCTTCTTTATTTACTAGTGAACTCATTTTTTTTCAAGCCCTTTTCTTTAATGCTATAGGGTATATGTGAAACTTTTCTTCTTCTATTTTAAACTCCTCACTATGTGCTGCTGGTAATAGATCACAGCACTTGATATGACCACAGGCCTGTGCTCTGCTTTTCTCTTGAAAGGATTCAAATGAAAGTGAACAGAATGTTTTGGAAATAATCTTGAGCGCAACGGAAGGAAATAGAGATAATTGGCCTGCACAAAAGGTGCTTAAGTGAAAACATATCCGTGTACAGGTATCTGAGGGATTACCAAACTATAGCATTGAGAAGCAAAATCAGGACCAAAAAATAAGTATTACAGTGGCAGAATGAACCTCCACAGAATTTATCCCATGGTTCAGCAAATAGTTATTGGGAGCCTTGTATGTATAAAGCACTATTGCAAAGAAGAATTAAAGTCCCTACTCTCAAGTCCTTTACAACCTATTATAGTCATATAATGTATGAGAATAAATAATTTGAGGGAGGCTGTAAGTCTCTAGGTAAACCCCAGCCATATCCACCGTGTTCCAAGATGTAACACATCAGAAGCAGGTATATTATGCTGGGTACATGAATTTGAGGCAGCACCATTGGATTTCCTAGCCTATGTGTAACATGCAAGTGATGCAGAAATAGCCAGGTGTCCCACTGAGGAAATACAAAGGTGCTGAACAGGCAGGCAAAATATCAAAGGCTAGGCCGTAACAAAAATTTCATAGTGAATAGTCATTGTAAATGGAGGCAAATGGCCACAACTGTGGACCCCACTGGCATGTACCAGCACAATGTCTCAATGACCAGACACTATCAGTGGGAGACCAGAACAACAACTACATAGTTAAGATCAGCAGAAGTCCATGGGATATCTAATAAATATCAGACCGTCTTTCCCCCCCGCAATTCCACAGGGTGACATAAACCTCCTCTTAATTTCCAGATACCAACTTGGAGAGAAAGTAAAGAAAGGTAGAGGAAATCTGAGTGACCACATAGCCAACAAAATCAGAAATCCAAAAGGCACTGTTTAAACTGGAAGAGATTGAATTACCATCACTAGTTTACCTATTTCTGATTCCCCTGCCCCAGCTATCTAGTAACTATAAAGCCCTCCAAACCTCTACACACACGTAAACACATGTATCCCTCTACCTAGTGAGATAGGATTTACAAGGAAAATTTGTTTTAGAAAATCAAGAAAAGTAAATGTTGTTGTATATCTAAGCAGTAATATGTAGAGATTTTTGACCCCACTACAAATTCATGAGCATATATTCATACATATGAAGCCAAATAGTTAATAATTCATCTAAAAAGATTTTTAAAAGAAAATGAAAGGCTCTCTTTAAGCAGGGACAACTAGAGGCCCTGCATAAGTTCACATTGTTTATGTCTATTCTCTACAATGATTACTTTTTCAAACAGGATTATTAGCCTGTGTTTAATGCCGTATTTTAATCTCCTTCATGTTCTTGAGTTTTAATATGTTTTCTTCGTACTCTGTATTGTTACTGATTTGCATTCTGAAGAAGGTGATTACTCATACATTGCTGTACTCATTGAACGCAAGAACGTATTTTACATGAACTATGAATTTCAGCTGCGCAATCATTGAAAGAAAATGTTTCTCCTTTTTCCACACAGTATCTTCTTCCCTGTCCTGATGGTTGACACCTCTTTACAAATCTCAATGCAGGTTCCTCTTTGTTTTAAGATATTATTGTGCTTTTCTGTAAAAATCATAGACTGCAGACCACTGTTATCTGTATATGAGCTTGGTGCTGCTGGTGTTATTATTATTCTTCCATAATATCGTAAGAAATTATTACCAACCTAGGAATGTTACTCAACATACATAGCAGCTACATGGATTTGTCTAGTCATGTACCCTACAGCAAACCATCAAATCTCAATATCTAAAATAGATAAAGGACTATGAAAAACTATTACCAAAATTTGTCCTAGGTAACTGTTGTTTCATTTCCCAAGGAGAAAAATGATGAGAAAAAATTAGCTAGCCTCTCTCAATTTATCAGTTGGTGTTCTGGGTGATTAACATGGGGGAGAAGTTGGCAGAGCTGTTAGAAAGAAGGCTGTCATATGCAAAAGGGCTGTAGGGAAGGGAAAAGTGTCAATGTGCTAAACAAGGTTTAAATGAAGAACCTGGAGCTCAGGGAAGGATGAAATTAAAGCACTGAAATGATAGCTCCTTCTGAATTTACCACACTGCGATTTCTAGTTTCTCTGAATTCTCTCAGCTTTTTCCAAATATCACAGAGAAAAGTGACGATGGTCAGAATGGATTATCAAAAATCCTACCAAGTTCCTCTTTAACAGGATGTGGAATTGGTTATAGACGTTACTTTGATTTCCAACAGGAGACCACGGTATTTCTACTACTAAGGGTTAAACTACTAAGTAAGGCAGGAAGTTTTGAGTCCAGCCAGCACACACACAATCAATTCTGGCTATGTTTCTTTTCTTACACTGGATACTGAAACGTTATTAAGTTTCTCTGAAAAGCTGTATTAAACACCAAACAAAACCCTGAAAGATGGCAAGATTGAAAAGAGGTGCTGAAAGCAGACAGTCGACGCCTGGAGTCCAAAGCCTTTGTCTGCACAGTTGCTTCTTTTCATCGTCTCTCAGATCATCAGTTGTTTAAGGGCTGTGAAAGGTGTCAGAAAGACAGCCTACTTCTAAAGTTACGCAACGTCTGGGATGTGAATATATGAGAATGCTATCAGATTGCTTACGCTCACCCAAAACCTTTCAGGGGAATTTAAAAAAAAACACACACACACATTTGAAGAGGTAAAACACAATCATTCACAAAGCTCTAAAGCAATGTCTAAAAGATATCTTCTCTCTAGCTGAGAAATTAAAAATGCAATTTCAGGAAAAACACTCTCATTTCTTTTCTTCTGTTTTCTCCACTCTATCATGGAAGGACCACACTGAAGGCCTTATCTTTGACTTTTAAACCTTTTCTTTAGGAAGACTTGATAAACACAGTACTTGTCTTTCCACTTTCAGGGAAAAGAAAAGAGGTAAGGATCATTTTAAATTGCAGGAAATGCTAGTCATTATTGTTTGGCTTGAGAGTATATAATTTTATCATTATCATTATGGCTACCCAAGACTTATTTTCTGATATAACCCTAATCCCTAGAATTCATGAGGAACAAAATAAAAAATGAAACTATTTGTCAAAACATTAGAGATTTTGTTGGCCTCATGGTATCCTCCATCATGAGGAGTTAAACAATACGCCAGGCCAAGAGTGGCTTAGAGAGAAAAAGTCTTTCAAAAAGATTTGATGAGTGACAAAATTTCCAGTCTCTCACCACTGATTTTACTGTCCTTCCAATTGAAGAGAATTATGTTCATAATGGGAGAATGTGGGCTGAGAAAATTCTTACTGAAAAAGAAAGTAATCTTTATTCTTCATGTTGGAAACCTTTTTTTAATCCTCTAATTTCCAAGAAAGTTCAAACAAGGTCCCTTTGTGTCCCAAGAATCTTCAAAAATCATCACTCTACATAGCAAATAGAAGGAAGAATGAATTTTGCTCAACAGTAGTATTTTAATTTAATGGCCAGTATTTAAAAAAAAATTAAAAACTTTATACCATTCAAATCAATAAAAGCTAAGGAAGAGATTGAGGGAAAAGTATCAGATTTGAAAATTCCTGACTTCTTAGATCTCTTCATAGTTAACATCAAGCTTCTATATATCAGGGCTCAAACAAGGTTTCTATTACAATGAATTTGCATGTGCTCAATAAAATTCAATTGGAAGAGACTTTTGCTTCCATCCATGAAGGAGCAAAAGAAAACAGAATTATCTTTCTACCTTCGAAAGCTTTCTTTAAAAAGTAGAAAAAATATATGAGACAATTTTTACACATTGAACAATAGGCAGGGTAGATCACTGATCCCTGAAAAAAGGAAAACAAATGAGGTGAAACCAACTATTCAACTCTTGTTCAAGTTTACTGCCTGGCAGTAATAAAGCCTGGAAAACTTCCTGAGTTCAGTTTAGAATCCAAGGGGGATAAAGTGATGTATAATCAGAGAAAAGAGAGTTGCAGAGAGAGAGAGAGAACGAATGAACTCCGGAGATTTGCAGAGGGTTTCTTCTGAGTCTTCATCTGAGTAACGATCAGCAACTACATGTAAGAAAACTACCCAAGGCATGGGGAAGAATCATCAGAAGGATCAGATGGAATAGTTTGTGGAGCTCATACAAGGCCGAAAATAGTCTTCATCCACACAAGCCAGAGTGAAAACTTCTAACATATGGAATATCAAGCACATATTCCAGAGTCCCCAGAAGAGTATTACCTCAATATGTGGCCAAATTAGCCTTGAATGAACAGCCTCACAGTTTAAAAGCAAGCAAGGATCAAATTGCTTTCAAGTAACTTAATTGCTGCATTCCATAATAAAGCTCCTAACGTATTTAAGAAAATGTAGATGGATCTGGAGGCCATTATCCTTAGCAAACTAACACAGGAACAGAAAACCAAATACCCACATATTCACACTTATACGTGGGAGCTAAATGAGAACTCACGGACACTTAGAGGAAAACAACAGACACTGACTGGGTGATTTTGGAGGGTGGAAGGTGGGAGGAGGGAGAGAATCAGGAAAAATAACTAGTGGGTACTAGGCTAATACCTGGGTGATGAAATAATCTGTACAACAAACCCCCATGACAGAAGTTGACCTATGTAACAAACCTGCACACGTACCCCTTAACTTAAAGTAAAAGTTAAAAAAATAAAAATAAAACACAAAAACTCTATTACATTACAAGGTAAAATTTACAATGTATGGTATCTAATCAATTGCCAGGTATGCAACAAGCAGGAAAACATTAGCCATAATGAGGAGAACAACAAATCAATACAAACACACCCATAAAAGACTTATAAATAACAATGACAATAAAACAGCTATTAAAAATATATCTTAAATGTTCTTGAAGGTTGAGCAAAGTGTGAACATCCTGAGGAGAGACATGACATATATTTCAAAACCAATCTTCTAGAAATGAAAATTCAGTATCTTACATAAACAATACACATGATAGGATTAATAGCATTTAGACAATATAGAAGAATGATTAGTGCACTTGAAGACCTGGCAATAGAAACTATCTGAAATGAAACACAGAGGGGAAAATACTGAAAATAAATGAACAGAGAATCAGTGAGCTGTACAAAGAGGTAAAAGTAGACTAAAATACATGTAATCAAAACCCAAAGGGAAAGAAGAAGGAGGAAAAAAAAACAGAAAAAAAAATGTTGAAGAAATAACATACCAAAAAACTCATAATTTAATGGAAATTACAAATCTACAGATCCAAGAAGCTCAATAAACCCCTAGTAGAAAAAAAACATGAAGGAATTTACACTAAAACCTATTATATCGAAATTGTTGCAAATAAGTGATTAAAAAAAAAAATCTTCAAAGCACCTGGAGGAAAAAAGACACATTAGGTACAGAGGATAAAATGGCAGACTTCTCATTGGAAACAATACAATCTAAGAGACAATGAAGCAATGGCTTTAAAGTTCTGAAGTAGGGTCTGACCCTTCTGCCAGTCATCAGTTTCTAGAAAAAGTGAACAAATGAAAAGGAAAAGCCTCCAGTCAACAACTGGAATGTAATGGAAAGTTTTAATGAAGTAGTAACGAGTTTGGTTCTTTCTACAACTCACTTAGCTACGGAGCCCTAATTGCATGCCACTTCTGCCCAAGTAATATAACAATAAATTCTGTTGTTGACTTTTAATAAGAAAATTGTCAATTAGCAAAGATATCTTTCAATAATAAAAAACAAAATGAAGATTTTTTTCAAACATAACAAAAGCTTAAAAATTATCATTAATAGATCATCACTGTAAGAAATGTTAAAGGAGGTTCTTTTTGCAGAAAGAAAATGATACTAAATGAAAATCTGGATCTACACAAAGTAATGAAGAATGCTAGAAATACTAAATATGGAGGCAAATATAGGACTTGTTTTCTTATTTTTTTTTAGTTGATTGAAATGCAGATGGGTAATTTTACTGTACCAGTTAACTAATACACTATAATTGTGTCAGCTGCTGCTGAGTAATAAATCACATCAAAACTTAATGGCTTAAAGCAACTATTTATTATTTCTATTGGATACAGGTCATCTAGATAATTAATTCTACTATTGTAAGCCATTCTTGACTGAACTTGATGGGCTCACTCATGTATATGCAGTTAATTGGTAAGTCAGTTTAGGGCTAGCTAACCTAGGATTGCTTTAGCTCGGGTGGCTTAGCTTTGCTCTGTGAGGTCTTTCCTCTCCTTCCTCTCCTAGCAGGCTAACCTGGGCTTGTTCTCATGACAAAGGAGAGGTCTACAACTGGGTAATCCTAATCATGCAAAAGGTAAAATAAAGGCACATTTACTTGTAAAGCTTCTGCTTGTGTGACATTTGCTAGTACCTTATGGAGTTAACCAAATCACACAACCAACCTCAGAGTCAGAGTGGAAAGGTTCTACAAAGCTTTTTAAATTGCAGGGCAAAAGTACGGATATAGGGAAGCCATTATTTGGGGATGTCGATGTAATCAATCTAGCATGCACATCTACTTTGGCGACAGTGAATTAATGTACTTACAGAAATAATCCATGCATATATACACACACTACATAACCTACATACAGGTAACCTCAGAGTTTACTCTGCTTAGTTACTTTTTAAACCTCTTCATTATCATGAGTGATAATCTCAGTACTATGGGTAGCAGAGGGTTAAGAATATTGGAATAAAGATCAAGAATAGGTGTACAGACAAAGGGAAAGAAATGCATTATAAGAAGCTATAAGAAGTTTGCAACAGATTATCCCAAGGATAATCTAGAGTACTGAGAAATGCAACAAGGCAGGCAGAGAGTGAGGTATTGACCAATGGGGAAGAGAGAGCCAGGAAAAGAGATACAAGACATCATAACCAAGAAGAACCTGATAATGAAGTCAAAATGTGCTATGGCCAAAAAGTTTTGTTGTTTTTCATTTTCGTTTTGTTTTTTTGAGACGAAGTCTCACTGCGACACCCAGGCTGGAGTACAATGACACGATCTCAGCTCACTGCAACCTCCACTTCCTGGGTTCAAGCAATTCTCCCGCCTCAGCCTCCTGAGTGGCTGGGATTACAGGCACACACCAACACACCTGGCTAATTTTTGTATTTTTAGTAGAGACGGGGTTTCACCATATTGGCCAGGCTGGTTCCGAACTCCTGACCCCAAGTGATCCGCCCACCTCTGGCCTCCCAAAGTGCTGGGATTACAGGCATGAGCCACCACGCCCAGCCCTAAAAAGTTTATCATTTCTTGAGTTCTCAACCTGAAACAAATAAGTAGAATTGCTAATTGAATATACTGGGGAAAAGTCCAAATTAACATTTGTGGAATGATTAATACTACTTAAGAAAGAATTGAGTTTTTACACTGATAAATGATCCCCAAAATAGGGTCTGACACGTCTGCTAGTCATCAGTTTCCAGAAGAAGTGAGAACACGGCTGGGCGCGGTGGCTCACGCTTGTAATCCCAGCACTTTGGGAGGCCAAGGCGGGCGGATCACGAGGTCAGGAGATCGAGACCACGGTGAAACCCCGTCTCTACTAAAAAAAAAAATACAAAAAATTAGCCAGGCATGGTGGCGGGCACCTGTAGTCCCAGCTACTCGGAGAGGCTGAGGCAGGAGAATGGCATGAACCCAGGAGGCGGAGCTTGCAGTGAGCCGAGATTGCGCCACTGCACTCCAGCCTGGGCAACAGAGCGAGACTCTGTCTCAAAAAAAAAAAAAAAAAAAAAAAAAAAGAAGTGAGAACACAATGAAAAGGAAAAGCCTCCAGTCAACAACTGGAATGTAATGGAAAGTTTTAATGAAGTAGTAATGAGTCTGGTTCTTTCTACAACTCACTTAGCTACAGAGCCCTAATTGCATGGCACTTCTGCCCAAGTAATATAACAATGAATTCTGTTGTTGACTTTTAATAAGAAATATATTTAATTGTATTAAATATCATTATACTATAGCTATGCTTGAGTGGCACAGACAATGATTCATTATTATGTTTAACAGAAAATATATTTAATTTTCTAGTGAACTAATCTCATACAAATTGAAATTGGCAACTTAAAGTATTTTTTTAAAACTAAAGTATATTTGGGATGCTACTTTTATGTTAAGTAACATGGTCTTCATGAAGAAAATGCTATTCATATTCTTTCAATCAAATTTGTTTGTTCTGGTATTAAATATAGGAATTCCAAGAGAGAAGAGAGAAGCAGAAAAAATATGGAACAAGAAAAGAAAGAAGGAAGGGAGGGAGGAAGACTGCAGAACACATACACAGTATAATCTCCTTTGGGGTGTATGTAACTAATTTTTTGAAGGACACTGAATGTTAACATAAAACTGTTAACAATTAATTCCGGAAAACAGAAACGAAAGTGTTAAAACAAAAATTGGGTGCCCAAACCTATTCTAGTGTCTTGTGCTATTCTATTCTAGTATCTTGAATCCAAGTCAAAACCAAATGCACAAAGAAATTAGTCATTAATGAATCTAGCATCACTAACTATGATGGATTTTCATACATCACTTACATCTACAGACAGAAGATACTTTTTTAAAAAGATGCTTATATATAAATAACATGTCTTCATTTTGAAAAACACATTTTTAAAGACAGGCAATATGGTTCACTTAAGAAGCTGGCCAACTACAATTGACCATGGGTCAAATCCAACCTACTGCCTGTTTTTGTAAATAAAATTTTATTGGAACACAGCTATAGCCATATATTTATGTGTTATCTATGACTGCCTTCACACTGTGATGACAGAGTTGAGTTGTAACAGAAACTATACAAACCATAAATCCTAAAATACTTACTATTTATCCCTTCACAGAAAAAGGTTGCCAACCCCTGATTTAATGGGAAGAGTCCAGCTTTGAAGTTAAACAAACCTGGATTCTAATTTTACTCTTGCAACCTGTGTCTCTGAGCTTCAATTTAGCCATCTTTGCTATAAGACAGGAAGGTAGGAATAATATTATATTCCTTGTAAGGAGTTGAGAGGATGATGGGAAAAGTACCTGGCACGGGAGAAAAGCAAGAAAATGTAGCAAACAAATATGTAAATAAGGTTACAACAAAAGAAACAGCTAAGAGAAAAATGTTTGCCTCTGGGTAATGTGAATTGGAAGTCTAACAGGAGGCATTTTGCATTATTTGCCCATAAAACTATTGGACTTTTAATTATTTATTTGACTTAAAGATTCTTTTATTTAAAAGAACATTTCTATTAAAAATGTTAAAGTATATCATTTGTGTAGGAACCAATAAATACAATATTGAAACAACACGTGTATGGAGACTTGATATATGATAAAAGTATCCCTGTAAATCTCTGAAGTGATCATTAATATTTTAGTTAACAAAATTAAGAATACAGTTTTACCAAAATTTTTTAAAAAGAAAATAATATAGTCACTGCCTATCTTATACTATATAAAAAGGTAGATTCCAAATGAAGTAAGGCCCTAAACATGAAAGGAAAGCTACAAAGCTAAGAGGAAAAAGAATTTTAAATATCTTTTGTGACTTAAGGGTCAAAAAATATTTCTTAAGCAAGACCCACCAAAACTGATGGATTTGACTACACAATAAAGTCATTTATAGGATTTTTCAAAATAAACAATCAAAATGATAATTTTTATTTTACTAATAAAACAAAAAGTTGATAAATTAATAACTAGAATACACAAGGAACTGTTGCAAATTAACAAAAACGAAGAGAGGAATCCCACATGTTAACAATAAACAAAATACATTAATAGGTAATTCATATAAAGGGGAAGTCCAAATAACTAACACATATAAAAAGAGATGCTCAAACTCACTAGTGATATAAAAAAATGCAACGTAAAACAAGCCACTTCTACTTTATAACCATTAGAATGTTAAAAAAAAAAAATAGAAAGGTTGATAATGCAAATGTTGGTATGATTGACGGAAAACGGGCCACCTCATACATTGCTGGAGAAAATGTAAATTGCTAAAATAATTTTGGAGGACAGGCTGGCAATGATCGATGAAAATAACTATGCCTAAATCCTATCACCTACTCCTGGGTAGGTAGCCCAGAGAAATTCTAGTATAAATCAATATGGGACAAAAACAAGGACCTGCTTTACAGCAGTGTTGATAGGACTAGAGAGTTGAAGGCAATCTAGATGTTTGCATCACCAGGGAAATGAACAAACAGAAAATGATGGATATATACTAAGGAATACTATGCAACAGTGTAATAATGTAGTGTTCATTTTAGGAAACAAAAATCTATGGTAAAACTTTTATATAAACTTTTAAAATATGCAGAAAGAAAACATTATTTATCTCAATAAGCTGACATGTAAAAAGACAATCATGTAAGGACCTATTGGAAAAGAGAAGTATGAATATCAGTAATAAAGGGGGAGGGATTAAATATCAAATGAGAAAAGAGTCTGGCATGGACTGATAATGATAGTGGGTCAGGAGCTGAGTAACAAAATTCCCCCTAACTCTCTGTATGTAGGATTCAGTTAGAAGAAAAGGAGAGGACACCTGGAACACAGAAGAAGCTTGAGAAATGTTTGATTAGTTTTGTCTGTTCTATAACTTCACATAAAATGAATCATGTAGTATGCACTCATACCTCACTTCTTTTACTCAACATAATATTTTAATGTTTATCCACGATGTTGCATGTATCAGCAGTTTTTTCCTTTTTATTTATGATAGGTGTTCCATGACACAGATATACCACAATTTGTTTATCCTTTCTTCTGTTGATAGGCACGTAGGTTTTTTCCAGTTTGAGGTTTTAATGAATGAAGCTACTATTAACATTATTGGTCAAGGTCTTTTTGTATATACAATCAATCCTCTGTCAGTAGGTTCCTCTGTATCCATGGGTTCCCCATCTGTGAATTCAAATAACTGTGGACTAAAAATATTTTTTAAATTGCATCTGTACTGTACCTGCACAGACTTTTGTAGTTTTTTCTACTTTTGGTCTGTCCATGTACAGTACATTCACATCTTCTCATATACTTTGATCTACAGATTACTTGTAACTAATGCAATGTAAATGCTATGTAAATAGTCATTATACTGTATTGTTTAGGGAATAAAGAAAAGAATTTTCAACCCAGAATTTCATATCCAGCCAAACTAAGCTTCATAAGTGAAGGAGAAATAAAATGCTTTACAGACAAGCAAATGCTGAGTGATTTTGTCACCACCAGGCCTGCCCTAAAAGAGCTCCTGAAGGAAGCACTAAACATGGAAAGGAACAACCAGTACCAGCCACTGCAAAAACATGCCAAATTGTAAAGACCATCGAGGCTAGGAAGAAACTGCATCAACTAACGAGCAAAGTAACCAGCTAACATCATAATGACAGGATCAAATTCACACATAACAATATTAACTCTAAATGTAAATGGGCTAAATGCTCCAATTAAAAGACACAGACTGCCAAATTGGATAAGGAGTCAAGACCCATCAGTGTGCTATATTCAGGAAACCCACCTCACATGCAGAGACACACACAGACTCAAAATAAAGGGATGGAGGAAGACATACCAAGCAAATGGAAAACAAAAAAAGGCAGGGGTTGCAATCCTAGTCTCTGATAAAATAGACTTTAAACCAACAAAGATCAAAAGAGACAAAGAAGGCCATTACATAATGGTAAAGGGATCAATTCAACAAGAAGAGCTAACTATCCTAAATATATATGCACCCAATACAGGAGCACCCAGATTCACAAAGCAAGTCCTGAGTGACCTACCAAGAGACTTAGACTCCCACACAATAATAATGGGAGATTTTAACACCCCACTGTCAACATTAGACAGATCAATGAGAAAGTTGACAAGGATACCCAGGAATTTAACTCAGCTCTGCAACAAGCCGACCTAATAGACGTCTACAGAACTCTCCACCCCAAATCAACAGAATATACATATTGCTGAGCACCACACCACACGTATTCCAAAGTTGACCACATAGTTGGAAGTAAAGCTCTCCTCAGCAAATGTAAAAGAACAGAAATTATAACAAACTGTCTCTCAGACCACAGTGCAATCAAACTAGAACTCAGGATTAAGAAACTCACTCAAAACCGCTCAACTACATGGAAACTGAACTACCGGCTCCTGAATGACTACTGGGTACATAACGAAATGAAGGCAGAAATAAAGATGTTCTTTGAATCCAACAAGAACAAAGACACAACATATCAGAATCTCTGGGACACATTCAAAGCAGTGTGTAGAGGGAAATTTATAGCACTAAATGCCCACAAGAGAAAGCAGGAAAGATCCAAAACTGACAACCTAACATCGCAATTAAAAGAACTAGAAAAGCAAGAGCAAACACGTTCAAAAGCTGGCAGAAGGCTAGAAATAACTAAAATCAGAGCAGAACTGAAGGAAATAGAGACACAAAAAACCCTTCAAGAAATTAATGAATCCAGGAGCTGGTTTTTCGAAAAGATCAACAAAATTGATAGACCGCTAGCAAGACTAATAAAGAAGAAAAGAGAGAAGAATCAAATAGACGCAATAAAAAATGATAAAGGGGATATCACCACCGATCCCACAGAAATACAATCTACCGTCAGAGAATACTACAGACACCTCTATGCAAATAAACTAGAAAATCTAGAAGAAATGGATAAATTCCTCGACAAATACACTCTCCCAAGACTACACCAGGAAGAAGTTGAATCTCTGAATAGACCAATAACAGGCTCTGAAATTGTGGCAATAATCAATAGCTTACCAACCAAAAAGAGTCCAGGACCTGATGGATTCACAGCCAAATTCTACCAGAGGTACAAGGAGGAACTGGTACCATTCCTTCTGAAACTATTCTAATCAATAGAAAAAGAGGGAATCCTCCCTAACACATTTTATGAGGCCAGCATCATCCTGAAACCAAAGCCTGGCAGAGACACAAGCAAAAAAGAGAATTTCAGACCAATATCCTTAATGAACATTGATGCAAAAATCCTCAATAAAATACTAGCAAACCGAATCCAGCAGCACATCAAAAAGCTTATCCACCATGATCAAGTGGGATTCATCCCTGAGATGCAAGGCTGGTTCAACATATGCAAATCAATAAATGTAATCCAGCATATAAATAGAACCACAGACAAAAACCACATGATTATCTCAATAGATGCAGAAAAGACCTTTGACAAAATTCAACAACCCTTCATGCTAAAAACTCTCAATAAATTAGGTATTGATGGGACGTATCTCAAAATAATAAGAGCTATCTATGACAAACCCACAGCCAATATCATACTGAATGGGCAAAAATTGGAAGCATTCCCTTTGAAAACTGGCACAAAACAGGGATGCCCTCTCTCACCACTCCTATTCAACATAGTGCTGGAAGTTCTGGCCAGGGCAATCAGGCAGGAGAAGGAAATAAAGGGTATTCAATTAGGAAAAGAGGAAGTCAAACTGTCCCTGTTTGCAGATGACACCACTGTATATCTAGAAAACCCCATTATCTCAGCCCAAAATCTCCTCAAGCTGATAAGCAACTTCAGAAAAGTCTCAGGATACAAAATCAATGAACTAAAATCACAAGCATTCTTGTACACCAATAACAGACAAACAGAGAGCCAAATCATGAGTGAACTCCCATTCACAATTGCTTCAAAGAGAATAAAATACCTAGGAATCCAACTTACAAGGGATGTGAAGGATCTCTTCAAGGAGAACTACAAACCACTGCTCAATGAAATAAAAGAGGATACAAACAAATGGAAGAACATTCCATGCTCATGGATAGGAAGAATCAATATCGTGAAAATGGCCATACTGCCCAAGGTAATTTATAGATTCAATGCCATCCCCATCAAGCTACCAATGACTTTCTTCACAGAACTGGAAAAAACTACTTTAAAGTTCATATGGAACCAAAAAAGAGCCCACATCGCCAAGTCAATCCTAAGCCAAAAGAACAAAGCTGGAGGCATCACGCTACCTGACTTCAAACTATAATACAAGGCTACAGTAACCAAAACAGCATGGAACTGGTACCACAACAGAGACATAGATCAATGGAACAGAACAGAGCCCTCAGAAATAATGCCACATATCTACAACTATCTCATCTTTGACAAACCTGACAAAAACAAGCAATGGGGAAAGGATTCCCTATTTAATAAATGGTGCTGGGAAAACTGGCTAGTCATATGTAGAAAGCTGAAACTGGATCCCTTCCTTACAACTTATACAAAAATTAATTCAAGATGGATTAAAGACTTACATGTTAGACCTAAAACCATAAAAACCCTAGAAGAAAACCTAGGCAATACCATTCAGGACATAGGCATGGGCAAGGACTTCATGTCTAAAACACCAAAAGCAATGTCAACAAAAGCCAAAATTGACAAATGGGATCTAATTAAACTAAAGAGCTTCTGCACAGCAAAAGAAACTACCATCAGAGTGAACAGGCAACCTACAAAATGGGAGAAAATTTTCACAACCTACTCATCTGACAAAGGGCTAATATCCAGAATCTACAATGAACTCAAACAAATTTACAAGAAAAAAACAAACAACCCCATCAAAAAGTGGACGAAGGACATGAACAGACACTTCTCAAAAGAAGACATTTATACAGCCAAAAAACACATGAAAAAATGCTCATCATCACTGGCCATCAGAGAAATGCAAATCAAAACCACAGTGAGATACCATCTCACACCAGTTAGAATGGCCATCATTATAAAGTCAGGAAACAACAGGCGCTGAAGAGGATGTGGAGAAATAGGAACACTTTTACACTGTTGGTGGGACTGTAAACTAGTTCAACCATTGTGGAAGTCAGTGTGGGATTCTTCAGGGATCTAGAACTAGAAATACCATTTGACCCAGCCAAAGGACTATAAATCATGCTGCTATAAAGACACATGCACACATATGTTTATTGCGGCACTATTCACAATAGCAAAGACTTGGAACCAACCCAAATGTCCAACAACGATAGACTGGATTAAGAAAATGTGGCACATATACACCATGGAATACTATGCAGCCATAAAAAATTATGAGTTCATGTCCTTTGTAGGGACATGGATGAAACTGGAAACCATCATTCTCAGCAAACTATCGCAAGGACAAAAAACCAAACACCGCATGTTCTCACTCATAGGTGGGAATTGAACAATGAGAACACATGGACACAGGAAGGGGAACATCACACTGTTGTGGGGTGGGGGGAGGAGGGAGGGACTGTCATGCGGTAGGGGGAGGGGGGAGGGACAGCATTAGGAGATATACCTAATGCTAAATGACGAGTTAATGGGTGTAGCACACCAACATTGCACATGGATACATATGTAACAAACCTGCACATTGTGCACATGTACCCTAAAACTTAAAGTATAATAATAAAATAATAAAAAATTAAAATTAAAATTAAAAAATTAAAAAAATAAAAATAAAAAAATAAAAGTGAATATTTCATTTCCAAATATCTAGAGATTTTCCAGATATCTTTCTAATATTAATTGTCATATTCACGCAGTGTCCATTCGGTTGTAGTTAGATGGCATACTCTGAATTATTTTAATCACTTTAAATCTATTTAAACTCATTTTATGGTTCAGCATACGATCATTTTGGTGAATGTTTCCTGTGAATTTGAAAATAATGTGTATTCTGCAATTGTCAGGTATACTGAATGAGTTTCTAGTGCTAATCAAGTCCTCTATATTCTTACTGTACCACTTACTAAGAGAGATAATATTGAAGTCTGAAACTGTAATTCTGAAATCCTCTATTTCTCCTTTTATTTCCCTGTTTAATTTAATGTATTTTGAAACACTGTGATTAGGTCCATACACATTTTGGATTGTTTTGTCTGAAAAAATTCACCATTTTATGATTAATATTCCTCTTTATCTCTGGTAATAATCTTTACACTGAAGGAATGTATAATATGAATATAGCCACTCCACCTTTCTTATTTTTAGTATTTACATAGTATAACTTCTTTCATCCTTTTAATTTTAAACAATGTGTATCTTTGCATTTAATATGCACCTCTTGAATACAGCATATGGTTGGTTTTTACTTCTTTAATCAGTCTGAAATCTCTGCTTTTTTAGGTGAAGTGATTTGTATTTAATATCATTATTTATATGGTGATTTTATATCTAATATACTGGATGTGTTTTTTTTTTGTCCTGATTATTCCTTTTTCATTATTTCTACCCTTCCTGTCTTTCTTTTGTTAAGCATTATTTTAGCAACGTATTTTGTCTTTGTTTTGTTAGTTATAACTTATGGGGTTTTTTAGTGGTTTCTTCAGAGTTTAAAATGTATTTCTTTAATGTATCACATTCTACCTTCAAATAATATCATACCACTTCAGTTACAAGAATTTTACAAAGTATACATCTATTGTCAACCCTTCCATTCTTTCTGTTTTTCTTTTTTTTTTGTTTTAATTATACTTTAAGTTCTGGGGTACATGTGCACAACGTGCAGGTTTGTTACATAGGTATACATGTGCCATGTTGGTTTGCCTATAAGTTTTATTTCTGCACATATTATAAGGATGCACAGTTTACAAACATAAATACATTTTTATTATTTCTATTTTATAGTGAAATATCATTTAAATTAATTTCAAAATAAGATACAAATATTTATTTCCTTTATATAGGTCTTAATTTCCATCTGGTATTATTTACCATCAACCTGAAGGACCTCCTTTAATATATCATGTAGTGCGGATCTGCCAGTGGCAAATTCTTTTAACTCTTGTTTTTCTGAAAATGTCTTTTGTTAGCTTCCTATTCATATTTAAAGAGATTTTCTCTATATAAAATTCTAAGTTATATATTTTTCTCCTTCAGTAATTTAAAGTCATCATTTCATTGTCTTTTGCCTTGTATTTTTTTATTATTATTATTATTATACTTTAAGTTTTAGGGTACATGTGCACAATGTGCAGATTTGTTACATATGCATCCATGTGCATTGTTTTTTTGATAAGTAAATAGAAACATTCTTATTACTGTTCCCCTGTATATAATGTGCTATTTTTGTCTGGCTGATTTTAATATTTTCTTTTTATCAATTTTTTAGCAGCTTGATTATAATGTGCTTTGATGTGGTTTTGAGTTCATCCTGAATGCTGTTTTTTGAAATTCACAAATATGTGTTCCATAATTTTTTCAGTTTTGGAATTTTTTTCAACCCTAATATCTAAGATTTTTTTCTGCCGCAATATCACCCTCTCCATTCCTCCTTTGACTCCAAATTACATACAAATAGGACCAGGTGATATAGTTTGACAAGTCACTGAAACTGTTTATTTAGATTCAGCTTTTCATCTTTTGGCATCAGTTTCCATAGTTTATTTTGCCCCTTTCCACTAATTTACTAATATTTCATTCTGCGTGAATAATCTGCTGCTAATCCTATCTAGTACTTTTTTTCAGATATTACATTTTTCATCTCTATACTAAATAGGATTATCAAGATCCTTTTCATGTCTTCCATTTCTAGACCCTCTAGACTCAATAGGGCTCTTTTTATATATTTTATTTTTCTGTTGAAATTATTTTTCCATTTACCTTTATACACTAGAATACATTTACAACTATTTTTATAACTATTTTAAAGTCCTTTTCTGATAATTCTACTATACCTATAATTAGAAGATCAGTTTCTATTAAATTATTTTTCCCTGGTTATAGGACATATTTTTCTGCCTCTTCACATCTCTCATATATTTTGGTTGTATTATGGATATAACGGATGCTACGTTGTTGACTGAATGTTGCTGTATTCCTGAATAAAATGCTGAGTTTGTTCCAGCAGGCACTACATTTCCTTATTGACTGCTTGGTTCTTTTGAGTCTTATTTTGTGATATATCAGAGTGGTTCTAGAGTAACATTTTCTCTAAAGCTGAACAGTGCTGCTTCGGGAGCATGGCCCCTCTACGTTCTCTATTGAATCTCTAGAGTGTTCAACAAGGTTTTTCCACTCTGAGTGGCTTGAACTTGAATGCCTGTCAGCACTGCGAAAGCTCAGATCAGCTCGCAGCTCCTTGGTTGCTGTTCATCCTTTAGTAGCTGTTCTTTGCTGGGCTATATGGAATCCCACTCTGCACATGTATAGATTAGTATTTGGCCAACGAATCAAGTGTTCCCCTGTGCAAATTTCTGATCCTCCTTTCCTGTATAACTCTCTCCTGCCCAGTACCCCATTACCTCACAAATTCTAATTACCTGATTACCCCCAAACTATAAACTCTGAATACTCAGTTCATTGGGACCCCTAGGTTCTATTTGGGCTTTTCCTTCCTGCACTGGCATTTGAAGAGCATTTCCACACAGAAATCCACTGCCTTGTATGTGATATAAATGTCTTATCTATGGCATGACTACCATATTCTCTGTCATTTTAGATGAAATGTCCAAGGCCAGCCTAATACAACTCATTTGCTTTTTCCTGTGCTCATGTAAAAGCTCTAGCCAGATGCTCATCATCACATTTTGTCTTTTAAGCACTTTATATTGTAGGAAGCCCATTTTATCTTTTTTACATTTGGAATTCTCACTATAGTGTTCAGACTGCAGTTGGCTTTAGGATAAGGAGATGAGTTAGAAATGAGCCTTCCGGTAGGTAATTAATCACTTATAATCAGCATTTATGGCAATTCACAGAAGGTGAGAGAGTCAAGTGGAGAAAGAAGTGACTTCACCTTCTTTTCAGGGTTATTACAAATTCTGCTAAGGTTACACTCATTAAAATTGCTATTAACTTTCCTTCCCCCATCAGGATAGTTAATTAATTCTTCTTTATATTTTAAGATTATAGCAATTAAGGGGAAAAAATAAGAGTTAACATGTCCATACTTGGGGCAACCTGATTTCTTTAGGAAATTGTTAAAAGAGCCTGAAAGAAAAAGGTCATATGGAAATGTAGTAAGTTATCTAAGCCCCCAGCTTAAAAGACAAAAATCAGCAGTCAGTGGATATTTTATACCCACCTCACCAATTTGGCCTCAATTCCTCATCTGTTTTGTTTTCCTGAATAGTGTTTTTCACTTTGATGTAGAAGGCCCAGGTTTTATGAAACCTATTTTATGCCACTTCAAGTAAACTCTTTGAGGAAATAAATACAAAATTACAAATACAAAATTACTAAGACCTTCCCAGGACCTAGCAAGGGGCCAGTGAAAGTGGTAAATCTGCTCTTGTTGATACTGCTCTCCAGCAAATTGCATTTTTAAATCTTCTACAATGTATGCAATGACATTTTGTACCCTCTTTTATCTTTAGTCATTTTATATTTTCTGTGATTAGTTCATTCTTTATCTTCCCCATACCTTTTCTATAATATCTATTTAATCTGAGTGAATGCCTAATCTTTGAGAATAAAATTCCTAATATTTTTAAAGCAATGTGCTGGGCAATCTTCTAAGTTCTTTATGTGTATGAAGTCATTTAATGTTGCAAATATTTTGTAAAGTAGATGCCATACTATGTTGTCTATGTTTTATAGCTAGGAACACCGACACATAAAGAGGCTCACAACTAGTCAAAATGGCAGAGTCTGTCTGTGAACCAGAACCAGGCTCCAGAACATGGGCTGTTAAACATGATGCTCTTCTGCTTCTCTTTGATTTATGGATGTTGAGTGTTGGGAGGATAAACATGATTTTGAGCAGTTATCTTAAGTGTGTGGGGCTAAAAACACCTAGTCAAATGCTAGTATTGGCTGATTCTGAAATTAAGAGCCCATGTAGTCAAGAATGAGATGCCAGAGGACAAAAGTGAATATTTTACTTATTTCCCCATCACCATCCTACTGCTATTATTATCAGATATGTGTTGGTATGGCGATGGGAAGATGCTGAACTCAAATGAACAGCAAAAGATCTTGCAGTGAAAGATGCTTTGAATATGTCATTGTGAATGTTTACTTTGTTGAGCTTCATTTGAGATGTCCCATAGTCTACATCCAGGACACAGCAAACATCAATGACCATGTCAAAAACTTTCCTTAGATTGAGCAAAATGATCTCTGTCTTTACAACATTATCCTGGCGATTCTAATAAAGCCAGAACTACTGAGGAGGGTGAAAAAAGTATGCTGTATCAATAAAACAAACAGGCCGGCCGTGGTGGCTCATGCTTGTAATTCCAGCACTTTGGGAGGCCGAGGCAGGTAGGTCAACTGAGGTCAGGAGTTCAAGACCAGCCTGGCCAACATGGCGAAACCCCATCTCTACTAAAAATACAAAAATGAGCCGGGCATGGCAGTGCACACCTGTAGTCTTAGCTACTCAGGAGGCTGAGGCAGGAAACTCGCTTGAACCCAGGAGGCAGAGGTTGTAGTGAGTGGAGACTGCACCACTGTACTCCAGCCTGGGTGACAGAACAAGAGTCCATCTCAAAAAAAATTAAATAATTTAAAAAATAAAATACAATAAAACAAACAGCTGCAGATTATCAGAATGCTGTTTAATTTACTTAGTCGAGAAATGCTAACTGCAATTATATGAAGGGTACTATATATAAAAATAAATACCTAGATATAATTCTGAAGCTTCTGATGCAATGCATCTGAAGTGAACCCAAACATTTATATTTTTAAAATTCTTCATTGTGACTTTGATGTCTAGCCAGGGTGGAGAGCTGCCTTAGATGAAGGAGAGAAGTGCTATGGCACAGACAGTAGACAGTTATGGAAGCACAGAGAAGAATGCCCAATCTAGCATGTGGGGTGGTGAGAAGCAGATGACTTTTTTGGTAGACATTGAATTAAAGCTGAGACTTGAAGGATGAAGAGGGTTAAGTAGCTAAGATGAAACACAGTAAAAAAAAAAAAAAAATAGCATATTTTAAAACCCTCAGGCCTACATAAGAATACCTGGCAGAGGATAATCACGAATGGGGCTTTGATTCACTGTGAGGCATGGGGAGGGTTTATGGTGACTAAAGGAGGTCTCCTACGGGAAAGTTCAGCAGAAGGGGTCCCAAATTCATGCCTGAACCCTCTTACACCTTTGGGCAACAAAAAATTCAGTGGCTTCTAATGATTCTAACCAGAAAAATGAGGAAGTTATATCTAATCCGCTCCTGGGGAACTTCTCCTTGGGCTACCCACCTATAGCATGCTACATCCCTCAGAAAAACAAAGACTTCCCAACTGTTGTGTCTCATGGAGTTGTTAATGGAAACTCACCTAACTTTCTTCAAGAGACTAGCAACAAACCATGAAAAAAAAAACCTATGTTTCTCACTTAACACAACGTTGTTTTAAATAATTTCTATCAACTCATGCTGTTTCCTCATTTACTTAGTTCACATTCCTTGTATTATATTCATGTCTGTGTGGAAAGTCATTTTGTGGGCAGAAAAATTCATTTTAAAAATAAATTTTAATTATACTAATAGTACATGAATATATTCTTTGGATGAATGATTAAAACACTACACATAAATTTTCTTTAAGTTCTATGCCCATCTTGATTCCTTCTTCAGATGTAACCACCATTATCAATTTATTGTGAGTCTTTCCAGACTCTTTTTATATGAATTTATAGAAACCATATACCATTAATTTATGGGGTTTTAAATGTACATAAATATACATAAATAACCTCATCCTGGATTTCTGCCTTTTTCACACAATAGTTTTTTCTAGGAGATGAAGCAGTACCTTGTGTAAAATAGTCTGATAAATAAATAGATAATGAATGAATAATTTCAAAGATGAATGACTTCAGACCCCTCAGTGGAACAGACCTAAATTTTAATCTTAGCTCTGCAACTTACTAATAGTTTGACTTTGGTTGAATCACAACTTCTTTTAAGCCATTTCTTTATTTTTGAAATGTAGATGATACTATTTATCTCACAGGATTATTGTAGTAAAATATCTAGAATAGTATCTGTCCTAGAAAACAATAATGTTGACTCTATCTTCACCTTATCTTCATTCACTCTTAATGCTTGGTACAGCACTCCTTTCCTTCTAATCCAATGGGTGGTTGATGGTTGATATGGTTTGGCTCTGTGTCCCCACCAAAATCTCATCTCAAATCAGAATCCAAACTATAATCCCCACATGTGGAGGGAGGGACCTGGTGGGAGGTGATGGGATCATCTGGGTGGTTTCCCCCATGCTGTTCTCATGATAGTGAGAGCATTCTCACGAGAGCTGATGGTTTTAAAGTGTGACACTTCCTTGCTTCTCTCCTCTACTGCCGCCTTGTGAAGAAGATCCCCTTCACCTTCCGCCATGATTGTAAGGTTCCTGAGGCCTCCCCAGACCTGTGGAACTGTGGGTCAATTAAACCTCTTTCCTTTACAAATTACCCAGTCCCAGGTAATATCTTTATAGAAATGTGAAAATGGACTAATACAACGGCTACAAGCAAAATCTTCCAAATACCTCCTGGAAATGTCCACCTGGATGTCTCCATCAGCGTGTCCAAAATCATAATATCCCATCTCAAAGCAGCTTCTTTTCCGAAGAAACCTACGTCTGCTTGCTAGGCAGCATGGCTTCATCTTTGTACCTTGATGGTTTATTCCACATCCTGTTCCATCCACTTCTATGGTTCAAATCCTCATTGTAGCTTTCCTGGATCAGAGTGCTTACCTTGTAATTAACCTCTCAGTCTTTAGCACCTTATACACTAGCTCCCAGTTCTTCATTAGCCCTAATTACCAGTAATCCTTTCTGTCATCCAAGATAAGAGTCAGCATCTTGAATTTGACATTTGGAGCTTTTCACAGTCTGACCCCAGTTGGTGTTTCCAAATGTATTTCACATTTCTCATATACCAGTATCTCCAACAAAATCAACTGCTCTCTGTGGACTGTTTCCATGCATTTTCAAATCTCTGTGTCTTTGTTTATGTTGCTCTCAATGTATCAAATATCCTTTCTCCCATCTTCATCTCTACACATTGAGTTCCACCAAGACAAAATATAATATGGTGAATTTAAACACAATATTTGGAGCCAAACACACATGAGTTTAAATCCTAACTCTGTCCCTAATTATGTATATATTTTTTAATTTATCTTTTCTTCACTTAAACAGGAAAAATAATAGAAACTACTTCATAGGATTCTAAGAACAAATTAAGATAATATATGAAAGAGCTGAGGAAATGTTGGTCAAAGAACACTAAATTTCAGTTAGACAGGAAGAATAAGTGCAAGGTATCTATTTTACAAAATGGTGACTATAGTATGTAAGTATAGAATGTAATGCATTCTTGAAAATTACTAAAAGAGTAGATTTCAAGTGTTCTCACCACAAAAAATAATGATATTTATGTGAGATAATGCATATGCTAGCTAGCTTGATTTAGTCACATGTATACATATTTCAAAACATGTTATACACAATAAATATATACAGTTTTTATTTGTCAATTAAGATAAATAAATAAAAATAAAAATAATCCTAGGCATATTTTTACTCCTTCATATTGCCTTAGATCCTTCCTATGAACAAAGCTAGGCACATTAGTCCCCACACAAATTACCAACGCGGCTAGTGCAAAGCCCCATTAAGGATACAAATATGGACTGCTGAGAGAGATGGATCCCCCGAATCCCCATGCAGGAGGGTTTGCCTAAGACAAAAGAGAAAGAGAGAGAGAGGGAAAAAGAGAGGGAGGGGAGAGAGAGAGAGCACGCGCGCATATATAAAGTTAGACATAAAACCGGTGCTAGGTAATTAACTGTCACTATCAATGCTATTTAATGTCTACTTCAAATACTATTCCTTCCATGAGGTCCTCCCTAATCCTACAAGATATAAGTTATTTCTCAACAGCAGCACCATTTCAATTGTGCCCCCTTTAAGGTATTTATAACTTTATACATTACTGGGTAATTACATTTTCATCAAGTATAATTTTTGAATCCAAAACTGTAATGGGTTTTCCAATGGATTTTTGAGTCTGTATCAATTGTATAAGAAAGTATCAGAGAAGTAGTTTGGATGTGATAAATACATGTTTCTAAAATATCTTGATTTTTTTAAGAAACATGGCGCAGATCAGTTGAAATCAGAACTCTTTTAAAACCTCAAACCACAAGGTCACTGCACACATATGAACTGTAACCTCATTGGGGATAGTGTCCAGCTTTCCTTTTGAGCTCACCTGTGATGCTCAACATAGGACGTTCACAAAACTTTTATGAATGAAGCCCTATTCTTAAGAAAGGAATGAAGTAAATAGTAACACCCATCGGTAGATTTCAAATCAGATGTTCTTTCCTATTCTAATTGTGTCTCTTCAAGTCCCCTATTTAATTGGTCAGAAAATAATGTTACATAAATAATGTTCACAAATGAAGAAGATTCAGAGGTTTATGATACTGTGAGTTGGAGAAGAAATTTATTTTCACAAAGCTTCTCTGATGATACATCTATGTAAGCTTCAGGGTCCCAACGACCCTTTAAATTAATGATGATTGCACATATAGCTCCAAATCTGATAACTATGTGGAGTAGTATTTTAAAGGAATGATTGACAAGGCCTTTTATCATCAAAATAATCAAATAATCTTTATTTGACTAGGTAAGATTTAACTTTTGTATGCTGAGGGGCTTTTTTAAGAAAATTAGGCAAAAACTGTAACAGAATTTTAAATGTTACTTTGACTCTCTTTACTCTCCTTCCTGTGTTTTCATGATCACTCAATGGAAAGCAACGGTCTGTTGCAGATAAATATATTCTGCATCATTTCGTTTCATGAAATTTGGAGCCATAAAGAAAGCCTGTCTCCTGGAACAGAGAACAGAAAGCAGTAAGATTATTTGTGTGATGGTCAAAATAGTCCTGAAAATTTGTTCCATGAGCTTATCAGAGGTAAAAATTATTAGTAGTTAATAGTAACAGTAAATCACATATAAGATGCACGTGTAATATATAATTTATATATATAATCTATACGTACCTGTATGATTTCAGTATGCTCAACTATACTACTGTATGAGTGAGCTCTGTATTTATTACTCATATTACTTAATTTATATTATATAATTCAATATGAAAGTATGTAAGCCAAAGCCTATAAGCTACTATATGTTTTTCTTTTTTGTTTTATTGAGACGGAGTTTTGCTCTTGTTGCCTAGGCTGGAGTGCAATAGCGCGATCTTGGCTCATCGCAACCTCCGCCTCCGGAGTTCAAGCGATTCTCCTGCCTCAGCCTCCCGAGTAGCTGGGATTACAGTCATGTGCTACCACGCCCAGCTAATTTTGTATTACATATATATTTCAGTAGAGACAGGGTTTCTCCATGTTGGTCAGGCTAGTCTCCAACTCCCAGCCTTAGGTGATTCGCCTGCCTCAGCCTCCCAAAGTGCTGGTATTACAGGCATGAGCCACTGCACCCGGCCTACCACTACATGGTTTTCTAAATAAATTCTTTAAAATAGAAATCCTGGGAAAAGGGATTTCCACCTTTAAGACTTAGAACTAGATTTCAACAAAGCCTTCAGAGGTTAATAAAGAACGGTTAGTAATTACCCTTATTTTGTCAAGCCCCACCTTCTATGAGGGTAGAAAGCTTGGCAGAAACAACAAATTGGGTATACAAAAAAAGATTCAGCTGATTAAACGAAACAAAAACAACCATGCTGGGAAGTGTAGTGCCTGAGGGCTGGTCACTCCCCTCTGTTTTTGATCCTCAGAAGACAGTGGACACAGTAGAGGACAAAACCAGTTAGGACCCCTTCTGAAACTCGCATTCTTTAAAAATAACAAGAATTCCAGAAAGTTTTCTTTACTAGGAGAGTTAGAAAGGACAAAAGAAAACCCAAATGGGTATTTAATTCCAGGAATGACTGAGCTGTAGATAAGCTCAAGAGCTAAATACCTACATTATGACTAAAGAAAAAAATCACAGATCGATATTTAGAGCAGAAAATGTATATATTAAGTGTTGATAAAATGGAAGATTGGTGTGAAAAGTGCCAAATTGTGCTTAATTTGTTATATTTCCATGAATATTGCTCTAAATTGTATATAAATATTTCATATGTCAGAGATTAGTTCATTGTTATGCTTCTTTAAAGATAATTAAATTTTCATAGGAAGAGCATTTTTTTAGTTAAAAAGAACTTGAAAATTACCTAGTTTAACCCTCTCATTTCACAAATGAGAAAATGGATTTTTTTTCATTTTACAAATATGCAGATTTTTCTGGCATATTTGAATGTCTTATCAAAGGTCACCCTGCTAGAGACAGGGTGGTGCTGAACTCCAAGTTTAGGTAGCACAATATTTACCATCAAGTGGTTTTATATATAGACTTAGAGCCTCAAGGTTTGAATCCTATCTGTACCAGTCATTAGCTATATGATCTTGGGCAAGGCCTCAGTTTCCCCATATAAGAACAATAATTGGGTTTACCTGATAACTTTAAAGTAATCCTCATAAAAGTGACATATATGCTCCACAGAAAGATACTTATCATAATGCCTCACATATAATAAGTATCCAACAAATGTTACTATCATTAAATATCATTTTGTGTTGAAATACAAAACTCCATCAAGTCTAAATAGGATGCTCACCATCTAGATGAGTGTTTCCTAACACAACTTCATATAAGAATATCCCAAAGAGCTTTTTAGAAGCACGGACTCCTTGACCTTATCCCATTTATAATTTATCAAAAACTCAAGGAAGCATCCTGGGATAATGGGTATTTTTAATAAGTTCTCCCAAAGGATTCTGATATAATGCAGTCGGTATTGAATACACAAATCAGCATTTGGGAACCATTGGCATGACTACAGAGATGCAATCCAAGATCATCTTTCTCTCCAAAGAGATACTCAAATAGATGCCGAAATGAAAAGCCTAGTGGCTTAGAAAGCCTAGAAAGAAACAATAAAGTCATACAAAATAACCCCTTAGACCAAATGAAGCAGTAAATGTCATAGCTATCATCAAAACAGCATAGAGAAGTATCCAGAAATTCTTACTGTTAAACTTTGTGCCCACAAATATCACTATTGTTTTATAGCTCTAGATTTACCCCGTAAAGTTCTGCCAGCAACAAGGAGACATTCCCTCCAGAGTCTTGGGATGGAACCTAGTATAAATCATTATTTGGTTCTTGTTCTGATCATAGATAACACTCTCTCTAGAAATAAAAAAGACAATCTGAAGCAAAACAGGGAATCCTATCTGTTGCAGTTCTCAAACAGCTCAGAGCCCTAAGTTAGTAATTAACAGTTTTAAAAAGACAGGGGTAATGCAAACAATCTTTCTGAGCTCTAGCTAAGTAGAAACCCTGTTCATGAAGAACTGAACATGAAAGATATATTGAGAGGAGAGACATAGATCTCTGTAAGTAACATAAAGAAAAATAATGAGTACCCTGGGCAATGATGAGGCTCAAAAATGGAGAAGGTGTGGCTAGAAGACTGTGATCAGACATGCCCAAAAATATTACCTTACTACCTGCCATAAAGATCCACTAAAAAATCTGATAAGGAGGCAGTGGCCGCTAACCACAACTTTGTAACAAGAAACATATGGCTATTATGTTAACTTTCAGCAAATTTTATGTAGTCTACTGCGGTGAATTAGTCCCAGGTTTCCCAATGATATTTTTGTGGTTTTTATTAAGGTCTGCTTTAAAAGAACTGTAGCAGTTATTGTCAGGGAATGAACCTGAACTAGGAGGGCCCAAATGCTATTCCCAGTCACTACACTGATAAGACAAATGGGTTGATGAGGAAAAGAGCACCTGGGGGTGCTCCTTATTAAGTTGTTCCTGACTTAATAAATATGTCTTCATATGACACCTTGGCCCAACGTCTTTCAGGCTCTTATTTGATCATAAAAAAGACTTATAAACAAAATTCATATGTTGCATCAAGATTATTCTGACCCATTTGTCAAATATTTGGAGGTGTGATGGAAGAGAATTCTATGGCTATGCTATTGATATAGACAGGAGACATGGAATTACTGGGTAGAAGAGGGCAGCTCTCCATCAAAACACCCACCCCCAAGTCTGGAAACCCAGGACCCTAAATGAGAACAGGCGATCTTGTTTTCCACTTGTTGCCAAATATTGCCTTTTGACCCTCCACACCCCCCATTCTGTACCCATATAAACCCCAAACCCCAGGCTCCACGAGCAGACAAGCAGATGAGCAGACAGGAGGACAAACAGAATAGCAGAAGAACAGAAGAATATTCTTCGCAGCAGAGAGAAGAGAAGGAGCGTAGGCAGAGAGGAGATCGGCTGCTGGATGGCCAAACCCCAGGGGAAGGTCATCTTTCCACTCCATCCCCCTTCCAGCTCTGGTAGGACGATGAAATGGCACTGAAGCAAATGACAAGAAACCTAGAATCTACTTTTTTTTTTTTTTTTTTTTTTTTGAGATGGAGCCTCGCTCTGTCACCCAGGCTGGAGTACAATGGTGCAATCTCGACTCACTGCAAGCTCCGCCTCCTGGGTTCACGCCATTCTCCTGCCTCAGCCTCCCGAGTAGCTGGGACTACAGGCGCCCACCACCATGCCCGGCTAATTATTTTGAATTTTTAGTAGAGATGGGGTTTCACCATGTTAGCCAGGATGGTCTCGATCTCCTGAGCTCGTGATCCGCCTGCCTCGGCCTCCCAAAGTGCTGGGATTACAGGTGTGAGCCACCGTGCCCGACCCCCTAGCATCTACTTTTAATTCTCCTATAACTTTCTGGGTGAACTTGTAATTTACACTACAGCTTTTAACATATTAAACTAGGAGATTCAAATATATCATCTTTGGGATTTATACTAGCTCTGACAATCTATAACAAACTGATGCAAATTAATGCTCAACTAATTAAAAAGTTTAACAAAAGAGTTAGTAACCCAAAAGCTTACTGTAACAAAGAAGATAATATAAATAAGGGATATTGGCCAATAAAGAATTGTGGGGACTATCGCAAACTAGAGATAGCTACTACCGAATGTTGCCTAATTCTGGCCAGATGAAGTGTGGACCTTGTGTTGTAAAACTGTCTGATATTTTTGGGAGAAAATGTAAATACAGATAACCTTAATATACCAGTATAAATTAAAGAAACTTAACTTGTAGGTAAAAACATTCCCACAAAAAATATTCCAGGTGCACATGCCTTCAATGGGGGAATTGTACTGCATTTTTTTTTAAAAAAGCATTAATCATACACAAACTCAGAATATTGAAAAGACTAGAATGCTTTCAGCATTAACCTTATAACTAAACTCAACTCCCAAAAATTACAAAGGAAAAAACACCTAAAGATCAATATTCCTCTTGAAAACTGCTGCAAAAATTCTAAACAAAATATTAGCAAATCAAATTCAACAACATATAAAACTAATAATACCAAGTGAGGTTTACTCCAGGAATGAAAGATTTATTTAACATTTGAAACTCTATTATTATACTTTACCATAGGAACAACCTAAAAAAATCATACTACCTTAGAATATACAGAAAAAGTATCTGTCAAAATTCAATGTTCATTCTTGAAAAAATCTCAGTAAACATAAATTAAGAGAATTTTCTGAATCTAATAAAGGGCATCTATGAAAACCTACAGCTAATTTCATACTTAATGGTAAAAGATTGGCTGTTTTTCTGCTAAGATTAGGAAGAAGGCAAGGATGTCTACTCTCACTATATCAATTAATTGAACTGTAATTACTAGTCATTGCAGTAAGACAAGAAAAAGAAAAAAAAAAGACATTCTGTTTGAAAAGCAAGAAGATAGTCTACACTTACAAACAACGTGATTATCTATATAGAAAACCCAATGGAGTTTACACCAACAAAAGTTCTTAGAACTAGTTAATTTAGTTTAGCAAGTCTGACAGATATAAAACCAATATACAAAAATAAATTGAATTTCTATATAGTAATCATGAACAATCAGAAATTGAAGTTGAAAAAGTAATAACATTTACAAGACCTAAAAATGTAACAATAAATAGGAATAAATCTGAAGAAATCTTTCCAAGACCTGCAGCAAAACATTGCTGAGAAAAAATTTTAAAGACCAAAATAAATGGAGAGATATAATGTGTTCATGGAATAGAAGACTCCATAGTTTCTGATGTCAATTTTCCCCAAATTTATCTATAGATTCAATGAAGCCCCAATGAAAACTGCCAGCTTGCCTTATGGTAGAATTTGACAATCTGATTCTAAAATTAATATAGAAATGCAAAAGACTCTGAATATCCAAAACAACTTTGAAAAGGAAGAACAAAGTTAAAGTGTTAGTGCTACCTGATATTAAGACTTACTATAAAGCTACAATAATCCACATGGTGTGGTATTTGTATAAAGATAATATATCAGTGGATCAGGATAGAGTCCAGAAATAGAACCAAACATATATGGATTACTGTTCAATGGTGTATAGATTATTCAGCGAAACGACAGTCTTTTCAACAAACTGTTCTTTAATAATTAGATATCAATATGCAAAAAAGTGAATATCAATCCATGCCTCATGTTATATATTAACTCAAAATGGATCTTAGACCTAAATTAAAACTTACAGCTATAAAACCTCTAGAATAAAACACAATAGGAAATATTTGGGTTATGCAAAGGAGTTACTATACAAAACACCGAAAGAACAATCTATTTTAAATATTAAAACATTGAACTTCATATAAATAAAAATCTTCTGCTCTTTGAAAGATACTTATTTTAGAAGTGACCAAAACAAGCCAAAGATTGGATAAAATATTTGCAAATCATTTATCTGATAAAGGATTTGAGTTCAGAATATGTACATAACACAGAAAACTCAACAATGAGAAAACAAACTAATTTTTCTAATGGGCAAAAGATTTGAACAGATACTTAGCAAAGAAGATAGACAGAAAGCAAATAAATTGATGAAATGATACCCAATACTTAACATCATTAAGCATTAGGGAAATGCAAATTTAAAACACAACAACAACAACAAAAACACATACAACTTTTATATTTAAATTAAAAACTCTTCCAAGCCAAGGTTTGATGAGGATGTAGAGGAACTTAAACTCACACACTTCTTGTGGAAATGTAAAATACTACATCTGCTTTGAAAAATACTTTGGCAATTTCTTAAAATGTTGAACATACATCTATCTTATGATGTAGCCAGTTCACTCCTATGTAGTTACTAGAACTCATATGTTCAGACTTTACAAATGTTCAGAGCAGCTTTATATGTATGGAATAGCCAAAATTTAGAAATAACCCAAATACTCATGAACATGCAAATAGATAAACAAGTAGCAATATCTTCACACAAATACTACTCCCAACAAAAAGGAATAAAGTATTGATACATGTAATAACCAGATAAATATAAAAATAACTATGCTAAGTGAAATAAGCTAGATGAAAACAGTAAAAACTATATTATACACCCATACAAAATTCCAGAAAATACAAACTAATCTATACTGGCAAAAAGTAGATCTACAGTGGCATGTGAATGGTGAGAAGGTCAGGAACAAATGGAACAGAGGGCTTACAAAGTTTTATCATGAATCCTTTGGTGTGACAGATAGGTTCATTATGTTGATTGTGGTCATGGGTGTGCGTATGTCAAAACTTAACAAATTAAATATATGTAATTTATTGTATGTCATTTATACCTCAATATAGCTGTTTTTTTTTCTAATCACCTTTGAGAATTCATAAGCAAAAGCAGCCTTCATGTGAGT
Organism: Nomascus leucogenys; assembly: GCF_006542625.1. Classification (NCBI taxonomy): domain Eukaryota; kingdom Metazoa; phylum Chordata; class Mammalia; order Primates; family Hylobatidae; genus Nomascus; species Nomascus leucogenys. The sequence goes on from NC_044395.1 coordinate 102,776,818, forward strand.
TGTTTGCTCAAAATCACACCACAAATTTTAAAAATAGCACGAAATAGGCTGGTAGAAATTCATCTAAATATAACTCATCACATATCTATAAAAGGTTTAAATTTATAAGACAAAAGACAACGATAGCCTACAAAAACTTGTCTAAAAATGAAACCACAAAGAGAAAACAGCAAAAGGCATACTAATTCAATATTAGCCAAAAGAAAGCTGGTGTAGTTATATTAATGTGATATAAATTATACTACAAGTCAAACAAAATTCTGAAGCATAACTAGATTAATTACAATGAAATAATGTATTGTAAAAATAAAAACTAGAGAGAGTAGGAGGAAATTTTTGGAGGTGATGAATATGTTTATGGCATAGATTGTACTGATGGTTTCATAGGTGCATGCTCATCTTCAAGCTTATTAAATTGCAAATATGTACAGCTTTTTTATGTCAAACATACTCAATAAAATAGTTTAAATAAAAATAATAAAAGTTCAATTTGCCAGAATATATAAAAGTTTCAAACTAATAAATGCATAGTATTCTCTCAAAATACATAAAATAAAATTTGCATGATTTATAAGAAATTTGTAAATGATTAGCACTCTAGGTTCTGAATTGTAAGAAATTTCAAATCAATAACACAAGGAATTTTGAAAACCATAGAAACACATGGAAATTAAACAATATGCTCCTGAATGACCAGTGGGTCAAAGAAGAAATTAAGAAGGTAATTGAAACTTTTCTTGAAACAAATGATAATGGAATCACAACATACCAAAACCTATAGGATACAGCAAAAGCAATACTAAGAGAGAAGTTTATAGCCATAAGTGCCTACATCAAAAAAGAAAAACTTCAAATAAACAACCTAATGATGCATCTGAAAGAACTAGAAAGCAAGAGAAAATCAAATCCAAAATTAGTAGAAGAAAAGAAATAATAAAGATCAGAGTGGAAATAAATGAACTGATACAAAGAAAGCAATACAAAAGATCAATGAATGAAAAATTGGTTTTTTGAAAAGATAAACAAAATTGGCAAAGCTCTAGCCAGACTAAGAAAAAAAAAAATGAGAGAAGACTCAAATAAAATCAGAGATGAAAAAGGAGACATTACAACTGATACCACAGAAATTCAAAGCATCATTAGAGGCTACTATGAGCAATTATATGCCAATAAATTGGAAAACCTAGGAAAAAATGGATAAATTCCTAGACAAATACAACCTACTAAGATTTGACCATGAAGAAATTCAAAATCTGAACAGATCAGTGACAAGTAATAAAATAGAAGCCATAATAAAAAGTCTCCCAGCAAAGAAAAGCCCAGGACCTGGCAGTGAAGATGGTTTCACTACTGAATTGTACCAAACATTTAAAGAAGAACTAATACCAATCCTATTCAAACTATTCCAAAAAATAGAAAAGGAAGAAATACTTTCCAGCTTACTCTATGAGGATAGTATTACCATGATACCAAAACCAGACAAAGATACATCAAAAAAAGAAAACTACAGGCCAATATCCCTGATGAACATTGATGCAAAAATCCTCAAAAAAAATACCAACAAACTGAATTCAATAATGCATTAAAAAGATAATTCACTATAACCAAGTGGGATTTATTCCAGGGGTGAAAGGATGGTTCAGCATATGCAAATTAATCAATGTGATACAGCATATGAACAGGATGAAGGACAAGTACCATATGATAATTTCAATTAATGTTGAAAAAGCAGTTGATAAAATTCAACATCTGTTCATGATAACAACCCTTAAAAAAACTGGCTATAGAAGAAACATACCTCAACACAATAAAAGCCGTATATGACAAGCCCACCGCTAGTAACAAACTGAATGGGGAAAAACTGAAAGCCTTTCCTTTAAGATCTGGAACATGACAAGGATGCCTACTGTCACCACTTTTAATCAATACAGTACTGGAAGTCCTAGCTAGAAGAATGAGACAAGAGAAAGAAGGGCATCCAAATTGGAAAGGGAGAACTCAAATTATCCTTGTTTGCAGATGATATAATCTTAGATTTGGAAAACCTAAATACTCCACCAAAAATTATTAGAACTGATAAACAGATTCAGTAAAGTTGCAAGATACAAAATCAACATGCAAAAGTCAGTAGAATGTCTATATGTCAACAACAATCTGAAAAAGAAATCAAGAAAGTAATCCCATTTATAATAGCTACAAATAGAATTGAATACCTAGAAACTAGCTTTACCAAAGAAATGAAAGATCTCTACAATAAAAGCTATAAAACATTGATGAAAGTAATTGAAGAGGCCACAGAAAATGGAAATGTTCATGGATTGGAAGAATCATTAATGTTAACATGTCCATATTACCCAAAGCGATCTACAGACTTAATATAATCGCTATCAAAATACCAATGACAGTCTTCAGAGAAATAGGAAGAACACGATCTTAATATTTATATGGAACCACAAAACACCCTGAATAGCCAAAGCTATCCTGAGCAAAAAGAACAAAACTGGAGGAATCACATTCCTTCACTTCAAATTATAGTACTGAGCTAGAGTAACCAAAGCAGCATAGCACCAGGCATAAAAACAAACCCACAGAACAATGGAACAGAGAATATAGAACCCAGAATCAAATCCATACATCTACAGTGAATTCATTTTTGACAAAAATTTCAAGGACATTCAATGAGGAAAGGACAGTCTCTTCAATAAATGGTGCTGGGAAAACTGTATATCCAGATGCAGAAGAATGAAACTAGATCCCTCTCTCACATCATGTACAAAAATCAAATCAAAATGGATTAAAGACTTAAAAAGACCTCAAACTATGAAACTACTTCAAGAAAACATTGGGGAAATTCTCCAGGACATTGGGCTGGACAAACATTTATTGATAATACCTCAAAAATACAGGCAACCCAAACAAAACTGGACAAGTAGGATCACGGCAAGTTAAAAAGCCTCTGCATAGCAAAGGAAACAATAAACAAAGTGCAGAGACAACCCACAGAATAGAAAATATTTGCAAACTACCTATCTGACAAGAGATTAATAACCAGAATATATAAGTAGCTCAAACAACTCTACAGGAAACAATCTAATAATCTGATTTTAAAATGGGCAAAAGATCTGAATACACATTTCTCAAAAGAAGACTTACAAATGGAAAATAGATGTATGAAAAGGTGCTCATCATAACTGACCATAGAGAAATGCAAATCAAAACTACAATGAGGTATCATCTCATCCCCCATTAAAATGGCTTTTATCCAAAAGACAGGCAATAACACATGCTGGTGAAGATGTGGAGAAAAGGAAACCCTCATATACTGATAGTGGGAATGTAAATTAGTATAACCAACAACCACTATGGAGAATAGTTTGGAGAACAGTTCCTCAAAAAACTACAAATAGAGCTATCGTGAGATCCAGCAATTCCAATGCTAGGTATACACCCAAGAGAAAGGAAATCAGTATGTCAAAGAGAGATCTGCACACTTATGTTTATAGCAGCTCTATTCACAGTAGATAAGATTTGGAAACAATCTAAGTGTCCATCGACAGACGAATAAAGAAAGAAAATGTGGCACATATACCTAATGAAGTACTATTCAGCCATTGAAAAGAAGCAGATCCTGTCATTTGCAAAAACATAGATGAAACTGGAGGTCATTACGTTAAGTGAAATAAGCCAAGCACAGAAAAACAGACTTTGCATGTTCTCACTTATTGTAGAATCTAAAAATTAAAACAATTGAACTCATGGAGATAGAGAATAAAATGATGGTTACTAGAGGCTGGAAAGCATATTAGAGGTATAGAGGGGGAGTGGAGATGGTTAACGGGTACAAAAAGTAGAATGAGTGAATAAGATCTAGTATTTAATACCCCAACAGGGTAACTATTGTCAAAAATAATTTAATTGTACTTTTAAAAATAACTAGAAGAGTATAATTGGGTTGTTTGTAATACAAAGAAAGGATAAGTGCTTGATGTTGTGGATATCCCATTTCCTCTCCTGTGACTATTACACACTGTATGCCTGTATCAAAATATCTTATGTACCCTATAAATATATACAGCTACTATGTACCCACAAAAATTTAAAAAAGAAATTTACAAATCCACCATTAATATGAAAACATGTCAACCTACTTCTCTCAATAATTTATAAGGCAAGCCAATAGAGAGCTTGACAAATGATAGACAGATAGTAGATAGATGAGAGAATAATGTATTCAATCACAAAATGCACAATTTTACAAAGAACTTTTAAACATTTGTTTAGATTCCTATGTATTAGGCCATAAAGCAAGTCCAAACTATATTTTCTTAAGTCATTTTAACTAAACAAAAATTAAAGTCACAATAACTTCATAAAATTATCAAATAAAATTATAAAATATAAAACAACGCATTTTAGAAATAACTTACAGGTCAAAATTAAACATTAGGACATACTTAGAACTGAACGATAATAAAATACTTTGCATCAAACGCGAAGAATACCATTATAATGATATACAAAGAGAAATACTTTAAATTCTTAGGAAAAAAAGACTAAAAGTTAATTAGCTTAAGATGTTAGATAACAGAACAAGAACTTACACCAAAAAAATGAAGAAAGGAACTGATAAAATGAGCATAATCTAATTAAATAAAAAACAAAAGCAAAAGAAAAAAATCAAGATCAAGAAAAAAGTGAGTACAAGTGAGATAATAAAATAATAAACATAGAAAGGTCTACAAGGGAGCTAAACAAAGCCAAACCCCATGCACTCAAGTCTTAGCAGGCATAACTATAGCCACCAATTACCTGGCGTGTTGGCAGCCTCAGGATTTTTGAAGCTGTCATCACCCCCTTATTTCATTTTGGTCTGTGTCTTCCAATCTAATAAGCCAGTTTTCCCCCTCTGGCCTTCAAGCTATCAAGCACCAGATGCTCCTCAGTGAGGATATCGTCCTCTCAATATTCAACAATCACCCTTTACGGGGGACCTCTAGACTGCCCATCAGTGGGACATAACAGAGACAAAATCCTGCCCCTGTCTCCCTTGAGGCTGGCTGGATACTGCTTTCACCAACTCATGGAAACAACTCAGCCCTGACTGCTAGCAAGTAGCCAAGACCCACACAGCCACCACCACCCCTCTGTCAGCAGGAAGCAGTTAGAGAAGACTGACCTTCATCCATTTTCTTCCAAAGATTTGGGGTCCTGGACTCTTGAGTGGGAAAATGTTACAGTGGGTAGCTAGTCCGGCATGAGTAGGAGACGAGAGGGCCTCCCCCACACACACACCAGAGTGTTGGGCAAGCATCAGCTGATGGTCAGGCAGTTGTTAACTGTTTCGCTAAAGTAATAATTGGTTACAGCTGGCGCCAGGAAGGCAGTCTTCTAATAGAAAACACCTGAGGCCGGGCGCAGTGGCTCACGCTTGTAATCCCAGCACTTTGGGAGGCCGAGGCGGGCGGATCACGAGGTCAGGAGATCGAGACCATGGTGAAACCCCGTCGCTACTAAAAAATACAAAAAAATTAGCCGGGCGTGGTGGCGGGAGCCTGTAGTCCCAGCTACTCGGAGAGGCTGAGGCAGGAGAATGGCGGGAACCCGGGAGGCGGAGCTTGCAGTGAGCCGAGATCGCGCCACTGCACTCCAGCCTGGGAGACAGAGCGAGACTCCGTCTCAAAAAAAAAAAAAAGAGAAAAGAAAACACCTGAAACTGATCAGCAGCTTCCCAGTAAGATACCAGAAGTATGCCAAGATATAAAAATCCCAAGTCAAGAGGTCAAGCTGAGCACTTGGTTTCTCAAATCATCTGTGTGGCCCTCTTCCAAGTTGTACTTTCCTACTTTTCTTTCCTTTCCTTCCTGTTCTGAAGATTTTTAATAAATTTTCACTACTGCTTTGAAAAAAAGAATAAAAAGGTCTAGTATTATAAACATGACATGCCTGAATTTTTTTAAAAAGAACTAGTGTAAAAAATATTATGCTAGCAAAATAAAAATTTTAGAGAAATGATCTGAAACTGACTCAAAGAGAAATTTTAAAGATGTACTACTTATTGCACTATAGTAATGAAATCAGAACCTACACAAACACACACTCAAATACCTGGCCTATGAGCATTTAGAGGTAAGCTCTATCGAAATATAAAGAATAGATAATTTTGATCTATACAAACTTCTTCAGAGTAGGGTGGAAAGGGGAAACATTCCTGAATCCATTTTGTGAGCTTAGCATGTAAAATATTAATACCAAAACCTGATAAGGTAGTACAAGAAAAAGAAAAACATAGGAAATCTCACTTATGATATAATCCTAAGCACTATCAGCAAACCAAATGAGCAATGCATTTAAATTTATCATGTCCAATATGAACTTAACCCAGAAATGCAAAAATGCTAAGCAATTGAAAATCTAACATAATTCACTGTACTACAAACATTAAAGATGAGAAGCCATATTATAGTCTTAATAGAAACAGCAAGGATATTTGCCAAAAAACCAACACTCCCTCGTGATTAAACAAGCAGACAAAACAACGAATAAACAAAAAGCTCTTCCCAAATTAGTAATAGATGAGAATTTCCTGTATTTAGTAAAGGATGTCCTACAAAAATGCACAGCAAATATCATAATGGTAAAACTTTAGATTTCTTTTAAATATCAGGAAGCAATAAGCATGTCCACTAATACTGCTTCTGTTAATCATTGTACTTGATGTTCTGGCCAGTACAATATAAAAAGAAGTATATCTCACTTCAGGTACTGATCATTGTTTTGCTTGCTTTATAGCAAAATTCATAAACAGAACTGCACAAAGGGTCTTCAAAAATTTAAGGAAATGCATACTATGAAAAAACTACACATGAAGTTCAAAAATTTTATGCACAAAAATAAACTTGTACTAACTTGTTATAACATGAATGAACAAGATCTAGTTTGAGGCACTGAGAAAAATAAGATATTAGTTTGAAAAGAGCCCCAGTGAGAGCAACAGGAACTCTGCTAAAATTGAAGCAAGAACATCAAATTTTAATGAAGCTTGGGTGGAAGAATGGTGAAATAATTAATGCTTTATGAAAAGTTTATGGGGAGCAATGCCCCAAAGAAATCAGCAGTGTACAAATGGATAACTCGTTTTAAGAAAGGATGAGATCATCTTTAAGATAAAACCCACAGTGTCAGACCATCCACATCAATTTGTGACAAAAAACATTCCTCTTGTCTATGCCCCAATTGAAGAGGACTGGCAATTAATAGCACAAACAGTAGCCAGTACCACAGACATCTCAGCTAATTCAGCTTCCACAATTCTGACTGAGAAACTGAAGTTGAGCAAAATTTCCACATCATCGGTGTCAAAACCATTGCACTACGATCAGTTACAGACAAGAGCAGAGCTTTCAGTGGAAATTTTAAACGAATCAGATGAAGATCCTGAGACATTTTCTTAAAGAATTGTAACAGGGGATGAAATATGGCTTTACCAGTATAGTCCTAAAGACACACGACAATCAAAGCAATGGCTAACAAGAGATGGGAGTGCTCTAGTCAAAGCAAAAGTGGAGTCATCAAAAGCAAAGGTTATAGCAAGAGTATTTTGGAATGTTCAAGGTATTTTGCTTGTTGACTTTCTGGATGGCCAAAGAATTCTAACATCGGCTTATTATGAGAGTGCTTTGAGAACGCCAAAACTTTAGCAGAAAAACAGCTGGGAGAGCTTCACCAGAGAGCCCTTCTTTCCCAACAACAATGCTCCTACTCATTCCTCTCGTCAATCAAGAGCAATTTTGTGAGAGTTTCGGTGGCAAATGATTGAACATCCACCTTACAGTCCTGATTCAGCTCCTTCTAACTCCCTTTTGTTTCCTAATCTTAAAAAGTCTTTAAAGGGCACCCATTTTTTCTTCAGTTAATAATGTAAAAAAGACTGCATTGACATGGTTAAATTGCCAAGACCTCCCCAGCTCTTTAGGAATGGACTAAATGGCTTGTATCATCACTTACAAAAATGTCTTGAACTTGATGGGGTTTATGTTAAGAAACAAAGTTTATCTTTTTTATTTTCATCTTTTATTTTATTATTTTATTATTTATTATTATTATTATTATTATTATTATTATTATTATTATTTGGTGCACCTCCACTGCCCTACAGGGTCCTGAGACACTGTGTGAGATGAGGGAGATATTGATTTTTAATTTTTTTTGTAGAGGTGGTCCCTGTCCTCCAAGAGTACTTTTATGTTTCTGTTCTATATTTTCACAAACATTTTGACGTCCCCTTATATATATATTTCCTATTTCCAATTCCTCTTCTCACATTTTCTTTAAGTGGTCTGTTAGTGGTACACATCTGATGGGGCTTTCTCTTGTTGGTCTTAAAATGGAGGCAGAGATAAAAAAGTTAGGGAGCTGTCAGTAATTAATCAAATCCTGACCATTCTGGGTTGATTGTCACAGAAGTTATTGTTGGACTTTGTTGCTGAAGATCGTGGTCCAACTTTCTACAAATATGACTTGTAGAGAGTAGGATGGCTTCCTGGGCTTTCAATCAACAATGGGTTGGTTTCTCTAGACTGGTTGCCGTAGATTGTGAGTCCAAGTTCTATTTTTATATATGGTACAGCCACTGGCCATTTGCATCTTTAGTCTGTCACCTAGCACCTACTCTAATCACATCTTTATCCCCATCATTCCCCTGAAAACCATTCTTGTTGGGGTCACCAATGACTAATTTTGCTAAACCCATTTGTCGATTCTTATCCTCATTTTATCTGCTCCATCAACATTTGCCAATTGACTCCTCCTTCTTCCTGGAAATATTTTCTTCACCTGACTTCCAGAATGCCATACTTACTTGAATTTCCTTCTCTCTTATGATCTATTTTGTTCACCTCTGTAGCTCAAGTTTTTTTTTTTTTAACAATGTTAGCTTAAATAAGAGCAGGTGCCCAATACATATTTGCATAATATTTTTTAAATTTCTTCAAAATCTTAGAGATCTCTCCAGCTACCCCCAACTCAGTGTTTAGAAATGATGAATATGAAGCCTAAAAGGTATAATCTCTCATAATAATTTATATAATAGATTAGTAAACAATTACAATCCGGGTGTTCTGTCCCCCAATTCAATGCTCTTTCCAGCTATAACAGGTTATCTCTGATGTTTCTGTTTCAATTTCTCCTCATCTTAGGGTCAGTTGAAATATATATTACTAAGGTGGGAACTTTTTAAAATTGTATAAATAGCAAAAAAAGTCACCCTTCATTTTAAGGGAAAAAAATGCACCACCAACAACAAAAACATAACATCTGTGTTTCTAATTCTAAGCATTTTATTAATCAGTATTTCACAGTGGAAAATGCATATCTTATTTAATCACGTTCATTTGAACTCAACTTTTTAAATATATAAACTCTTTGATGGAATAGATCACGTCTTACTCATCCTTGTGTTCTTAACACATAAGCCTGTACCCAGCACATAGTAGTTGCTCAATAAATGTCAGATGAATTAGTGAATACATGAATTAGTAGGTGAGTGGTCTCTCTTAGATTAAAAGGCATGGTGAAGATTAAGTTTCTCTAATTAAAATTTAATTCCACTGTGGGAACCAGTTTCTGAATTTGCTGTAACAGAAGCTGAGAATTTGGTCTGTTTCTCCTGTTCTGATCACTTAGACAACTTTTGACAAATCCATGTATTGCTCCTGGCCTTTGCTTTTGCATTTAAATAGTTGTCTGAATGTGTTCCTTAGGTATCATAATTTTATTCAAGCAGTATTTTTCAAGTCCTTGCAAATCCTTAAGTGAAAGAGGGCACATTCACCAAGAATTATTATTTTATAATGACTTAGAAGAAAAGGATTCTTCAAATTAGTTTGCAACAACACCCACTTCAGTGACTTCCTATCTTTGCCCCAGTTTTCTAAATCAGTTAATAATAATTATTCCCTATAAATCAGACCCCCTTGAAGTTGTTTTCTTCTTTACAGTTGCGGCAAGCTGGCTGCTTTTCCCTCATTACATTTTATGTCTTTGTTTTGTCTGCACAGTCCCCTTTCTTCCTACCATTGTAATTCTCACTGTGTCATGAGATGCTAAATTTATGGGTGGAAAAATGTGGTTTCTAGCAGCTCTTAATAAAAAATGTATTCTAATTACAAGAAAAAGGAATTAAAAATCAAAACACTCCACTCTTTGCAAGGACTGATCTACTTGCAAACTCTGACAAACGACCTGTGAAAATGACAAATTGCCCTGAAGAGAGCTCTATTTCCCATTTCCCGGACATTCAGAGATCTATGTGCAACAACACTCAATAAAATAGAACTCTGTTCTCTATAAGGGAGAAAAGTTATTCTATACATATGGTTAGCATCTGGAGTAGGGGAAAAAAATAAGTAGCATGATAGCGAAGGCACAGCAAACTTCTCGGAGACTGAAGATATTTTCTAAATCTAAGCCCCAAGATATAGCCCTCAAGCCTCAGAGAAAAACATAAGGATGAAAAAAAGGAAACTAATCATTGATTTTCTTTTTTTTTATTATACTTTAAGTTTTAGGGTACATGTGCACAATGTTCAGGTTTGTTACATATATATACATGTGCCATGTTGGTGTGCTGCACCCATTAACTCGTCATTTACATTAGGTATATCTCCTAATGCTATCCCTCCCCCTTGCCCCCACCCCACAACAGTCCCCGGAGTGTGATGTTCCCCTTCCTGTGTCCATGTGATCTCATTGTTCAATTCCCACCTATGAGTGAGAACACGCAGTGTTTGGTTTTTTGTCCTTGCGATAGTTTGCTGAGAATGATGGTTTCCAGATTCATCCATGTCCCTACAAAGGACATGAACTCATCATTTCTTATGGCTGCATAGTATTCCATGGTGTATATGTGCCACATTTTCTTAATCCAGTCAATCATTGTTGGACATTTAGGTTGGTTCCAAGTCTTTGCTATTGTGAATAGTGCCACAATAAACATATGTGTGCATGTGTCTTTATAGCAGCATGATTTATAGTCCTTTGGGTATATACCCAGTAATGGGATGGCTGGGTCAAATGGTATTTCTAGTTCTAGATCTCTGAGGAATCGCCACACTGACTTCCACAATGGTTGAACTAGTTTACAGTCCCACCAACAGTGTAAAAGTGTTCCTATTTCTCCACATACTCTCTAGCACCTGTTGTTTCCTGACTTTTTAATGATGGCCATTCTAACTGGTGTGAGATGGTTTCTAACTGGTGTGAGATGGTATCTCACTGTGGTTTTGATTTGCATTTCTCTGATGGCCAGTGATGATGAGTATTTTTTCATGTGTCTGTTGGCTGCATAAATGTCTTCTTTTGAGAAGCGTCTGTTCATATCCTTTGCCCAGTTGTTGATGGGGTTGTTTGTTTTTTTCTTGTAAATTTGTTTGAGTTCATTGTAGATTCTGGATATTAGCCCTTTGTCAGATGAGTAGATTGCAAAAATTTTCTCCCATTTTGTGGGTTGCCTGTTCACTCTGATGGTAGTTTCTTTTGCTGTGCAGAAGCTCTTTAGTTTAATTAGATCCCATTTGTCAATTTTGGCTTTTGTTGCCATTGCTTTTGATGTTTTAGATATGAAGTCCTTGCCCATGCCTATGTCCTGAATGGTATTGCCTAGGTTTTCTTCTAGGATTTTTATGGTTTTACATCTAACATTTAAATCTTTAATCCATCTTGAATTAATTTTTGTATAAGGTGTAAGGAAGGGATCCAGTTTCAGCTTTCTACATATGGCTAGCCAGTTTTCCCAGCACCACTTATTAAATAGGGAATCCTCTCCCCATTTCTTGTTTTTGTCAGGATTGTCAAAGATCAGATAGTTGTAGATATGTGGCATTATTTCTGAGGGCTCTGCTCTCTTCCATTGGTCTATATCTCTGTTTTGGTACCAGTACCATGCTGTTTTGGTTACTGTAGCCTTGTAGTATAGTTTAAAGTCAGGTAGTGTGATGCCTCCAGCTTTGTTCTTTTGGCTTACGATTGACTTGGCAATGCAGGCTCTTTTTTGGTTCCATATGAACTTTAAAGTAGCTTTTTCCAATTCTGGAAAGAAAGTCATTAGTAGCTTGATGGGGATGGTGTTGAATCTATAAATTACCTTGGGCAGTATGGCCATTTTCACGATATTGATTCTTCCTACCCATGAGCATGGAATGTTCTTCCATTTTTTTGTATCCTCTTTTATTTCATTGAGCAGTGGTTTGTAGTTCTCCTTGAAGAGGCCCTTCACATCCCTTGTAAGTTGGATTCCTAGGTATGTTATTCTCTTTGAAGCACTTGTGAATGGGAGTTCACTCATGATTTGGCTCTCTGTTTGTCTGTTATTGGTGTATAAGAATGCTTGTGATTTTTGTACATTGATTTTGTATCCTGAGACTTTGCTGAAGTTGCTTATCAGCTTAAGGAGATTTTGGGCTGATTATCTCAATAGATGCAGAAAAGGCCTTTGACAAAATTCAACAGCCCTTCATGCTAAAAACTCTCAATAAATTAGGTATTGATGGGACGTATCTCAAGATAAGAGCTATTTACAACAAACCCACAGCCAATATCATACTGAATGGGCAAAAACTGGAAGCATTCCCTTTGAAAACTGGTACAAGACAGGGATGCCCTCTCTCACCACTCCTATTCAACATATTGTTGGAAGTTCTGGCCAGGGCAATCAGGCAGGAGAAAGAAATAAAGGGTATTCAATTAGGAAAAGAGGAAGTCAAATTGTCCCTGTTTGCAGATGACATAATTATTGATTTTCATGATGCAATATTTAAGCAAGCATTATCAAGAGAATCCACTGTGAGATACACAATAGGTATTAAATAAATGTTTGCTGTGTGAATTGCAGACCAGATCAGAGAGTGTCAAACTTTGAAGAAACTTGAGAAATAACCTACAGTTAATGAAGGTTCAGAAATATTAAATAGATTGCCTTAGATCATGAAGTGAACTACTGGAGGAGGTAAGACTAGGATCCAAGTCTCTCATCTCCTAATTCAGTCTTCTTTTCCACAAGAGAGTCAATATAGGTATTTATTTCTGATAGTTTTGGCTGTGTCCCCTCCCAAATGTCATCTTGAATTGTAGTTCCCATAATCCCTACGTGTCATGGGAGGGATCTGGTGGGAGGCAATTGAGTCATGGGGGCAGTTACCCCATGCTGCTGTTCTCTTAATAGTGAGTGAGTTCGCACGAGATTTGATGGTTTTATAAGGGACTTTTCCTTCTTTGCTTAGCATTCACTTATCTTTCCTGCCTTCATGTGAAGGACATGTTTGCTTCCCCTTCTGCCATGACTGTAAGTTTCCTGAGGTCTCCCATGCATAACTGTGAGTCAATTAAACCTCTTTCCTTTATAAATTACCCAGTCTCAGGTATTTCTTCATAGCAGCATGAGAACAGACTAATATAATTTCCAACCACCTTCCCTTTCCATCTTCCAGTAAGGAAGAGCCACTGGCCAATATGCTTACCTGCTTCAGAATTTATTCTCCCTTTAGTTGGTTTTACCCATAAGCACACCTAAAAACAATAAGGGGTTCACAAAAGTCATCTGAGCCAGGAATCCTCTCCATGTTCGTTTTCTATGGTGTTGTGGCAGTGAACAAATCACAACCTCTGTGTTTCTTTTAGCATTGTTTTTCAAATAAACTATCATATACATACCACACATTAGATACATATTAGGAGGGTAACATGGAAATATACTCAGAAAAAGATTGTTTAAATAAACAGTTCTCTGAGAGATTAAATATCAATTAAACCTTTGTAAAAACTGATTTCTGGTCCAATTTATCCTCCTTCATTTGCGCTATAGCTGTATATTGTGCATATTAATTATTGCACTTATCACTTTGTGCTAAAATATATTTTTATTTATATTTATATATGAAATATATATACATATTTCACATACACACACACACACACACACACACACATCCTCTACTCCACGAAGGCTGAGAGCACTTCAAAAGCAGCACATCAAAAGATTCAATAATAAATTATGTTTGATCACAGAGACAGGCATAAAGATAGGATATCATTGACACATATCTGTTGGGTGTACGACTTTCTAAGGGACTTTGCCAAAGGTCAGTCTTTAAGCACAACCAAGAGAAAGACCAAATCACTTGTGCTAATTTCTCAATTTCAATCCAGTAACTACAATCACACCCAAAGATTGCCTATGTGTCCTGCATTTAAGCTATTTCTGGTGGCTGCACCCAAGTGACAAATCAGAACATGCCATGATGGAAACTTAATAAGTTGTTATTTTTTAACTTATTTTAAAAAGATCATATTTTGGGTTCCAAAATCTCCAACATCTATTTATAATATTGTGATGCTTATTTAAAAAAACTAAATGGATTTTTTTAGAGAAGTGTTTTTACTAACCTACCATGAAACCTGAAAAGGATAACATGAGAATTAAATTGATAATATATTAATATCAGACAATTGTTTTAGGGGACTAGAAGAAAATTATAAAGACTCTCTAGCAGTGGTCCCATTAATAAATGAACAAAATTATGAAACTTATCAGCAGTCACTGAATTATTGAGCTCCAGGCCCATCTGCACCAGTTTTATGAGTCAAAAACCAAAACTGTGTGAACTGGTAAATACTTAATCTTCACAAACATCAGAGTCAAATTAAGGAAATCATCCAACACACCAAATGCAGCTCAGCACATCATAAAACCATTAAAACAGAAACCTTATACCAAGGAAGCACCAGACACACCAGGATCTTGTGCAAATGGAATAATAATAGCCAGATGGAACAATAAACTCTGATGCTAGGCAGCATGAACCTTGGCACAGTGAATATATGTCATGTGGAAAGTCAAGAGGGGGTCTTCATAGAATCATCAAAATGAGCCACAGAAAATTCATCCTGAACCAAGAGAGGAAGAAAGGCCTTGGATTTTAAGAAGTCAAAATGACCAGATGATATGTGTATAATAGAAATACCAGGGATATTGAAGCGAGACAGAATAAGGTACTAAAAATAAATCTACCATCTATTAGTTGTGGCATTAAATTTTTAGCTCTTTTGTTTCCTCTAGAAATTCAGAGTCATGGCACCCATGTCATAGGATTGGCAGGATTAAATATAGATTCTAATCCTAGACAAATCAGAGTACACTCTCTCAGTGACCCAACCTGTAAAATGTTGTTGGTTTGAGTAAACACTGTGACAACTCCTGAATAGTATAATCACATGACAAGTTTTCACCATTAAGGTGATAATTACTACAAAACCACTAGATTTTCCTCTTCTATCTAAGTTGTTCAATGTGCTGGATTTCAAAGTAGTTACCAATGACATGGTCCCATGTATTAACATTATTCTTCCTAGACATACAGGCAGAAGTTCCCAAGCCTCCTGTACAATCAGGTTGAGATCATGGGACTGGGTTCTGGCCAATTAGATGTAGGTAGAAAGGGCAAGCCACTTCTAGGACCTCCCTCAACGTTCCTTATGGAAATGGTTATATATTTTTTCAGTCATTGATTGTCCACTGTGCTATGTTACATTATTTTCTATATCCCTTAGTGATATTTTTTGCATATTCTATAACTTTCTGGTTATTTATTTATTTTTTTTTTTGAGACAGAGTCTCGCTCGGTCACCCAGGCTGGAGTGCAGTGGCGTGATCTTGGCTCACTGCAAGCTCCACCTCCCGGGTTCACGCCATTCTCCTGCCTCAGCCTCCGGAGTAGCTGCGACTACAGGCGCCTGCCACCGCGCCCGGCTAATTTTTCGCGTTTTTAGTAGAGATGGGCTTTCACCGTGGTCTCGATCTCCTGATGGCTATTTTTAATTATTAAAACATAAGCCAATCTAGTTTAAAACTTCAGTATTCAAAGCTCTCCCCACCTCCTTTCCCAGCACACACTAGAAAGGTGTCCCTGACTTTCCAGAGCAGAGAAAGAGTATGAAAATAACTGAGCCTCTCCTTCCTCTAGGTCAGGGTTCTAATGTTGGAGTCAGTGAGGAAGCAGAGAAATGCAGAGTCTTCTTCGTTGACTGTCCACATGTTATTGTGAGGATGAGTCTGGCCTCACTCTGGTTCATTCAGGTTCTATTTGTGTTTATAGCTTCCTTTTATTGTTGGTCTTCACATCAGCACATGATTGTCTTGGGGACAATGCTAATCTTCTCTCTGGCTCTCCCCAAGGACCTGATCAACAGAGCACCTATTTCTCTCACAAACCTTGTCTGCTGTACAAGCTTCCTCTCCCTTCTATGGGTTGGGTGGCCATTTGGACAGCCCTCAGCTGCCACACCTTCTCTACCATCTGAGCCCCCTTCTGGGGTGCCCTAGGAACTATTAGGTCTGAACTCTCAGAGGAGCAGAATGAATAAAACGTTGTGGAAGTTGCTTCATACTTCTCTCAGACGCGCCTCGCTATAGCCCTTTCAAGACTGTGTTACGCACAAAATGGGTGAGTCCAATCACTTGGCAGATAATAGTCCAATGACCAAAGCCAAGGAAGATTCAACAAAGGAATTGCATTCCTTGCAACAAGTAAGGAGGACTCCAAAGTGGCGCTTCCCTGAACACAAGGTTTTCATTAGGCTGATTAACTGAGTCGTTATATGTAGAGGTGGAGTAAAGGCAGCACAGGCACTGTTGCCCATCATGCCGCTGTATATGTCGCATGTACAGAAAATTGTGAATAAGTTCCTCTCTGGGCAGGGTTTTTAGTATCGCAATGATGAGAGTTTGCCAAGTTCATCTTCAACTCAGGTATTTCTGGATCCAACCAGTTTTGTTGTTTTTCTGGGGCTAAGCTTCTTCCTGGAGCCTTCTGAAACAAGAACTCAAGGTGCAACAGTTACAAGTGGGTACTCAAAAACCCAGGGTGATTCTCTGTGAGCTGTTTCACTTTTTTCTGCACTGCAAGAAGAAAGGGGGAAAAGGCTTCCGTCTAAGAACACGATTCCCACCAGAAGGTCATCTACATGAGGATTAGGCCTCACTCCAGTCCCTTTCTCACTTAGACTTGAGTGTGGGTATGGGGATGCAGTCACTAGTGGAGAGGGGACCATTTCTTCCAAACTCTCAAACCCCTTCAGGGAAGTATCTGGCCTGAAGACAGGCAGTTCCCCGTGACTCTTCTCCAAAGGTGGGGCACTTAAAGCCTTCTGTTTTGAGCTTTCACCTTAGCCCAGTTTTGATACAACAGCGAGAATCCGTTGGCTCAGGGCCTCAATACTAAGTCATACGCAGCACTCTTTGGAATTCAGGAAAAAAGTGCATAAGGTTTTTATTTAATACGTTTCTTACCGCCTTTGCTCTGTCAGCTCACTAAGAAGGAAACAGTACATTTTGTGACTTAGAGATCATCAGAGACCGTACTTCTCTGCAATTGGAAGATGGAGAACATTGAATTCAATTTAGTGCTACATAACTGTATACCATTTCATGTTACCTGTAACACCAGGATACATTTTACCTTCTTCTGGCAGGAAATTAAGCCTTGCTAGTAGCCCATTCTGATTCTTGGAGGAAGTTATATTCACTTCCGTCCTACTCAGAAATGAGAATGAAATTGCTTTTGATGATTAAAGCAGCAATGAACCTCCAGCCTGTTCCTGGACAACCCAGGGTACACTCTGTCATTCTTTGATTGCTGCAGAGATTCCCACTCTGCAGAGTCCATTGAGAAGATCAGATCCTCTTGTCCATGTTTCACATGTCATTAGAGGGGTGGGTGGTGCCAGAGGCCTTCTGCACCATAGTTCAGAAGGCAGGCAGCAGAATGCATAAACCAAACCTGGTCTGGACAGAAGAAAGACGGTAATATTGAAAACATGTAGAGCCTGTGAGATTTTCCCATTTATCTTTACGTGATGGAAGATGGTCTGCTGCTAAGTGAAGGATGGGCCCACAGTAATGAAGCTGTCTGCAGTATTGAGAGCTGTTTGGCCATGGCACATGGCTCAGAAATAGCGCCACTGCCAAGGTGTCAGAAGCCATCAATTGTCCCAGACTTACTTGCTGGGATTAGAGCCACAGAACATGGGGCTAAAACATCATTATTCTCCCAGATGAAACCACACTTACCTCTTTATCATCAGGATCCCCACACCAAACACTATCATTGATCGAGTCCCGTTATTTCTCCAGGTACAGAGTCATGGAACATAGAGAAGTGTCATCATTCTTCCTCATAGCTCACATCCACCAAGGAGTTATTTCCTTCTCTTCCACATGAATTACAGTCCAGCGGCCCAGATCATTTCCTTCTATGTGTCCTGAATACAGAGTAAGGGGCAAGGGAAGTCCAGGTAACCCTGTGTTGAGCTGAGCAGTTCTCTTCATAATTTCTACCACTTGGTCAAAAGGTCCTCCATGTGCATCCACATCTACAAAGTACTCTCCAGCTAAGCTATGCAAATCAGGAATCTTCTGTGATGATAGACCTTCTGTTCTCAGTTAAAACTCTTCCAGCGAAGTGAAGTGGTGACTACCTCAAAGTTGTCATTTCACTGATGGAAAGACCTAATTGCTACATATTTCTCATGAATAGTGACCCAGAATCTGCTTCCTTGTAACTTTCACTTATTGGGCTGCCAAACATAAGCTGAATTGTCCTTTACTATAACAGGCATTCAGGAATAAAAAAATGACTTGACTCCCACATGAGGATATTTCTCCTGTAGCCTACCCCAATCTCTTCTCAATTTTCATTAAAAGATGATTAATGGGTACAAATATATGGTTTGAAAGAAGAAAAAAAGCCTAGTGCTATGCTGGGCATGGTGGCTCACATCTGTAATAGCAGCACTTTGGGAGGCTGAGGAGGGTGGATCAACTGAGGTCAGGATTTCGAGACCAGCCAGGCCAACATGGTGAAACCTGTCTCTACTAAAAATACAAAAATTAGCCAGGTATGGTTTTGTGCGCCTATAATCCCAGCTACTTGAGAGGCTGAGGCAGAATTGCTTGAACCTGAAAGGTGGAGGTTGCAGTAAGCCGAGATTGCCCCAGGGCACTCCAGCCTGGGCAACAAAGCAAGACTCCATCTCAAGAAAAAAACAAACAAACAAATAAATAAATAAACAAACAGTGCTGGATAGATCAGTAGGGTGATTAGAGTTTGCAATAATCTATTGTACATATCAAAATAGCAACAGAATAATAATTTGAATGTTTCTAACATAAAGAAAATAAAAATAGTAAAGATGATGATAACCCAAGTACACTGACTTGACCTTTACAAATTATATGAATTATTAAATTATCACATGTACCCTGAAACTATGTATACCTATTATACATCAGTAAAAATAAAATGACTAAAAAACATAGTTTTCAAAAACATTTTCTTCCAAATTCTCTAGCAATACTTTTTAAATATTATGTACGGAACTATACCCAGGATTTCAGCCATGATCTTATGAATGAGACAGACAGTAGGACCCTTTCCTTTGTGCACTTTTTTTATTTCTATAAATCATATGCAAAATTGCATTAAATAATATAGTAAAAGCTGCATTATATTTTGGCTTGTATTGAGCTTATCAACTAAAGCTACAGCAAAATATTTAACAAATATTGTATTTTAAATATATCTCCCCAGTCTATAATGCAGTTGATTTTTTAAACCTAATGAAGCATTTCATATTTATTCCCAATTAAATTATATTTGGTTCATACTTTCAACTTGTTCCTCTCTCTTTGCATTCTAACGCTTATCCAATATATTGACTTTACCTTCTGGCTTCCTGTCACTCTAAAATGTAAACAATGAGTTATATTCTCATTCAAGTTGTTATAGGACAGGGCCCAAGAGAGGGTTCTTGGATCTCGCGCAAGAAGGAATTCAGGGGGAGTCCGCGGTGCAAAGTGAAAGTCAGTTTATTAACAAAGTAAAGAAATAAAAGAACGGCTACTCCATAGATGGAGCAGCCCTGAGGGCAGCTGACTGCCCATTTTTATGGTTATTTCTTGATAATATGCTAAACAAGGGGTGGATTATTTATGCCTTCTCTTTTTAGACCATATAGGGTAACTTCCTCACGTTGCCATGGCATTTGTAAACTGTCATGGCGCAGGCAGGAGCGTAGCAGTGCGGACGACCAGATGTCACTCTCGTGGCCATTTTGGTTTTGGTGGGTTTTGGCCATTTCCTTTACTGCAACCTGTTTTATCAGGAAGGTCTTTACGACCTGTATTTTCTGCTGACCTCCTATCTCATCCTGTGACTTAGAATGCCTTAACCGTCTGGGAATGCGGCCCAGTAGCTTTCAGCCTCATTTTACCCAGCCCCTGTTTAAGATGGAGTTGCTCTAGTTCACACAACTCTGGCAAAGTCATTAATAAAAAATAGTAAAATGGAGGTCAGAGCCTAGAAATAGCTCTTAGAGAGACAGTTCAAAGCTGACACTGATACAGTAGCCAATATTCTTGAAGTATGTTTTACTATTTGTGAACTCCAGTATTTCCACACATTTCACCACCTTCAGTTAAACCCACTAAACACTTACTAGCCCCTACTGTGTGCCAGTAAATACAAACATACTAGAACCTGCTCTCTGTCCTCAAGAGGCTCACAGTCTAATGGGGAAATGATCATGCTGGAAATAAATAGCAGTTATGGGCCCTACAATACAAATGGACTTGGAGTCCAAAACAAGCTCAAAAAGGAGCACCAGAAGCACCCAGAATTGTTGAAGAAATTTCAAAAAAAGAGTATGAGGTGTTTTTTTCCCTTATCCCTTCCCTTACCACTTTTTTGAGTTGTCTCAAGAATGTGCAAAAGTAGATGATGACTATAGTCTTGATAACAAGGGTGGTGTAGATGGAAAAGATTGATTCTGTGTAGGTTCACCCAAGTATAGGCCCATTTCACATGATTATCTTCCCTCTGGGTCCTAGGTGTCTTATCCTCTAGCTCTGAGGCTTATAAGAGTCATAGGCATTAAAGGGGAAGTTGTCTAGTTGGGTGAAGTATATATGTGTGAAAGGAAAATATACTGGACTCCCAGCATCACTAAGCTAAAAGGAAAATTCAAGCTGGAAACTGCTCAGGGCAAACCTGCCTCCCATTCTATTCAAAGTCATCCCTCTGCTCACTGACATAGATGCATATTCTCATTGCCTCCTTTGCAAAGGCTTATCAGAAACTCAAAAGAATGCAACCATTTGTCTCTCACGTACCTGTGACCTGGAAGAACTCTCCCTGCTTCGAGTTTTCCTGCCTTTCTGGACAGAACCAATGTACTTCTTACATATATTGATTGATGTTTCATGTCTCCCTAAAATGTATAAAATAAAGCTGTGCCCCACCCACCTTGAGCACAAGTCATTACGACTTCCTGAAACTGTGTCACAGGCGTCTGTCCTCAACCTTGGGAAAATAAACTTTCTAAATTAACTAAGACGTATCTCAGATTTTCTGGGTCTACATATGGCCCCAGTAGGCATCAACCAGACATCACTGGTTGGGCTGGGCTATCAGAGGACCATATTGCTGTTGAAAGGAAGTCACGAAGGACAATGGACAGGTCATGTAGCAATTCCACACCACAGGTGTTGTATGGCGTTCTCTAGCTCTAACCCCCTCATCCCAGGCTTCTACAGTTAATAGCCTAGTCTCCAGGAAGGAAAGCTTTATGTTTCTACATCACAGTGTTTTTTAAAACCTTTTTTCTAGCCAAGAGTCCTTTTTGCTTCCCTGAAGACTTCAGACTTGAAATCCAAAGCCAACCACAGACTATTTTCTTCACTGTTTTTTGATGCTTCATCACTTACCTACAGCGATATTTGCACACAACCTAGCTGACTCAAGGAAGGCCAAGTTCGGAAAGGAAAAAAGAAAATGTTGGTTATTATTTCAAAAGTATTATTCTACCTCAGATGATAGGCAATCATCAGCAGACGAGGAGATAGGGAGAACATTCCAGAGAGAGTACAGCATTACAAAATGCATGAGAAAACATAGCTTATGAACACTTCGTCCAATATCTTACTAAAATTCTGAATTTTTTCCTTTGTTTTCTCTAACCTGCTTCAGAGAAAGAAAAATCTTGATTTTTTTCTAATGAATTTCTCTAATCAAATCATTTAATGACAAAATCCAAGCAAAGGAAATTAGATTAGCCTAGCCAGACTGTGATTTACAACTCATTGTTTTCAGTAATTTCATTTTCCTTCCAGAATGCTCACAATCCACCTCTAAATATTTTGTTTCTGAGTTTGGGGAGGGATTGATGTCTTCTTCATTGATGTGTTCTTTTCAGAATTTATCTCATTCCCCTTTTTGGAAAGTAGTGATTTTCTCATTTTAAACTTCCAGCACCTTTTTCATTCCCAGCAACTCTTTAAAAAAGTAAAAATTTAACATACTTATTGAGCACTTACTATGTTGCAGGCACTGTCTTAAGTGTTTACATCTACTAAAATTCAGGTTGATAAGCATGCCTTTTTGCCTTTTCCAAAGGCCATTTCCTTGATGTAGGAGATGGAAGAAGAACAGATATTGAATCATTCTCTTTCCTTTAACCAGCCAACTGCACACTGTCTACCCAAGCATTGAATCCATCCTTTTCTTGTTCTTCTTTCTTTAAATATGACATAAGTAAAACTGCAATTTGCGTGGCACAGTTCATGAGCTGCACTGGACTATTCATAGTTTTGCAAGTTTGTTTCCCTCTTTGGTATCTACCCTTAATTTACATCACTACCTGTGTGTTCCATATATGTGCTCTTTAAAATCCAAGCTATAAACTAAATGTCCATTACTAGAGGGAAATGCAAAATTAATTAAAGTTTAAATTAATTATGGTGTGTTCATTACATAAAATGTTCACAATCATAACAAAGAATGAAGTTCATCTATATGCTCTGACATAGGAAAATTTCCATGATATATTGTCAGATGAGGAAAAGTCAGAAAACAATACATAGCTAAATCCTGGTTGAGATTTTTAAATCATATATTTAATAGAAGTAGTATCTTACAAACATTATATCACGAAATTTCAAGATTCCTCCTTAAAACATTGATCCCATGCAAGACTTGGGGGACTAGTCACTGAACAACGTTTCATGAAAGGAAAGATCAAACAAGATGAGAGAAGAAATAATTCAAACTTTCCTGGACTAAGAAATTGTGGAAAGAACAGAGCCAGAGGCCAGCTGAACCAATGGCAGAAAGTGCTCAGGAAATTGGCCCGTAGTTTTTTCCAAGATTGAGCCTAGGAGGAAAAAAAAATGTCTTCTAACAGTTGAAGGGAACACCAAGTTTAGAAGATTCTTATCATTCTCCTCATTTTGGATTCTGTGAGGAGACCGCCAGTTAAGCGGAGTCAGCATGGTTAAGAGGGTGGAGTAGCATCAGGGAGAGAGGAGGAGGGATAAAACTCCTGAATCTCCCTTAGTTCTTGTGAAGCAAGGGCATCTTCAGTGGACGTCAATCCCACGAGCCTGAGATGGGGTCCACTGTGATGGTGAGTGAGGTAACTCCTCAACAAAGGCTTGGCCCACAGTCGGGACGGAGGATGTGGTAGAGATGGAGTGGAGAAGTATCAATTACATGCTTCAGAGCCAAGGAGAGGCCTCGCTGAGCAAGGAAACTGTTGGGCCTGAACAGGACAAGAGAGACCAGATCTCAAGTTACGTGGGACACCAACTTTAGGAATCAGGTGGACAGCAACATTCAGTCAGCGAGAGGAGCTACTCCAGTGAATACATGAATTATGAGAGTGTGAAGCAGCCTTATTACTGACATAGAGAAAGTTTTAGTGGTTTGAATAGACCAAACCAGCCACATTTTCTTAAGCCAACGCCTAATCCAGGGTGATGCCCTAACTCTTCAATTCTGTGATGGATGAGAGAAGTGAGAAAGCTGCAGATAAAAGTTAGGAAGTTACAGAGGTTTGTTCATGAGGTTTAATGAAAGAAGCCATCTTCATAACATACGTGCAAGGTGAAGCAGCAAATGCTGACGTGGAAGCTACAGCAAGCTATTCAGAAGATCTAGCTCAGATCATTAATGAAGGTGGCTCCACTAAACAACATATTTTCTGTTTTTGTTTTTTGGTTTGTTTGTTTTTGAGATGGAGTCTTGCTCTGTCACCCAGGCTGGGGTGCAGTGGAGCGATCTTGGCTCACCACCACCTCCGCCTCCCGGGTTCAAATGATTCTCCTGCCTCAGCCTCCCAAGTAGCTGGGACTAAAGGTGCACACCACCATGCTCGTCTAATTTTTTGTATTTTAGTAGAGATGGGGTTTCACCATGTTGGCCAGGCTGGTCTCAAACTCCTGACCTCAAGTGATCCACCCACCTTGGCCTCCCAAAGTGCTGGGATTACAGGCATGAGCCACTGCACCTGGCCACAACATATTTTCAGTGTAAACAAAGCAGCTCTATATTGAAAGAAGATATCATCTAGGCTGGCTTCAAAGCTTCAAAGGGCAGGCTGACTCTTGTTAGGGGCTAATGCAGCTAGTTACTTTAAGTTGAAACTAATGCTCACTTGTCATTCCGAAGTCTTAGATCCCTTAAGAATTATGCTAAATCTATGTGCCTGTCTTCTATAAATGAATCAACAAAGGCTTGATGACAGCACATCTGTTTACAGTATGGCTTACTGAATGTTTTAAGCCTGCTGTTGAGACCTACTGCTTGGAGAAAAAGATTCCTTTCAAAATATTGCTGCTTATTTACAAGGTACCTAGTCACTCCAGAACTCTGAGATATAAAAAGAAATTAATTTATTTTCCTGCCTGCTAACACACATCCATTCTGCAGTCCATGGATCAGGGAATAATTTCTACCTCAAGTATTATTATTTAAGAAATATATTTCACAATCTGTATACACCAAACCCCCATGCCACGCAAGAACATTCATGATTCGTGTGAGGAGCTCAAAATATCAATATTAACAGGCGTTTGGAAGAAGTTGGCTCCAAACCTTCATGAATAACTTTGAGATCAAGACTTCTATGGAAAAAGAAACAAGATGTGGTGGAAAAACCAAGAGAACTAGAAGTGAAGCCTGAAGATGTGATTGAATTGCTGTAATCTTGTGATGAAACATGGATGGATGAGGAGCTGCTTCTTATGGATGAGCAATGAAAGTAGTTTCTTGAGATGGAAACTATTCCTGGTGAAGATGCTGTGAACATTGTTGAAATGACAACAAGGGATTTCAAATATTATATAAACTTAGTTGATAAAGCATTGGCAGGGTTTGGGAGGATTGACTTCAATTTTTTAAAAAAAAGTTTCTATCAAACAGCATCACATGCTACAGAGAAAGCTTTCATGAAAGGTAGAATCAATTGTTGCAGCAAACTTCATTATTATCTTATTTTTAAAAATTGCCACAGCTACTCCAACCTGTTGCAACCACCACCTGGTCAGTCAGCAGCCACTCACATCGAGGCAAGACCCTATGGCTGCAAAAATATTATGACTTGCTGAAAACGCAGATGATGGTCAGCATCTTTTAGCAATAAAATGTTTTTAATTAAGGTATGTACATTTTTAGACATAATGCTATTGCACACTTAATAGATTAAACTATTGTGTAAACATAAGTTTTATATGCACTGGAAAAATCAAAACATTTATGGGACTCACTTTATTGTGACATTCGCTTTACTGCTGTGGTCTGCAATCAAACCCACAATATCTCTGAGGTATTCTCTACATGCTGCAAGGTAATATATTGTTGTTTTTGTGTGTCATGTATTATCCTTATTGGTATCAAGTTTCTGAGTATTTGTCACCTTCCTTTGCTTAAGCCACTAAATATTCAAATTAAATACGTTCTTCTTTGTCTTTATAATGTGACTGTTTCCCACCCCTGGAGATCACTATTATGCTATTATGAAATCACAAATCAGAAAAAATGCACCTTATTCTTCAATAGAATCTACGCCAACAGTTGTCAACAGGTATTCAGGGTCTACCTTCCTTTTCTTCCTTTTCCTCCTTCTCTGTTGTCCTTTTTTGTCCCCCAAAGTTGTCACCTTCTACTAGAAGAAGAGTTGAATCCCTCCAAAGTCTTTGGTCTTCTCTCCAAAACTTTGCAGCCCCTATAGATATATACATTCCAACTCCTTCTGGTGACAGCAGACTGCCCCACATGGGTCAGCAGCAAAAGGCCATAAGTTTGATGAGCTTGATTACACTTTGAAAGGTCTTCTCTGGCTTCAAAAACTGTATCCTCTCTCTTTCTCTCATTCATGCAAACAAACCCCTTCAAGGATAACTCTGTCTCAGTGCTGTGTTAGGCGGCATATGGAGAAAAATATTGAGAAAGCAGGCAGATCCCAACATGGGACTTCAGGAGATTTAGCATCATTCATAGAAAGTCTGAGTGTTCTCTGAAAAAGAAACTCACCTTGTGAAGACAAAGCAGAATGAATTTATTGAAATATTTAGTTGCTTAAGCAAAAGAAGGTGACAAATACTCTGAAACTTGATACCAAAAAGGATAATGCATGACATACAAAAACAAGTGGCATATGGATCTGTGATGTCTGTTAATGTGTGTTCTTTTTTAACTTTATCCATGAACATCCAGCTTTCCTTTACGTTCAGGGCTTAGTTAATAACCAAGCTGCTCCACCAATCTGTTAGCAGCCACCTGAACCACAGGCTAACTTTTTAGGAGGAATTTAGGAGGCATACGAGAGTTAGCATTACAAACCCACACAAACAGTAAGGTAATATTGCTACTGTGTGAATTCCTTCCAAAGGATTTAGAAACAATATGTTCATCAACTTACAGACAGTCAAATAGGAGCAGTAGATAAAGCAATACAGCACCCAGGTGATTGACCATATCCAGTGATCACCAGCACTCAGTGATCACTACCCATTTGTTTTGTAATGTTTTATAATGTATGATCTAACCCTGATGCCAGAAAATAAAACAATAGCAACACACTAAATACCATAATATATGGTAATAATAACAGCTACTATTTGTTGATCAGTTACTGCATGCGAAGCACTGGGTTAGTATGTTATAAAAATTGTCTCAATTATTCTTTGCAGCACTCCTATAAGATAGGTATTATGATTATCTTCATTTAATAGAGGTTGAGTAATCCACCCTAAAACAGTTATTATTCTTCATTTTCCAGATAAGCTAAATGACATTTACTGAAGTAATTTACTCAATATAAGTGAATAAGTGAGTGGCAGAATAGGAAATTCACGTCTAGGTGTATGTGGGCTCAGAAACAGAACACCTAACCACTCTCAGATTGTTGTCAAATGAATAGGGCATAAGAAGGGGAAGCGAGCCTTTCATTTTTATGCAGCAATGAAATTGAAACCAAAAATAGACATGGCCAAGGATGTCCACAACCCCATACTCTGTCAACTCTAGGATCAGCAATCGCACTGATGAGCTGTGAAAAGAGAAAGATGATTATATAGAATATATTACATAATAGCATTATACAATTCAATACATCATTTGATTAAATGACATATAAAATACCATTATACATCATATTCATATATCACATATGTATTATACATTATGTATTATATTAATAGTGTATTATATATTATTCATAACACGTTATTGTATTAGTCTATTCTTGCATTGCCATTAAGAAAACCTGAGAATGGATGATTTATAAAGAAGAGGTTTAATTGGCTCACAGTTTTGCAGGCTATACACGAAGCATGGTGCTGACATCTGCTCAGCTTCTGGGGAGGCCTCAGGAAGCTTACAGTTATGACAGAAAGTTAAGGTCTAACAGGCACGTGCCATGGCGAAAGCAGGAGCAAGAGAACGAGAGGGGTGCTACACACTTCTAAATGACTAGACCTTGTGAGAACTCACTCACTATCATGAGGACAGTACCAAGAGGGATGGTACTAAACCATTTGTGAAGAATCTATCTCCATGATCAAATCACCCCCCACCAGGCCCCACCTCTAACATTGGGGATTACATTTCAATATGAGATTTGGGCAGGAAAAAATATCCAAACTATATCAATTATGTGCTATAGTATATTATATATTACATATTTTAGCATATTATGTAAGTCCAACTGAGGGCTGTGATATTCAACTCTCACAGATGGCAGTCTCAGGCCCTCAACACAAGATAAACAACACAGAGGTAGAAGTTAAGCTTTCATCTTCTCCACTATTATTCCACAACAAAAGCATCACATAAATGCAATAAACCCGTGTGAATAAACTTGTTATATATAACTTGAATGTGCTTCATTTACACAATGTGAAGAGAAATAAACAAGCAAATTTGCTTATTAATCCTGCAAATGGCTGACATGTTTAGAAAAGACTAAACAGACATGCGTTAAAAAGCTAAACATGCATTTCACTGAAAATACTGTACCCATGTCAGAGGCACACACCTTTTTTTTAATATACTTTAAGTTCTGGGAAACATGTGTAGAATGTGCAGATTTGTTACATAGGTATACACATGCCATGGTGGTTTGTTGCACCCATCAACACATCATCTACATTAGGTATTTCTCCTTATGCTTTCCCTCCTCTAGCCCCCGACCCCTCGACAGGCCCTGGTGTGTGATGTTACACTCCCTGTGTCCATATGTTCTCATGGTTCAACTTGCACTTAAGAGTGAGAACACGCGGTGTTTGGTTTTCTATTCCTGTCTTAGTTTGCTGAGAATGATGGTTTCCAGCTTCAACCATGTCCCTACAAAGAACATGAACTCATCCTTTTTTATGACTGCATAGTATTTCATGGTGTACGTGTGCCACATTTTCTTTATCCAGTCTATCCATTGATGGGCATTTGGGTTGGTTCTGAGTCTTTGCTATTCTGAATCGTGCTGCAATAAACATACATGTGCATGTGTCTTTATAGTAGAATGATTTATAATCCTTTGGGTATATACCCAGTAATGGGATTGCTGGGTCAAATGGTATTTCTGGTTCTAGATCCTTGAGGAATTCCCACACTGTCTTCCACAATGGTTGAACTAATTTACACTCCCAGCAACAGTGTAAAAGTGTTCCTATTTCTCCACATCCTCTCCAGCATTTGTTGTTGCTTGACTTTTTAATGATCATCATTCTAACTGGCATGAGATGGTATCTCATTGTGGTTTTGATTTGCATTTCTCTGAGGACTAGTGATGATGAGCCTTTTTTCATATGTTTGTTAGCCACATAAATGTCTCCTTTTGAGAAGTATCTGTTCACATAGCTTGATGGGGATAGCATTGAATCTATAAATTACTTTAGGCAGTATGGCCATTTTCACAACATTGGTTCTTCCTATTCATGAGCATGGAATGTTTTTCCACTTGTTTGTGTCCTCTCTTATTTCCTTGAGCAGTGGTTTGTAGTTCTCCTTGAAGAGGTCCTTCACATCCCTTGTTAGTTGTATTCCTAGATATTTTATTCTCTTTGTAGCCATTGTGAATGGGAGTTCACTCATGATTTGGCTCTCTGTTTGCCTAATATTGGTGGATAGGAATGCTTGTGATTTTTGCACAGTGATTTTTTATCCTGAGACTTTGCTGAAGTTGCTTATCAACTTAAGGAGATTTCGGGATGAGACGATGGGGTTCTCTAAATATACAATCATGTCATCTGCAAACAGAGACAATTTGACTTCCTCTCTTCCTATTGGAATACCCTTTATTTCTTTCTCTTTCCTGATTGCCCTGGCCAGAACTTCCAATACTATGTTGAATAGGAGTGATGAGAGAGGGCATCCTTATCTTGTACCAGTTTTCAAAGGGAATTATTCCAGCTTTTGCCCATTCAGTGTGATATTGGCTGTGGGTTTGACATAAATAGCTCTTATTATTTTGAGATAAGTTCCATCAATACCTAGTTTATTGAGAGTTTCAAGCATGAAACGGTGTTGAATTTTATCAAAGGCCTTTTCTACATCTATTGAGATAATCAGGTGGCTTTTGTCATTGGTTCTGTTTATGTAATGGATTACATTTATTGATTTGCGTATGTTGAACCAGCCTTGCATCCCAGGGATGAAGCCCACTTGATCGTGGTGGATAACTTCTTCAATGTGCTGCTGGATTCAGTTTGCCAGTATTTTATTGAGGATTTTCACATCAATGTTCATCAGGGATATTGTCCTGAAATTTTCTTTTTTTTTTTGTCCTGTCTTTGCCATGTTTTAGTATCAGGATGATGCTGGCCTCATAAAATGAGTTAGGGAGGATTCCCTATTTTTCTATTGTTTGGAATAGTTTCAGAAGCAATGGTACCAGCTCCTCTTTGTACCTCTGGTAGAATTCAGCTGTGAATCCATCTGGTCCTGGACTCTTTTTGGTTGGTAGGCTATTAATTGCTGCCTCAATTTCAGAACTTGTTATTGGTCTATTCAGGGATTCAACTTCTTCCTGGTTTAGTCTTGGGAGGGTGTATGTGTCCAGGAATTTATCCATTTCTTCTAGATTTTCCAGTATATTTGCATAGAGGTGTTTATAGCATTCTCTGATAGTAGTTTGTATTTCTGTGGGATCAGTGGTGATACCCCCTTTATCATTTTTTATTGTGTCTATTTGATTCTTCTCTATTTTCTTCTTTATTAGTCTAGCAAGCAGTCTATTTTGTTGATCTTTTCAAAAAACCAGGTCCTGGATTCATTGACTTTTTGAAGGGTTTTTCCTATCTCTATCTCCTTCACTTTTGCTCTGATCTTAGTTATTTATTGCCTTCTGCTAGCTTTTGAATTTGTTTGCTCTTGCTTCTCTAGTTCCTTTAATTGTGATGTTAGGGTGTCCATTTTAGATCTTTCCCACTTTCTCCTGTGGGCATTTAGTCCTATAAATTTTCCTCAAGCCAAACTAAGCTTCATAAGCAAACAAGAAATAAAATCCTTTACAGACAAGCAAATGCTGAGAGATTTTTTCATCCCCAGGCCTGCCTTACAAGAGCTCCTGAAGGAATCACTAAGTGTGGAAAGTAAAAACCGGTACCAGCCACTGCAAAAACATACCAAATTGTAAAGACTATTGACACTATGAAGAAACTGCATCAACTAACAGGCAAAATAATCAGCTAGCATATTAATGACAGGATCAAATTCACACATAACAATATTAACCTTAACTGCAAATGGGCTAAATGCCCCTATTGCAAAACACAGACTGGCAAATTGGATAAAGAGCCAAGACCCATCAGTGTGCTGTATTCAAGAGACCCACCTCATGTGCAAAGACACAAATAGGCTCAAAATAAAGGGATGGAGGAATATTTACCAAGCAAATGGAAAGCTAAAAAAAAAAGCAGTGGTTGCAATCCTAGTCTCTGATAAAACAGACTTTAAACCAACAAAGATCAAAAAAAGACAAAGAAGGGCATTACATAATGGTAAAGGGATCAATGCAACAAGAAGAGCTAACTATGCTAAATATATATGCACCCAATACAGGAGCGCCCAGATGCATAAAACAGGTTCTTAGAGACCTACAATGAGACTTATACTCCCACACAATAATAATGAGAGACTTTAATACCCCACTGTCACTATAAGATCAACAAGACAGAAAATTAACAAGGATAGCCAGGACTTGAACTCAGCTCTGGATGAAGTGGACCTAATAGACATCTACAGAACTCTCCACCTCAAATCAATAGAATATACATTCTTCTCAGCACCACGTTGCACTTATTCTAAAATTGACCACATAATTGGAAGTAAAACACTCCTCAGCAAATGCAAAAGAACAGAAATCATAACAAACAGTCTCTCAGACCAGAGTGCAATCAAATTAGAATTAAGCTGTCAGGATTAAGAAACTCACTCAAAACTGCACAACTACATGGAAACTGAACAACCTGTTCCTGAATAACTACTGGGTAAATAACGAAATTCAGGCAGATAAAAAGATGTTCTTTGAAACCAGTGAGAACAAAGGCACAACACCTTTTTAGCATCGTGGCAAACAAGAATTGGGGTAGGGCTTTACCAAGTTCGGTTAGGAAATAGCACTTCCCTTTGAAGAATTTCTCTACATGTGTCGTCAGTCTTACTTTTAACCTGATTCCTCAAATCCTCTTTATCAATATTTTGACAACTTTTATTTCAACTTATGGTCATTAAGTAGAAAAGGCTGTAAGTAAAGATTTTGGTAAGTTTATTAATTTTTCCTGCTTTGGTACTTTAATTTATAGGATAAAATTTTAACTTGAACTGTGATTCCTGACAAAAGCAGTGCCCATGAGCAAATGAAAACAATTTTGAATAGCATGTGACAGGCATGGTAAAAAGAGTTTCTATGGTATTGAGGTGGAGGATGGAAAACAGAGTGAGGAAGTCAGGTTCTATCTGAAATTTCAAACACACTGAAACTTAGAACCATGTTTGTTTTAAGTTACAATACCAGCAGGGGAATTTGAACAAGATAATAAAAATTCCTTAATTTGCCCATCAACCAAAAAGGTATGAATAGATTAAATAAGACAGTCATAGATGAATATAGAAATAGCATCCTCTCCACAAACTGGCCCAGCCTACTCAGCCAGTGCCAGCTCCTCCCACTATCCTATGTTACAGCTACATCAACTACGGAAATGCACAAATGTGCCATACTGTCATCCTTCTGTACTTTCACACAGGCTGTTTGTCCCTGGATACCTTTATCCACACTTTTACTTGGAAAAATATAACTCACGTTTTAAGGCCAGGATCAACTATTACTTCATCTATTACCAAACTGTCTTCTGTGCTTCCATAGGTCTTTGTAGATATATCTCTGTATTAGTCTGTTTTCACACTGCTGATAAAGACATACCTGAGATTGGGAAGAAAAAGAGGTTTCTTCCCACATGGCTGCGGAAGCCTCAGAATCATGGTGGGAGGTGAAAGACACTTCTTACATGGTGGTGGCAAGAGAAAATGAGGAAGAAGCAAAAGCAGAAACCCCTAATAAAACCATCAGATCTCGTGAAACTTCTTCACTATCATGAGAATAGCATGGGAAAGACTGGCCCCCATGATTCAATTACCTCCCCCTGGGTCCCTCCCCCAATACATGGGAATTCTGGGAGATACAATTCAAGCTGAGATTTGAGTGGGGACACAGCCAAACCATATCAGTCTCTGATAGTATTCACACATAATGTTACATGCACTCAACTACTCATTGCAGGCCTCTAGATTCAATAGCTATACCCAGATGGCACACAAACAGACACAATCTAGCATCATACTGTCTGGATACTTAAAAACCACTTGATAAGCAGCCAAATCTTAACACAAGATTTCTGGGAGTATAGCATCATACATAAAAACCCTGGTTATTTCCTGAAGAAAAGAATTGACTCTTGGTTACCTGTTAGACATGCTCAGATATGAAGACAACGTCTTATTTATTTTGTACACTCATCACTGGACCTGGTGTCTTGCATACAGAAGGTAGTCAGTGAGTGTGGGGTGAATGAACTTCGGGAGATGAAATCATGATGTGAGAACTGTGCTCTCACAGTTCCAAATAAGCAAACATGGGGCAGATCGATTCTTGGCATACCTTTGGGTCATTACATAATGACTAAAAATACTTTGCTAAAGTTTTATAAGATAGAGTACCATTCAAAACTCACATGACATTCCCCAGAAGAAAACTGGTACTCACAGAGCAATG
This sequence comes from Nomascus leucogenys, assembly GCF_006542625.1. Classification (NCBI taxonomy): domain Eukaryota; kingdom Metazoa; phylum Chordata; class Mammalia; order Primates; family Hylobatidae; genus Nomascus; species Nomascus leucogenys. The sequence continues at coordinate 102,810,472 of NC_044395.1, forward strand.
AACTTTTTAGACCCACTTGTGTAGAGATAAAGACTGCCAAGCTCCCAAAAGAAATAATCATTGCTCTCATAGCTTTCTGGAATAGAATTTGATCTATTGAAACTGAATCAAGAGCTGCTAGCTTCCGAGTGAGTGGATATAAGTAATTCCCAGTAATGCCATTATATTGTCCCTTAAGGTAGATGACCAAGACAGAGCTTGAGTTACTATATAGGCAGCAGGAAATAGTGAAATTGATAGATTTTTTTATCTTCAGTGATGATGATGATAATAATAATAATGAGCATGTCCTGGGTTCCATCTCAGAGAAAGGCAAATGGATTTCCAGGGTCCTCTCTAAAGAATTAGGAGGTTGAAGCAGAAAAATGAAATATGATACTATCTGAATGATAGTTGAGGAAATATTACTTAGCACAAAGGCATTAGGAATGAGACCAATTTCCTAGGCTGTTGTTTTTCTTCTGCATGTTATTCTTGCTCCCTGTTCTCAGAAAATCTTTAAGCTCCATCTAAGAGTATCCATGCTTTAAAATCCCCAGCCTTTAAGTTACTCCCTGGTCTCCCCCATCTTGCCTTCACTTGGCAGAAAGAGGAGAAATAAATCAGCTCTGCACTTAGACTTGGTGAACATCTCCACTCAAAGAAACAGGCAGGTGGATCACGAGGTCAGGAGTTCGCCAACCTGCCTGACCAACCTGGTGAAACCCCGTCTCTACTACAAATACAAAAATTAGCCATGCACGGTGGTGTGTGCCTGTAATCCCAGCTACTTCAGAGGCTGAGGCAGGAGAATTGCTTAAACCCAGGGGGCAGAGTTTGCAGTGAGCCAAGATCACGCCACTGCACTCCAGCCTGGGCAAGACAGCAAGACTCTGTCTCGGAAAATAAAAAAAGAAAAAGAAAGAAAAGAAAAAAGATGCTGGGCGCGGTGGCTCACGCTTGTAATCCCAGCACTTTGGGAGGCCGAGGCGGGCGGATCACGAGGTCAGGAGATCGAGACCACAGTGAAACCCCGTCTCTATTAAAAATACAAAAAAATTAGCCGGGCATGGTGGCAGGCGCCTGTAGTCCCAGCTACTCGGAGAGGCTGAGGCAGGAGAATGGCGTGAACCCGGGAGGTGGAGCTTGCAGTGAGCCGAGATCCGGCCACTGCACTCCAGCCTGGGTGATAGAGCAAGACTCCGTCTCAAAAAAAAAAAAAAAAAAGAAAAAGAAAAAGAAAGAAAAGAAAAAAGAAACAGCTCAGCTTGACTACTGTCCTTCCCCTTCAGACCACAGAATAATTTGCTTTCTAAGCCCTGAACTATGACTTGAATAACACTCCATGAGTATATGGTAAAATTTTTAATTGTCTTTCCAAGAAGGATGTGATGGTGCTTGTGCTGGCTTCCTTTTGTCTCCAAACATTAGTTATCTTCTCTACTTCTTGCTGTTAGTCACAACTTTCTCTCCAGAACTATGAAAAGAAGCTAAATTGGCTGTCAGGAATCCCCAGTTCCAGTCTAAACAATGCTACAAACTATTATAGCTAGTAAACCATTTAATATTTTAATAGCACTTTCAAACTTTATAAAGCCACCACTTAATTTTTTTAACTTGTATTTTAGGTTTTAGGGTATATGTGAAGGTTTGTTACATAAGTAAACTCATGTTATGGGGTGTATTAGTCCGTTTTCACACAGCTATAAAGAATAACTGAGACTGGGTAATTTATAAACAAAAGAAGTTTAATTGACTCACAGTTCCACATGTCTGGGGAGGCCTCAGGAAACTTACAATCATGGTGGAAGGTAAAGGGAAAGCAGGCAACTTCTTCACAAGGTGACAGGAGAGAGGAGAGAGCAGGGGAAACCACCACTTATAAAACCATCAGATCTCATGAGAACTCACTCACTATCACGAGAATACCATGGGGGAGACCATCCCCATGATCTAGTCATCTCCCACCAAGTCCCTCCCTCGACACACGGGGGATTACAATTTGAATTACAATTAGAGATGAGATTTGGGTGGGGACACAGAGTCAAACCATATCATAGGGGTTCCTTATACAGATTATTTCATCACCCAGGAATTAAACCCAGTACCTGATATTTATCCCTTCTGCTCGTCTCCCTCCTGCAACCCTCCACTCTCAAGTAGACCCCAGTTTCTGTTGTTTCCTTCTTTGTGTTCATAAGTTCTCATTATTTAGCTCCCATTTACAAGTGAGAACACGCAGTATTTGGTTTTCTGTTTCTGTGTTAGTTTGCTGAGGATAATAGCCTCCAGCTCGATCCATGTTCCCACAAAAGACATGGGTCATTCTTTTTCATGGCTGTGTGGTATTCCATGGTGTATATGTACCACATTTTCTTTATCCATTCTGTCATTGATAGGCATTTACCTTGATTCCATGGTTTTGCTATTATGAACAGTGCTGCATGAACATTTGCATGAATGTGTCTTTGTGGTAGAATGATGTATATTCCTCTGGGTATATACCCATTAACAGGATTACTGGGGCGAATGGTAGTTCTGCTTTTAGCTCTTTGAAGAAATGCCATACTGCTACCCACAATGGTTGAACTAATTTACATTCCCAACCAACAGTGTATAAGTGTTTCCTTTTCTCTGCAACCTCGCCAGCAACTGTTATTTTTTGACTTTTTAATAGTGGCCTTTCTGACTGGTGTGAGATGGTATCTCATTGTGGTTCTGATTTGCATTTTATCTAATGATCAGTAATATTGAGTTTTTTCATATGTTTATTGGTCACATATATATCTTCTGAAAAGTGTTCATATCCTTTGCCTACTTTTTAATGGGGTTGTTTTTCTCTTATAAAGTTGCTTAAGTTCCTTATATTAATAGATGCTGGATATTAGACCTTTGTCCAATGTATAATTTGCAAATATTTTCTCCCATTCTGTAGGTTGTCTGCTTACTCTGTTGATAGTTTCTTTTGTGGTGCAGAAGCTCTTAAGTTTAATTCAATTCCACTTGTCAATTTTTGCTCTTCTTGTGATTGCTTTCGGTGTCTTTGTCAAAATTTTTACCAGTTTCTGTGTCCAGGATGGTATTGCCTAGGTTGTCTTCCAGGGTTTTTATAGTCTTGGGGTTTTACATTTCAGTCTTTAATCCATCTTGAGTTTATTTTGGGATATGGTGTAAGAAAGAGGTCCAGCTTCAGTTATGGTTAGCCAGTTATCCCAGCACCATTTATTGACTAGGGAGTCTTTTCCCCATTGCTTGTTTTTGTCAGCTTTGTCAAAGATCAGGTGGTCATAGGTGTGTGGCCTTATTTCTAGGTTCTCTATTCTGTTTCATTGGTCTGTGTGCCTGTTTTTGTACCAGTATCATGATGCTTTAGCTACTGTAGCCCTGTAGCATAATTTGAAGTCAGGTAACATGATGCCTTCAGCTTCTTTCTTTTTGCTTAGGATTGCCTTGGTTATTCGGGCTGCTTTTTGGTTCCATGTGAATTTTAAAATAGTTTTTTCTAGTTCTGTGAAGAATGTCATTGGTAATGTAATAGGAATGGTATTGAATCTGTACATTGCTTTGGGCAGTATGCCCCTTTTAATGCTATTGATTCTTCCTACCCATGAGCATGGAATGTTTTTCCATTTGTTTGTGTCATGTCTAATTTCTTTGAGAAGTGTTTTGTAATTCTCATTGTAGAGATCTATAACCTCCCTGGTTGGCTGTATTCCTAGGTATTTTATTCTTTTTGCGGCAATTCTGAATGGGATTGCCTTTTTTATTTGACTCTAGGTTTGGCTGTTGTTGATATACAGGAATGCTAGTGATTTTCGTACATTGATTTTGTATCCTGAAACTTTGCTGAAGTTGTTTATCAACTGAAGGAGCTTTTGGGCCAAGACTATGGGGTTTTCTAGATATAGAATCATGTCATCTACAAATAGAGATAGTTTAACTTCATCTCTTCCTATGTGAATGGGCTTTATTTCTTTCTCTTGCCTGATTGCTCTTGCTAGGACTTCAATGCTATGTTGAATAGGAATGGTGACGGCATTCTTGTCTTGACACCACTTAATTTGATCCTCCCAACATCCTTAAGAGACAATATGGAGGTGGTTGCCATCTAGGAAATGAAGAAATGTAACAAGAAGTTATGTATGCAGAAGAAGCTTAAAATTCTGAGGATTTTAATGCCATTGAGATAAGCAGCAGTTGTTGTCCTTACAGAGTAGAAGTCCAAGGTCATCCTGTACTAGGTTGCTGTCCCTCTTTTCTGTTTCCCATGGTGCTATTATCAATCTAATATGTTTCCCATTCTTTCGTGATACATTACCTTCTTCATAGTGAACCTAATTGTTTTATCATCCCAATATTTGGTGTGTAGTCCTACATATTGGTATTAGATGTAGATGTGGGGGAAGAACTTATGATTTAAAAGCCAAGAATCCAGATAGAAGCCTTCAAATGTTAATTGATCTATGTGTATCAACATCCAAGAATCACCAAATGAGAACATTCAGAGAAACACTTTCAAGCAGGAATAATGATTGAATCTGAAATTTTCCTCTGCCTGGCTCTCATTAGAACTGTGTTTTAGGTGATGAGGGTTGTGATGGTGATCCGAAGGACTGGACAACGAGGGATATTGTGACATGAAAGGGATCCTTAACCTTCATCTATGTTTACATTCAAAATGCCAACAAGTATTAGGAATTTTGTTCTGGGAGTGACATTTGGCTTTTGAGTATTCCACATTGCTTCCACAACCCAGGAAGGCCAGGTCATAGGGGAAGGGTGCTGGTATCAAAGCTATTTACCTAATTCACAGAGATTGTTTCAGTCATAGTTGGTACTTGAACCTCGATCTTTTGACCCCAGTGTTTTTCTGCTTAGTTTCTCTGAGTCTCTGGTTCCCCATCTGCTAAATGAAAGGTTGAAGTAGATGCTATCTAAGATTGTTAACAGCTCTAATTCTATGATTTATCTTCCTTTTAGCAGTATTCCAACCTAGCTCAGACCCATCCCTTATCACTGCAAACACTAACATTCCCTTCCAAATCACTCCCGCTCTCTTCCAATACAAGATGAATTAAACAGGAACCAAATTTCCCTGCTCAGGACTTAATGACAGCTTAAAACTGAAAGTCTCAGTGAGAAATCACATGCACTAGTCCTATTGTGGGTGAAAGATCATTATGTTTGTTTACTTGGGGCCAGACAAGACTCTCTTTAAAGTTTAATTACCAAAGAATCAGACAACTTCTTCTATATATTGAATGCCTGAGTTAACATAACATTTGTTTTGCCATCGTTCAAACTCAATTTATTTTCTACCCTTCTTTTTTCCTTTCTAGTGCCACCCTGGTGACTTATCTCACACTATTTGAAAAATCTATATACTTCTCAAGCAAGGTCAGAAAGCTGGTCGGAAACTTCTGGTCACCATTGGGTCAAGCATGTGTTGCTTCAGAGAATCACTAATGGCATCTGATGAAGGAGAAAAGAGTAAGTAATAACTTGACCATTGATTTCAAGAGAAAGGAAATACAGAAAGTCAAACTAGAGTAATCAGGAACTAACAGTGCATCTTGAGAATGCAGTAACTTTAAGAAACATTTGCAACAGGGAGAGTTTACCTGGACACACAGGAGAGGTATGTGTGCTGTACTCCAGAATGGGTGATGGTTTCTGGAAAGAGGTTAAGGACAAGCCACTATTCCTGATCCACAACCCAGGCTAGTTTGCTTCCTTCCACAGGCTCGGTCCAGCTACAAGACTCTAACACTAACCTCAACCCTAACTCTCTTCCTATTTGCTTAACTCCCAAGAATGTAAACACTTCCAGGTGATCCCAGGTGCCTTCATTCCCGCTGTGCCCCACAGCACATGCATCTATTTCCCTTTAGCATCTTTGGCCCTAAGCTCCCATCACAGAAGTTACCAGCCATTCACATTAATCACAGTCTATATTTGCTGAGTTCATAGTCAGAATCTCCACCCACTGGGATTCCAAACCAAACACACACACACACACATACACACACATATGCATATCTTAATTCACTAACAAAAGTTAATAGCCATGAATTTTGTCTTGGTAATTAATGACATTCCTTGAAAAGAGTATCAATAGGAACAAAACTGCTCCATGCTTCCTTTGTAAGGAGTTCATTAAATTAATTTGGAGGAGGAGCAGGGGCCCAGGGGTGGCATTCTCCATATAAAAATATGCTCAGAAGCTGGCAAGGGGGATGCTTGCCAAGGACAAGGCACAGCAGCCATGGAAATGTACCACTCAGCTGCCCTTTCAAGAAGACCTGCTGTGAAAAGTGCAATTAACTGACAGACCCCAGCTGCATTGCCTTTGTGATCTGCTGAAGGGTTTGGACCACGGACATGCTCTCCCTAAGCGCAGTGGGTTTCTAGAACCTGGCAATTTCTGCTTATCACAGAGTACTTCTAAAAAGTAATCACTGCCTACAGCTCCCCTTTGGGCTGAGACTTTCTCAGAGTTGCACTGAAGTCTGAGAATCTTCCAACCCAGTGTTCCTCTCCCCACTTCATTCACAGCTATCAGAACTACATCATGGTCTGAGGACTTTCTCTGACTTTTTCTAACCCTCTTCTCATTTATCTTCCCGGGATTCACCTCTCTTTTGTATTTTTAATTCTTTCTATCTCTGTATCTGCTTCCTGTAGGTCTCAAACTAACATGCAAGAAAGTGGTGAGTCTCTGCAATAAGAAGAAAACTAGAAAGGCTAACAGGAAGGTGTTACGCCGTTCTGGCCTTGCTTTAAAGAAATATCTGAGATTGGGTACTTTATAAAGAAAAGAGGTTTAATTGGCTCATGGTTCTGCAGGCTATATGTACAGGAAGCATGGTGCTGGTATCTGTTCAGATTCTGGGGAGGCCTCAGGGAGCTCTTACTCATGGCAGAAGGTGAAGCAGGAGCAGACACTTCACAGGGTGAGACCGGGTGCAAGAGAGGGAAAGAGAGTGGGAGGAGGGAAGTGCCATATGTGTTTAAATGACCAGATCTCATGACTCACTATCTTGAGGACAGCACCAAGCCATGAGGGATCTGCTCCCATGTTCCAATCACCTCCCACCAGGCCCCACCCACAACACTGGGGATTACAACTCAGCATGAGATTTTAGCAGGGACAAATATCCAAATTCTATCAAGAGGAAGGGCTCATTTACCATTTTATCCTCACTGCCTGGGGGAATGAATAGAACATTTGTGCACACAAGCTCAGGTGTAGAATCATGTGTGGGTGCCACAATGGTATCCATTGAGACATGAGTTCCCATCTGGTCTCCAGTGATCAAGCCACCCAGGTCACAGAGTCATCCATGTAGTGACCTTAAGGCCTCTTCATCAATTACTTCCAGGTCTCTTTTAGAAGGGGGTGAACAATGTTGGACACCTTCCCACTATGCTGGGGCCATGGTAAAGCCTACACAGCAGTTTCATGCCCTCTCTGTCTACACACTATGCCACTCTTCATTCTCCTCTACTGATTCCCATATTTCTGCACACGGAGACTTTCTGTAAGATTTGTCATAACTTTTCAGTTGTGTATATTTACAGGGCCCGGCGCAGTGGCTCACGCCTGTAATCCCAGCACTTTGGAAGGCCGAGGCCAGCGGATCACCTGAGGTCAGAAGTCAAGACCAGCTTGGCCAACATGGTGAAACCCCATCTCTACTAAAAATACAAAAATTAGCAGGGTGTGGTGGTATGTGCCTGTAATCCCAGCAACTCGAGAGGCTGAGGCAGGAGAATCGCTTGAACCCCAGAGGCAGAGGTTGCAGTGAGCCAAGAACGCGCCATTGCACTCCAGCCTGGGCGACAACAGTGAAACTCTGTCTCAAAGAAAAAAAAAAAAAAAATCAATCAATAAAACAAATAAAAATCCACGCATTATTCCCATCTCCTATCAAATTATCAAACCTATGTAATATTTATATGGCTGACGCTGTGTTATCATTCAGGTTTCAGCTCAAATATGACTTTCTGAAAGAGATCTTCCATGGATATCTAATCTGATTTGTACCCATGTATCCCATGACCTTCTTTATTTCTTTTTTTGTTTGTTTTGTTTTGTTGAGATGGAGTCTCGCTCTTCACCCAGGCTGGAGTGCAGTGGCGCGATCTCAGCTCATTGCAAGCTCTGCCTCCCTGGTTCAAGCAATTCTCCCTCCCTCAGCCTCTCAAGTAGCTGGGATTACAGGCACCCACCACCACGCCTGGATAATTTTTGTATTTTTAGTAGAGACAGCATTTTGCCATGTTGGCCAGGCTGCTCTCGAACTCCTGACCTCAGGTGATCTGCCCGCCTCGGCCTCCCAAAATGCTAGGATAACAGGCGTGAGCCACCATGCCTAGCCCATATTTATTTCTTAATAGAACCTAGCATGATCTGAAAAATTCTTAATTTATTTGTTTACTCATTCTTGCTCTTGAAAGTACACTTCAGCAAGCCAAGATGTTGACTGTCTTGCTCACTCCTGTGTTCGCAGATCCTACAACCACGCCAGGCATAAACTTGAATGAATGACAGAAATGGCCCATGTTTCCATGGAGCAAATAATCTAGCAAGGCAAAAATATAGTAAGTAATTGCAGAATCTTTTACAGCCTCATTTGGAGAATCAGAATTCCAACTGAGAAAGCTATACCTTTTTTTTTTTTTTTTTTTGAGACGGAGTCTTGCACCATTGCCCAGGCTGGAATGCAGTGGCGTGATCTCAGCTCACTGCAAGCTCTGCCTCCTGGGTTCACACTATTCTCCTGCCTGAGCCTCCCAAGTAGCTAGGATTACAGGTGTCTGTTACCACACCCAGCCAATTTTTTTGTATTTTTAGTAAAGACGGGGTTTCACCATGTTAGCCAGGATGGTCTCAATCTCCTGACCTCATGATCCACCCACCTCAGCCTCCCAAAGTGCTGGGATTACAGGCGTGAGCCACCGCGCCTGGCCATAGCCTTGTCCTTCATTCACTCTTCCTTTTGGCTAAGGAAAAGTCCAGACGTAAGCAACCATGCCACTTTCCCCCCAGAGGATATTGGTTTTGGTACTAATCTAAGTCCATAGTCTTAAAATTTGTTTGATCACTTATTTTTTATCAGTAATCAGTTTTTGAAGAACCTTGCCAATACATGTTTATTTATTTACAAATTATGTGTGTGCCACAGTGCTAACATATTATGTGCATTTAAAATATAAAAAAAAGTTAAAATGTAAACATATAAGATAAAAAATATAAATCTTTATTTCTGTTCTCTTTGCATCATCTCATGTACCCTCTGTGATATGTACAACTCATTTTGAACACCACTAAATAATTTTTACCTAGAGATAAGAGATTGTTGGGAATGAGAAGTGGGAGAGGGTCTAACTGTCGGGAATGAGAAGTGGGAGAGGGTCTAAATCCAAGGGCAGTACAAGAGAATTCTGTGTGACAGTAGTAGTGGCAACAAGAATATACCCAAATGTTAAAACTAGTATAACTACACAAACCAACATTAATGATTACAATACGTAAAGTTTTAAAAGTTTATGAAAACAAACAAAAAAAGAACCTAAAGAGTAGTGATACATTGGGCATTTTATTTTCTGACCATGTAAAAAATTTTATTTTAAAATAAAAAACCTCATTTCCATCCTAGCTCTGCTTTTCTCTCCAGAGATAGATCAGAATCACATAAAAGCACAGACAATAATGTGCCTTTATAAGCACCTCATTGATCCTTGAACCTTATAGCTGACTGTGGCAGATGGTTGCCACAATATCTTCCACTCCACATGCTGTCCTCTGCAATGTGACCTTGCCACCTACTCACCAGTGGTGAAGTTCCCCTTCCCTTGAACCTGGTCTGGACTAATGACTCCCTTATAACTGATAACATACATGAACTCACAGGCAACATCAGAAAACGTCATCCAGTTTCTGGCCAAGTCTTTCAGAGCATTTTCTCTCAGAACCCAGCTTCCATACTGAGAGAAACCCAAACCACACAGCGAGCTACACAGACTGGCTCTCTGTCCAGTTGGCAGTCCTAGACAAGGCCAGCTTTGAGTCATTCCATTCCAACTGGGAATTCCAAAGAGTTCGATCTTCCAACTGCTGGAGTCACCCTCAGGTATTTCAGTCTTCCCAGCCTGAGGCCCCAGACAGTGTGGAGCCAAGATAAGCCAGACCCATGGTGCCCTGTCTGAATTTCAGACCTATGGATTTCAGGAGCATCATAAAATGGTTGTTGTTGTAAGCTGCTAAATTTTGGGATTGTTTAATAGACAGATACTACTTGTCTCCTACTCATTATCCATCCTGCCCTTCTTCCTTGCCAATAGAATCCTGATTTTGTTTAGAGAGCTCTGTTAAAAATACTAAATAGCCTAGCTTTCCTTGTAGCAAAGTACAGCCAATTAACACAATCATAACTAACAGGAAGTAAGTAGAAGTTGCCAGTTGGAGCTTCTAAAAATAAAAAATACATTAAAGCTTTTTTAGGAGACAGAGGAGATGGCTACTTTCTATGGCCTTTTGTCTTTTTTTTTTTTCTCTCTGTATCTTTTCTGCCTCACTTGCAGTTTTGATGCCCAGAAGGGAAGGGGCCACCTTGCCATGGGGAGGTTGAAAACCAGTCTAGAAATGGTGGCGTGAAGTGATGGAAATACACTGATTTCATGATGACCTTGTGGAGCCATCACACCAGGCTGAACTGTCCACCTTGAACTTCCTGTTATATAAGATGTCCTCCACGTTTAAGCAACCTTTGGTTAGCATGTTCTGCCACATGCTGCCAAACATAACCTCAAAAAGATGGCACAGCAAGTAACAGCACCTAAATAGATTTTGTTGAATTGGCTAGGCAGGACTGGCTTCACGGGGCTTCAAAGGGTTCGATATTTTGTTCAATGCTCTGCTATCCTTGTCTTGAAATTTCTAATAATTTGATATTTGAATTTATGGTAGTATAAGTGAAGTCCAATGAGACAATGGAGCATGCATATGAGCAGGGGAAATAGACACAATGAGTGTGTCTGGTTTTCTTTGCCTCTCATTTGTATATAATGTTCACAATGCCCCCATGAGCACGGGATTCCAATGGATCAATAATGCATGGACGTTCAGGGAGACATGCACGATGCACAGGGTAAATGTATTATGTCTAAGACTGGATAAGTGGGATGAGAGGGAGGCAGTGAAAGCTCCAAAAGGCCACTCTTTCTATTCAAACCAGAATTTGCTTTGAATGCGGAAACAAGGCAATGCATTTTGAGAAAACTCAATGACCAAGGAGCTCTATTATTTCATTTCTTATTCATGTTACCTTCCCGTAATAGCTTACCACTTATGTTTATGCTGAAAATGGTGACACAGAAAGCTGTAGATTGAATTGTGACCCTCCCAAAACTCCTATGTTGAAGTCCTAACCTCTAATGTGACTGTATCTGAAGACAGGGTCTTTAAGAGGTAATTAAGATTAAATGAGGCCATGGACTGGGAAAGGGGTGGAGGGGAAGTTCGTCATTAACAGGATTGTGATCTGTTAAGAAGAGACCACAGTAACAAGAGGAAGACAGAAATATCTCTCTCTTTCTCACCACCATGTAAGGACACAGTGAGAAGGTGGCTGTCTTGCAAGCCAGGAAGAAAGCCCACATCAGAACCCTACTATGCTGGCATCCAATCTCAGACTTCCAGCCTCCAGAACTGTGAGAAAATCAATTTCTGTTGTTTAAGCTGTCCAGTCTATGATATTTGGTTATGACAATTTGAGATAGTTAACACATAGAATGAAAAGGAAATATAGGGCAACTGATAGGTCCTTTTCCTTCAGTCCTTTTTTACTCATCAGGAAGGCAAAAGGACAGAGTACTCATAGATGTAGAAGTAAACTAAAAACAGTTGAATTGCTATTGTTCTGCATTTCTACTGTTACGGTAAGAAGGAAACACAAAAATATATACAAGCAATGAAATCCAAATGGTGTCATTACAGAGACTCCACATAAATAAATTAAATTGTCCTATATTGGCATTTACAACCAGCACTGCATGTCATGACAAAGCCTAGGCAAGAAAGACAAAGGCCTTGCATTTTAGTGTTTTTCACAGCACTTTCCCCCACTTTTTCTTTTTTTTTTTTTTTTTTTTTTTTTGAGACAGAGTCTTGCTCTGTCGCCCAAGCTGCAGTGTAGTGGCATGATCTTGGCTCACTGCAACCTCCGCCTCCTGGGTTCAAACGATTCTCCTGTCTCCGCCTCCCCGGTGGCTTACCCAGCTAATTTTTTTTTTTTTTTTTGACTTGGAGTCTCACTCTGTCACCAGGCTGGAGTGCAGCGGCACAATCTCGGCTCACTGCACTCTCCGCCTCTTGGGTTCAAGCAATTCTCTGTCTCGGCCTCCTGAGTAGCTGAGATTACAGGCTCCCACCATCATGCTCAGCTAATTTTTTTGTATTTTCAGTAAAGATGGGGTTTTACCATCTTGGCCAGGATGGTCTCAAACTCCTGACCTCAGGTGTTCCACCTGCCTCGGCCTCCTAAAATGCTGGGATTACAGGTGTGAGCCACCATGCCTGGCCTCCCCCACTTTTTGAATGAGGGGGTCATGCAAATAATGTAGCCATCCCTTTGGCTGAGGAGAGGCTTAACAGGTCCTTGAGAATTGAGGGCCCATATTTTGCTGGCTAAAAAGCCAATGATCCTTGCTATGAAATGGCAAACCATTTGGTCAAACTTCTAATGATCACACTTTGGGCTGCAGACCACTTGTCAAACCAGGTCTTCTGTTGTGTGGGAAATGGTAAGAAAAAAAAATCACAATGCTAGGGCTTTCTAGGCTTATCTAGAAAACAAAATTAGACAGGGATTGGGTTCTGCTACTTTATTTAAGAAGTAGAATCCCAGTACAGAGAGAAGGAAAAGCAAAGTGAGAGAAGCTTAGGAAAGAATACTCAAGGTACTCAATTTCCATGGCAGTGACTGCAGCATAAACAGTCACAGATACATTGCTGGTATCTAGGTAAGTACATCTACTAAGCAACGGGGACTTCCCCAATCAGGCTGTATGACGAAATTGTGGCTCGGAGCATCAGATGGAAGCAGGAAAGAGAGGGAATGTATGTGCCTTTCTCCCCACTGCCTCTTGGGACAAAGGTCACCTCATGAAAAGTTCCCTCCCCATTTTTCTGGATATATCATATCCTGTAGCAGACACCCAGGAAGCCAAATCTCACACCCCACAGTTTGGCATTTCAAGCCAATACAAAGTGTCAAGAGAAGTCAGAGACTCTTGGCTTGTGACTGGTTGGCCGCAATGGAGGTAGCTGATATTGAGGTAGCCACTAACGGTCTGGGAGGTCAGAGATGATACATCTGAGATGGTACATAACATGTGTCGCACACAGTGGCAGTGTGCAGGCTCCTTCTTATCACTTTCAGCAATGTCTGAACGAGATAGATAAAATTTGTCTGATTATATTAACACTATAAGGAGAGAGAGAAGAAAATGCCAATTGTTAAGGGAAAGGCTCTCTGTCAGTGTGTTAGTCCATCCTGCATTACTGTAAAGGAATACCTGACACTAGGTGATTTATAAGGAAAGTAGGTTTATTTGGCTCACAGTTCTGCAGGCTGTACAAGCATAATGTCAGCATCTGCTCAGCTTCTGGTGGGGACCTCAGGGAGCTTACAATCATGGCAGAAAGTGAAGCAGAGCCAGAGTGTCACATGGAGAGAGAGGAAGCAAAAGAGACAGGAGGAGTTTCTAGGGTCTTTTAAACAACCAGCTCTCATGTGAACTCACTGCTGCAGAGAGGGATTCATAAAGGATGCACCCCCATGACCCAAATACCTCCTGCCAGGCTCCCCCTCCAACACTGGGGGTTACATTTCAATGAGATTTGGAGAGGACAAACATCCAAACTATATCAGCCAACACCTTGCAATTTAAGTGGGAGGAGTCCCACAGTTTGCAGTCTTGCAGTTTAAAAAGCCAGGCTCTGGCCAACATGGTGAAACCTCATCTCCACTAAAAATACAAAAATTAGCTGGGCATGGTGACGCATCCCTGTAATCCCAGCTACTCAGGAGGCTGAGGCAGAATTGCTCGAACCAGGGAGTCGGAGGTTGCAGTGAGCCAAGATGGTGACACTGCACTCTAGCCTGGTGACACAGCAAGACTCATTTGTAAAAAAAAAAAAAAAAAAAAAAAAGCCAGGCTTATAACCTCAAAGTAAAACTGATTAAAGAGGCAGCCACAAAGCTGCAAGCCTTTCCCAAACACCAAACACCTCCCATTAAAAATTCTCTGCAGGGAGAGCAGGCTAACCTGGTGCCAATGAGATTAGGAGGTTGTCCTGCCACTGAAGCCCACTATTCAGAATTGTCTCAAAACAGAAGGAGTGAAGTAAAGAGGCAGGAAGGTGTACAAAAAGCAAGCAGTAAAAGGGAAAAATCTTCAGGTTTAAAATCAACATCTAAACAAGATGTGTGCTGGCATCACTCTCACAGGTAATAGGCTGGATGCCTGCCCAGAATTTTGAGAGAAATTTTGCCCAAAATAATTCCAGGCCCGGCCACCAATGGTCTAAGATTTTCAAGCCCTAAGAACTCCAGGGTCTTGATTTCCACCACCAAGAAGCAGGTTGTGGAATCACGGCAGTCCCACAGGGTTACATCCTTCTCAATGCCCTCCTCGTATTCAGCCTTGGGGAATAATACACAAGAACTACAGGCCCAGAGAGCAGAGCCAGGGCTGCCAGTCAGCTACCAAGGCATGGAGTCCACCGCTAGGGCAACGAGGTGTCTTTCTTACTGCCCAGAAGATCTGATGATTGTTCTGGACTGATGTGTCAAGAATTCACCTCTGTTCTGAATTGTAGTTTTATTCCTGTTATCCTCTTCCTCCTCCACCACTGTATATTGGCATGTGTAGGAGACAGACAAAAAAATATTAAACTTATTCATTATGGGAGCTCAAGAAACTGACAAATACTTGGTGACTTTGAGCTGAATCCTATAATTGAATGAGACTTTGGGGATGTCAGCCTATGCCTGAAAAGAAGGATAGGTATCAATGTTGCTTACCCAAGGGTAGACTGGGACAAGCGCCAATCACTGCCTATGCATTATCCTCCCTCCTGTTCTTCCTTCATTACAGAAATCTATTTTGTATGAAGAATCAATGTGTCCATTTAAAATATTCAGTCTCCCAGATTGAAATGACCCTGTGTCACTCTCCTGGCCACTGAAAGAGTAATTTTTTTAAAAAAGGATAGAGTCATTTGAGATGTTGAGTCAGAGTCTACTGATTTTTTCCTCTGTTTTCTTACCCCCTTTTCCCTGTCTGGAATGTGAGTGTGTTGCCAGAAGACAGAGGAGCTATCCTGTGATCTTGAAAATGAAAACTACACCAGGGATATGGTAGAATGTTCTCACCACAAAAAAAAAGATAAGTGTGTGAGGTAATAAATATGTGCATTAGTTTGATTTAGCCATTCTACAATGTATACATATATAAAAAATGTTGTATACTATAAATATATACAACTTTTGTTTGTCAAAAACAATTTAAAGAGGAAAGCAAAAAAAAAGAGAGAATGGACTTTCACAACTTTATGGATCAACTGAATTAAGTATTTTTTATAAGAAGGAAGGAGAAATAAACTCCTTGAGATAAAACTGCTGGTATTTGAGGTTGCTCAAGTATTAAATTACAGATACTTATGATGCACAACCAAAAACAAACCCTATTTAACGTAGATCCCAAAGTGGAAAAGCATGGCCAATAAAGTTTTTGCCAACAGCTAAAGACAATCACTCCATGGTGGAGTGCAGCAAAGCAGGAAATAAAGGAATAAAAATTTCTTGCCAATTGTTCAGAATAAATCAGAAGACTCTAGGCTGGTGACTAGATGGATTCTTCCTCTTGCCAAGTTGATACTCTGTGCATTTGAGTGCCTGAGGCAGACACCGTGTCTATATTTATGTGTAGGAGATTCCTGAAGGCCAAAGCAACTTGCAATATTTTAACACAGTATATATTTCATGTAAACCCAACATCTTTGTTGCATATGGTTTGGTGGGGTAAAAATCAGCTACAGAATGAAAGAGATTAATATTTAAGTATTGACAACATCACTTTTTTTTTTTTTTTGAGGCCTTGCTCTGTTGCCCAGGCTGGAGTGCAGTGGCATGATCTTGGCTCATTGCAGCCTCCACCTCCCAGGTTCAAGCAATTCTCATGCCTCAGCCTCCCCAGTAGTTAGGATTATAGATGTGCACCACCATGCCTGGCTAATTTTTGTATTTTTAGTAGAAATGGGGTTTCACCATGTTGACTGGGCTGGTCTCGAACTCCTGGCCTCATGTGATCCACCTACCTTGGCCGCCCAAAGTGCTGGGATTACAGGCATGAGCCACTGCACCCAGGCAGCTATATAATCTTGATGAGTTTTACTATCATCAAAAAGTTAGAATAAGATAATTCATGTTGATGCTTAAATAATTTTATAGCATGAAAACAAAGTTAGGATATATCCAAGTACATGAATACTGAGAGACATGATTCATTGGTGCCACCAAACTAACAAGTCACCCTACAAATAAATGATGCTCATAAAGACAGTCGAGACAATTCAAGTTGTAGCAGCCCTCATTTCTTTCAACTTTAATAGCTTCACCTTCTGCAGCAATAAAGAGACCACCACGATAAAATAGTAACTCTTTAACAATTTTCTTTAGATTCCTTCAACATCAAGTACCCCTCTTGTATCTCAATCTTGTATCTCAATCTACATTATAGTGAAGCTACTTGCATTCGTATCTTATCCCATTAACTAGATTATGAGCATCTCAAGAAAGAAGAAATTCTCATACTCAGTTTTTTAGTTTTCTACTCCTACTCCCTGTAAGTAGCAAGAGCTCTATAATAACATGCCTAGGATTGATCTCAAAGAAGCTTAAAGTCTATAAGTGTCTTAAGGCCTACTAGAGGAACAAGTACAAGGAAACAAAGATGATGTTCATTCAGGAGTTCCAGCTTTTGAACTCGTTCAGTCGTCATCACAGCCACTACTTATTGAACACTGTCTCCTCACAAGACACTGTAGGTGAAGTATCACTAATCCTTTCAGAAACACTGCAAGCTAAAGATAACATCTCCATTTTAGATGGAAAGATCGAAGCTCGAAGAGGTTATGTGATTTGCCACTGGCCACAAAATTATTAAATTACAGATACTTATGATTAAAATCCAGGTTTGTACCATTGCAAAACCCGTATTCTTATTACCTCTTCACACTGAGTGCCTGTACTACAAATTTCCAGAAAATGCAACTCTGTGCTCAGGGCAGACTTCATGAGCATGTATCCTACATAGGGCCCTACTCGTAGAAAGGCCCAGCATGGTCTAATGCTCCACTGTCACTGTCTGGAAATCCTTAATAAGTTACAGACAAGAAGCTCTGCCTTTTCATTTTACACTGGTCTCCACAAATTGTGTAGCTGGTCCTGTTGGTGCTCATATGAGAAGCATTTTGCCAGGCTGCACTTAACCTTTTGTAAACTAAGTTTCTTTTTCTCAAAAGCAGTGGCTGCAAGTAGAATAGGTGCACACTGTGAGTTTTTCTACTTAAAAACATCTCTCCCCAATATTTACCCCCAAAATATTACCTCAACGTATGCATTCCCTTAAGTTCACAAAAGCAATTACCCTCACAAAGTTTTATACATCCCATGATCTCACAACACTCACCTTGAATACCCTTTTTATTTCTCTACTCCAAGCCAAATCATTTCCAAAACACTCTTTTAACTCCCCTTAATACCGTTGCAAGGACATGCCTTAATAAAACCCCCAAATCTATACTAGCAAGGAGATAAATTATTGGGTAATTATTCACAACACAAAGAATTATTCACCATGGACCCCTTTAAATGTACACTGAGAGCTTAATACTTGTTTACGAGCCATTAACCACTTGAGAGGTTATGATGTGGAGAGACAAACTGGAGGACTGGCTACTCCAAGGCTGAAGTCGGGGTTGTGGGGCTTAAACCACTGATTTAGGATGACAGATAGCAGGGAAAGTGGACCAGATGAAGGAACCCAGTGAGGAGAGAGTCCATGATAACAACACAACTTACAACATCAGCACAAAGGTGTATTTGGGGCTGAATTCAAGGTGGATACTAAGGCTTAAAAATAGGTGTAGAAGTAGGCTGTTATGCCCAGAAGGAAATGTTGAGACTATTTAGCAGGATGATCTGTGATGATCTGGAGCTTTAGCTTAACTGACTAAACAATGGGAACTTTGGCCTGAGCTATCATATGAACAATCGGATCTCTACACATCTCCACCTGAGTGTTCTGAGCTGTGACCCTGCTCGGGCTGGATTCACTATCTTCTGATGATGGGCCGGTGGTATGCCCCAATGATGGGTGAATCTTCAGATTCTAGAGCATCAGCCTTTGTCTTCATTGTACTCTGAATGGCTTTAAGGGCCAGTCCCTGATTCAAAAGTATATGAGACAACTTGGTCCAGGGACATTGGTTTTGAATGGCACATGACATGATGTAGTTTTCCCAAACCCAGTGTCATGATATAGGGCACATATAGTTCAGTACCTATGCCAGGGACAACTGAACTTGGGAAAAGATGGCCTAGAGTAATAAATCCCTCCACACCCATACAGACACCAAACTAGAATCTTCCAACACATACTAAAGTAAAAGAGAACAGGGATATCTATCTATGTATAAATTCTATAACACCTGCTTAAAATCTCCTGTAGGTGTTCTATTTAGTTAGAATGAAATGCATCCTCCTCATCATGCCCCATCACTCCAGCCTCTCCAGCCTCATCTCTTCCCACTCTTCCTTCTTCCTCACCCTGGCCAACTCTGCTCTAGCCACATTGATCATCTTGCTGTTTCTTGAATAGATCAAGCTTGTATCCATTGTGTGGCATTTGCACTTGCTATTTTAGCTGAGTATCCTCTCAGACCCCAGATGTTTGCACAGCTGACTCTTTCATATCATTTGGAGCTCATATCAGATTGATCTCTTAAATTGATCTCTTTTCACTCCCTGAAAAGATATTGCTTATTTATTTGTACATTTATTGTTTATTATCCATCTATCCCCTCTAAAATCTAAGCTCCACAAGAACAGGAATTGTACTTGTACTGTTCACTGCTAAATGCCCATTTTCTAGGGTAGTGCCCTGGCACATAGAAGCAATGAACACATATTTGTTTCATGAATAAGTACATGAGTATACTATCAATATTTAGTTGCAACCTGTAGTCTAAGTGTTGAAAGTTGATGGACAAAGTAGGGGCACGGCATTGTTAAAACTAAGTAGGGGTGAGATAAAATGGGCCTGTAAGAAGAATGCAGAGAAACAGAAGAAATGCAGTCTTTGCAAAGACAGGATGAAGAAATCTTCAATCAGCCAGTGCACTGTGAGGAGCTGCTGGACTGGAAAGGCTTATCCCTGGGGACCTCAGTAGAATTTGGTAGGTATGCACTGTGGAGGTCTATGCAGCAGTTGGAAGAATTAGCCTAGATGCACACATAGCCACATGGATGGATCTTAACAACATAATACAGACCAAAAAAAAAAAAAGAAGAAAAAAAGTAACAGAATGACATATTATACAATGCCATTGACATAAGCTAAAAATACAAAAATATAAAGCAAGAATGTACATTTTACAAGACAACATACAAAAGCACATATATTAAAAACACTTCTCCACCAGCCAAGAAGGACATTGGTGTTGAGGTTGACATATCTGTCAAGTACAGTAACTACCATGGCTTCCAGTGCTTTGATGAAACCTCAGATATGTGGCCTTCTGGCCAAGTGTCTATGATTTCACACTGTTGGAACATTCGCTGTATTCCCGGGCTCGCAGCTCTCTATAAGTTTTGTGTAGCTGAACCAAGAATAAAGGCATACGCAGATTTCTACAGAAATCATGATTCTGTTGAAGATTTTGAGGAGATGAGGAAGACTGATATCTTTCAGAATGCAAAGTGATTTTAGAATATAAAGAATTTATTTGGGTTGACTTACTTAGAAGTTTGTCACTGGCCTGTGTTCCTAAATTATAAAACCTGAATATGGGGTCGGGGGCAAGGGGAAGGAGAGCATTAGGAAAAATACCTAATGCATGAGGGGCTTAAAACCTAGATGATGGGTTGATAGGTGCAGCAAACCACCATGGCACATGTATACCTATGTAACAAATGTGCACATTCTGCACACGTATCCCAGAATGTAAAGTAAAATAAAAAAAAAAGACCTGAATATGTAAGCTAAGAAATATTTTCTCTTGATAAATAACAAATAAAAGAATAAATAAACATTAATATCAAATAAACATTAGAATCTGTGGTAAGGGAATTAAAATGAAAATGGGCAAAAGAGATAAAAGAAATTAATGAATTAAATAAAAATGAGAAACGGCTTGTGCAGACCAATGGCAATGATTTTCCTTAAAGTGACAATCATACTTAACCCAACCCTCTGTACTTGAAATATGAAAGAAAAGAGGAATTTCCTCTTCTGATTCAAGCCACTTTACGTAGGGCACTGAAATTCATGCAGAGGAGTTTGAACTTGCTGAAGTACATAAATGTCTCTGAACTTTTCCTAATTAAGAGCGACTTTAGATTTCTCCAGCCCAAACCTAAAGATGTGTTAAAGATTAAAGCTACTGACTCGGAGGGTGGGAGAAATGGGACCCAAAAGAGATTCAATGGCTGAAAGGGTCATGGTCTGTCCCCATAGATAATCCTAATAAGCCACAGGAAAGAGAATGGAGAAGATTGAAGTATTGAAAAATTAAGGGCCCCATCATATTCAAAATTGAGTCATTTCAACCAGGTTAGAGGCCATAGAGGTAAAGTAATATGTATTAAAAGCCAGTTATTTGCCAGGCTTAAGCATGGTGTTAGATTTATAACACTCATTCATTCATTCAATGATGTGTTCAATATCTATTGAACACATGTTAAGTGTCAAATCACTGGAGGTACAGAAGTGAACAATCTGGCTCATTTTGATGGCTTATATGAAGTGAAAGTAGACACACAATAAACAAACAAATTGATTAAAAAAGAAAAAAATCAGAGATAATTGCTATGCAAAGAATTTTTTGTTTGTTTTCTCTTCTTTGCTATGCAAAGAATTTAAGCTGAGTGATGGGAGAAAACGTAACTGGATGGCTTTAGGAAGCTAGAGCGGCATAATTATTAAATAACGGCTTCTAGTATTTGCTTAGATTCACATCCTAGCTCCATCTCTGCTTAGTTGGGACCTTGTGCAACTTACTGAACTTTCTCATGCCTCTGTTTCCTCCTCTGTAAAATGGGGATAATAATTTAACTACCCTCATAGTGTTGATGTGAAAACAGAATGAATTGATACACATGCAATGCTAAAGAATAGTTTGGGGCATGTAAGTATTTAGTAAACGTTAATAACAATAATTATGACAATGGGGATGATGATGGTGAAAGGGTGGTGATGGTGGTAGTGTAATGATAGTGGTGATGATGACCCTGTAATTGTGATGATGATGACAATGATGGTGATGGTGATGATGCTGGTGCTGGTGGTGATGAAGATGACAGTGATGATGATGACAGGGGTGGTGGTGAATTAAGCTAAGACATGTTTTAGAAGAAAGTAGCATGCAAAAATTTGGAGGAAGAGCACTCCATGCAGAGAGAAGAGCAGATACAAAGGCCTGGATAAACTAAAAGAAATTCAGCATCTTAAAGAAAAGAAGAAAAGACTCGAGTGTTCAGATGATAATGAGTAAAAGGGAGAGCGGTGGGTAATCATGTCAGAATTAAGCAAGGGCCAGATCACAGATAATACATAATCCAAGATTAGGAGCTGGGATTTTATGCAAAGTTCGGTGAGAAATCACTGGAGGGTTATAAGCAAAAAAAAGTGACATAATTCTTATAACAACCTTATGAAAGAGGCAATGTTGTTGCCATTTCACCAGTGAGGTAACAGAAGCTCAATGTGATTCGGAAATTAACCAGTGTCATATAGCTCTTGACTGGTAGAAAGAAAATGTGAACCCAAGTCTATCAGGCTCTAGTCCTCCACCCCACCAAGCATCATACTTCATACTAAGAGGATTTCTGAGTAGTTCTCTTCCTGCTACAACCAGCTTCCCATTAATGGAAGCCACAGTCTGCAAACATTTGGCTAAAATCAGCATGGTAGACACTTAGCTTTCTGTTCTTTACTCTCCTAGAGTGTCTACAGAGCAAAACCAGACTCAGCAGGATAGGCATTCATGCATATGAATTGGAGAACACATCAAATTGTCCTTCTCTGAGGATGCTAGACTTTCAGCAACATCACATGTGCATTGATACAACTGGTTCTTACAAACTGCCACCCAGCTCTTAGGACCTGGCAGCCTTTCCTTTCTAATTCACATGTTCGATTACTTAGGGCGGAATTTCTCCACTCCTAGTTTTTTCTGCCAACTTCAAGTGGGAATATAAGGAGAAGAAAAAAAGAGAAAGAAATAGAGAGGAGGGTAGGAAATGTTACCAGAGTGATTAGGTGAGTCTGCTAGCTCCCAGCCTAAACTGGGCATTCCAAAGAATATGTTGTTCTGTTTTGATTTTGTTTTAGTTTTAGTTTTAGCTTTAGCACTATAAATAACTATTATCAGAGATTCCAATGCAAAGGCTGAGAACTGGCACCAGCTCTATAATGTTCTTATGCAGCAGAACTTTTTTACCCATTCAATTCTGTAAACCTGTTTTAACTTTCTAGCAATAAATGATGGACAATTAAATTAATAAAGCGGTTATTGATAATATAGCAAGTTGTTTGTTGTGTCAAATAATGTGCTAAGAACTTTGCATGCATTATCTCATTTAATCCAGCATCCTGTAAAGGCAAGAAGATGGAAAGTGCAGAGGGAATACTGGTAGGGCCCTGAATTTGCTGGTGGGAGCTGAATCCTTTCCTATCCTACCTCAAAAAGCATGTGCTGGATCATTTGCAGCCTTAAGAAACTCTGCTTTCCTCTTTATGTTAGATACTATCAGGTATTCACAGATTGAGTCCTTCCCTTCAATGAATCTCAGTTGTAGAGTTAGATATTAAAGCTAACATGACCCAACTGATCTAAGGAAAGGCACAGTAATGTAGAAATGGTAGACACATAATCTTTCTCTGCACCACTTTCTAAGCAGTCCTCACTGATCACTGATCAATCGCAAGCCTATACTTGACATCAGAACTCTTCTCAACACAACCTACTGGTCAACTGCTACAGTTAGGTAATTCACTTCTTAATATATTTTTATCTAGTATTTACATCATCACCTGGCCACTAGGAATACAGAGATAAGAAAGACATTAGCTTCCGGGTTCCTTCTCTATTTTTATTGAGAATTTTCTATGACTGCTCACACACCCACTTTTACTGCGGTATTCTATCTCATTTCACAAGTATCTTTTACCCAGGAACAGTTTCATGAGTTGTGTATTCTCTTTTCTCTAGAATATTAGATGACTGGGTTCACAGTGCACAGAGAAGCCATGACCTGATTGGGTATCCTACTACAATTTATCTACAAAGCTCTCCATTTTGACTAGATACCTGTGGTGGATTTGATCGTTGTTCCTACTTCTCTACACTTTTCGTATATTAGAATTTTACATCCACATACATTTTCCAGTTAACTTCGTAATGCCTCCAAGTGTGAATAGAGTAGGCTATGCTGTTTTATTGATGGTGTTGAGAGGTGACAGCATGCTGGCAGTCCTCACAGCCTTCGCTTGCTCTCGGCACCTCCTCTGCCTGGGCTCCCACTTTGGCGGCACTTGAGGAGCCCTTCAGCCCACCGCTGCACTGTGGGAGCCCATTTCTGGGCTGGCCAAGGCTGGAGCCCACTCCCTCAGCTTGCAAGGAGGTGTGGAGGGAGAGGTGCAAGCGGGAACCGGGGCTGCGTGCGGTGCTTGCGGGCCGGCTGGAGTTCCTGGTGGGCGTGGGCTTGGCGGGCCACCCACCCCCGCCACCTGAGAGCAGCCGGCCAGCCCTGCCGGCCCCAGGGAATGAGGGACTTAGCACCCGGGCCAGCAGCTGCGGAGGGTGTACTGGGTCCCCCAGCAGTGCCAGCCCACCGGCGCTGCGCTCTATTTCTCACCGGGCCTCAGCTGCCTTCCAGCGGGGCAGGGCTCGGGACCTGCAGCCTGCCATGCCTGAGCCTCCCACCCCCTCCATGGGCTCCTGTGTGGCCCGAGCCTCCCCGGCGAGAGCTGCCCCCTGCTCCACGGCGCCCAGTGCCATCGACCACCCAAGGGCTGAGGAGTGCGAGCGCTGGCGGGCAGCTCCACCTGCAGCCCCGGTGCGGGATCCACTGGGTGAAGCCAGCTGGGCTCCTGAGTCTGGTGGAGATGTGGAGAACCTTTGTGTCTAGCTCGGGGATTGCAAACACACCAATCAGCACCCTGTGCCTAGCTCAGGGTTTGTGAGTGCACCAATTGACACTCTGTGTCTGGCTGCTCTGGTGGGGCCTTGGAGAACCTTTATGTCTAGCTTAAGGATTGTAAATACACCAATCGGCACTCTGTATCTAGCTCAAGGTTTGCAAACACACCAATCAGCACCCTGTGTCTAGCTCAGGATCTGTGAATGCACCAATCGACACTCTGTATCTAGCTGCTCTGGTGGGGCCTTGGAGATCCTTTGTGTGGATCCTCTGTATCTAACTGATCTGATGGGGATGTGGAGAACCTTTATGTCTAGCTCAGGGATTGTAAACGCACCAATCAGTGCCCTGTCAAAACAGACCACTCGGCTCTACCAATCAGCAGGACATGGGTGGGGCCAGATAAGAGAATAAAAGCAGGCTGCCCGAGCCAGCAGTGGCAACCCGCTCGGGTCCCCTTCCACACTGTGGAAGCTTTGTTCTTTCACTCTTTGCAATAAATCTTGCTACTGCTCACTCTTTGGGTCCACACTGCTTTTATGAGCTGTAACACTCACCGCAAAGGTCTACAGCTTCACTCCTGAAGCCAGCGAGACCACGAGCCCACCGAGAGGAACGAACAACTCCAGACGCGCCACCTTAAGAGCTGTAACACTCACCGCGAAGGTCCACAGCCTCACTCCTGAAGCCAGCGAGACCACGAGCCCAGCGGGAGGAACAAACAACTCCAAACGCACCGCCTTAAGAGCTGTAACACTCACCACGAAGGTCCGCAGCTTCACTCCTGAGCCAGCGAGACCACGAGCCCACCGGGAGGAAGAAACTCCGAACACATCTGAACATCAGAAGGAACGAACAACTCCAGATGCACCACCTTAAGAGCTGTAACACTCACCGCGAGGGTCCGCGGCTTCATTCTTGAAGTCAGTGAGACCAAGAACCCACCAATTCTGGACACAGTGTGACTGGTCATGAGACTTGCTTTAGCCAATGGAATTAGGAGACATGATACAAACACAGCTTTAAATGTCTTAGCTGTTTTGCCTTGCCCTATAGTACTCCTGTGATTTGCCATAGAGGAGCCTGAATTGCAGAGCTGCTAGTCCAAGGGGAAAGGAAAAACATGTGGAACTGGTCTGAACTCTTCTCACAACTTGGAGCCAAGCCCAGCCAATTCCCAGCTGAGTCAGCAAAGCCACAGCTGACCTGCAAACCTGTGAACAAGAAAATAAATGTTTGTCGTAAGCCACTGAGATTTTGATATTGTTTGTTTCACAGTAAAAACTGAATGATACAGAACTCTCATTTTCTTATAACCCTTCAAATTCCTTTTCTTTCCATTTTTAGGCAGGAGCTATTACTTTCTTCACCAAACAACAGTTTCATCTCTTTGTAAGAGCTGAGTATATGTGTAAAATCTGTGTATATGAGACCACCATCAATATACAACAAAACTAGTCTGAGATGTAGACCCTGACCTGTCCACTAAGCAGTGATATACACTAGTGAGTAATAACACTCACTAGCTAGTAAGATACACATTTCCTAATATGAATAATTCAAATCAGAAAATCAAATATTACATACTACAAACTTTCTGCTCAGGCAGTCAACAGTCAACTTATTTTATCAATCAGAGTTAAATCAGGCAAAGAATAATCATTATAGCTATTTAAAATAGGAAGAGCTTTACCATAGAAAAATAGAGATTTGCATGACCATTGAAGTTCCAGCTGCAGGAGCAAAGGGCAGAAACACTCTTTTTAAGAAATCTGGAAGTGCAGAGATCACAGGAAAGCCACTACCAGAAGTTTCGGCTACCTACAGCCACCAGAGTAGGTGATTCCTAAGAGGGTGCTCTAAAGTCATGGGTGAAACATCACCTCTGCCATCACTCGTGCTCACAAATTGGCTAATAAATGTCATCAGAGGAACAGAGGCTTCTAGTTTTTTTTTAACCTTCCATATTTTACATAAGGACCTCTCATCGATAATATCTACTAGATTCTGTAGACTAGGGAGTCCAGGTTTCAGGTTTACACCCTCTAACACGGGGAAAAGTTTAGAAGGGCTGGGATGAGACCTAGCATCAACAAATAATATCTCTCATACTTATTAATACCCCACTCTAGTTTGGGCTCTGTATCAAAGCCTAGAGACTCAGGGCTAAACAAGCCAGGTGCAGGCCCTACCTTCATAGAACACAACAGTCCTAGGGCAATTTTGCTCAAAAGCAATTGAAACCTGGTAAATATCAAGGATAATTACAATATAATGTGATATTCACAGAGCATTCAGGAAATAGAGAGGAGGTAATTCTTACCTATCTAATGGGATAAGCAAGGGAGAACAGAAAATTTTCTGCTTCAGCCACATTTACACACACACTACAAGCACACACACACAAGCCCACACCTGGAAAAACATTGTTCATCTGACATACAGAAGCCACCATGTATCTCTGAGGACAAGGATGCAGAAGGGGAGAAGTAAAGGGAGTTCCAGAGAGTTTGGGATTTGTTACCATGAAAGCCCTTGTTAGAACTAGCTGCCCCAAATCCAAAGCTTATTATTAAGAGCAACATTAAGCATCAATTTTATTTTTTTTAAACTTTGAGGTTATCACAGTATACTACAGGAGCCTGGGAGGGAGTCAACTTCTGAGCTTTCAGTTTAAAAACACCTGCTTTCTGAATTGTATTAATGCAACCTGGCTGGTCCCATGCTAACCCACTGTGCAGGTACTTTAAATTAAGCGTGTGTGTGTGTGTGTGTGTGTGTGTGTGGCATGAAGGGTTTTCCCCCATCCCTTTTCAATTTTTTCCTATTCTCATGATTTACTTTCAAGCCCTAACACTTTCAAGAAGTCCTAGGGTGCTTTATGTTAATAAAAGCATTTCCAATTCGACAGTGGTTGGATGGGCAGTAAATTAATTGGAAATTGTACAAAACCACGCTTTAAGAAAATCCCTGCTGTTTCTACTGTTGTGATTTCCTTGACAAACAGGATTTTTATGTTTTAAGCAAAGTGCTGATATTACAGAGCCACAAGAATTCAGTTCCATTAACTACCTCTCTTCTAATTAACCCCTCACACTCCACCCCAGAAGCAGAGCAGCCACCCTGGCTGGAATGGAGGATATAGTTTGCATGCACATGTGGTTAGAGAGATTCATACCTAGCTGGGCACAGGGCGTACACCTGTAGTCCTAGCTACTCAAGAGGCTGAAGCAGGAGGACTGCTTGAGCCCAGGGGTTCATGTTCAGCCTGGGCAACATAGCAGGATCTTGTCTCTCAAGAGAAAGAAGAAAAATGCCTGTGTCAGGCCAGGCACGGTGGCTCACGCCTGTAATCCTAGCACTTTGGGAGGCTGAGGCGGGTGGATCACGAGGTCAGGAGATTGAGACCATCCTGGGTAACATGGTGAAACCACGTCTCTACTAAAAATACAAAAGAATTGGCTGGGCGTGGTGGCAGGCGCCTGTAGTCCCAGCTACTCAGGAGGCTGAGGCAGGAGAATGGAGTGAACCTGGGAGGCAGAGCTTGCAGTGAGTTGAGATCGCACCACTGCACTCCAGCCTGGGCAACAAAGCAAGACTCTTTCTAAAAAAAATGCCTGTGTCAAATCAATTTACCTGAGCTCTCATATGAACAAAGGAAAGCAGATTTAACACTTACTATGACAAAAATTCAACTCAGATTGCCTTAAGCAAAAGAAGAAATTCATGATATTCTGTTACAAAGACGCCCAGAGATTTCTTGCTTTAGGCATATCTGGATCCAGGACTCACACAGTGTCAGCGGGAATCTGTCTCTCAGCTCTGCTTCCTCCTGTGTTGGTTTATTATAAAGCAAAGGCAAGCCAGAAGCTCCAGGCTTTCCATCTACCAGATCAGCACCACCAGGCAAAGAGAGCGCCTTCTTGCAATAGTTCCAGCTCAAGTCCTAGGGCCGGGGCTCATTAGACTAACTTGAGTTGCAATCTGTTCCTGACTCAACTGCGTACAAGGGAATGAATGGAGTACTCTGTCTGGCCCGGGCTAGGTCACTTGTGCCTCACTCGAGTCAGCCTCCCCAGAACTACATAGACAGAGGGATTCACATACATCCTCCCCAAAAGGTATCTGCTACACTTCTTTAAAATGATAGTGGCCAACCATGCACCCCATAAATATATATAATTATTTTGTACCCATTAAAATTTTAAAATAATAGTAGTTAACTTCTATTTAATAGTTAATTATGTCCCAGACGCTGTGCCGAGTACCAGGAAAGCATTACCTTACTTAGTCCTCATGTTCATCCTACAAAGTAGATATTATAATTATCCCCATTTTAATGATGAGCAAAGACCTTGATTCCTTCCCCCAAAGTATCCCCTTCTTTCAGGCTGTCACTGCTCTCTTCCTCATCTAGATCATATCTATTTCAGCAAAGAAACAGTAACACCTCAGTAAAAACTCAGTTTGATAAATCGGCTCTCTCAAGACACTGTGCACCTTAACTGCCTCTCAAGCAGGGCAATGCAGCATGTTTTCCTCTGATAAAGGAATTCTCAGCATCAGCAGGGCCAGAATTTGGAAAGTGGCTATGGCGAGGAGTCAGTCCCTGAGATCCCACAGTGCAGATTTTTGCCTCCCTAAAAAGGCAGGACCTGGCCGGGCGCGGTGGTTCACGCCTGTAATCCCAGCACTTTGGGAGGCCGAGGCGGGCGGATCACGAGGTCATGAGATCAAGATCATCCTGGCAAACACGGTGAAAACCCGTCTCTACTAAAAATACAAAAAAAAATTAGCCAGGCATGGTGGCGGGTGCCTGTAGCTGGACCTCACTGAAAAGAAACCAAACACAGCATGGGCAGGCAGAGATTTATGCAAAAGATATTGGGGTACTTGGTTTATAAATTACCTACACATGACAGAAAATGAACCTCCTTTATTCTTGTGCATCATTTTAAAAGTTACTTGACTGACAAGAAGTAATTTGAGCATATCTGCTCAGAGGTCTGACTTGTTTAAAAGGGAGATACACACATATGCAATGGTGAAGGGATAACTACATGAATTCACTTGTTGAATTAGACACAGAAATTTGGTAGAATGTCTTCAAGTGAACTAGAGACCTAAATGTAGAAAAACTCCAAAATAACAATAAAAGAAATGATTGGTGAATATATTAAGTTGGAAAACTTTCTTAAGATTTAAAAAAGCAAGTCTTTTTTTAAAGACTTTTTAAAAAGATTATCTGACTAGATCAAAATTAAAAATGTCTTCTGACGAAACACAAAATAAACCAAGTTTAAAGGTATATATAAACTAAAAAAAGTACATAACATAAACATATACATAACAGGAGGTAAATGTCTACAGTATACAGTATACACAGAACTCTTATAGATTAATCATACAAGCAAATGATAGAAAGATGGGCAAAAATGCAAACAGAAAATTCATGAAATAGGAACTATGAATTATTAATAAAAATATAAAAACACAGTTTTACTGTAACCACGGAAATGCAAATTGAAACAATGACAAAACACAGTTCTTATTTATTAGATTGGCCAAAAGCGTTAAGGTGTGATAAAATCAAGTATTAGTGAGGATATGGGGACATGGCTACTGTCACACATTGCAGGTGGGAACATAAATTTTTACAGTCACATCAGGCAGCAATTTAGCAGTACCAATTAGAATTTAAAATGCTCATATCTACAACCAAAAAAAGGTGTATGAAAATATTTATTATAGCATTGTCAGTAATTTAAAATATTAGAGACAGTCTATTATCCACTGGTAGGAAAATGGTTAAACTATGCCATGTCTAAATTTTGGAATCGTATGCAGTAGTTTTTAACAATAAAGAATAGCCATAAGGAGTGACATAGAACCAGCACCAAGACACATTTTGAATAAAAAGTATAAGTTGCATAATATGTACTCTCCAATACCATTCATTGCATGCACACATGAACACTCGCAATGGTGTTACCTACTTAGTAAGAATGCATATATTATTATTGATTGCGATGATACAGTTATAGATAGAGATGTTGTTTGAGTGTAAATGCAGCAAGGTGGGTCTAGAATAATACATGTCAAACCAGAAGGGTATATGGGAAGGAATTAGGGACAGTGGACAAAGTCAATTTTTGCCATATCTATTAAGGTATTCATTTTTCTAAAGATATTTTATCAATGTTTTATTTATAAAATTAGAATACATATTTAAAACTTTCTAGATGGTTAAAAATCATATACACAGTATTTAATTCTGCAAATATTTGTTGAGTCTCTTAAGTATTATACAATATGTAGACACACAGGTGAAAAGTCACTGTTTCAGTTTTGTTCATTCATTCAATCTTTTTTTTACTAAAAGTATTACACCTTGCATTCTAATATAGGAGAAGATAAAAAACAAATAATTACATAATGTGATAGTTGATGATAAATAAGAAGAAAAATAAAGATAGGGAAATCCAATTGTCCATCCCTTATGCCAAACAGACCTATCTTTCTATGCAGGTTCTGGGGACAGCTGCCCTTCCTATGGGGAAACATAAAAGGAGGTTAGTAGAACAAACTGTAACCCCACCGCTGTAGTTGATCTTTGGGTTAAAATTAATAGTCAACTTCTCCCTCCTCCATTCTCCATCAGATACCCCTCATCCTCAGTTATGAACTCAGCAAGGCTTAATGACTTCCTAAAAGTGGAATTTCTGAGTCAATAGATAAATGTGTAATTTCGCTAACTATTGCCAAATTCCTCTCCTTAGTACTATACATACTAAAATCCCAGCAGTGAATGAAAGAATCTCTTTCCCCATAACTTTCCCGAAAGAGTTTGTGGTCAATAATGGTATCTCTTAGTAAAGTTTTGATCTAAGCTTATCTTATTATGGGTGAGACTGAGCATCTTTTATATGGGTAAGATTCATTTGCAATTTTCCTAAGATCTTTCTGTTCATATCCTTATTCCACTTTTCAATAGCGGTGTTGGTATTTTCATTCTCTATTTTTATTTTTTTGTTTGTTTGTTTTACCCTTGGAAAGTCATGACTTCTCTATTTTTAGAAGCTCTTTTTATATTAGAGATATTAATCCTTATTATAAAAGTTGCAAATACTTTCCAAAACTGATATTTTAGCAGAAACACAAAGAAATTGAGTGAATAAAGCATACAGCTATGTAAAAAGGAGTATTTGTGTTCTGTTAGGAGGTTTATGGGGCTGCAGCAGGGTCCTTACTGGGAAGAATAGGTTATGGATCATGTACAACATTGTTAGCAATTGGGTATTAAGTCTGAAATTCAAGAAAAAGGTGACAGCCAAAGATAAAAAATCAAACACTGTCAACATATAGATGGTGTTTAAAGTGATGGAGCTACAATTTGTTCAAAGGATAGAGGTATATGCTATATAATTCTATAGTAGCTATTGCTATGCAGATAAAAATATTTTCTATGGTGAGTGACACCTGCACTACATCTATAATCTAAATCACAGATTTTTATACTACCACCTGCACCTTATAGAGCAATGAACACCTCTGTCGTGCTGCAGTCATATAACATATCTAAAAGCTAAATGAAAGATTCACTGGGTGTTATCGCAATTACTTCTTTTGAAAAAAAATAAATAAGAAAGACAGGTATGCTAGCAAGAGATGGTGCCATATAGAGTAATGTGCCAAAACATTATAACATTATAATTTCTTCCAGGAATACTTCACAATGAAAGGTTAATTAGACCCTTTCTGGAAATGAGAGAAATGGGAAAGAAAATCTGTGAAGCAGCACGTGGCTCAGGAACCCCTACATATTTGATTGTCAGCTATATTCTCCTTATGTATAAGTGTCTGGAGCATCTGTTTTTACTGCTGAGATAGGAGGTGGCCAGAGTGCAAGTCTGACTGGGGGTGGAAGAGACCTGCTGGCAGAGAGACAGAGCCAGGCTGCTGAAGTCATAGAACCAGATTTTCCTGACATCTGGAGTTGGTAATTAAACCTCTCCCAAGTGGACAGTTGTTTACATCACTCTAATGATCAAGTCTATCTCTAGGAAAACATTGCATATTTTCAATAAGCATTATAAATATTATATGGCATCTTTGAATGTATCATTTCTGGGTAATGCCACTACCATCCAAATGAGAGCAACAAGGAGGTCAGGAAAGTGTGCGGTAAAAAAGAAACTGCACTGGGAAAGTCAAGAATCCTAGATTCTAATCTTAACTCTGCCATGACTCAGCATGGATGTGGGCAAGTTAGATAAAACGTCTTCATAATTGAATTGTACTGAATAAGAAGAGAGAAAGAAGAAACATTTATAAGATAGCTAGTTCCACTCTCTCGATGTCTTAGTTCATTTTCTGCTGCTGTAACAGAATAGCACAGACTGGGCAATTTATTTAAAAAAAAAAAAAAAAAAAAAAAAACAGAAGTTTAATTGGTTCACAGTTCTGGAGACTGAGAAGTCCAAGAGTGTAACAGTGGAATCTGGTGAGAGTCATCCCATGTTGGAAGGGCAGAAGGGCAAGTGATCTCACAAGACAGAGAGAAAATGGGGGCCGAACTTATTTTCTTATCAGGAGCCTACTCCCACAATAAGTAACCCACTCCTGAGATACTGGCATAATTCATTCATGAGGGTAAAACCCTCATATCTTGATAATCTTTTAAGGACCCCAAAACACTGTTCCATTGGGAATTAAATTTCCAACACACAAGCTTTTGAGGGACATATTCAAACCATAGCATTCTGCTTCTGGTCTCCAAAATTCATGCCCTTCTTACATGCAAAATACGTTTATTCCATACCAATAGCCCCAAAAGTCTTAACACATTTTTGCATCAACTCAAAAGTCCAAAGTCCAGATTCTCATCTGAATCAAATATGAGTTGGACTCAAGGCAAAATTCACTCTGAGGCAAGTTTCCTTCAGCTGTGAGCTTGTGAAACCCTAACAAGTTATCTATGCCCAAAATACAATGGTAAGACAGGTGTAAGATAGACATTCCCAGGCCAAAACAGAGAAATAGGCAGGAAAAATGGGTAACTAGTCCCAAGTAAGTCCAAATTCCAACAGAGAAAACAACATTAAGTATTAAACCTGGAGAATAATCTTATTTACTCCATGTCTTGCTTCCTGGATACAATGGGGAGGGGGTGGGGTCTCTGAGTTCATAGGCAGCCCTACCCCTATGGCCTTACTGAGCTCAATGCACACAGCATTCCCAGGCTGGCATTGCACATCAGTAGCTCTATAGGGCTGGGGTCTCTGAGGTGGTCTTGCTCCCACAGCTTTACTAG
Source organism: Nomascus leucogenys (assembly GCF_006542625.1). NCBI lineage: Eukaryota > Metazoa > Chordata > Mammalia > Primates > Hylobatidae > Nomascus > Nomascus leucogenys. The sequence goes on from NC_044395.1 coordinate 102,844,258, forward strand.
GCACTACCCTATAGTGGGAGCTTTCTGCAGTGACTCCACCATGGCAGGTTTCTTCCTGAGCTTTCAGGCAGTTCACAGCATCTTTTGAAAACTAAGTGAAAGAAATCATGCCTCCGCAGTTCTTGCATTCTCTGCACTTGCAGAATGAGCACTGCCTGGACACTACCAAGGCTGACAGGTTATACCTTTCAGAGTGGTGGTCCAAGCCACACCTTGGGACAACTTAAGCTGTGGCTAGGGTAGCTGAGGAGTGCCGTTCTGGAAAGCAAGGAGCAGAGAACTGAGGCAGCTCTGGGTAGCAAACTCGTAGAGGATGCCCTGGGCCTATTTCCTGAAACCATGCTGCCCTCCTGGGGCTCAGGGCCTGTGATAGAAGGGACAGCGTGGAAGACCTTTGAAATGCCTTTAGGGGTCTTTCTCGCATTGTCTTGATGAATAACACCTGGCTCCCTCCTCTTCATCGTAGTCTTTTTATCAAATGGTCACTTGGCCACACTCTTATTATTCTCTCTCAAACATGCTTTTCTCCACTTTATATCACTAGGCTTCAAATTTTTCAAATAATTCCATTCTGCTTCCCTTTCAATTATAAGTTCTGTCTTCAAGTCATCTCTCTCTTCTCATATCTCACTGTATGCATTAAAAGCAGCCACACAGCAGCCTGAACACTTTGTTGATTAGCTATTTCTTCTGCCAGATATTCTAGTTTCTTGCTCTAAGTTTTGGCATTCTATAAGGTTCCAGAAGAAGGACACAATTCTGCTGAGGTCTTGCTACTTTATAGCAAGGATGGCTTTTACTCCAGCTTCCAATAACTTAGGATAACTTCATCATTTCTATCTCGGACCTCATCAGAGGGTCTTTACTATCTGTGTTTTTACCAACACTCTGGTCATGACTACTTAAATAATCTCTAAGAAGATTTAGACTTTCCTTAACAGTTATTCTTTTCTCCTGAGCCCTCATCAGAATCACCCTTAATGCTCCATTCATGGTAATACAGGCTTTTTCTAGACTGATTCTCCAAATTGTTCAAGCCTCTACCCATTACACAATTCCAAAGCCGCTTCCACATTTTCAGGTATTTGTGATAGTAACAACCCCACTTCTTGGGACCGATTTTCTGCCTTTGTCTTCTGCTGCTATCAAAAAATACCCAGACTGGGTAATTTATAAAGAACAGAAGTTTATTTGGCTCACAGCTTTGGAGCTGGGAAGTCCAAGAGCATGGCACTGTCATCTGATAAAGATCATCTCTGGCATCTGGTGAGGGTCCTCAATGCTAGAAGAGTAGCCAGCTTACAAGACAGAGAGAAAATGGGGGGCAAAGTTATCTTGTTATCGGGAGCCCACTTTTACAATAACAGCATTAATCTATTTATGTGTGCAGAGTCCTAATGACATAATGACCTCTTAAATGCCCCACCTTTCCACACCATTTGCACTGGGCTTTAAGTTTCCAATACATGAACTTTGAAGGACACATTCAAACCATAGAATTCTCTTCAAGGAATCAGCCTCTTGCTAAGAACACACATCTGGTACATTTTCTGCCATGAGGAAAAAAAAAAGAAAAGAAAAACTCATGCCTGCCTAAGTGCCCTGCAATGCTGGTGATTGGGTGAATAATTCTGTTGTATTTTGAAATGCGGTGTTAGCAAGATCAGGTGCCTGCAGATCTGAAATTGTATGTGATAACATGGCATGTCTGGAAAAAGGGATATTTTTCTCTACTTTTGGAGAAAAAAGAAAGTGGTGATATTTATTCACCTTTATTCACTTCTTTCCCAAACACCAATAATGTTCAGGCATGATAAAATAAACATACTTGTCAAAATGCAAGCATTTATCCTGAAGAACCGACATTAACACATTAATATCCACATAATCATTAGCTCTGAAGAATCTCAGGGTAGGTATCTGTCTCCTGAAGGAAAATATACACTCATAACATCCATGCTGAAAGCAAAATCCAGAACACAACCCCATTCACAATAGCCACAAAAAGAAAAAAAATACATAGAAATACAGATAACCAGAGAGATGAAGGATCTCTACAATGAGAATTACAAAAGACTGCCTAAAGAAATCAGAGATGAAACAAACAAATAGGAAAAATATTCCATGCTCATGGATAGGAAGAATTTATATTGTTAAAATGCCCATATTGCCCAAAGCAAATTACAGATTCAATGTTATTCCTATCAAACTATCAATGAAATTCTTCACAGAATTAGAAAAAACTATTTCAAAATGTATATGGAACCAAGAAAGAGCTCAAATAGCCAAGGCTATCCTAAGAAAAAAAAATAAAGCTAGAGACATTACCTGACTTCAAGCTATTTATACTTCACCATGGTACTGGTACAAAAACAGACAAATAGACCAACAGAACAGAACAGAGAACCCAGAAATAGTGCCACACATCTACAACCATCTGATCTTCAACAAAATTGACAAAAATGAGCAATGGGGAACGGACTCCCTATTCAATAAATGTTGATAAAATAACTGGCTAGCCATATGCAGAAGATTGAAACTAGAGGCCATCCTTAAACCACATACAAGCATCAACTCAAAATGGATTAAAGAATTAAATGTAAAACTGAAAAGTATAAAAATCCTGGACAATAGCCTAGGAAATACCATTCTGGACATAGGACCTGGCAAAGGTTTCATAATGAAGACAACAAAAGGAATTGCAACAAAAACAAAAATTGGCAAGTGGGATCTGATTAAACTAAAGATCTTCTGCACAGAAAAAAAACTATCAACAGAGTAAACAGACAACCTACTGGAATTGGAGAAAATATTTGCAAAATATTTGCATTCAGCAAAGGTCTAATATCCAGAACCTATAAGGAACTTAAACAAATTACAAGCAAAATACAAACAATCCCACTAAAAAGTAGGCAAGGAACATGAACAGACACTTTTCAAAAGAAGGCATCCATGCAGTCAACAAGCATACGAAAAAATGTTCAACATCACTAATCATTAGAGAAATTCAAATCAAAACCAAAATGAGATACCATCTTACACCAGTCAGAATGGCTACTAGTAAAAGGTCAAAATATAACAGATGCTGGCAAGGCTGTAGAGAAAAAACAATCTTTATACACAGCTGGTAGGAATGTAAATTCGTTCAATCATTGTGGAAAGCACTTTTGCAATTTCTCAAAAAAACTTAGAATTACTATTTGACCCAGCAATCCCATTATTGTGTATATGCCCAAAGGAATATAAATTGTTCTGTCATAAAGACACATGCACACATATGTTCATCACAGCAATATTCACAATAGCAAAGACATGGAATCAACCTAAATGCCCATCAACAGTAGACTGGATTTCAAAAATGTGGTACATATACACCATGCAATACTATGCAGCCATAAAAGAATGAGGTCATGTCCTTTGCAGCAACATGGATGGAGCTGGAAGCCATTATCCTTAGAAAACTAACACAGGAACAGAAAACCAAATACTGCATATTCTCTTTATAAGTGGGCACTAAATATTAAGTACACATGGACACAAAGAAGGGAGTAACAGACAGGGCCTACCTGAAAGTGGAGGAAGGGAGGAGGGTGAAGATCGAAAAACTATTAAGTACCATGCTGATTACCTGGGTGACAAAATAATCTGTACACCAAACCCCCAAGACATACAATTTACCAATATAAGAAACCTGCACATGTACCCCTGACCCTAAAATAAAAGTTAATAATAAATAAATAAATACTTTTCATATGGCAATTAAAAAAAAAGAAGGGATGTGAGCAGGTTAACTTTCATGGGTAGGTGAGAAGGAGCTGAAATAAGGAATCTAAAGGCAGACTTGGAATACCAACTACACCAGGAGACCCTGGGGACCCAGAAAATATATTTCTCCAAAATCACTCCCAATTCAACATTTTTTTTCTAGAAAGATATTCTCCCCTGGGAATTTACACATTCTTGTTTGTGATCCGAGTGCTTTACTGGGCTGTGTGAACACCGAGCATATTATTTCACCTTTCTAACCTTGGGTTTCCTCATCTATAACACAGCAACACCTACCATCTATTTGTCCCCACTGATGCTGGGCACCATAGTAATAAAAGTAACTTCACATTGTTTAGGGTTTCCTCCTATTCTGTGAACAAGTGTGTCTCAGGAATTAAGGTAAGGAAACTGAGGCACAGAGAGTTTAAGTAATTTGCTCAAAATCACACAGCTAATAATAAAGGAAGTCAGGATTTATACTCAACTATTCTTATTTAAGAACCTTCTTCTTAACTACTTCCTGGTGTTTCACTGCCTTCAGTGCATTTTAAGAAGGACTAAGTCCAGTCAGCATGTTCAAAGAGGAAAGGGAAGAACACTACTTCCTAACTTCTATGCTAGATTATTACACCAGGGGCAGGAGGACTTCAGAGCCCAAGCATTTAACCCCAAGAATGTGCTGAGTAAATAAACCTTGTTCACTTTCATAGATTTGTTCAAAGAACTTTCAAATCTATAGAGTATCTTACAGTCAGCAGTTATTAATACACATGCACCCAGCAAAGAATTTGTAACACAGGTAAGCAGGACATAGGCCTCTTGAAAGGGAGATGAGAAATGTGAGAAAGAATTTGTTTGACATTGATAACGTTTGATTAGTTTCCTGTAGCTGCTGTAACAAAAGACCACAAACTGGATGGCTTCAACAGATATGTGTTGTCTCAGGAGCCCCAAATCAAGGCATCTGCAGGGCCATTTTCCCTCTAGGAATTCTAGAGGAGAATCTGTTCTTTCTCTCCTCCTGCAACTGGTACTTATCGGTATTCCTCAACTTGAGGCTATATCACTTCACTCTCTCCCTCGGTGGTCACATTTCCTCCTCCTCTTCTGTCTCTTCTCTTCTCCCTTATAAGAATCCTTGTAATGGCACTTAGGGTTCACCTAGATAATCCAGGATGATCTCATGCCTCCAAAATCCCTTTTTTCAAACAAAATAACAAATAACATTCACAGGTTCCAGGTATTTGACATGCACATCTTTGGCAGGGAGCATTTTGTGGCCTACCATAGGCAGTAATGACTCCCTGTTGCAGGTGCCCCCTACTTTATAAAGCCCCAAATTTCGAACACATACAAAAAGATGTTTGCCAGATGAAAGCATTCAGTGCCAGGATCCCATGAAAGAAAAAAAAAATCTCTTTGCTGCCACTGGGATGGTTCAACTTTCCAAATCTCATATTTCACACTTTTTCAGAAATTTGCCAAATCTATGAAAAAGGTGCCCTGTTACATGGCTTGCACACTCGCCGCGAACAGTCCACTCCTCTGCTGGGATAAGCCGAGGGTATCGACTTCAGGCAGACCATCCTTCCAAAAGGCTGAGACTTTGAGGCACAAGCTGCCTCTATGTAAGCAGACTTCCAAGGATGCTTAAGGGGACCAAGCATGATACCAATTCGCAGCTTCTCAAATGTGCTGCTGATCTCTGGTTGCCTTTGATCAGGAGAAATGGCAGCATTTTGTCAGTGTTCAAAAGCCAGTCTACCCTGACCTTTTTTTATAATCTAGTCTTCTGTGGACATTATAAAAAGAATATGTACAAGGTCAGGCTCGGACAAAATGCAGAAAGCAAATCCCAAGGCTAGTGGCAGCCAGTCTGAGCAGATATCAGAAGCGATAAACCAGCCCAAAGCCACCTACCAGACAGCAGTTAAGCCCTGTGACAAGCCCAATTCCAAATAGAAATTGGAAGAGGGAGGTGGAAACAGCATCTTCTCTTGAAGGGAAAAGGAACTAAGTACAGTAGCAGATGGAACATGGCCTTACACTAATCCAGGCCCCGTAATTACATTCCGGAACCATGCCAGCAAAGGAAGACAGTATTCAAAAATAGCAGGTGCCTCCTGGAGATGTTTTGCCAGAGAGGCTTTGTAAGGTATCAGGCTTATAGCCTAGGCTATGAAATCATTGGTGAAGCTCAGGATCCAGCTAGCTCTACAGAGAAGACCAGACTGAGCTGGTGCTGCTTTTATATTCCTTGGAGAAATACTGGCTCCTAAATAGATTTGCCTCTGGGGTCCTTCAGCTGTGCATAGACTTTGTTGATGAATAGGTAGTCACAGACACACAGCAGTCCTGGCAGCAAAACTGGCTGCCCAACTGCCTGCATCAATGCATATCACGGCCGTTGTGCATCTCAAAGTTGAACCAGAGAGATGATTTCAAAGACAATGCTTATTAATGTGGCCCAGCCAGTCCTTCAGCATTGTAGAGAGTGACTAATTTTAGAGCTGGACTCTGGAGTCTGATGGACCTGGATGGTCATCCAGTTCTACAATTACTAGTATGTGATCTTAGGCAAGCTCCTAAGCCTCTCTATACTATGGGACTTTTTCATCTGTGAATACAGAATATATTTCCTAAATCAAAGCAGTGAAGAAAAAATGACACTGTAACAAGACAATCAGCTCATAGCATGGCACATGTTAAAAGTACTTAGTAAATATTAAATAAATAATAAGATAATGATGATTGCATGGATAGAATAATGGAAGTGGCTGTCAGGAGCAAACACTGAAGGCCATCATGCATAGAAATTCCCAAAAAGGCAAGAAGGGCCAGCAGCATTCAGGTATCTGTTTTATTTCTTTTATTTTGTTCCCCCAAGTCTGAAGGATGCTTTCCCCTTTCACCTGGTCTTGGCAAGCAGGGAGGATGAACAAAGACCACATAACTCTCCCACACTGCAAGCTGAAACTCTCAAGAAGAACAGTCAGCAGCAGGATGCTGTGCCTGGTCCCATCCTCTCAGCAGTCCACAGATGTGCTAGGATCAGGCACAGTTGGACACATCATCAGCTTTGCTCCAGGAAGACCCCCATTCCCTGCTGATTTACCTTTTTGTAGGGTTTTCATGTAGGCAGACTTCCAAGTCTGGAAAAACGGCAAGAGCTTAGGCACCGGCTGCTCAGGGGAGTTGCACAACCGACAGTGTTGGAAACATCAGCTGATAGCACCTGGACAGCTTGTGCGAAATCAAGCAACAGCCCCTCCCTCTGAGGGAAGGGGACCACCCTTCCCAGCTGCCTTATTTCCAGGATTGTGAGAGCCATCTGGTTCATCTAGTGAGCAGTTCTGCCCATATTCCCAAAGTCCTTCTTTGAGCTAATTAAACACTGACTTATCAATCACCTAGTCTGGTCTGTGTAGAGATGAAGCTTTTCATAAAGGTTAGAAGTGTGCTGAGCTTTGGAATCCGGTAGTCATAGACTCAAACCATAGCATCACCATCCATTAGCTCTGTGACTGTGGGCAAGTCAGAAAGCTTCTCTGTGTCTCAATTTCCACATCTCTAAAAGAGAAATAAAAATTATACCTATAATTATAGGATTATTTTGAGGATTAAGTGAGATAAGGTACAAGAAAGACAACACAAGCCTGGCACATGATAGCACAAATACACAGTAGCTAAACTGAGTTGGACTCTATGCTGAATTTAAAAAGCTCGAGGCCAGATCTCCTCAACTCAAGTTGATGCCTAGAATTTTATGACACATCTAGGTGGGGAAAAAGTCTCCATATCACTTCCTTCCAAACCACGAAATATTTATAGCTGAAATTGAAGATAAAGGGCCCATCTCAATTTTTCCCCTCTACTTGAAAAGCTTGGTCAGAGTTGATAACATCTTATTATCATGGATGCCTGTTGGCATCCAAAAGCAATGGAGATTGCCTGTTATTGTAACTGCTGTAGTTTCTCTGGTTCCCATTCTATATTCCATCCTTTGGAATTCTATCCTATATTTCCTTAATCTTGTTCTGATCTTCCTATTTTCCCAGTACGTCTCATCTAAGCCATTTCTGGAAGTACCTTTTATTCAGTCATTTATGCTTTTAACAAAGATTTACTCATCCAGCCCCAACATGGCAGCACCAATCTAAGCCTGGAGATGAGCAAGATATCTGGGGATCCTGCACTGTGTCAAGGTAGGTAGACATTTAAATGAGCAAATCAGTTCATGGGTAAGGGTAATAATAGTAGCTCAACGCAGGTGCAAATAACCTGGTCTTGAGTGAATGGATGAGGCTGACTGAGGAAATCTTCTAAGAGAAAGTGGCATTTAAGCCAAACCAAAAGAATGACCAGGAAATACTCAGGGGAAGAAAAGAGGAAAAAGTGTTTCAATCGAAGACAATCCAACCATCGATCTTGACCTATGCTTCAAGCACAGCTAGGGTTACTAAAGCCCAGCAAGAACTATTCATCACTGCCATTGATCCTCCCTACCCACTAGAAAACTTTGAAATTTTAGAGCTCACATCTTGTTAAAATCTCTTCCCCTCTCAAGAACTAAAGCCTCTCCAGCACAACCTCAATTCACTCAGAGAAGAAGAGAAAAAGAAAAATAGGTTGCATTCAGAAAAACTCAAAAGCCCTCCATCTGTGAACCGTAGAGGACACTTGTTGATCAGATTGCCAGAGAAAGCCAACAGAAAGGCAGAGACACCTTCCTTCCTCCCTTTCAAGAGCAGAGCTCAAAACTGCCTTCACATCTAAACACAGATGACCTGGTTGCCAAGGTCATGCCATTTCTTTACCTGTCAAATAAATGGACTTTCTCAGTTTCCACTGTGTATAAAAATATAATATTTCTGTTTGTAATTTCAATTTCACAGATGACTGGCATCTGCAGGGACAGAGAATTCTAATAAAATTGCAGAAGCATTTAATACAATGACTGACAGATGGGGAAAGGGTTTATGGCAACTCTATTTTTCTGATTATGTTAACAAAACATGGCATGTGCTTTTCTAATGCACTGACATTGTTGCATTTACAATTTAAATCTGATGACTACAAACAGTGATTAGGACTTTTGGGGGGCAATGCCATTTACCACTTGAATGGTTTAATAATATATAGTTCCTTGTATTTTTTTCCAATCAGACAATTAGCATTCCAGCTTCTGCCCTTAATAAAGTTACACAGGACAATTTCAAAAAATTATCTGAGTGCAAAAATTTAAAAAAAATTATCTGAGTGCACCATTGAGTCAATAAATTATTTATGCACACTTGATTTGGAAATTAAGCAAAAGTGAAGTACTTTTTAACCATAATAGAAAGCCATTTAAATGAAAAGTAGGCCCAATAGGTCACTATAAAATTAAAAGCGATTATTGATGGAACAGGTTGAGGCAATTGCAGGGAAAGTTGCTACTCAGCTGCTTAAAGAAGAAACATGTTGAAAGCACAGTCCATCTATCAACACTCCTTAAATGGTCCCTTCAAAGAGAAGGCTTAAGATAATCATGAAGCCAGATATGTATGTAATTTGCTTGCAGCCTTGCCCTGTGATGCTAGCCAAGTTTCTTGGGCTTAAGTTTCAATGGTGATCAATTTAAAAGTATTGAACTAGTTCCCAAGTGCTGGTGCTTGGACTAGAGGCTAGATGACTGTATAAGTACCATGTACAGAGTTTTTGTTGTTGATGATGTTGTTCCTGTGATTCCTTGGCTCTAACCACCAAAGAGTAGGGTTCGGTGGGGCTGGAGTAGGGCCAGAGGACTAGGTTTGGGAGCATGGGCCTAACTTATTTCCAACTCTAAAGTGTAATCATACAAATGTACAGTGAGAAACCCCAGGCACAAACTTGCATTTGACTAAAAATGGCAAATACCTAAGATGGAGAGAGAGAGAGAGTACGTGTGGAGAAAGAGAAAGATGGGGTCTCGCTCTGTTGCCTCAGCTGGAGTGCAATGGTATCATCTTAGCTCTCTGCAGCCTCGAACTCCTGGGCTCAAGGGATCCTCCCATCTCAGCCTCCTGAGTAGCTCGGACTACAGGTGTATGCCACTACACCCAGCTAGTTTTATTTTCTATTTTTTGTAGAGATGGGCTCTGGCTATGTTGACCAGGCTGGTCTCAAACTCTTGGCCTCAAGTGATCCTCCTGCCTCAGCCTCCTAAAATGTTGAGATTACAGGCATGAGCCACTGCACCCAGTCATTGTAAGTATATTTTTAACTAACTGACTCTATGTAGCTATATGCAGATGTTGTGGGACAAGACATAGTTTGAGTTACTCAAGACATAGTTTGAGACTGCTTTATTTAAGATGAGTTTGGTAATCCATTATGTCTTCAGACCCAGTTGTGCAGCTATAGGGAGCCTGGGCGAGCCACTGGCAGGCTAAGCTGAGCAGAGAGGAAAAACCAAATTAAAACTCAAGAACTACTGGAGCAAGAGAGCAAGGACAGAGAGCAGCTCATGTGGAGCAAAGTCTGCTTTTCTCAGAGCCAAGACAATAACTGGAAACTACAGCAGTCTCTGCAGATAAATAAAATGTACTTTGAGGAAAATGGTGCTTTCTCCTGCACCAAAACCACAGGCTTTTCCTATGGATATTGAGGCAACTTGCACCAGGTGGTCCTCCAACCCTGCTCTTCCAGATACAAATTTTTCAGTCTATACAAAACCTTAACATGCAAATACTCTCAAGGGTAAGAAACAGCATCTTAAGCTATATAATTTATCATCTAAACTCTTCATCTTGAGAACTAGGTAAAAGAAGAACCCCCAAAGGAAAGAGCCTCAGACAGACAAAGAGAGAAACTTCATGAGAGGTAACCAGGAGAAGGCAACCATAGAGGGCTGAACAGCAAGACAGACACCAAGTTCCACCCCACAGTATTTCCTGGGAACAGCCTTGCCAATCCATGAAATAAGAAAAATGTTATTCTGTGCCTTCCCACTTCTCAGAATGCTTGCAAGGTTACAGTTGATGTTGTCATAATGCATCCCAGTACTATGAAGAAATTAGCTGCATAGATCCACTATGATCACCTCTCACCTGGGGCAGTTTGGATGCCAGGTTTAGCTGATGATTGTCAGGAGAGCACTTAAAGAATGTCATTTCCGTCATTTTATTACCTGACCCACTGCCAGTTGAGTCTTACCAGACTGTTTGCAGTCTCATTAGTTGCCATGGATGCATCTCCTTATCTAAATGACATTTCAGTCAACATCTGCCCTACCACCACCCCTAGAGAGGAGTGTGAGTTCTCCAAGGAGAATTCTGGAAACATCCCAGCCTGTTTCATTATTATTACTATTATTAGTATAATTACTTCATTATGTAGTTTTTAGCTCATATGACATCAAACTCTCCTGTTATTCATAGAATATGATCAATGAATAATTAAATTAGATCTTGGAAAAATCTACAGCTTGATACCACCAAATTATGCACATAAATACAGAGCACAAGCACGTGGCTAACTTTTCAAAACAATACCCTGTGTGTCACACTAGTTCAGCAGAACAAACATGAGCCAAGTACCTGCTCATATAAGGCACTGTGCTAGACCCATTCTGTGGCCACATTTAATCTTCATGCTGTATGGCAGACTGGATTATCCCTGTTACACGGGTAAGAAAATGGAGTCTCAGAGTGGTCAAGTATAATGGAAACAACCACCTACGTAAGCCCTTCTTATGGGCCAGGCCTGTTCTAAGAGCTGTACATGCATCAACTCATTTAATCCTCACAATAACCTATGAAGTAGGATTAATTATTCCCATGTTACAGATGAGTAGATTGAGGCACAGAGATTATATATACAACTCTTCAGTTTCAAACAGCTAGCACCAACACCAAGAATCAGAGCCAGGCAATTTGGCCTCTGTGTACTTGACCCTACCCTGTTTCATTCTCAAATGGTATTAGGTCATAAAGATGGCAGTTAATAGAGATGAACTTTAACTCAGCCACACTCCAGGTAGGGTACTGAATCTGTATATGTTCCCACATATTTCACCTAAAGGCACTTGCTTTCAGTACAGATCAGAATCTAAATTCTCTCACGGCACAGATCTGGACCCAAGGAATTCTTTAAACTAAGTACTTAAAGCACAGATGCTTATTAACCAACTGACAACTGATTTAAGCCTTCATATTACAGCCCTTTCTAAGCTGTACATTTAAGAAGATAAGTGCATTATAAAACCTCATTCCCCCTCACCTGGGGGTTTCCAGGCACCGGTCCTTAGGACATAAATGTTGGACCAGAGTTAGCTAGCAGGAGAGTACCATGGGGTAGGTGAATGGAAGGGAAGGAAGGAGAAAGAACAGGGAGGAAATAGCAAAAGAGAAGAAAAGGAAAGACATTTAGTGAGTGCCTACTATGTTCTAGGAATTCTACTAGAACCTCTACATATGTTATTGCACTTTACCCTCATAATAACCTATGAGGTGTGTAATAATACCCTGAAGATTATCTTCCTCATGTGCAAAACAAATCAAAATTAAACTAGTCTCTACCCAACATCAAAGCCTAATCTCTTTCCATTATTCTCATGCTGTCTCCCTAAGGTCAGCTCTTCAATGTCAATTCCATTGGCCAAAAAAATATTTGATCCATCTCTCTTATCTCCATGTTCGCATCTATAAAATAGAGATAGTAATGGTTTTTCTTCAGAGTTATTCTGCAGATTAAATGAGGTAGCCCTTGTAAAGCACTTAGAAGTGTGCATGGCACAGAGTAACCACTCAATTGTCAGTGCTCTTAATGGGTGATGTAGCAATGAACAAGAGAAGAAAGACATGCCAGGTTCTACACTAGGTGCAAGTGTTAGAAATTATACCACTCTGGCAAAACATACCTTAGGCCAGTTCGGCTTACAGCCCTCCCTTAGCATCTCAAAGACCAGCAGGAGACATTCTCCAGCAGTGCTTCTCAAGCTGCAATGTGCATATAAATCACCAGGGCTCCTTGCGAAAATGCAGATTCTCGCTCAGTGGTTCCAGGCAGGGACCAGAGATTCTCCATTTCTAACAAACTCCTAGGCAATGCTCTGGCCCAATACACCTCACTTTAAGCGGCTAGGACCTAAGGAACTGCTTTCCTCCTATTTCCCAGCCTCTAAATTCTCCCCCTCTAACGTGCCTGAGATAATGAAAACAACCCAGGGAAAATAAATCATCTTCAACAACCAAATGTCAAATAAATCAAATCCTCAAGCACTGAGAGCATAAAAGCTATTGAAGGCAGCTTTCCAGGGCTCCTGGGACTGCAAACCCTTTCTGCACACTCTCCTGTCAGCCAACTAATCACCAGGAGGAGGGAATGCCTTCATTTTCCCCTCCCTACCCTTGAATCAAAAGGAGTAAAATGAATCTGATAAAGCCTGTGTGGTCCCAGGTCCAATTTGAAGGCTTAGTCCTTTTGTAATCTATTTAAACTCCCAAATGAATATAAAGAAGAGGGAGGGCTAGCTTACTCATATGTGTTAGAATACCTTTGGAATCTTTGTCCTCTCACTGTGTTCCTTCTCATTGTCCTCCCTCTAGCTGTATTTCCTCCACCAGCAACATTCCATTTCAAGCCACAGGACTATAAAGACAGATGCCACGAAGTTCATCTGTTATTCAGTGACCACAGGAAATGCCAGAGATTCGGAGAAGCAATTGAAATTGAACCATGTAACAGCCAACCTGACCCTCTTCACTCATGCCCCTCAGGATCCTGGGTGTAACATCAATTAAGACAAATTAACATAAAGAAAGTTGGACTGGAAGAAACACCATTTCTTTCAAGAAATACTAGCGGCCCCATGTTGTGATTCAGACCATTGAGAAATGTTTCAAGTATGACTCTGAGAAAAGCTTTTACAAATATTTTATGAGCTTCAAAATTATAAGAAGTCACCAAGCCCCTTCTTTCCACTGCTACCATTTTGCAAGCACAACATCACAAGGAGTGGAGCGAAGAGAGCAAGTGCAAGGAGCTTGCTTCGTTCACTCGCTGACCTAGGCTGTCAGGAATGCCATCTTGTCCTTGTCCTGTAAGGTCTTTATAATCCTTTTCCATCCAGTACAATGAAGAAGCCAGGCTACACTAGAAACTAAACATGAGATTTTGCCCAGTTTTCACGCATCAAGCCTCTTTCGAAGGTTGTGCTCTAAATGATCTCATTCAAAGCATAAGGAGAACATGCATTAGTGAAGAACATGGACTCTGCAGTCAGACTTCTTGAGCTCTGGCACTTACTATCAGTGAGACGGTGGATAAATCTTAGTTTCTCTTAGTTTTGCTTTACTTATTCATGAATTGAGGTTCATAAAAGCACCAACCTATAAGGTTACTGTGACAACAAAATAACACATAAAGCACAATGCCTAGCATAGGTAAAAACTATTAGCCTGCCTTGCAGCACTTACCAGGTATGAATGAAAAAGAAAGCAAAATTTGCAAGTTTCTGCCCCCTGTAACTATATTGCTAGCTCATATTAGGACACTGAATGATTCATAATATAATTGAACACCAGAGATAAATGTTTCTTTACTCCCTGGGCTTCAGCATCTCTATCTGTAAAATGAGGTGGTTGTATTAAATTGCTTACCTTCTCAATTCCAACAAGAACTGTCTAGAAATTGTTGAGTAATTCCCCAGGGATGCAAGCAAATCCCCAAAGACCCCCTCCTTGAGGCTGAGATGGGGGCTGATATTAAATTACAGCTGCACAAACAGCAACTTCATCACATGAAGTTTACCTAGCACTGCCTGTGTGTCTTTCATTCCTTCACCTTTGTGTTGGGTGTACCTATGCGCCAGACCCTAATGGAAGCAGTGAGATGGCCAGGATGCTGAGGTAAGGGAGATGTGGCCCCTAGAACCAAGAAACTCACAGATCAGTAACAGAATAAAGTCAGCATAAAGACTGAAGGTGTAGGGCAGGGGGAATATTTGTTTTACTACTAGTGATAGAAAGGCTATCTGTGGTAACCTTCAGGATATCTCCCATGGACTCCAAGACTTAAGTAAAGAATAGCAACCACTGTAACTCCTATGACCAGAGCTGCCCCTGCTATTATAAGTGCTTAAATGTCTACTCTATGCCAAGCCCATATCAAATACATTGAATCCTTTACATTAGTCCCCTGAATTAGGTATCATTATCTTCGATGGGCCACAAACATCAGCCATCTTTCTGCTCTGGCTTCTGTCAACAGCAACCAGAGCACTCACAGATTTTTTTTTTTTTTTTTAGCCTGAGAGCCTACACTTACCCTACATGAACCCTTCCTGACTGCAGCTGTTTAGAACACAAACAAGAACTTGATCTCGGGCAGTCAATTTACCGACTGGTTAAGAAAAAGGGTCAACTGGACCAATTAAATTCTGTAATCTTTCTCTCCCAGGCTACAGATGAGAATCAACTCTTTAAATATATAGTTATCAGGCTCCACCTTAGGCCAGTTAAATCAAACTGAGGGGAGGTGAGCTGGAATACATATTTCGTAGAGCTCTCTTGTTGACTCTAACATGAAGCCAAGGTTGAACATCACAGCTTTAGCATAGTGGTTCTCCCCAAGTGGGGTCCCCAAAGTAGCAGCATCAGCATCTCTTGGGAACTTGTTAGAAATACAGGCTCTTGGGCTCCACTCCAGGCCTACCAGATCAGAAATGCTGGTGGTTGTACTCAGCAATCTGCATTTGAACAAACCCTCCATATGATTCTGACAGACACTGAGGTTTGAGCACCACAGCTTTAGAGCCTCACTATTTAAAATGTTGTTCGTCAACCAGCAGTATCAGAATCACCTGCAAACTTGCTAGAAGCACAGAATATTCTGCCCCAACCTAGAGCTGGTGAATGAGTATCAGCATTTTCACAAGATCTCCAGATGACTGGTGAAAATTAAAAATCCTAAGCCTTCCAACTGACTGAATGAACCCCTTTCTTGGCCAAGGGAATCCCAGAGAAACTGTAAAACCTGAGTTCCCTGCCATGAAAGGATGGGAAATCAGACACACCTCATTATACTCCCACCCTTTAGTTGTTTAGACACAACTGACCAGCATTGTTATACTAAAGATTATAAGACTGACAGAACAGACTCTTTGTGGCAATAAGATACCAAATTATAAACAGGGCCTAGGGCCATGCCAGGCAATGGTTAAGTCACACATCCCTACACTTAAAGAATAAGCTATGTTCTAACTGTCACAAGGTTTTCATTTTCCTCCAGCAGCTAAACCAGCACTGGCTTGAGTCAAACAATATTGAGACAATTGCAGCTCACCCACCATCAGAACTTGACTAACTGTCCCCCTTCCCTGTTCCACAAGCCATAAGTTCAGGTTTTTTGGACAAGAGACTGATTTCAGTAACTTTCTCCTGATACGAGACCATGGACCACAGTCTTGCTCTGGCTGGTTTACAGAGAATGCTTATTGGATGCCTTCATGTCCTTGCTCCACCTTTTGATGTATAGGGACTTATTGTAATGCATTTAAATGTTAAGTCTCCACCCCAAAGTGAACATGGATCATATGTAACATTCAGATTTATTCAGTAGGCATGCTTCAGGACCCCTTTCGTGAATATTCACAGCTCCTCCTATAAGCTGCTGAATATGTATACTTGGCCAACTAATTTAGCATAGATCCCTGTTTCACCCTCCCCTCCCTTGAAAGCTCTGCCAGACGCTACATTTCCCAGACTGTCAGGATGGCCACCCTGCAAGCTATAACTTTGTATAAGAAATAACATCTTCTTTCCAAAGTTATAGATCTCATGATTCTTCAGTTGATGCTGTTCTGTGCATTAAAGTTTGAGACACACGGAAAAAAAATTAAATGAGTTTCAATGGAAGAAGATAAAAATAGTCAAAATAAGAAGCAATGACTCTCAACTAAGGAGTTGTACTCTACATGAAGAGAATTTATCAGAACAACCTGAGGGGTTCTCTCAACCTATTTGTACAGACACGCAGAGATTTCAGTAGGCAAGAATCACTGCCACTGATGAGAATATGCTGTATTCCTCAGTGCGGTAGATGAAAATTAGGTTTATAAAACAAATTGAAAGAGGCTGGGAGGGAAAGCATGATGAGCATGGCAATGTGAAGATATAGAACAGCAGAGGAAGATGGGTATAAAAAGAACTCCATAGACAAGCAGAAAGAGGCTGACCCCATGAGGGAGAGATAGCAAATAAGAAGTAAATGATCACTAGAATTGTGTCTCCCACCTTCCCAGTTTGGGTTCCAGTTCAGCAGTACCCTCACAATAAGTAGCTTTCTTTGAGCTGATTTGAAAGGGTCTTGATATGGTGTGGCTCTGTCCCCACCCAAATCTCATCTTGAATTGTAGCTCCATAATTCCCACATGTCGTGGGAGGGACCCAGTGGGAGGTAATTGAATCATGGGGGCGGGTCTTTCCTGTGCTGTTCTTGTGATGGTGAATAAGTCTCACCAGATCTGATGGTTTTACAACCATCAGATTATAAAATGGTAGTTCCCTGCACAGTCTCTCTTCCCTGTCACCATGTAAGACGTGACTGCTCCTCTTTTGCCTTCCACCATGATGGTGAGGCCTCCGCAGCCATGTGGAACTGTGAGTCAATTAAACCTTTCCTTTATAAATTACCCAGTCTTGGGTATGTCTTTATTAGCAGTGTGAGAATAGACTAACATAGGTCTCTATCTCTGTAACTACAAGCATTCATTTTGTGCAGTGGCCACCCAAGAGTGCTCACTAGGGGAGGGATAACAAAGACAAAAACAAAAAACAAAAAGGAGGAAGCAGGCTTCACCAGGCAGCCACAGTCCCACTCAGACTCCCAGGTGCTGAGCAAGATTTTGCCCAGACCAGTTTGCCTCCTGGGATCGACTTCATGCCTCCAAACCAAATAAATGCCTGGAAGAGAGGAAGATCAACAGCAAGCGCTGGCTGGATTATGAGAAATGTACACGTTTCTTCCACACAGAAATTTGAGACTTCAGCAGGTAGGCTCTCAGGTGCCCACGTACCTCACCTCACCCTGGCAACATGTCTACTCTAATTGCACCTCATGTTTTGCCAAAGTGAGATGAGGAGGGTTTGAGGCATGAGGAGAAAGGATACAAAAAGAAAAGAAAGCCATTGAAATAAAATAAAGCTACCTGAGACCATCTCCTCAATATCCAAGGGAACAGATGTGCCAAAATTATGGGGAAAATATACACACACACACACAAACACAAACACAGACACACACATTTGATTAAAAAAGGCAGCCCTCCTCCACCTTTAGTGAAAATAAAGATCCCTATGAATAGCTAAATACATGATTCATACTGTCTAGTGGAGAATATCCCCCAGCAAAAGTGTAAGCTACAAAATATTAATAAAAAAGATACACTTATGAGCAGTATAGCTACATGTTGCAATGCCATGGGCATTGGACTAGTATAATTCTTGTACTCAAACCATGAAATACAAAATTACCAAATGAAGACGAGGCTACCTGCATTCATTTACACTTCAACAAAGAGCTTATCAGGCCAATTGAAAATCACGGTGCTCCCAAGAATGAATAGTTGTCAACCTGTCTTCCACCTCAATCTACTTAACAGGTGGTACACACCTGTGAGACATGTCCTTGCACAATTCTCCAGAGACAAGAGGGAACTGCTTCCATTTCTCTCTCATTCGAAGAAATCACAATGAAACATAAGAGACGAAGAAGAATATTATAATATGAATAACCTTGAGTATGCTGTGAATTATTTTTAAGTAAACAATTTACAACTTTGAAACTTTAATAAAAATAACAATATGCTTTTCATGTAGTTGTTCAACAAATATTTATGGAGCACCCACAACGCACCAGACACCATGCTAAGTAAGGGCTGAAATGGAAGCATGAACAGGTTCTCTATTTCCTATGTTTGGGAGACAGACAATTACACAAGCAACTAGAAAAAAAGGGGCAAATTACAAAATAATACATATAACATGATCTCATTTAAGTAAAAATACACAAGCCAAAACATTACCACATATGCATATATAAACTACACACAAAAAAGTTTTGGTAATATATTCACTAAATCAGTGGTAAGCAAACCTTGTCCTGCAAAGGGCTAGATAGTAAATATTTTCAGCTTTGTGGGCCATACGGTTGCTATCACAACTACTTGATTCTGTGGGTATAGTATGAAAGCAACCATAGAGTTCATATGTAACCAAAAGAGTATAACTGTTTCAATAAAACTTTATTTACAAAAACTGATTTGGTCCTCAGGTTGTAGTTTGCCAACCTCTGCTCTAAATTACTAAAAGTAAGTTATTTTAAAGGAGTACAACTTGAGGGAGAGATGAGTTTAAAAGAGAGCTCTCATTTTTATCCTCACAATGTCTTATTTCGTTTGAATAAATATCCACCTCTGAATCCTCAGTGGTGAGCACAGTGCCTGGCACATGGCAATCACTAATAAAGACTTGTTTAATAAAATATGTATCTGGATGAGTTCAATTACTCATCATACTTAAAAATCAGTGTGATTCCGCAAAAGCAACCCTCATTATTCTAGTCCCTGTGCCTGACTTGATTTAAATATTAGAAGGACACATTTGTGCATTCAAGGATTCCAAATCCTTGGTGGAGGCTGACTCATAAAGATATCCCATTGGAACCAGTGTATCAAATACAATTGACCACCCACAAGGTGAACAGGCAACCTACAGAATGGGAGAAAATTTTTGTAATCTACCCATCTGACAAAGGTCTAATATCCAGAATCTACAAGGAACTTAAACAAATTTACAAGAAAAAAACAAACAACCCCATCAAAAACTGGGCAAAGGATATGAACAGACACTTCTCAAAGGAAGACATGTATGTGGCCAACAAACATGAAAAAAAGCTCATCATCACTGGTCATTAGAGAAATGCAAATCAAAACCACAATGAGATACCATCTCACACCAGTTAGAATGGTGATTATTAAAAAGTCAGGAAACAACAGATGCTGGCAAGGCTGTGCAGAAATAGGAATGCTTTTACACTGTTGGTGGGAGTATAAATTAGTTCAACCGTTGTGGAAGACAGTGTGGCGATTCCTCAAGGATCTAGAACCAGAAACACCATTTGACCCAGCAATCTTATTACTGGGTATGTACCCAAAGGATTATAAATCATTCTGCTATAAAGACACATGCACACATATGTTTATTGCAGCACTATTTACAATAGCAAAGACTTGGAACGAACCCAAATGTCCATCTATGATAGACTGGATAAAGAAAATGTGGCACATATACACCATGGAATATTACGCAGCCATAAAAAAGAATGAGTTGACGTCCTTTGCAGGGACATGGATGAAGCTGGAAGCCATAATTCTCAGCAAACTAACACAGGAACAGAAAACCAAACACTGCATGTGCTCACTCGTAAGTGAGTGTTGAACAAGGAGAACACACGGACACAGGGAGGGGAACATCACACACCAGAGCCTGTTGACGGGTGGGGAGCAACGGGAGGAAGAGCATTAGGACAAATACTTAATGCATGCGGGGCTTAAAACCTAGATGATGGGTTGATAGGTGCAGCAAACCACCATGGTACATGTATACCTATGTAACAAACCTACGTGTTCTGCACATGTATCCCAGAACTTAAACACACACACACACAACAAATGAAGTTGCAGTAAACTAAAAACAACAACAACAAAAACCAGTGTGATTTCACGAAGTGGAATAAATATAGTGCTAGGGGAAGTATGGGACATTCTGGGAATACCTAAAAGGGGCACCAACCCCAAACTGAAAGAATCAAGGGCAGGTTCCAAAGAAAGTGGAATCCAAGCTAACAAAAACCCGCCACTGTGTATAGTGGTATCAAAATGGGAGCAATTATGCCTTGCAAGTGCACAAGCAACACAAAAATAGCCAGTCCACCTACCCAGCATTTAAGCACTCAAATCAGCTCAAGAAGGAGGCTCAGAAGTGTCTGGGTTCAAACTGTGTCCCAGCAAGGCAGCTCCTGAGCTCTGTAAACCATCCTCCCTGACGTCAAACTAGGCCACACTAGGACAAAGGGCAGAGGAAGAATCTGGCTTCCCAATGAGTACAATGCCATCCAAATTCAGTCATGGAATGGGCAAAATGGAGAGACCCTCATCCTTCCTGCTGAAACGGAGTTTTGACAAACTGAAAAATTACAGGTTTGAGCTCTTCCCTAGAAACTATGTCTGTGGACAACTACTTCTCCTAAGCAAACAAAGTGTCAGTCACTTCTCTTGAGAGAGCAGCCTGTGAACAAAGAGAAGACAAACATGCTCCTCTTTCCTGGAAGCCCACACCACACCCTACTCCTAAACTGCTGTCACTCAGATAATTCCCAAAAGGGGGAGATTAAATTCTACCTCCATAATTTTCAATTGCCTTCCAAAGAAATTACAAATGAAACCTAGCTTTGTCATTGATGTTATTTTTAAAAGACCAAAACAGGTGGGTTAATTTATTAAGTAAAAACAGACCACAATGTTTCAAGTATAGCATCCTCTTTGTATTTAATAGATACACTTAACCAAAACCTTCATTTTTACATGTGAAAATCTTTCACCCTTTGTTAGTTCTTATTGTCTATCCTAGCTCAGGAAGAAAAAACAAATGTCATTTTCCTTCGAGGGTTTGTGTGTAGATCTTTGGCTCCACTAGCTGGTAGTAATTTAAACATAAACGAAAGCAAAGTGGTGCCGGGGAGAAACGCAGCTGGGGATGGAGAGGTATCCCGAAGCATACCGCTGTGTGACGAGATCCCTCTTTCAAAAGACTGAGTCCGTGTGCTTAAGAAAAACTGCATGTTGAGTTACTGTTTAGGGACTTTGCAACTGGTGCTGTGATTGGCTTAAGCCCCCATCTGGAGTGTATATGTCTCTTGTCCTAATCCCTAGTGAGCTCCATGAAAAGCCCAACACTCTCCAATGCTGGGGAGAAGAGTCAATTCCCGTCAACAGAATGACCCCATGGGTCATTCTCCACAACCCTCACTTCCCCTAATGCCCTTTCCTAGTTGTTCCCTGTGGCATCTCAGGATGATTCATGTCTTCAGAGAGCCTCTACATCCTTTTGCCATCTAATAATAATAGCTTATTTGTCTCTAGATGTGATGACATCTAGAAGGTAGCTCCTGGCAGTCAAGGTCCATTCTGAGCCCTCCAGGGACAGCTAAAGTGATCCAACACTGGGCTCTTAAGGATTTTGGGGGAGGCTTTAGAGCTGTATCTGGGAAGAAAGACTGTGGAACTCTTTTTTTAACTCCGAGATGTCTTCCTTGATCTTGAGACATGCCAAGGATGAGAGGAGCAGCAGGTGCAGGGACAGAAACAAGGAGGAGATGAGGATGGACACAGCCCTAATCTCCTGGGAGCACCACTCCCTGGAAAGAATAGAACCACCATTCCCTTAGCTCAAAACGTGTCTTGTTCGAGGTCCTAAATTGTTTCTCAAGAATTGCCTCCATGGGCATCAGATAATTAATACAAACTGAGTACCAAAATGGTTTTATTTATTCACGCCCCCAGTGATTTTTCTGCATATTCAGGGATATTGCCATAGAGGTTGGAGGGCGCCACAGACTCACAATAGTGAATCTTCTCCTTGGAATTTGCAAAGGTTTAACATATATGCTTGCCTTGAGGACAAAAACAATGACTTTGATTTCACTTGCTCCCAACTGATACCACAGAATCCAGAATAGCGAAGGCACTCTTTGAAAATTTGATGAATATGTAAATGAATGAGCGCGTGAATGATACTTGCAGTAATTCAGAGTTAGACTACCCTGTGTCTTTATACAGAGAGGACATTTGAGAGACATAGACAGAGGGAATGTCATGTGAATGTGAAGGTGGCCATCTACAAGTCAAGGAGGAAGGCCCTCACAGCCCTCAGAACAAACCAACCCTGCCAACACCTTGATCTCAGACATCCAGGCTCCAGAATTGAGAGACAAATTTCTGTTGCTTAAGCCATGCAGTCTGTGGCACTTTATTATGGCAGCCCTAGAAAACTAACAGATGTCCCCAACTTCTCCTCTTCATGCCGTGTCTACAGAGTTCATTGGCACACTGAAATTTTTAACCAAGAAGTAATGTAGTGACTGAGGACAGGGCCAAGAGTCTCTCCACCTAGGCTCCAAGCTTGCTTTCACCACTTGCTAGGTGTGTGACTTGGGTTGAGTTACTTACCCTCTCTGTGCCTCAGTTTTTGCATCCCTAAACGGAGACTCTACCAGAATAATATCTCAAAGTCTAGTTGTGGGGATTAAGTGAGACAATTCAGCACAACATCTGGCATACAGTAAGAGCTTAATCAATATTAGTTGTTGCTCGTGATGGTAATGGCAGTTAATGGTGGTAGTAATTGCTATGTTGGCATTGTGAAATGCAGTCTATTGAAAGGAGAGCAGGGTTTCAAGACAAACAGACCTGGGTTCAAACTCCACTTCCATTTCTTACTAGCTTTGTGACTTTGGATAATTCACTTTACCTCTCAAAACCTCAGTAAATTGTAGATCATCTGTAAACGGAAGTAATCTGTCATAGAGTTAAAATATAAATTAAGAGGGAAAATGCATTTTGTACCGTTCCTGGCTTAGAGTGATGCCTCAATAAATGTCCAGTTTTAAAAGCGGATGATCTGATTCCCCAACTCACTCCCACTTGGTTCAACCACAGTCTTTCTCCAAGCCTCAAAAGGAAACATCATTTTGCAGGACAAAAGATTGAAATCATGTCCTTTGAAGCAACGTGGATGGAGCTGGAGGTCATAATCCTAAACAAATTAACACAGGAACAGAAAATCAACTACTGCATTTCTCACTTGTAAGTGAGAGCTAAATATGGAGCACACTTTGACATGAATACAAGACAACAGATGCTTTGGACTACTAGAGGATGGAGGGAGTGAAGAGTGGGTTAAAAACTACATATTGACCCAGGTGCAGTGGCTCACACCTGTAATCCCAGCACTTTGGGAGGCTGAGGCAGGTGGATCACTTGAGGTCAGGAGTTCGAGACTAGCCTAGCCAACATGGTGAAACCCCATCTCTCCTAAAAATACAAAAATTAGCCGGGTGTGGTGGTTCACACCTGTAATCCCAGCTACTCGGGAGGCTGAGGCAGAAGAATTGCTTGAACCCAGGAGGCAGAGGTTGCAGTGAGCTGAGATCGCACCATGCACTCCAGCCTGGGCAACAAAGCAAGACTCTGTCTGAAAAAAAAAAAACTACGTATGGGTACTGTGCTTAGTACCTGGCTGACAGGATCCGTACTCCAAACCTCAGCATCACTCATTATCCTCATGTAACAAACCTGCACATGTACCCCTGTATCTAAAATAAAGTTGAAATTTTTTAAAAAGACTGAAAAGCAGCTTAGAAATAGCTGTTCTTTTTTATCAACTAACCCTAGTGTGGGCAATACTATTAAAATGCATTAGTGTCCCCCTACTAGAAAGCAGGCTCCACCCAAGAGGGCAGTTCATTTCCAAGCACACATGTTCTCCAGCCAGAATGAGCCATGCATCCCTCATAGGTGTTTTGAATGGCATTTCAAGGTCACTTCTCAGGATAGGAAATTGTCCCTCTGCAGTCACAGAGCTGACATTTCCTTTCTTTTACCTGCAAGGCCCCTTAAGTCTTCTGAGCGAAAACTTTTTGCCTTCAAAGTTTGTGCTGCAGATAGGAGCTACTAACTGCTGCATGCCTGGGGCTCAGGAAAGCATTCTCTGTTCCAAATGATTCATAAAACACCCCTGTTTTTTAAACATATGCATAAAGAAGCTAAAGAGGTTTCACAAAAAATAAAAATACACTTTCCAGCTTTGAAATCATTCAAAAAACTTGAAAATCTTCTCAAGTATTTTATCGATGATTTTCAACATTTGTCATTACTCTCCATATAAATGCAAATAGAAGCATTCAAACAAATCTGAGGAAAATGTACAAGGAAGGACACTTAACAATTATTTCCATAATACTTGCCATCCTTATGTCCTGAAATCATTTTTCAAACAGTAACTAAGCATTCCTAAACATTATCCTTTAAGACTATCATTATAAATGCTCTCTCCAAAATTTAGGAAGGGCGCTTCTCTCTTTCCCTGATGGAAGAGGAAGCCGAAGTGTAATGTTTGCTTTATAGTTTCCCTGATGCCCTATAAGCAGTGTCCTCACTGCCATTCAGTTCCTCTCCCCACCAAGTTCCCAAGCACTTGACTGTCACCCATGAGACTTTCCTTAATTTTTATGCATTCAGCTTGCAAGAGTACTTGAAGAGAGAGACACTCCAGCAGCAAAATACCTCCCTCAGGAACTTACACCTGAAGAGAGAATATGGGAAGCAAAAAGTTATTTCTTAATGTCAAAATGATGGCCCCTAGGCATGAGGCTAAGGAACAAGTTATAGCAGGAAATAGGCCATGTAAACACAAATACCACCCAGAGCAAGCCAGTGAGCTCCATGGGGTTCTGCAAGGTTGCATCCCAGGTGCCTGGCACAAGGTGGGCCCAGAGGTCTATAAATATTTTGTAAAGACCTGATACATAGTGAATATCTTTGGTGTAAGATTGAGTATTTTAATCTGTTTTGTATCCCACGCATACTTACCATGATATCGTCTATACAGTTGTTCACATGCTGGTCACCAGTACTATTAAGTACTTACATTCAGTGCTCTAAGTCAGACACTAGAATATGCCTGACCTCATTTAATAATCACAACAAAGTTACGAGGCAAAGTATGATAGCCAATTTTCAAAAAGAAACAGGAACTTGGGGAGATTAAATCAGTTCTCCTGAGTCACACAGAAGTGAATAGCAAAAAGTAAATTCAAACCCAGGTGTGTCTCAGTCCAATCTCCATAATATTTTCTCTACCATGCGATTTTCTCATGGGTGTTAGTAGTGCATGTGAGCACACACACAGCTGCACAGTCAAATTAGCAGGATTTTTTTTTTTTACTGTAGGTCTTCTCAGAGCCTTTTCTATGCTAATGTAAATTGTAAATCTCCAAGAAGACACAGAGAGTAAGTGGCATTCTGCAAACTAATTTTACAGAATCCTTTGTTCATGGAGCATCTCATGGAACTGTTGTCCCATAGAACTGATTTTAATAAATAGTTTGCTAATAAATATCCGGTGAATCAGAAATGCACAGTCTTAGGTCTCAGAGAAGTGGACCAGTTTTCTGGAAGAGGGCATACCATGTGGGACATCTTCCTCTCCACCATGTTAATAAGCCCCCAAATCCCTTAACCCTTCATAGAAATTGAATAGCAGGAATTTCATTCTGTGAAAATTACCTCGTGAAATTCAAAAGTTATCATAAAATAAATGAACTGCCAGCTTCCCTGGGCCATTACCATGCTCAATGACAGCTAAATCTAAAAACTTCAGGAATCCACTGGAGTGTAGAGATAGAAGAGAATATTGTGTCACCCAGTGGAATATTTTCTAATTATTCTCCCTTCTCCTATTTCAAATATATCCCTTTTGAGATGTCTTGAGATTCCACATTTTCTTTCTCTCTTAGTCAAGAATTTTATATTTAATCAGATCTCCAAGATGGCAGAATAGGAGAATGGCCTTCATATTTAATAAAAGTTGGAGACTGGAGTTAGGCTAAGCGCAGAAACTTCAAAAATCAACATTCCACATTTCTAATCCTAGAAGTTACCTTGATTACTTTCTCTCTTTGTCAAGTCATCTCATAGCCCTTTCAGTCTTATTTTTGTTTCTGTCCTTTTTTTTTTTCCTTTTTTTCTTTTTTTCTGAAATGGAGTCTCGCTCTGTCACCAAGGCTGGAGTGCAGTGGCACAATCTTGGCTCACTGCAACCTCTGCCTCCTGGACTCAAGCAATTTTCCTGCTCAGCCTCCTGAGTAGCTGGGATTACAGGTGTGTGCCACCACACCCGGCTAATTTTTATTTTAGTAGAGACGGGGTTTTGCTATGTTGGCCAGGCTGGTCTCGAACTCCCAACCTCAGGTGATCCGTCTGCCTAGGCCTCACAAAGTGCTGGGATTACAGGTGTAAGCCACCATGCCCAGCCATTTATTTTCTTAAATGTGACCCAAGACAGGCCTCAAACAAAATTTTTATGTCATGATGGATGCCCCTCCCCCTTTCCTTCCCTACCCAACAAGACCAGATTTTCTACTGCAGAGGCTATGCCTAAGGATTTACCATGTCTGCTGCACATATTAATTCATTCGTTCTTCATTCACTCAGTAAATAGTGTCTGGCACATAAAAGAGCACCGAGGTTGCAAAATGAAAAAGACATTTTGCCTATGTTGAAGAAGTTTACAACTTAGCTGGATACTACACTCAAAGAGAGAGACTACTCTGGAAGTAAAACAGAGAGACACTTATATCAGCCTAAGGGGACACAGAAGTCTTCCTGGAATAAAGATATAAAGATATGGAGTTCTTGGGGTATATTTGTTCATTCATTCTACAATATTATTGAGTGCTGGAGACTATTCTAAACACTACAGCAGACTGTGTCTCTCTTTTCTCATGAGGTTTACATTCTAGCAGAAGAACAGAGATTTTTTTAAAAGGAAATTTAAAAAAGAAAATGTCGGCCGGGCGCAGTGCCTCACGCCTGTAATCCCAGCACTTTGGGAGGCCCAAGCCGGCGAATCACGAGGTCAGGAGATCCAGACCATCCTGGCTAACACGGTGAAACCCCGTCTCTACTAAAAATACAAAAAATTAGCCGAGCGTGGTGGCAGGCACCTGTAGTCCCAGCTACTCGGGAAGCTGAGGCAGGAGAATGGCAAGAACCCGGGAGGCAGAGCTTGCAGTGAGCCGAGATCGCACCACTGCACTCCAGCCTGGGTGACAGACCAAGATTCCGTCTCAAAAAAAAGAAAATGCCAAGTAATAATAAATGCTTTGTTGAAAAGAAAGAGAGCGATAAGACAGAAAGTAGCTGGTGATATATTTTCGGTTGGATGATAGAGAAAATCCTCTCTGAGGGGGTGACATTCAGCTGTGACTTGAAAGACCAGGAAGAGGCAAGCCAGCCAAGATCCAGGACAGTGGTTTCCAAGCAGAGGGAACAGCTAGCGCAATCCCCCAAGGAGGGAAAATGATTGGGCTGTTCTTGAAACAGAAAGAAGGTCCATGAAGCAGGCACTTAAGGAGCAAAAAGGGGCAGGAGATGGGGTGGGGACACATCATACAAAGCCTTGCAGGGATGCCAAGGGAAGGGAATTCAATTTTGTTTTAAATGTCACGCAGGTGTCTCAGATGGTTACCGGGAGCAACAATATTTGCTATTCAGGGAACAGATTGCAGGAAGGTAGGAGCTCACCCTTCCATCCATGGGCTTACATTGGTATTTCAGTTTTTTTTAGTTCTCAGCCCCACGCCACACTTCTGATGGCAGAGGAAGGCCTTTCTCTCTGATTCCTTATGTTCCCTTTGCATATAACCCAATCTCGAGTTGGTGACTTCCTTGAATTCTAACAGATACTTTTGTCGCACACATAGCGCATGGCAAATAGTTTTTTAAAGTTTCCTTTATGGTCCCTTAAACAATTTTTCTCAAAATCTTCATTTTGCCATTTCTCTAGAAGATTCCCTCCCTTCCCTCTTGTGCACCTAGAGTCACTAGCCCTCCCAGAAAGAACCAAACTCACAATTGCATTTTCAACTCTGTATTCTCAGCATAAATCCCAAAGCATCTGAAACAGAACTACATTTAATGATCCTCAGCTAGAATTGGGATTACTTTCTCTTCACATGTGATCTGGAAGGGAAAGGGTCACATTGCTGATCTTATCTCTTGCTTTCCTCCTCCGCCACCCAAAATTAAGACTTACACTTATTGTCCCATTGGTTGCCCTTTCATTGATATCCCTTCAGTGATTAAATTCAGCCTCAGTGATATTAAAATGATGTTATTCAAACTTTCTTATTCATTCAATCATTCAAAGCAAAAAAGGAAATTATCAAAGAGCCATTGACCCTCAGGTAGTTAAGTAAGACACAGACTCTGCTCTCAGGAGCTATGAAGGATAGTGAGGACCACAAAGGCAGCATGATGGCCCACAGACAGCAAAAGGGCCCATGGGAAAGGTGTTCCCAATAAAAGAAATATTCTTCACTCCAAAGAATTTTGAAAATGCCCCTCATAAGTCTTAGTGACACACAGATACACTTTCAAAACAAGACCTATAAATTTATCTATAAATGCCTTTTTTCTTTAATTATAACACTTTTTTCTTATTAAAACGACTATACATGTCATTTATAAAAGAATTAGAAAACACTGCCGATCAGTAAGAAGGAAATAAAAATACCCCAGTTTCCAATACCCCAAAATAACCACGGGTAACACCTTACATTATAACTTGATAGATCATTGATAGATAAAAAATGTATAGATGATAGATAGATGATTGATTGATAAACAGATGACAGACACACCTATGTGACGTTAATTTGTCAATGAAAATGAGGTCATGATCCACATGTTAGCTTGTTACCTAAATTTTTCACTTTATATATAGCAGACATCTTTTCATGTCAATAAATGTTTACCCACAAAATATTTTAATATTTGATTTGCTGTTGCTGGAATTTTTTTCAGGACCTTCCTTCTTTGTGCACCACATCTGCTGCTCTGTGCTTATTCTCTCCACTTCCCACCCTGCCCCTAACTCTGCGACATTAAATGAACACTTTGCATAAGAGACATTCCTCTGGTATGTTTTCAACTACCCGGGTACAGTGAAGAGTCCCAGAAACACTTGGCTCCTCGTTCAGCTTCACCTCTATCTAACTGTGCATCACTGGACAAGTTTCATTCTTTCTCTGGGTCTTAGGTTCCATTATAAAGCTAAATATAAATGCTGTTCAGATTATTTACACCACTACTCCTTCCTAATACTGTAGATGAACTACAATATGACTATATCATTCAGTGATAAAGGACACAGATTTTCTGTTCCATCTGGCCCAGTGAGCATCAGTATTTACTAATTAACAGACACAAATTGCTAGAAAATTCCAGACTAAAACAGTAAAAGTTGAATTGCTCCTCAAATGGTGCCATCTTCAGATGCAGGGGCAGAAGGTAAAGAGAGGAAACAGGAAAAAAGATCCAGAGCCTGTACTGTTACTGCTTATGATCAATAGCCAGCCCTACCTTATAATTGAAGAACTGTGTATAATATGGAGATATATGGCCACAAGACTAACCAAAATAGCAAAACCATCACTGAAACCCCTGAAGACTCATGGGTTTCACATCTGGACAAATGACCACATTAAGATTTTACCCAAAGCAGAATAGAACATGATGTCTGTGATTGCTAAAGCGAAACATTTTTAAATTGGCCTTGACCAGCTGCTTGCTTTTATCATCTGAAACAAGAAGTGTTTAGGGAAGGAACGGGACAGAACTTCCTCACAACAAAGAGATTATTTCAGGATTGTTGTGTAATAGCAAAACAGGGAAGAAGGGAGGAAACTCAAAACAAAAGAAAATAAGAGACCCGATAAATAAACCACTACCTTCATACAATGGGCTACTAAGAAAACTTCAGAATAATGGTTTTGCTGTATATTTAAAAATCTTATGCATTTTTCAGAATCTATGGTTGAGGTGGAAAAGACAAAAATAAATCAGTATATGTATAGCGTGATTGAATGTTTTAAAAAGAAAAAGTATATATGTACATCTATGTCACAAGATTAATGTCCAGATTGTGTAATATGAAGCACTTTTTATTATATATATTTCAAATTTTTATTTATGTGTCAAATAAATCATGGAAATTTTTAATTTTTAAAGCGCAGCTATATCCTGTTGCAACATCTTCTTCTAGCAGTGTTTTCCCAGGGACAAGACTTTTTTTCTTTTCTGTTCACCTGAGGCAGGTATGAATTGTTTGACTTCTAGCTCTAGCTCTTCTATGAGTACCTTTTATCATTTCCACTCTTAACTTGCTTTTCTCTTTTCTGGTCGTGTCTTTTCATTTTTTTGAGACAGAGTCCGTTTCTGTCACCCAGGCTGGAGTGCAGTGGCACAATCACAACTCACTGCAGCCTCTACCTACTGAGCTCAATCGATCCTCCCACCTCAGCCTCCCAAGTAGCTGGGACTATATGCCACTATGCCTAGCTAATTCTTTGTATTCTTTGTAGAGATGGGTTTTCACTATGCTGCACAGGCTGGTCTTGTACTCCCAGACTCAAGCGATCAGCCCACCTCAGCCTCCCAAAGTGCTGGGATTACAGGTGTGAACCACCAAGCCTGGCCTCTGGTCTTTTCTTATGTGTTTCTTCAAGTCTCGGAGTTGGAAGAAGCCTTGGATTTTATTTATTTATTCCAACCTTTAACTTTGTATCAGTCAAGATGTACATCAGTTAAGAAGCAAAAAATCTCAAGTCAACTGTCTAAAGCAGGGGTCAGCAAACTACCACCCAAGAACCAAACACTGCCCATGGCCTGTTTTTATAAATAAAGTTTTATTGAAACACAACAATTCTCATTTCTCTATGTATTTTCTTTAGCTGCTTTCATGCTACAATGACAGAGTTGGCTTACATATCCTAAAGTATTTACTATATAGCCCTTTACAGAAAAAGTTTGCCAACCTCTAATCTAAATGAAAAAAAAAAAAAAAAGAAAAATTACTTCTCAAAGTCAGAAGCCCAAAGATGGGCAACCTCCAGAACTGTTTGATGTAGCAGCTCAATGATGTCATCAAGGACTGGTTCTTTCTAAATACCCACTATGCCGTCAGTTTCATCCCCAAGCTAATGGCCCTCATAGTTGCAAAATGGCTACCATGGTTCCTAATGTCATACTCTGACTTACACAATGTTCAACAGAAGATACCATTCCTTCTTTTCTGTATTTTCTCAAAAGACTGGAGAAGTCTTTCCCTCTGAGGAAAAGCATCTTTCACTCACACTTCACTGGTCACAACTTTATCAGCTACCAACACATGCTCATCCCTACACCAATATTTCTCAACAGAATGGGAATTCTTACTACTTAGACTAATAGTTTACAAATAAGCTAGAGCTACAGACATGTTATCTGATAGATGATGTATCTAAGAGACTGGAACTGGGTTTAGTTTAATAACATAGTACCCAAATAATAGCGACCTACACAAAAAGGGAAGCCAATTATTCTTTAATGTCATCAGAAGTCCAGAAGAAACTCAGGACTAGTGCAAAATCTTAAATATACGATGGCCAAGAGTGATGTCTGCAATTCTCTTGGCCTTTCCCTGATCATCTATCTCAAGATATCTGGGGCAGATCTAGCCATCATGTCCATAATTCATGCAAGAAGGAAAAGGGAAGAGAAAAATGAGCAAGTTAAATGACCCTACACCTGTTTTAAGAGTTTTTCTAGAGTCCCACATTGTAATTTATTCTTTTATCTCATTTGCTAGCATTATGTCATGTGATCACTCTTATCTACAAGAGAAGCTGAGAAGTACAGCTGGACACTTTTACTTCCCACAATCAAATTATACTTGTGTGAGTAAATAAAAATTAATAATTGGGTAGGAGTAGGTGCAAAGAAGTTTCTCCCAGAGGTGGTCCTTGAACAAAATAGGGGTTTGGGGCAAAAAGAAAGGGATAATGAGGATTAGGTAAATAATTCACAATATTTACTACGTATCTAGTGAGGAAAAATCTCTATGGTATCTCTGATAAATAACATTATTTTACCACCTATCCATCTCACATTGTCCAATCTAGACAAGAAACTGTAAACAAAGCTCTTGCTTCCATTTATTTGAATAGAGATATCCCAACTGCACTGGGGATTGATGTCCCCTTGTATTCTGCACCCCTTTGCTTAATAATACTGCAAAGGAAGAAGAAAAAAAAAAAACCTGACCATGTCCTTTTCCTTTGCATTCCTCATTTGATCTACCTCCTGAGCATACTATTCATTAATTAACATTTGGGATGAAAGGCGATGCAGAAACACCAATGTCACAAAAACAAACTGAAAATATTTCC
Source organism: Nomascus leucogenys (assembly GCF_006542625.1). Classification (NCBI taxonomy): domain Eukaryota; kingdom Metazoa; phylum Chordata; class Mammalia; order Primates; family Hylobatidae; genus Nomascus; species Nomascus leucogenys. The sequence goes on from NC_044395.1 coordinate 102,877,096, forward strand.
TTTACAGCACAGAGCCAATTTTATCCCTGAATTTCTATCCATGTCATTGGAAATAATGTTTAAAAATCATCTCAATTTCATTCATTCCATCTGACAAGTTAGTGTTGAGATGGCTCTTTAAATATTTAATAATTGCTTGAGACATTTCTCTTTATTATAATTCTATGGTCAGAATCCCCTGTCTCTTTCATCAATCCCAGGGTCTGGAACAAACAGAGGCAGTTAATTTCCAGGCAAACGTTAAATCATGTGATTTCTATTCCAATTTCCTGAAGGTCAAATGAAGCACTCAATTCAAAGGGGTGTGCTCATTCCTCCCTTCCCCTTCACCAGCCATTCTTCTTTCACTGCCCATCTGCCCCCCCGCCCTCCACACACACACACCCTCCCAATCAAATCAAGCCAGGTTTCTCTTAATCATCATCAGGGAGACAAAAAGGTATAGCTTTGGAGCATCAAGCCACGATTTCACACTCCATTTGCACAAGAACTCAGAAGACCACTAATGTGCTGTTTGCTTTTTAGCAAGCATCTCTGCAATCATCACCGAAATGCATTTTGGCATGCCTTCCAGGGAATGGGAGCTATTTATGAGAGCTTGTCTTGAAGTGCCTATGCCATCTGCAAACTGGACCTGGCCTGGAGACATCTGGGATTGGACCAAAAGAACTTTGATATGTGAGAAAGGTGAAAGTGGATGTCACTTTTCGTTTATTTCAACACTTTCTGCCCCTCAACCAATTCGGTCCTATTTGCCAGGCACTTGTAGGATTCACCCTTCACCAACCCTCTTCTACACCACTTGACGGTATAAAATAGTCTGCTTTAACCCACGGCAATGACCCAAGTCACATCCAGCTTTTCTTTGCACACTCGAGGCATTGGCTTAGGATAAAAATTGTCCCTGGCTTTCTCCCTTTCCTGCCGTACAACACCCCTAGATCAGGAAGCATCCTTCCCAAACACGTGCCATGTGAAACATGCAAAGTATCAAGAGAAACTGAGGCGAAATGATCACTTTTGTCTCAAAATCTGCTCCCATCATCACTATAATGCCAGCACTTCCTGCTAGGTTCTGAGCTCTTGCTGTTTTCCAAACCACCAAGAAGTAATTTATAAGCAGGTTTGCTTTCATTCAATCCTCTAATTACTGAATCCCAGCTATACTACAGGCACCAAGAGAAAGGGAGAATTCCTTCTCTGGGGGAAGCTTACAATCTACCAAGGTCACTATACACACACACACACACACACACACACACACACACACCCATATATCACTAAGCAAATACACACACACATATATATGTCACTGTATTAATCAGAGTTCTCTAGAGGGACAAAACTAATGGAAAACATATATATAATATAATATAAGAATTATATATATATATACATAAAGGAGAGTTTATTAAGTATTAACTCACATGATCAAGAGGTCCCACAATAGGCTGTCTGCAGGCTGAGGAACAAGAAAAGTCAGTCAGAGTTCCAAAGCTGAAGAACTTGGAGTCTGATGTTCAAGGGCAGGAAGCATGCAGCACAGGAGAAAGATGTAGGCCAGGAGGCTAGGCCCATCTTTCTTTTCACATTTTTCTGCCTGCTTATATTCTAGCCTTGCTGGCAGGTGATTAGGTTGTGCCCACCCAGATTAAGGGTGGGTCTGCCTTTCCCAGCCCACTGACTCAAATATTAATCTCCTTTGGCAACACCTTCACAGACACACCCAGGATCAATACTTGGCATCCTTCAATCCAATCAAGTTGATACTCAATATTAACCATTGCAGTCACTAACACACGTGTGTGTGTGTGCGTGTGTGTGTGTGTTTGCTTAGTGACATAGATATATACAATGTGCTGGAATGGTGGTGTGCACACATGCATATACAGGAGCACAGAGAAGGGGCACTTCACAGAGGTAGAGCGATTAGAGCTGATTCCTGGGGTAGAAGATACATTATTAGCTGAATCTTCAAAGATATGTAAGAATTAGTCAGGTAGAAAAGAAGAAAGAAGGCAGGGGAAATCATAGGAGCAAAGGCACAGAAGCAAGAAATCTAAGGGGAGACAGGAACAGGCAGTTTTATACTACAAGAGTGAACATATGAGGCTAGGAATGAAACGAGATGAAGCAAGACAGACAAACCAGAGCCAGGTCATGGGAGGCCTTCTATGCCATGCCAAGCAACATAGATTTTATTCCATGCAGGGGAGCCATTCAAGGGGTTTCAGCAGGGGAGCTATAGGATGAGATTTATGGTATGTGCAGGTCACTATGGATCCTGAGCAGAGGATGAATTTAAGAGGGAAAAGGCAGAAGCAGGTGGCAGTTAGGAAGCTGTGGCAGCAGAGCAGAAAGGCGGTTATGAGGATGATCATCATGGAGACAAGGTGAGGGGATGGATTCAAGAAAATAAGTGGGAGGGAAAAACTAGCAGTATTTAGTGATTATCTCAATCTATGAAGTAAAAAAGAGGTAGAAGATTAAGATGACTCCCAGGTTTCTGACTTCAGTGACTATGAATATAAATATAGAAGTTGGTATAAGGAGGTAAATGGATACTGTGCTCTGTCTTATGCACATTGCATCTGTGAAGATGTCTATGGGAAGATTCTCAGTGGATATGTCCAGAACTTGTATCTGGAATCTATAACTAAGGGATAAGGTCAGATCAGGAGACAGAGATGTGTGTGTTATTAGCCTATAGGAGTTATTAAAATCACAAGGCAATATGGGAGTCACTTTATCAAAATGCATTTCACAAGAGTAGCAGTAGAACCCCTGAAAGAGGCCTGAGAACTACCATTGTTGAAAGGGAAAGCAACATAAGAGCAGTCCATGAAAAACAGAGCAAAAGGAAGAGAATCAGGCGAGAGTTGTAGAAGCCAGGGAGGCTGAGAGTTTCAGGAAGAATGGATTTCTGGAAAAACAAAGCAAACTGAATATATATATTTACCTCTTTCTTCTCAAGAACAAAGCAAAGCATCATAAAAATATTTTAAGTTATAAATGCCTAGAGAAAATAGAATAGGAGATACCTGCAGATTAGATATGTCAACAAAGGTTTGGAAATTGTTAAAGAGATGGGCAAGTGTCACTAACTTAGCAAACTGGAGGAAACTAAAACGTGTTTACAAAAAGTTTGGGGTGAGGGTGGAAGAATACAGAAAACATTCTACTTATATAGCATGCTGAGGAACTGGAGAGCAAGTACCTTCAAAGCTCCAAGTATGATTGGGCTGAAAATGGAAAGACAGTTTGAAAGTTTTTATAAAGAAGAGTAAAAATAGCCAGCCACAGTGGCTTATGCCTATAATCCCAGCACTTGGATAGGCCGAAGCAGGAGGATCACTTGAGTCCAGGAGTTTGAGATCAGCCTGCAGAATATAGCAAGAACCCCATGTCTACAAAAAAAATTTAAAAATTAGGTGGGTGTGGTGGCATGCACCTGCAGTCCTACCTACTTGGGAGACTAGCAGGAGTATCACATGAGCCCAGGAGTTTGAGGTTACAATGAGCTATGATCATACCACTGCACTGTAGCCTAAGTGACAAAGTGAAACCTTGTTTCTAAAAAGAAGGAAGGAAGAAGAAGGAAAAAGAGGAAGAAGGAGAAGGAGAAGGAGGAGACTAATTCCCCCCGCCCCCAGCTGGCAATTGTCCTGCCCCATTCTAGCTGAAGATTGAACTTTTAACCTCTGGAGAAGTTGAACCAGAGAGATTTTTGTCTGAGGGACAGCAGGTCCAAGTAAGAGTAGGAGCAGGAAATCTCAGTGAAAAGAGAATGGGTCAGTAGAACTTGTATTGAGCAGTGAGATTCACATCTTCCCCTCCTCCCTGGCTCCCCAAATGCTGGTAGCTCTCCTTACCTCCACTCTTAAAAACACATTTCCCATATCTCAAGCAGGAGGTGAAAGATGCTTCCTGTCTGGGAAAACTCACCTGCAGAAGAGAAAATAATTATACATACTGACCATTGGAGATGCATCAATAAAATGCCAAGTCAACCTTATTAGTCTTCACTGAAACTCTGCCAAACACAAGAACTCCCAATCACTTCCACTTTCCATAATTGGAATGTGCCGCTAATGGATATCACACATTCAAGGAAAGCACCTAATATGAAAAAAAAGTCCAAACAAACAATTTTTAAAAAAGAGATCTTGGAGGAAACAGGGGCAATGCAAAAAAGCTTCTAAAAGATATAATTAATATCTTCAAAAACAAAAGAAGATACTGTACCCATGATGTACAAATAATATGTATTTCAAAAGAAGAAAAATAATAAAACAGAAATGTTGATTGAAAATAGTATGCATGATCTCAAAAATTTTTAAATGTATTTAATAGATGAGATTAGAAGATGAAGTAAAAAGCTTATCAGAGAGTAGAAAAACAAACAAAAATGTAAAACATTCCAGACATAGAGAATTAAGGAAACACAAGAGAGATTACATCAAGGAAATAATGCAAGAAAAGTTTCAGTACTGAAAGATGTGTTTCCAAATAAGAGAGTCCAACAAGTGCCAGCACAGAGGATAAAGAATAATTACATTAAAGTACATCATTGTGAAATTTCATTATAACAAAAGGGATCCTAAAAATTTCCAGAAAGACAAAATGCATCACCCATTTATTCGTTTATTCCACAAATATTTATTGAAGGCCTACTATGAACAGAACTTATTCATAACATGGCTTAAGATTGCAGATCTGAAGGAAATTTGACAATGAGCTTTATGGGCATAAAGAGACATTAGGCAGCAAGACAGCAAGTGCAAAGTCTCTGAGGTGCAAGGGTTCTTGGCATGTCTGATGTGCAGCACAGTAGCCAATATGGTCAGAATAGGATGAGTGAGAAGAGTAAGAAAGGGTAAGTTCAGACAACTAAGAGAGACCAAATCCAGCAGCACCTTATGACTTTGAATTTTACTCTAAGTGGGTCAGGTAGTTTTAAAGGTTTTTGAGCAAAGAACTTGTATAATCTGACATATTTTTAAAAAAATCTACTCTTTCTACAGTATTGAGAATAGACTAGGGTAGCAAGAGTCAAAGCAGAGATCTATTAGGAGGCCACTGGGATGATCCACATGAAAAAGCACAGTACCGTGAATCCAGTAGAGACTGTAAAGATAGTGAGAAGTAGCTGGATTCTAGAAAGTAAACCTGAAGAAAGTAAACCTGAAGTAAACCTAGAAAAGTAAACCTGAAAGTAAACCTAGAAAGCAAACCTGAAAGTAAACCAAGAAAGTAAACCTGAAGAAAACACTTAGAAAGTACTTAGAAAGTAAAGGAAGAAAGGGAAGAAAGGAAGGAAGGAAGGAAGGAAGGAAGGAAGGAAGGAAGGAAGGAAGGAAGGAAGGAAGGGAAAGAAAGAAAGAAAGAAAGAAAGAAAGAAAGAAAGAAAGAAAGAAAGAAAGAAAGAAAGAAAGAAAGGGAGGGAGAGAGAGGGAGGGAGGGAAAGAAGGTGAAGGAAGGAAGGAAGGAAGGAAGGAAGGAAGGAAGGAAGGAAGGAAGGAAGGAGAAAGAAGGTAAAGGAAGAAAGTAAAGAAAGTACCTAGAAAGTAAAGAACCTAGAAAGTAAAATATCTAGAAAGTTAAGAAAATACCTAGAAAGTAAACCTGAAAGTAAACCCAGAAAGTAAACCTGAAGAAAATACTTAGAAAGTAAAGGAAGTAAAGGAAGAAAGGGAAGGAAGTAAAGGAAGTGAAGGAAGGAAGGAAGGAAGGAAGGAAGGAAAAGAAAGAAAGGAAGAAAGAAAGAGAAAGAAAGAAAGAGAAAGAAAGAAAGAAAAGAAAGGAAGGGACAGAGGGAGGGAGGGAAAGAAGGTAAAGGAAGGAAGGAAGGAAAGAAAGAAGATAAAGGAAGAAAGTAAAGAAAGTACCTAGAAAGTAAAGAACCTAGAAAGTAAAGTATCTAGAAAGTTAAGAAAGTACCTTGAAAGTAAATCTGAAAGTAAACCTGAAGTAAACCTAGAAAGTAAACCTAGAAAAATAAACCTGAATGTAAACCTAGAAAGTAAACCTGAAAGTAAAGCTAGAAAGTAAACCTGAAACTAAGGTTAGAAAGTAAACCTGGCCGGGCGCGGTGGCTCACGCTTGTAATCCCAGCGCTTTGGGAGGCCGAGGCGGGTGGATTGCCTGAGCTCAGAAGTTCGAGAACAGCCTGGGCAACAGGGTGAAACCCCGTCACTACTAAAACACAAAAAATTAGCTGGGCGTGGCAGCATGCGCCTGTATAATCCCAGCTACTCCAGAGGCTGAGACAGGAGAATCGCTTGAACACGGGAGGTGGAGGTTGCAGTGAGCCAAGAGCATGTCACTGCACTCCAGCCTGGGTGACAGAGCAAGACTCCCTCTCAAAAAAAAAAAGAAAGTAAACCTGAATAAAGTACTCTAGAAAGTAAACTAGCTACTTCTTAGAAGTAGCTGTATTCTAGAAAGTAAATCCTGAAGTAGCTGGATTCTTGAAAGTAATCCTGATAGTATTTGTGTATGGTTTATATGTAGAGTATGAGAGAAAAAGAATAATCAAGAATAACTCTAAGCTTTTTCGCCTGAACAACTAATAGAACTATCATTTACAATGTAGAAAACTGTGAGTAGAGAAGATCTTGAATAACATTTTCGAAAAACGTTAATTTAGAGATATCTCTATTTGACATCGTTTGGAGATGTCCAAAAGGGATTGGATAATACAAGGCTAGATTTCAGGGAAAGGACTGGGCTGTATACATCACTTGGAGAGTGGTATTAGTTAGAGTAATGATGGCTGCTCTAAGAGATAAATCCCAAATTCTCAGTGGCTTCACAAAATAGAACATTATTTCTCACTCATGAAATCAAAACAAATGTATATTCCTAGTTGGTGGGTGGCCTTCCTTATGGTTATTCAACAGCCCAGGCTTCTTCCATATGTGGCTCTGCTCTCTGTCTCAGAGTCCTCTGCATTCAGTCATAAGGTAGGGGAAAGAGATGGATAATCATATGAGAGAAGATTTTTATGGGCCATATCAAGAAAAGATGCAAACCACTTCCGTTTGAATAGCCACATCTCATTGCAAGAGAGACTGAGATAGGTGGTCTAGCCATGTGCTTAGGAAAAGAGGACATGGGTTTAGTGAACAACTTTCTGGTCTCTGCTACAGACAACCCTCCCGATAGGCAAACACCTACTTCGTTTCCTTCTATATATAAAACACACAGACACACCTTGTCCCAGAGAGATGCCACCTCAAGTCCCATCCAGCAGACTCTACCGAGTCCCATCCAGCTCAAATCCAGATACTTTCGGTGTGTGTTGCTCTCACCCTTGGATCTGGATGTGCCTCCTCAAAATTTATCCAATTACAAACCAAAAAAAAAAAAAAAAGTTAACTGGCCTTCCCCTCACCCACAGTCAATATTTACTAGAAGAATAGGGAACAAGATAACCCCAATTAAACCTCTCAGTCAAAAGTGGGAAAAATAGAAGAAATGTTGCATTCACTGAGATACTGCTGGCTGAGCACAATGAGCACTCCTTCCCTGGAGGTGAGCAAATTCCTTCATCACACTCTGATTATGCTCTCCGGAAAGAACTTTCTTGTCCATTATTCTCTGTAGCAACACCCATCGTGGCTGCTGTGGAGTAAACTCTTCTTTGTAGCTACTCAGCTTTCTCAGCACACTTCCTGCTGATGCAATTTTGAGATCCCAAGTGTTAAGGTTTGAATAATCACAGGCTTTTTAGTCTAGGCTTACAGTTCCTTGACAGTACAACTTCCTCAGATCTTAGTAGACTGCAAGTCTATATACTCCCTGTCAGTGCCCTTGCCAGTAACTAACAACAAGTTCTTTCCTGAATGTAATTCTCAAGCTGATGCTAACCTATAACTTGGCTTCATTGCCCCGTGCTTCTCGCTCTTAAGCAAACAAAAACCAACTTGAAACTGCTACCAGCAGCAAATCCATATAAGTCTGCAGCAACTCCATTTTTGCCTCCTCAGAGGAAAGAATTCGGCTAAGGGGCATAAGACAGAGTGACAGACCAAGGCAAGTTGTAGAACAGAAACAAAAGGAAGTAAAGTACACTTGGAACAGGGGCAAGTGGGCAACTTGAGAGATACAAGTGCACTGTTTGGCCCTTGGTTTAGGGTTTTATACATTGGCATGGTTCTGGGGCTTCTGTTTCTCCTCCCTTGGTTTTTCCCTTGGGGTAGCGTGTCCACATGCTCAGTGGTCTGCCAGCACTTGGGAGGGCCACATGCACAGTGTGTTTACTGAAGTTGCGTGCATGCTCATTTGAAGCATTTTTCCCTTACCAGTGTTCCTGGAGGAAGGCCATATGCCAGTTAAACTCTGCCATCCTCCCTCCTAGTGCACATGCTTGAGCCCACTTGCCCAACTCCAGAGATCTTATTCGGAAGCTGCAGATCACCAGCTTCAGGTGTTTTCTATCTATTAAGAGCCTGCCCTTTCCTGGTGCCAGGTATGGCCAATTAGAGACAGTTTAACAACAATTTGACTATCCCCTGATGGCCGCCTGACATTCCTGGGGTGTAGTGGGGCTTCTCCTGTCCTGTTCATGTCTCCCTAGCTACCCACTCTAACAAAACCACCTGGGATAATAGGCTTGGGGAGGAAAGTTGTATTCTTAATCTAATCTTTGCATCGGGGCTCAATCATAATGGGTCTGTGCCCCTCAAAGCCTTGTTTAGTCTTATCTCTTACCTTTTGGAATTTAGAAACAGTTGGTTCTTCTAGTTGAATTTCTGTATTCTTTCTATGCCTTTCATTCTGCTTATATACCACCTGATTCTTCTGATTCTTTCTGAAGCTCATCTTTTTCCTTTAGTACCTTGCCAAAAATAGCCAATAGCAACCAACATACACTACTATACTTTTACTTTCTAACTCCTTCCCTATCTGTACAAGTTTACTAGCAACAAGTTTGCCTCCCAAGTTATGTTTTAACCCCCCATACCTCTCTGCCTTTTCGTCCTACTGTTCTCACTAGCTACTCCCTTCCAGAAACACTGATCTCTGGTGTTCCTTAAATAAACATGGGTTGCTCAAAAAAAAAAAAAAAAAGGAATAAAAGAAAATGTTTTAACCAGATATTTTCAACTTCATTACACAGAAACCATCATTTCTGCCTCTGACATTAGCTTCCTTGCTTCTTGACACCCAACCAATAAGGAGTGTCACATATTTTAGATTTCTATTACAACAATAACCACTGCAAATACAAATTTCTGTCTTGGTTAAGGCCATATTCCCAAATCACAGTGGCCCCATCACAAATTCCAAACTAATATTCCCGATTGGTGGGTAACCTTTCACCTGATTATTCAGGGATCCATGCTTCTCCCATTTGTGACTCCATCCTTGGAGTCCTCTGCATCCATCCAGCAGATGGGAGAAAAGGATTGAAGAGTAGGGGTAGGAGATATTTATGGCTAGGCCTGGAATGGCAGATGTTGCTTCTCACATTTCTTTGCCTAGTATTAAGTCAAATGGCTAAATGCAGTGAAGGCTAGGAAATGCAGTGTGGTTGTGATTCCTGGACAAAGAGAAACTAGTCCGCTCAGCAACTATCTAATCTCTGACGTACGAATGACAGCATAAAAAAATGGATATTTAAAACCAGAAGAGCTGATAAGGTCATGAAAGGAAGAGTACAGATAAAGAAGACATCTGAGGACTAAGCCCTGGGCCACTCCAAAATCTAAAGGTCAGGAATGTAAGGAGAGAAGTTCAAATCAGAAAAAAGAGACAAAGATGAATCAGGAGGAAAATGAAGCACGTATGAACTCTCAGAAGCAAAATGAGGACAGTGTTTCAAGGGAAATACAGATCAACATTTGCCAAATGCTGTTGATAGGTCAGATGAGATGAAGAATGAGAATGGAGCATTGAATTTGGCAGCACAGAAGTCACCACTGCTGTTGACAAAAGCAGTTTCCCGAGTGTGAGGGAGATAAAAGCCTGGGTGAGGAGAGACTGGAGACAGTGAGCATGGCTAATTCTTTTGGAGAATTTTGTGATAAAGGAGAAGACATTAATGGGGTGGTAGCTGGATTAGGAAATGTGGTCAAGTGAGGGTATGTTTTTGTTGTTGCTTATTAGTTTTGTTTGTTGTTTTATTAAGATAGAAACTATTACAGTATTTTTAAATGTTGATGGGAATGACTGATGAGAAAGAGGGAACATTATGGTATGTAAAAGAGAAGGGACAGTTGCTTGCATGACATTCTGGGGAAGTTAAGGTCATGAGACCTAGTGCATAAGAGAAGGAGCTGTTCTTACACAGGAACAGAGACCATTTGCAGAAGCAGAAGGGAAAGTAGAGTATGTGATACAGGGACTTCTGGTTTCTGATCCAGCATATAAGGAGCTTGGAAGTCATCACTCCTGTTACCACAACAGGATAAAAGCTGAATAAACTGGAAATTAACAATTTTTTTTAGATCTTTCAGAGAACTGAGGTCACAGGGCAAACTGCTATCCCCAAAATTAAAGAGACAGAGAGGCAGATACAGAGAATCACAGCTTACTGGAGCAGGCGGTAGCAGAAACCACCACTGGAGCCAGTAAAATGGTAGGAAAACTTAAACAGTAATTGATGAAATGTGGGAACCTAAGCATGAACAAGCTTGAAAGTTAACTCCAAGGGGGTCTCTTCTTAAGGGGCCCCCACCCATTCATTCATGTGGTTTACCTCTAGGAGCCCTATCGGTTTTCAAAGTGAAGATCGGAGAAAAATCCCCTTTACTTCTGGCAATGAGAGGGAAAAAGTAATTATTTTGAAATTGGCTAAAAACATTCCGTTCTCCTTAATAAGGATTTCTTTCAAGGAAAACATTTTACCAGAGCCTAAATGACCTGGGAGAATGGAAATACCCAACTCACCATCCCCCCAATCTTTCCTGTATCTCTTAAGGGGGAGAAAAGGCTGAAAAGCACTTGTGAAGGTCACAGCCTATGGGCACAGGCTCACTGAAGGACTGAAACCTATTCATAGTACTATAGAACAACTCTCCCCTGACCCCCGCACAACTTTTCACATCAATAAGTCACCTAGATAATAATAGGGAAATACAGCTGAAAGAACTGCACATCTCAGAGCTTATTTAAGAGTAACTTTCTATGGAAACCCAAAGGCACAAGAAAGAAAAAAACAAGGACACCAGAAGACATTTTGCCTATGACTCCTATAGCTATAGCCCACAGTAAATACACCCTAACTTCTATCCAGATAAACAAAATTTCACACTAAATTCTGATTTACCTCAGTTTATTTTACTCGGTGTATCATGTCCATATTTCAACCAAAAATTACCAGGCATACTAAAAGACAAAAACACAGTCTGAAGAGACAGAACCAAACTCAGACATTGCAGAGATTTTGAAATTATCAGATTGGCAATTTAAAACAACTGTGATTAATATGCTAATGGCTATAATGAAAAAATTGGACAATGTGCAAGAACAGATAAATAATTTAAACAGAGATTTAAAACTCTAAGAAAGAATCAAAAGAAAATGCTAGAAATTAAAACCACTGTCACAGAAACGAAGAGTGCCTTGGATAGGCCCATCAATGGACTAAACAGAATCAGTAAGCTTGAAAATGTCAATAGAAACTTTCAAAACTGAAAAGCAAGAGAAAAAAAGAATGAAAAAGATGGAATGGAATGCCAAGAACTGTGAGACAATTACAAAAATAATAACACATGCATAGTGTGAATATCATAAAAAAAGGAACAGATGCAGAGTTTAGTCAGAGTGATGGAGTAAAGCCACTTTTAAAAATTTCTTCCATTTTTTTCTCAGGGATATAGGAAGCGAGTTCATCAGCTGAGAATAAGGACAGAAGAGGAGGTTTAGAGATCTGAGGGGAGAATAGAGGAAATAGCAAGGGAGAGAGATGGGGAGAGAGAGAGAGAAAGAGAGAGGAAGAGAGTGGGGGGTATGCAGAGTTGTTCAGAGCTGCCTTGGAGAATATATGTCACACCAAAATAATCCAAGATCAGAATGGCATTAGCGTTCACAAAAGAAACACTGTAATGCTTTAAAATTCTTTGAAGAAGTTATTTACAACATAGAATTTTATATCCAGCCAAATTATCAATCAATCATAAATAAGTAAAATATCTCCAATGCACTCCTTTTCAGAAACTTTCCAGAAAATGTGCTCCAACAAAATGAAGAAGTAGTACAAGAAAGAGAAAAATACAAGATCCAGGGAAGGGGGTCTAGAACAAGGCCCTGATGGGAGAGAAAACACATGGTCATTCTGGGGACCTGTACAGAGTTGCACAGCTTTAAGGGGAGTTGGGAGAATGGCAAGAGATGAGGCTGGAGACCAGGGCAGATGCCACATTTTGAAGGGTTTCCTATGTCAAGCAAAAGAAATCAGATTTTTCCCTGAGACCAAAAGGGCACTACTGAAGGGTTTCAGCCAGAGGAAGCTCCTGATTAGATCTGTATTTCAGAGCACTCACTGTGGCTACAGTGTGAAGAGTGAATCAGAGGCCTTAAATTGTGCAGATAGGAGCAGTTTTGAGGCTGTTATGTGGACAAGGCATCTGAACTAAGAATGTTAGTAAGGAAGAAATGCAGGAAATTGGTTTGAGTGGTGTTAAGAAATAATAATCAATTTTAAATCTCTATCTAAATAAAAAACCAATAGCTGGCATTGTTTTCTGAGTGGTTACCATGTGCTGGGCCCAGTTTCAAGTGTCTTCTGGGCATTAATGTGGTTGTCACTCACAGCAACTATATGAGAGCAGATGAGGACACTGAAGTGCATGGTAAATGGAAAAGCTGGAATCAGTCTGAAGCATTTGATCCAGAGTGCATGGGCATAACCACTTCCCAAATGACCATAGTTTCAACTAAAAATGTGTCTGGCAATGCAAACGTCCAGGCCAGAATCCCAGTGTTGCCACTGAGACTCTGTGCCCAACGAAGCCCTGATTAGTCAGTAATCCCAGCCCGCTTTCTCTTGGGTCAAATTAACTGCAGCACACAGCAATTAGATGATGAGACAACGGAAAAACAGGAGGTTGCAAAGAGGGGAAAGAAGACTGATCATGATGAGATGTGGAGAAGGCCAAAGGTGTGGTCAAACAGGTGGAGAGATCCCACTGGAATTAAATCCTGCTCCAAACCTGATACAGGAGAAAAGTTAGCTACATGGGAAGATGGTCTCAACGTGTTATCAAGTAAAAATACATAGTTTACAAGGCAGGAGGTGAGCATAATATCATTTTAGTAAGAGAGAAAAAGGTGGGGAGCACTAATAGTGATTATCTCTGCACCAGGAATACATTGTTTTGTTTTGTTTTTGAGATGGTGTCTCACACTGTTCTCTGGGCTGGAGTGTAATGGCACAATCTCGGCTCACTGCAACCTCCGCCTCCCAGGTTCATGAGAGTCTCCTGCCTCAGTCTCCCAAGTAACTGGGATTACAGGCACACACCACCACACATGGCTAATTTTTTGTATTTTTCATAGAGACAGGGTTTCATTATGTTGGCCAGACTTGTCTCGAACTCCTGACCTCGTGATCCGCCAGTCTCAACCTCCCAAAGTGCTGGGATTACAGGCATGAGCCACCGCGCCCAGCTTGGGAATACATTTTTTAAATGTGTCTTCCTTTTGTTTATTCTTTTTATAAAAGAACGTGACATTTTGGGCCGGGTGCAGTGGCTCACGCCTGTAATCCCAGCACTTTGGGAGGCCGAGGCAGGTGGATCACGAGGTCAGGAGATCAAGACCATCCTGGCTAACACGGTGAAACCCCATCTCTACTAAAAATACAAGAAATTAGCCGGGTGTGGTGGCAGGCGCCTGTAGTCCCAGCTACTCCAGAGGCTGAGGCAGGAGAATGGCGTGAACCCAGGAGGCGGAGCTTGCAGTGAGCCGAGATCATGCCACTGCGCTCCAGCCTGGGTGACAGAGTGAGACTCCATCTCAAAAAAAAAAAAAAAAAAAAAAAAAAAAATGTGACATTTTGATGAATATGTTGTTTTTAAAAAGGAAAGATAATCTAAAGACTGGCTGAAGGTCTAGGAAAGGAAAACTGAGGCAGCCACTGAAGTCCTAGGGATAAGAGGAAGAATGCCCTGGGGGCGAACAGCTGACATCAGTGAGGATGAAAGTAGGGTGTTGCAATTAAATCACATGAGAATCAAAAGAAAGAAAAGAGTGAAGACCCAGGAACATATTATCAATAAAGACTGTACCAACTCAGCCACGTGCAACAGGGGGAACAAAGGGAGGAATTTCCACCTAAGAATTCTTCAGGGGAGAAACTGGTTTGCTGATAATACAAAATCAGGGAGACAAGTTCAAGGACAAAGTCTGTGATGTAAAGAAACTAGTTCTTAAGGGAATGGAGGTTTCAGAAGACACACTGGAAAATATAAGACATGCCAAAACAGGTGTGAAGACCTGTGTGTTAGTCCATTCTCACATTGCTATAAAGAACTCCCTGAGACTGGATAATTTATAAAGAAAAGAAGTTTAGTTGACTCATAGTTCTGCATGGTGTACAGGAGGCATGGCTGGGGAGGCCTCAAGAAACTTACAATCATGGTAGAAGACAAATGGGAAGCTAGCCCAATTTTTACATGGTGGCAGGAGAAAGAGAGCAGAGGGGGAAGTGCTGCACACTTTCAAACAACCAGATCTTGTGAGAACTCTGTCAAGAGAATGGCAAGGGGGAAGTCCACCCCCATGATTCAATCACCACCCACCAGGCCCCTCCTTCAACATGTGGGGATTACAATTCGACATGCAGCTTGAGAGGGAACACAGAGCCAACCCATAACAATCTGGATTCAGATAAAAGCAAAACAGAACACCAAACTGACATCCCTACTTGGAAAAATAAAATTTACACTGGTGACTGACATGGCAAATTTCCAAAACCCTCTTCACTTAAAAATATGCATTTTTTATCTCCTTCTGAAGGTCATGTTTCTCCCAAGTACCAATTAGTTTATTAACAACTATGCTCAACCTGGGTGTCCTCTTGTCCTCTCTCAAATGTAAATTTCAGCAACCCAATCTCTGAATAGTTTCCACAGTGATGCTTTGAGACAACTTATGGAGCTAGCATTGAGGGGTTATGTCTGTCTTAGAAACTGCCTTGAAAGAAAGAAGGAGATGGAAAGAAGACAGACACAAATTAAGGGGCAACACCACAACATAAAATATATTGAAGTACAATATTTATCCTAACTTTTAAAATAACACTATAAAGCAACATTTGGCTCAGAATTTTTCTCCTACTACTAAGTCCAAAAGCCCATGAGTGCACATTTAGTGTATTCCTCTGCCTTCAAGAATAACTGTAACTGTTCAACCTCAGACCAAAAAGAACTTGATATACAGCAGGTAACCAACTGCTCTGCTCTGGAGGCAGGGAGGCAGGGAGTTCATGGTCATATTCTCTCTTCTGTCATTAAGCATACACATCAGGTACATTATCATCAAATTGTATAGATCTTCTTCTTTTTCTTCTTCTTCTTCTTCTTTGTCTTCTTCTTCTTCTTCTTCTACTCCTCCTCCTCTTCTTCTTCTCCTCCTCCTCCTCCTCTTCTTCTTCTTTTCTTCATCATCTTCTTCTTCTTCTTCAACATTGTCATCATAATCATCATGGCCAACACCTAGCATGTACCATGTATCAGGGACTTTGTTGACATAAACTCATTTAATCTTCAAAAGAATCCTATGAGATCAGTACTATTACTTCCTTATTACGGATACAACAATCAATGCACAGAAATGAATCAACTTATCTAAAAACATGTTGCTGGTAAGTGTCAGAGCCAATATTTAGGCTCAGGAAGTCTGGTTCAGAGTCCAGGTTCTTAGCCATCACACTATAAGAACAGGTATAATAAACATCTACCCACCTACAGGATGTAAATTCCATCTTGTATGCAAAGAGTTTTTCATCAAAATGATAATTCAAACTCAAGGATAGCATTAAACCTCACTACCACCATTTAGGCTCAAAAGACAAGAGTGCATCTCCCATTCTAACTAGTCAGAAGTGATTCCAAATTTATGAAACTTGGAGGTGGAGGCAATGCAAGGGAAATTACATGTAGCAACAGAATAGTTATTTGTATAAGTAGGCTTCAAAGTATTTTGGACAAACCATAACTTTTGCTGAAGTTGACAATAAAATAATTTTGAAAAGAATGTATGGTCCTCATGCACTAATAACAATTGCATAGGTGTTATTTTTAATTCATTTTTCCAGCTGCCTTGTTGTAAAAGACCCTGAGCCAGTGAAAAAACTGTTTAATGCCTTTTGTTGTTCTTTCTGCATATGATAAGAGAATAGTATCTAGCCCCCAACAGTGCCCAAAAGGAAGAAGTACGCAAGGAATTTCTGTAATGAAGTATAAGAAGCTAACTCCTTCTTCCACCAACCTGTGTTTCTTTAGGTTATTTTCCTGGCTGCTAGTTTCCCAAAGATGGAGAGTCAACTTTTGTCTGGGCCTCAATAATTTGGTATTTGAACATGTTTGTTGTATGATACCTTATTGGAGTCATCTTACTACAATCTATTCCATATACCAGGTCTATCCTGAGGTACAGTAACCCAGGAAAACAGAGTTTCTACTAGAAACACATTATGAAATCCAGTTGTGCTGTCACATATTATCTTCTCTGCATTACAACCAATGTTTTAGATAATTACTAAGTTATATGTAAATTCAGCTCTGTCCAACACTTGAGTGAATGATGTACAGATTCTAAAGCTGTTAAGAAAAGCAAATGTAAAGCCTCTGTGAAGACTATGCTTGAGGGAGTATTATTATCAACCCTTAAATGGAAGAATTTTAGTTTTATTACTAGCATCACCTTTCCCAGACCTCAACAAAGTTTTCTTGACGTCTCTAATGGCGTTTCCAGGGACCAAAGAGCTGTTCAGTGTCGCTGGGGAGATGTGCAAGGTGGACAGAGGAGAGGGCACCACTGGAGCAACTGCTATGAAAGAAACACCACAGTAGTAGCAATGACATATTTTTGTGTCCTAAATTAACAGCAAACTAACTCTAGAGAAGACGCAGTAGCCTCGAATTGAGACTAGGAGATGAACAGGTCAAATGTTACAATGGTACAATCCCCAAATGTGATAATATCCCAACAAGAAAAGAACAGAAAAAACAAATTTGCACCTCCAAGCATGTAATTTTCTCTACTCAAAATACAAACATGACCTTATTAATCCAAATAAAACCAACAACTTGTGACATTTTTCTCATTTGGAAGATTAATATTCAAGCAAGCAACTTAATTTCTAACCCCGAGTTCAAAAATTTATGAATTCACCCTTGCAGGGTTCAACAACCCTGGGTCCTCTGAGGCCGGAAACACAAGGCAGGATAGTTTTGGATTCATGAGTCACCTTACCACATTATAAACTCTCTAAGAATGGTTAGTCAAACCTAACTTCCACCTGATTCACACCCAGATACCAAGGTGCATAAACTTGGGAGCTATCCGGCATGCAAGTACCAACCCAGTTCTCCATCTTTTATTTGTCTTATTCTACATAATATGAATATCTCGTTCATGTAAACACTTGGTTCCTACTATATGTTGAATGCTACATGATCTCTGGAAATATCCAGATAAATGTTGTCTTCACTCAGTCACATATTCTCATTAGGTCTTCCTGGCATGCATTTGAGATTATAAGGACAAAGTTCATAAACCCAGTTAAATCTCAATTCTATAATGCTGAACTCATTAATTGAGTGCCCTAACTCAAGAAAATAACTGGTCATAGACCATACTAATTACACCACCATTGGTACAGCAATCTTCATAAATATCAAGAAAATGATACACAGTTAACTTTTAATTATCCACACTAATGAAGGGGAACAGTGGCATGGTTAATCCAAAATAGTTTAAAAACCAATAATAATTTCTATTAGGATTTGGAATTCATTATGTGATTTTCTTCCCAGAAGATTTACCTTCTGATTATATTTTTCATGATGAATATTCAAGCAAGAAACTTAATTTCTATCTAGGGTTTTAAAATTTATAAACTTCTGCCTCCATCCCAGGCTTGAAGAACTGAAATGTAATGTCTTTTACTAAAGTTGTTGACACTACCATAATTTTGTATAATCCCATCCGGAACTTTCCATGGATGATGAATTATAATTAAGTCCTAATGCCAAGCTTTCCCAGGAAAGAAAGGCATGAGAATTCAGCTCACAATTTCTAAGCTCTTCCTCTCTCATCCTTTTAACTCATCCTATTTAACTCAGCATTACTCATCCATGAGTATCTGTATTAGTCAGCTGTTCCTGTAATAACACTGAGTAACAAACTACCTTGAAACCCAATGATTTTAAAAAACAAGCATTCATTTCTTTCTCACAGATCTTCAAATTGGCAGAACCCAGATCAAACTCATGATTTGGCTCAAGCCTCCTCCAGGTGTGTCCCTATTTGCCTTAGACCATTGGCCCCAGTGAAACACAGGAGCATAAGAAGACGAGATGACAAGAAAAGCAATTTATGCGCATTTAAGGCCTCTGCTTACATCATGTCTGTCCACATTCCAGTGGCTAGGGAAGTCACATTTCCAAGCTCAAAGTCAAGAGGGCACAAGAAGTATACTCCATATCAAGGAGGAAAAAATGAAGATAAATTTTTACTGAAAACAATCTAAGCTATCATTTAATATTCATTAGGCTCTCTGACAGATTTTGGAAATACTAGGATTATTAAGTCATAATTTCTGTCTTCAAGGAACTCATATTTGGGGTGGGCAGATGGTACTAAAAAGATAATGCTAAAAAACACTAAATAAGGAGACACCCAGGGTATTATGTGAGTAGGAAGTGGCAAATCAGAGAATCTAATATAATACTTCTTGAGCTTAGGGAATCATCAAAGTGTCTGAGGTGGTCCTTGAAGATAAATATGAGTTTCCAGGGAAAAAATATAAGCAAAGATGCATAAGTACAGGAGTAAATGGTCTCTTCAATAAATGATAGGGCATACAGTGTGACTAAAGCCTAGTATATGTGACAGTGGCTGAGAACACATTTTACTCCACAGTTCTTTGAGTAAGTCAACCCTGGTTTAGAAGAGTAATATTTGGATGATGGAGAAAATATTCTAATATTATTGAGTGCACCTAAGGTTACATACCTTTGGGTTTATTTATCCCGGCACCATTATAAGCAAGGAAGTAGCTATTAATTTTCATTCGCAGAGATGCAGAAATAGGGACTCACCAAGGGGAAGTGACTTGTCCAAGGTCATATGACTAGTAAATGAGGCTTGAAATACAGTTCCAGCTCTGGTCTTCTCCACTAGGCTCTATTGGAAGTATCCTGGGAGTTCTGGCTACTTCATTAGTCCTATGAGCTAAGTTCAGGCTATAAAAAGTATAGCCTTCTAGGCTATACTAACAAGTTCAGAATTTATGAATGGCATTGAGGTAGGTTTCAAATGGGGGAACAAGAGACATCACCGGAACTTGACTTTGAAAAGACATCCAGTGGCAGAGTGGAGAGGAGATTGGAGAGATGGAGAGGTACTAGAGGCAGGTAAGGGGTTATGGCAATAGTTAGGTATACAATCAGGCCTTGAACCAGGACAGCAGGAAGGAAAGAAAGTTGACTTGCAAAACATTTTGGATGTGCAATCAGAAAACAATTTGATTAAAAAAAAAAAAAGATGAGAAGAAGGAGCCTTGAATTCCTCTGTTTTCCAAGCTTATGCAGCTAGTTAAAAGGTTAAGCCATTTCCTCTTTTTGCTTTCCAGACCACTCTACACTACAGTTTCTCCTTTCCATATCTCCCCCAGAGACAATGAATTCTGTCTCCTAGCCTAATTGAAAGCCAGAGGGCAGCAGAACAGAAAAGTGGTTGAGGCAAAAGAAGAGTCATTTGATGAGAAAAGATTGATATATTCCTTTCCATAATCAGTGGAACACAGGTGAATAGATTTAGCAGGTTCTTTATCGAATGTTCTTTAATCACCTAACTCAAGTCAATACTCCTTTAGGGGAACATAAATTAATTCTCCAAACAAACAGCTAATGCCTAAGGAGAGCTGTCTGTAGTGTTTACACACTCCAGCTCCACTGTCGTGGGGGTTGGAGATGAAAGGCAAGTATGAACCCAGAGGCAGAATCTTCACTTGGAAATGCACAGGGTCAGGAGCAAAGGCTCCTAAGTATACTGACACTTCCTGTATTTTTTCAACATCATCTGAATTGACACTAGTGGACAGTTACCTACAGATGATACAGCCCCCTACTGGTCACAAGCACTAGGGGCTAGGGAGGATGGCTCTGCAGTTTTTCTATTCTGAGCCCTTCTCATCTTTCCATGTACACCATTAAAAGTATTGAGAGAGGTTCCCAGGATGGCAGAGTTAGCTTCCAGAAATCCCAGGCTACTTCCAAAAGAGCCTAGTGGAAAAGGCCAGAGCTGGAACTGTATTTCAAGCCTCATTTACTAGTCTTGTGACTTTGAGTAAGTCACTTTCCCTTGGTGTGTCCCCATTTCTACATCTGTACAAATGAAAATTAATAGCTACTTCCCTGCTTATAATGGTTCTGGCATAGATAACCTCAAAGGTCTGCAACCTAAGGTGCACTCAGTAATATTAGAATATTTTCTCCCTTTATCCCTGCTAAACCAGGGCTGATTTACTCAAAGAACTGTCAAATAAAATTGCTCACAACACTTTCCCAAGTGGAAAGTCTGCAGAAACAATATGTGGCTTGTGCAATAAGAACTAGCATAATACCTACTTCCTGTCTTCAATCTTCCTCCTGCTATTTTCTCTGACTGGAAGAGCCAGACCAAAATTCCGAACATTAGTCATCCATGCTGAGCGCAAGGCCAAGGGTTAACACAGCCCTTTTTAAATGATCCCAGTTGTTGTTCTAAATAATGGTAGCTATTGTCAGTATTATTAATAAATACTATTCGATCAAACTGGTATGTATGTGTCTTGCTTAAACGTGAGGTGAAGAGGTCAAAGCATGAAGGATGAGACTATATTTCTCTTTTCAGAATGACCTCAGGGCAATTTCTCAGAGATTCAACCCACAAAGGAAACAGACGTACAGCTTCTTCTTGCTTCTGGCCCCTTTCTCCAGGTTGGACATCATTTCTGCAGCCTATAATCCTTCCCCACTTGGAGAATTAATATGCAAATTTCCTAATTATATGGCCAAGAATTTTACAGGTCTCGCTTGGGGTGATAAATTATTTCTCAGGTCTCTGCCTTCCTCAGTAGGGGGTCTGGTAACCTCAACTTCAGGATAGTCATAGAAACCATTAGTGTCACTAAATTAACCAGCCCTCAGAATTAGCCAAGAGAAAGCATATATCGATCTGACTTAGCGATGTGAGAAGAGAAGCGCTTTCTTTTATGATTAGCCTTTTCAAAGTCCTCTTAGGCTACCCACACTCTCTGCTGATGGAAAGATTACTGAAAAATAATTAAAATGTCCCCAGAACCACAGAGTCTTTGTGCCATTATTTCCCCTAAAATAATAAAATTACTTATACATTCAACTGTAAGCATCCTTTAGAGTTACTCGTGGCAAAGATACCTATATGAATATAGAAATGTAAAATAATGGTTTCTATGTCTTAGGAAATTCACTATTTATAGACAAAAATTATGATTATTATCATTTTTACATTGTGCTAAAGTTAATAAAATGCTTTTTATATACGGTATTTTATTAAAATGTTCACAACTATGAGAGATGGGTAGTACCTTTATACCCAATTTACAGGTATGTATACTAAGACAAAGAGAATGAAGCAGGGCATGTTGGCTCCTGCCCGTAATCCCAGCACTTTGGGAGGCTGAGGTGGGCAGATCGCTTGAGCCCAGGAGTTCGAGACCAGCCTGGGCAACATGGCAAAACCCACTCTCCACCAAAACTACAAGAAACTAGCAGGCGTGGTGGTGCATGCCTGTAAACCCAGCTACTCGGGAGGATCACTTGAGCCTGCGAGGTGGAGGTTGCAGTGAGCTGAGATGGCACCACTGCACTCCAGCCTGGAAGACAGACTGAGACTGCTCTCTCAAAAACAAAAGAAAAGATAACTAAAACAATTACTCACCTTACACCTTAGAGACACCTTACACACACATGCACATACACACACACGCAACCAGTGTATAGTGTCTTTAATATCTGATAAATTCACAGAGCCTCAGTATCCTCATCCAAAAATGGGAGCATTAAAACCCATCTCAAGGCCGGGCGCGGTGGCTCACGCTTGTAATCCCAGCACTTTGGGAGGCCGAGGCAGGCAGATCACGAGGTCAGGAGATCGAGACCACGGTGAAACCCCGTCTCTACTAAAAAATACAAAAAATTAGCCGGGCGTGGTGGCGGGCGCCTGTAGTCCCAGCTACTCGGAGAGGCTGAGGCAGGAGAATGGCGTGAACCCAGGAGGCGGAGCTTGCAGTGAGCCGAGACTGCGCCACTGCACTCCAGCCTGGGCGACAAAGCAAGACTCTGTCTCAAAAAAAAAAAAAAAAAAAAAAAAAAACACCATCTCAAATGACATGAGCTCCTGTCTATCAGCACGTGCCAGGGCCTGTCATAAGGATGCATTCTTTAAGTGACAGCTGAACACTCAAGCAGCATTACTCACCTAGAAAGGGGCCTCATAGAAACGATGCAATTTTTCTTTCCAATGAAGCTATCGATTCCCTTTAAGGAGACTCTCAGCAGGATAAATGACCCTTCATTATTTCCCTGGCATACTCCTGGCACTTCGGGGGTTTCAAACAAATTTGACTTAGCATATCTGTGAGACCCAAAGGTCAAGAGGCATTGCTTCATAATGGCAGAAAATTATCATATCGATAAAAATTGACCATTGTTCACATACTGAATTCCTCCAAAGAGGAGCATTCTGGAACATTCTGGAATAGAGAAGGCAGGGCTGATTAGGATCAACCATCTTTATGCAGAAAGGCCTTGAGTGCATACCAAGTCATCTGCAGTCAGAGAATAAACCACAGTGGAAAGAAGCAACTTATTTTCTGTCTCTAGTCATCAATTCCTGACATCAATTCTGAAAGCTTGCCTTAAAATTCATATTTAGTTATTTCGCTTTTCTTTTAAGATACTTTGGTAGCTCCCCAATTCCCATAACCTAAAATCTGCCCTTACTTACCTGGCCACATCCTCATCTCTTGCCAATCCCCCCCTACATCCCCACCTATACTCCTGCCCCACCAAATCTCACTGTCAACTCATCACATCGCTTTTGGACTCAAGACATTTTATACATCACCTTTTTGAAACAACTGTTTTACTGTCAGCCATCTTGACTACATCTTGACAGACTTCGGTATCCCATTTCCATCCCCACTTTACGTTCCACAAGATGATTCTATTTTTTCCTCATCTTCTAACCATGTCAAATCAACAACCAAACCAGAAAAAGATTTTTTAGTGATCAATTTTTCCATGCCCTGGTTTAGGTCATAACCAATTTCCCATCAATTCTGACATCAGTGGGGCTTGCTATTCCACTTTACAAGGACAGCAAGTTCTGCGTTTGAGAATGCCTGCAGTGTTTGAGATCCCTTATTCAAATCATCCTTCTACTTCACTTCACTTTGAAAACAGCGTAAGAATCAAGAGAAGCTAAGCACGAACTGAGAATCCTGATCAAGATGAAAAGAATGATCCAACTGGTTGGTTTCACCATCATAAGGAGGGATTCCTCTGGCTATGTGTTGCATTCATTTCTTGGCACATCGAGAGGCAACCTAGGACACTGTTAATAACATGAGCTCAGGGGACAAACTGCCTGGGTGTGAACTGTGGCTCTGCCACTTATTAGATGTGTGACCTGCGGCACATTATTTCACTTCTTTGTGTCTGTTTCCTCCTTTGTAAAATGCAGGTGATAATAATATCTAAGTCATAAAGCTGTTGAGAGGATTGAGTCAATACTTATGAATGCACACACACACACAGAAAAGGACCTGGCACATATAAACACTAAATAAATGTTTGTTAAATAAAATAAATACAATATTGTATGGTTATATTGCTGGTAGCAGAAAATACCCCACAACAGCTCTCAAAATCTGAAACTTTGGAGGTTAATTTGTTAGGGTAAAAAAGTAGGTACCATCTACTATTCCAATTTCTTCTTTGTACCAGAAATGGAAAGAAGTACCACTAACCTTTGCCAAATATTACTGACAAAGGTCAGAAATATTTTTCTCAGGGAGAAAAACTGCAAAAAGGCTGACAATTACAAAGTGTCAAAACACTGGCATCAAAATATCCTGCTTTATCCAGTTATACTCCATTTCCCAGAGAGCAAGTTTGAACCAGGAAACATTAGCATCACCATGAACCACCTTTGATAACTGGGGCTTAAATGCATCTTTCATCATAAATGATCTCTTATTTATAAGGGAATCACTAACCACTATCAACAGTGAAAAACCACACAGAAAAACCACAAGGCTGTATCATAGAGAATTTTAAAATAGTTACCCATGAGAATAAATGAAAGGAGGCTAACAAAGTCTGCTACTTCATAAATTTACACTGGGACATGCAAGAGGCAAAGGGCTTCTAGTTCTGGCCAAGACTTGCTGGACATAGGAGGGAGGATAAACTGACCACTTGCCTGGAATGATACAGGGGAAGAGAATGCACAGGCTTCCTCATTTGAAACCCATTGATCTAACACCTATTGTCTATGAGAAGTTGGATAATATATTTGCTTTATCTGAGTCTCAGTTTTATCAACAGTAAAATGGAGATAAGGTCTTACTGAGCTGGATTTGTTGGCATATGACTGCAGGGCCTTTACACGATGCCTTGAACACAGAAGACACCCAATTCTCTACTCCCGCTTCCTATACAATATAAGTAATAAATCATTTCCCAGATCTGTGGAGGGAAATTACATCAGTTATGTGGTAGTTGTCATCAAATAGAAATTATATATGTTCAATGTCTTTCCTATGCTGCATGAGTCCTCAAGTTTTTCCCAACACATACGAGTAAAGGTTCTTATGGCAAATGACATAAGCACTGATTTTTAAGCACTGGGGAATTTATTGGAAGAGTTTCAGGAATTCAGAAAATGAATCTATGGAAGGCTCTAAGATCCAGGCCTAAAAACCAGCCAGGATCTAGGAATGCTGCAGAGCTCGAGAGCAGGACTGCCCAGCAAGAGTTGCACAACAGATACAAGCTGGTACACAGGACACATTTGCCACCAAGCTGAATCTGAACTCCAAATATCCCTTCTCTGTTTTGTCACAGAGGCCTCTGGTTCAGGGCTTGATGTACAGGGTTTAACAGTGTTGCAGAACTTTCTCTTCAGTTCAGCTAAAACTGGATTCCTGTCATACGACCAGGAAAGATTAGGCTCGCGGACACGTAGAAGGGTGAGGAGCAGAATTTATTGGGCAAAAAGGAAAAAGGAAAAATCTCAGCAAAGTGAGATGGAGTCCTGCTAACAGGCCATCCACTCACAGATTGAATCCCAGGTCGCCATACAGGAACTGAAGAAGCCAAACTCTTCCCCTGTGCAAACATCACGAACTTCCTGAGGCTCCACCCAGTCCTCCCAGTGTGCAGATGGGCATTATTCAGAAAGAATCGGTTGGGAAAAGGCAGGCATCATCTGGGACCAGCGGTCCGGTTCTTCAGCCTTCAGGCTGTTTTAGGCTTGAAGGTGGGGTTTGCCAGGGACCCTTGGCTGTCTCCTGTCTCTATCAAAAGCACTTGGAGCTCATGCCTGCACCTGGCTGTCCCAGGGCACGCTTTGAAGAAGAGCTACCAAAGAGACAGAGGACAGTAACAAACAATCTCAGCAATAACCTTCCTATCAATACAATGGAAAATTTCCTAGAGGAATATGGAGGTACTAATAGGCAGGTATGGCTAGATGATAATAGATAATCAAAAAGGGACAAAACATACAAAACATAATGAGAAGAAAGGAAGATGAATGGCCTGCATAGTTCTCCCCAGTTTTGAAACAGGCTCCAGATGCCAGTAGTACCCTACCCCATAGTTGTGGCAACCAAAAATGTCTCCAGACATTTCCAAATGTTCCCTGGAGGACAAAATCACCCCCAGTTAAGAACTACTAATCTAAACCTTTCTACACTTCTATAAATAGTCCCTTCACTAAAATTTTCTTAAATAATATAAGTATTCTATTTCTTTCCTACCTAGAGCCATGACTGATACAAGAAGTCTGTTGGCAAAATTGGGCAAAATTACAACATTAAAGTTTACTTGATCCACTGTAATGTAAATTCTATAAGAGAAGGACATTGTGTATCTTACTTACCACTAAATCCCCTCTACCAAGAAGTGTTGGACACAAGTAAGTGTTAAATGAATATTTCTTAAGTAAATGAATTTAAGCTATATTATAAAAAATAATTTTATATGTAAAGAAATAGAAAAGTTTCCACAGAAAATAAGAAGGCACAGACAAAAAGGTTAAACAATATAGGCATTCTGTAAGTACAATGCAGAGTCGAGGCCTTGGCCAATGGCTTAAAGTTCTCTGGACTCCCTGTTAAGGCACCTCCCATTGCAAGACAGTCCCTCAACATAGGTTACCTGTGGGACTATTAGTAAAATTATGCCAATTCCTTTTACTTGGATTTCAAACTCATCTAAAAAACCTAAAATATAAACTCCATGAGAGCTGAGCTACAACCTGTTTAGTACACCATTGTATACCCACTGCCTTACTCAGTGTCTAATGAATATTTTGTCAAGTGAGTGAATCAATGAATGGGCCATCTCATTATGACGTGGCTTTCAAGTGACTTGGCTACAAGGGGAAAGAAAGATGTAGTCTCATGACCATCAAAGCCATCAAGAATATTACTTTTTCATGTGTATTGGCAAATTGAAATTCTAGGACTTAATTGACTTGTATGCCTTAGAGTTACATTAACCATCCTCAAAAAGGCTGGCCACTCTTGACTCAAAGAATAGTCGGTAGACCAGAAAAGGTCCCAAATCCAATTTTAGAATATAGAAACTTAATTGAGGTTCAGAGTAAAGTTGCATGGGTTCTTTGAAAGCATACACTAGAAAAAAAAATTAGAAATTGGTTCCATTAACACGATTGTGTTCCCCATTATAAAAGTACATGCATTAGTTATCTATTGCTACATGACAAATTACCCCCAAAACTTAGTGGCTAAGACAACACACATTTATTATTTCACAGTTTACATGGATCAAGAACCTGGATACAGCATAGCTGATCCTCCACTTCAGGATCTCTCATAGGCAGCAGTCAAGGTGCCAGCTAAATGTGGTAATCTCAAGGTTCAATTGGGGAAAGATCAGCTTCCAAAATTATTCACATGGCAGTTAGCAGAATTCAGTAACTCAAGGGCAGTTGGCCAAAAGCCACCCTCAGTTCCTTGCCATGCAGGTTTCTCCAACATGGCGGCTAGCTTCATAAAGCATGCAAGATAAGAAGGCAATAGACAGTGTACGCTGGTAGGCTGGGCGTGGTGGCTCATGCCTGTAATCCCAGCACTTTGGGAGGCCAAGGCATGCAGATCACGAGATCAGGAGATCAAGATCATCCTGGCTAACACAGGGAAACCCCATCTCTACTAAAAATATAAAAAATTAGCCAGGCGTGGTGGCAGGTGCCTGTAGTCCCAGCTACTTGGGAGGCTGAGGCAGGAGAATGGCATGAACCCAGGACGCAGAGTTTGCAGTGAGCGGAAATCGCACCACTGCACTCCAGCCTGGGCAACACAGCAAGACTCCATCTCAAAAAAAAAAAAAAGAAAAAAAAAGAGTGTATGCAGGTAAAATGAAACTCACAATCCTTTGTAACCTAATCATGTAAATGATGTCGCATCACCTTTGCTATAGTCTGTACTTAAAACAAGTCACTATATCCAGACCACACTCAAAAGGAGGAAATGATACAAGGGAATGAGTACCAGAAGGCCATCTTAGAAGTCTGCCTATCAGAACACAAATTACCAAAAGAGAAACGACCCTTTCCAGAGATTCAAGAAAGTGAAGTTTAAGGACATAGGACGTCTTACTTGGAAAGTGAGAATAAAGAAGAACCTCATAAAAGTGCTAGGGATGTGGAAATCCAATGGCATCTAGAATATTGGAGCAAAGGCATTCAGAATCTCAAAGCATCAGAGAAGAAAGGGAACCAGAACTCCTTCAATACCTGCTAGTTGGCCCATATTTTAACTCTTCATTTCATCCTCACTTCACTATTATAAGATGGATGTTACTAAATATTATCCCTAGTTTACAGATAAGGAAATTGAAGACCAACAAGGTTAAGTTTCTGTTCTGAAATTACAGGGCTAATAAATAATAGTTTTGATTAACAATATAGACATTAGACGGAAATGAACTAGAGTCTAGACCCCACCACTTATTTGCCATGTGATATTTTGTAAGTTACTTGTTTGTATTGTCCACTGCTGAATCCCAAGTGTCTAGCAGGTGCTTTGGTAAATGTTTCTGTGAATTAATTAATCTGGCTCATTTATATACATAAGGGTACCTACTTCAAGAGTTATTGCGAGAATTACATTAGATTATCTAAACACTTCAGCCCAATGCCTAGCTCTTGGTAGGAGGTCAGAAAATGATAATTAGGATTATTATACTGCTCGTCCTGATTCCAATCTTAAAACCTCAAACACTGCATCCAGTCTAAATACAATGTTGCCTATATGGTACCATAAACCTCCAGCTTCCTGGTGCTCACATCATCTAGTCTCTGCTGGTACAACCCTTAGTCCAAGTCTTTTAATTAATAGACTTTATTTCTTAGAGTAGTTTAGGCTTATAGAAAAAATTGAACAGAAAGTACAGAGTGATTTCATATACTCTTCGCACCCCCAGAATAACAGTTTCCCTTATTACTGACATCTTGCATTGGTTTAGTACATTTGTTGTCATTGATGAACCGAGCTTAATTGATACATTATTATTAACTAACATCCATAGTTTACATCAGGGTTTACTCTTTTTGTTGTATAATACTATGAGTTTTGTCTAAAGCATAATGCCATGCAGCCACCATTAGAGTATCATTCAGAATAGTTTCGCTGCCCTAAAAATCTGTGCTCCACCTATGCATCCCTCCCCCCCTTCCCCTGAAGGTAGAAGCTATGGGGATAGTAAAAATGATCAGCAGTTTCCCGGGATTTAGGCCGAGTCTGAATTGCTAGATTATTAAAACAGACATTGTCTGCTCTAGGAAAACTAGTCCCCACGCTTCCTGCATAGACGCCACATGATCTGCATATCCTCTCCAGAAAAACTATCCCCACCCCTTCTCATATACACACGTTATGGTTCCACATCTCCTCCACAACAAAAACTGAACTCTGCCTCTGCCTACATAGACAACACATTGTTCCCACATCCTCTATAACAGGAAAACTGGTCTTTCTTCCTTCCTACAGGGACATCATTTGGCACCCATATCCTCTGCTCTAGGACAACTGGGCACCATATTTTCCTAAATAAATACCATATGATTTCCATGTTTGCATCATTGCTGACATGAGTTCTTTATTTGGTTAAATTGATTTAAAAACCCCATCTGAATTTGAGTCCTAGAAAATCCCTTACGCTTTCTGAAATTTGGATGCAACAGCCACACAGTGTAAGTCTTAGCAAAATGACCCAATGAAACATAGTGAACAATTAGAGTGTCCTTGTAGGAAGCCAGCCTCTGCCTCACTAGTATCTTGCCCTGG
Source organism: Nomascus leucogenys (assembly GCF_006542625.1). Classification (NCBI taxonomy): domain Eukaryota; kingdom Metazoa; phylum Chordata; class Mammalia; order Primates; family Hylobatidae; genus Nomascus; species Nomascus leucogenys. The sequence continues at coordinate 102,906,899 of NC_044395.1, forward strand.
GCTGTACAAGAGCTTAACCTCCAGAATAACACTGCCATCTTTTTGCTTTATTTGGCGTTATTGTTTCTCCATTTGGGAGCCAAATTATAGCCTCATAAAACAGCAGGAGTGCTAGGGAAATTGCTTAAATACAGTAACTATTAAAACCTTAAACTGCTGTGCTAATTAAATCGCCTTATTGCTACAAATTTTGTAATACGAGGCAAGTAAAAGTGTCAGTCTCCCTCCTTGGCAAAAGGAAACAACCCCTTCTAGAAATTATCACATTTGACTCCAAGGCAGACCTCAGCCCAGGGGAAAAGTGTATGCTCAGATCAGCTGGCTGGATTTCCCTCTTCTCCAGAAAGGTTTCTTCCACTCAGTTAGCTAAAGTTACTTGGTGCTGCTGGATTAACAATAGAAAAGCAAACAAGGACCACCCAATTAGGGTTGACTGCAAACTGGATCCATGAGCTCAGCTGAGAAGCTCAAAAGACTTTGTGCAAGCAACTGGTTAGTAATCACTGAGCACCTGGTGTCTACCATGTACAATGTTAAGTCCCCTGTTCATGGAGAAAGGACACTGGTGTCCAGCCCTTGCATACACCTCCTTGAGAGAGACAGAACAAATGAAAGGGATAATTAATGTGAATTTATATATCCATTAGATTAATAGCACAGGCTCTGGGGCCAGATTGCCCAACTGAAACCCTGATCTACCACTTCCTAGCTACATGACACACAGCAAGTTCCTTAACCTCTCTGCCTTGGGGGTCCTCATCTATAAGACAAAGCTAACACTAGTAGGTATTTAAGAATGTTGGGTGAAGATTAAATGAGCTGATACGTAAGAATTGCTTAGCACAAGGCCTAGCATAATCGATCTGTCCTAAATTTGGGGAGTATTGTTACAATTATTACTATCACTGAACAGTGTAAAAAATTCTGAACAAGAGATTGGAGTTTTAGTCTTGGCTCTATCTCTAATCTGAGGCTGTTTTCCGTCTGTATCTTTAAACTTATTTATGTGTAAACTACGAGGTTTGAATTATCTCTAAAATTCCTTCAAGTACTAAAATATTATAAACCATTAGCATTGTACTTGGTATCTGTGGTATATTCAAGCGCCATGTGGCATAGAGCAGATCAAGGGAGAGGACACTAATCCAAGTATTTACAGAGCACCTAATAGGTAATAGGCATGCTCTAGGCACCAAGTAACAGCAGGAACAGCAAAAGAAGGACAGCAAGTTGAGTCCAAGTACATTAAGACATAGCCCCAAGCTGTGCAGACTGGGTACAGGCCTTCCATTCACCTTTCACTGATTCTCAGAGTCCAGAACACACGCAAAGTACCTCAATCAGGGTCACCACAGGAAAACAACAGCACATCAAACGAAGATAATTAAAGGTGAATTTGCTAAAGGAACTTTTTACAAAGGGGAGGGGAGTGTGTAGGAAAATTTTAAAGGCCCCTCTGTTTTAAAATGTACCTGGGATTTTGTTTTTATCAAGGTATGTTGAGGCCAACAGAAAAAGAGGCATTTGCCATTGAAAAGATGGTTTATTACTCACAGTCCCCAAGAGGAGCAGGCATACCACACCACAGGGCAGGGGACTGCATGAGGAAGCATCAGGGTCAATAGGAGGCACAGAGAGTTGGAAAAAAAACATGGACAAGAGCCTTTATTGTGGTTTCCTCAAGAAAGAATGGGCAGGGCAGAGTAAGCAGGCTAAGTAGGTTTAGGGTTAGCTGGTTTGAATAACTTTGGTGGGCTCTAAGCTATAGAAATTGTCCCTAATTTTCTGGTCCCTCGCCCTGGGATCACTTATGGTGGGGGATTTTGTCCCTGACTCCAAGACCCCAATAAAAACTGGTTGGTGGGGGTACAGACTCTGTATTGGTTGCTTTACATACTAACACATGCGCCTAGGCAAGTTCCTTACTATCTCAAAGAATTAGCTAACTCTGGGAGGGGCAGTTCCTTCCCCTCCCTGGGTCCACAAGGCTCCAAGATGTCAAAGCATCATAAGGCAAAGTAAGTAAAAAATATTATTAATACATGCCCAGAGGTCTTAAGAGACAAGAAGGAAGTAGTTACCATAACTCCAAAATACAGAAGCACATGGAAAGGGCCACCGAAACAGAGAAGCAAGTGGAGAGCTGTGACCCAGTCAAGAAATGTGGTCAGCCCATGGCGACCCGGCACAGAGGGAGTGAGCAAGGGAAATAAATGCCCAACTTGTCTCCCCAACACCCTCCAGTATATTTCTAGGGCTTCTCATTGGCAGAACCCAACTAGAAGCCAGAGGGCAAGGGAGACTATTGATGTGGTCCGTGCAGGTTCACCTGCCCAGGCAGAGAGCAAGATATGGAAGAGTGGGAAGTGGAACAGAGGCAGCAAAGACAAGACATCAGCACACACAGGAAGAACTGACATCCAAGTCAGTGCTGGAACAACACCAGAAGCTGGAGCTGCTTCTGCTTCAGGGAGAATCTGCAAATAGCCTGCTAAAAGAAACACATATTGGGTTCAGTGTTGCCTAGAGGTGGAGCAGGCAAAGATGAAAGGAGAAATTTATTTCCTCATAACAACTCTTTGCCTTTTCCTTCATCTTAGCACAAATGTTGGACACCACGGGGAGAGGCAGGTACGATTTCATTCATTTCCTCATGACAGGAACCTTCTGTGAATGCATATTTCAGGTGCTCCGGAATATTTAAAGGCCTATTGTGTTTCAAGAACTGCTGACCTCACCTCTGTTGCCAGGAAACCTGCTGCAAACTCTAGAATCTGAGCACTGACATCATTGCTGTCCCCAGATGATCCAGGAGGAAACAAGGGGCTGATGCTGACGCCCATGGTCAGAATAGAGTGAGCAGCACTGATGTGAGCCGTGAGAGGCCAGCTCTGCTCCTGCAGCTTACACAAATGCCTACTGGACACACCCATAGCATGTTGCTAAGGCAGAGTGAATGGCACCATTCAATAATCATTAACAGAGCCTACTTTGTGCTCAGCTCTGTGAATGTAAGCCTGAACCACACATGGCTCCTGCCCATCAAGGTATTCATAATATATGAAGAGGAAACACAAATGCACCGATAATCATGTGATGCTTCAAATTAATCACAGAATTCCATGCCTAGGCCTCTGCTGGGGGTATGAGGAAAGGCAGGAAGGAGCTAATCAGCCTATGCCATGGGGTACAGTTTTTCTTGGGGAAGGGCAAAAAAATCTTACTCTTTGAATATGTAAAGCACAGATAGACATAAGGTACATAAACAGATATGGTATATAATATATCTGTGGCATTAAAATTTCCTGGAGAGGGAGACAATTAAGAAAGAAAATATCTTTAAAGCTCCTTAAGAGTGTAATAATAACAGAAAGGTTAAGGAACACTGAACTTCGTGTGTAGGAGCACGTAGCCTCAAGTCAGACTGAATTCTAGCCCCATCCCTTATAGATTTGTGACTTTAGACTTTCTTAGCTTACTCAGCCTCTCTGTGCCTCAGTTTCATCATCTGCAAATTGGAGATAACAATAGTGCCATCTTCTAATTAATTAAATGAGATAATGCGTATTAAGTTCCTAGATTATCTGACAAATAAATAAATGCCCAATAAATGTATGCCATTGTTATCAATACATTCAACAAATAACCTGCACCTACCAATATAAGAAAGTATAAAACCCAGCCCTGGCCCTTAAGAGGCATTATAAGAAGTGATCAAGCACAAAGAATAAGAGTTTCAACTTTGCAGCTGACTGCAGTTTGAACTCAGGATTTATTGCATGGCAACAAATTAATTAACTTCAGTTAAATAATTTTAAAGGAGTCGTGGGTGCTCCTTTGATGCAGTGGGCAGCAATAATACCTACAGTATTTATTGAATGCCTACTATGGGCCAGGTAGGAGGTGCTAGGAATAGAGCACTGACAAAAAAAAAAAAAAAAAGGAAAGTCCCATTCCTTTAGGAGCTTACAGTCTAGTAGAGATGGACAATAAATACACAAACTAATGAATATGTCATAGAATGTTAGAGAGTGATTGATGTCAATACATAAAATAGAGTTGGTTTTAGAATAGCTGACAGGGAGTGCTATTAGACAGAGTTGCCAGGAAGGATTCTTTAAGAAAGTGACATTTAAGCACAGACATGAATGAAGTGAAGAAATAACCCTTGCAAAGATCTGGGGAAATACTGTTTCAGGAAAAAAAAATATATTAAATGCAAACACCCCGAGACAGGAACATACCCAGCCTGCGTGAGGCTGATGTTGCTGGGGCACCATAAACAACGGGAACGTGGTGGGAGATGGAGCCAGAAAGTGGGCAAAGGGCCTGGATTTTCATCTTAAGTACAACAAGGGTTGGGAAGAGGGGAAGAGTGCGATCTGATTAATATTTTAGGAGGATTTCTCTGGCTGCTGTGTGAAGAATGGATGTAAGGGCAAGAAAGAAGGCAATGAGAGTGGTTAGGAGGCTACTGATGTAGATAAAGCACTTAGTACTGTGCCTGAAACAGCAAATACTTTCAATAAATAAGACCTTTAGAAATCTGCTTGGAAGCAAACGACAAGAAGAAATTCCCCCGTGACTCTAATTTCTTGATGCTCATATCAGAGCTAAATCCAAGGCCAAATAAACCACTGGTCTCGCCGAATGCAGTGTCTCATAATAGCATCTTATCCAATGCAAAAAAGTTCTAAAATTTAACCACTACCAGCTTCCCAAACTCCCTTTTTCAGGCAAGACTTTTCTAAACCTGTGGCAAAGGTGCTTATGCCTGAGTAGCCTATGCCGTTTTTAAAAAAATAATAATCCTACATATCAAAATGGTATCAACTTAAAATGACTCTAGTAGATCAAGAAAATATTTAGGGGTTCAAAGAGTTGTGTTTCTCACTAAATTTTAAGCATAAATAAATTTCATAGCTCAATTCCTGGAATACATAGCAGGTAATCACATATCTGCAGAAAAATAAATGAATGAATATATAAATAATCCAAAAACAAACTGTACAGTGGAGACAGGAAGCCTAAAGCAAGGCTGTTAATGTTTATCTTATAATTAGTAAAAATACAAAGTTTATTCTCCATTTTTTCCCGAAATACAGTTCAAAGTGATATCAGTAGGTATAAAACCAACACCTAGTTATACATCTTTAAAATGAATTTTGACCAATTTTAGCTTCTTGAGTGGGGAGAATTATCCAGAACCAAACATCAATGTCTAGGTTATAGTAGATGGTCAATAAATATTTGCCAATTTAGTTGAAAAACATATGAATAAAACTGTTTTAAAAGATGCTTGTGTAATCTTCCTCAAGTTCCAGTAAATTAAACTCCATTCTATTCCTTACGTTTAGAAAAGTCAGTGACTTCTGCTTAAATTTAAACCATTTTAGGAATGTGATGGGCAAATTAAACCCTAGCTACACCTTGTTCATCAGGAGTAAATTCCAAAAAGTTAATCTTGACTATATCAGCAAGTTAAGAGACGCAACAATGCTCAGTAGGAAAACTTCCTGGAGTTATGCCTATTACTCTTAATAATTCAGTCAATTTCAGCCATCTATTCTCATCACAGAGGAAGGAACAAGGATTGATGAGAAAGCACATCTTATCCATAAAGCAACAGATTGGAATGGAAAGGTCTTTTCAGATACATCTGCCTGTGAGAGACATACCCTTTCCCACTTCCTCATTTGAAACTGGATTAATCACCCAGGATTAGGTAAATGAAGAGTTCCAGAACATCAAGGTATTTCCAATCAACACACCCTGCTTCAACCCCCTGGCTCTGCCCTTCACTATCACTCGTCTGAAGGCAAGAACAGAATGCCTTCCCCAGTCTCCATCCAGTGGAAAATGAAAAAAAATCTCACTTTCACTCCATATCATTTTCATCTTTCATCTTAATTATCACTACCGAAAGCATAGAAATCATTATCTTTACGATGATGAAGGTCCAATTAGCATTTCCCATACAAATTTCATACTATAAAGGAGGTTGTAATGGATAAGGCAAATTGCTAATAGTCTTTTTTTTCCTGAGCTGAAAAACTAAGGTGCTTAACAAAATGAAATTAAATCTGAGCCATTTTCAAACAAGTCAAGAACTTTAATTACTTGATAGGAAAAGAGAAGGCGAGACAAGCTAAAATTTTTAAATGGTCATATTTTTAAGTAGTTTCCCTCTCCACCACGCTCCTCAAGCTATCCCCCTAGATAGCTAAATGCTTGTCTTGTTGTGCTCAATGGGTTTTAAACTATTGTGAAAATTGTTCAATGTAATTTTTTTCATTAGTAGGGCTATTTAGTAAGTTGGAAACTTACTCCAAATAAACATTCTATTTGCTCTATGGCATTTTAATTGGTTCCCATCCAACATGCTTCCACACAAAAACTGATCTTGTAGTGATACTGTCTCCTTTCTAATTAGAGCATATTGCTTTGAGCAATAACATAAGATACTATGATTTGAATTGTACAGTCAGAGTAAGCTGGCTTAGGTGTTAGCCAACATGACCATGGTTGAACATTCATGTTCTGAAGCCATACACACAAGTTCAAAGCGTGATTCACTGATCACTACATCTGTCAATTAGTCTCTGTGAAGTGAGATGAACCTCTGAGCACAGGATTAAATGATATAAAGTATATGAAGCATCTAAAAAAAAAATGGCTGGAAAATAAGTGCTCAATTAACAGTAGGGAGAAAAGCAACCTCAATTCTGACTTTACAACTTGTGGGTAAACTACTCATTCAAAAAATATGCATTGGGCATCCTATATATACTAGACAATGTTCTAGATACATGAGACATACCAGAGAAGAAAACAGGCCCAAAAAACTGCCTGAGGAGATAAACTATCAATAATAAACAGGTAAACCATGTGGTAATTACCTCAAAAAGGACCAAAAAAAGAGCCAAGTAAGGGAGATTGGGGATGGGTGCGTGGAGATGGTTTGCTAATTGCAATTTTAAATGAGGTAAACAGGTTAGATTCTAGATTTTGCAGGTAGAACCAAAAAGATTTGCTGAAAGATTGGATGAGGAGTGTGAGAAAAAGAGGAGTCAAGATTGACTCCAAAGTTTTGGCCCAATTAACTGCAGGGATAGAGTTGATTAACAAGGATAAAGATAAGAAAGACTGAAAGTGGTGCCACTTGTATGGTGAGACAGAGAGAAAGAAAGAGAGAGAGAGAGAGAGAGAGAGAGAGAGAGAGTGTGTGTGTGTGTGTGTGTGTGTGTGTGTGTGTGTGTGTGTGTGTGTTATGGTGACCAACTACCCCGTTTTACATAAGTCTTTCCTGGGTTTATCACTGAAAGTCCCATGGCCTTCAGAACTCCCCAGCCCCAGGCAAACTGGGACAGTTGATCACTCTAGCAAAGAATGGATCCGATGTTCAATTTGGGACATGTTAGCTTTAAAATGTCTTCTTGGCATCTCAAGCACACACGTCAAGTAAATAGATGAATATATGAATCTGTAGTTTAAGAGTGATGAAAAATAAATTTGAATGTTGCCAGTATATACATGGTATTTAAAACTATAAGATTATGTGATATCACAATAGGATTTTATAGTCAGTAAAAAGTAGTCAGCAATAGTTTCATTCATCACATGCTGAATGCCAAAACCTAGGAATATAGAATATAGCTCAAGCCCTTTAGGCAGCCACAGTACCATGGCAAAGACAGACAGGCAATTAATTACAAAGATTTTTAAGTGTAAAAATTCAGTGATGACCCCTTCGAGGACAAGATGGTATCACAGGTCTTTGAAGGATGAATAGGAGTTTTCCAAGAAGGCAAGGCAGTAGAAAGAGTATTCAAAGAAGAGGTGGTAGGGAGAGAGTACTCAGAGAAGTACAGTATGTATGATAATACAGAAAAGTGAAACAGCATGGCAGGTGTATTCGTCCATATTCACACTACTGATAAAAGCATACCTGAGACTGGGAAGAAAAGAGGTTTAATTGGACTTACAGTTCCACATGGCTGGGGAGACCTCAGAATCACGGCAGAAGGCAAAAGGCACTTCTTACATGGTGGCAGCAAGAGAAAATGAGGTAGAAGAAAAAGCTGAAATCCCTTATAAACCCATCAGATCTCCTGAGACTTATTTACTATCACGAGAATAACACCAAAATCCAGCGAGGGAGTCAAATTTTAAAGCTCCAAAATGATCTCCTTTGACTCCAGGTCTCACATCGAGGTCACACCGATGCAAGAGGTAGGTTCCCATGGTCATGGAAAGCTCTGCCCCTGTGGCTTTGCAGGGTACAGCCTCCCTTCTGGCTGCTTTCATAAGCTAGCTTTGGGTGTCTGTGGCTTTTCCAGGTGCACGGTGCAAGCTGTTGGTGGATCTACCATTCTGGGGTCTGGAGGACAGTGACCCTCCTCTCACAGCTCCACTAGACAGTGCCCCAGTAGGGACTCTGTGTGGGGGCTCTGACCCCACATTTCCTCTCCGCATCACTCTAGCAGAGGTTCTCCATGAGGGCCCTGTCCCTGCAGCAAACTTGCCTGGGCATCCAGGCATCTCCATACATCTTCTGAAATCTAGGTGGAGATTCCCAAACCTCAATTCTTGACTTTTGTGCTCCCACAGTCTCAACACCATGTGGAAGCTGCTAAGGCTTGGGGCTTCCAACCTCTGAACCCACAGCCTGAGCTGTATGTTGGCCCCTTTCAGCCACAGCTGGAATGGCTGGGACACAGGGCACTAAGTCCCTAGGCTACCAACAGCACGGGGACCCCGGGCCCGGCCCACGAAAACACTTTTTCCTCCTGAGCCCCCAGGCCTGGGATGGAAGGGGTTGCCGTGAGGGTCTCTGACATGGCCTGGAAACATCTTCCTCATGGTCTTGGGGATTACCATTAGGCTCCTTCCTACTTATGCAAGTTTCTGCAGATTTGAATTTCTCCTCAGAAAATGGTTTTTTTTTTTCTATTGCATAGTCAGGCTGCAAATTTTCCAGACTTTTATGCTCTGATTCCCTTATTAAACTGAATGCCTTTAGTAGCACCCAAGTCACATCTTGAATGCTTTGCTGCTTAGAAATGTCTTCTGCAAGATACTCTAAACCCTCTGTCTCAAGTTCAAAGTTCCACAAATCTCTAGGGCAGGGGCAAAATGCCATCAGTCTCTTTGCAAAAACATAGCAAGAGTCACTTTTGCTCCAGTTCTCAACAAGTTCCTCATCTCCACCTGAGATCACCTTAGCCTGGATTTTATTGTCCTTATAGCTATCAGTATTTTGGGAAAAGCCATTCAACAAGTCTCTAGGAAGTTCCAAACTTTCCCACATTTTCCTGTCTTCTGAGCCCTCCAAACTGTTCCAACCGCTGCCTGTTACCCAGTTCCAAAGTCACTTCCACATTTTCGGGTATCCTTTTAGCAACACCCACTCTACTGGTACCAATTTACTGTATTAGTCCATTTTCCTGCTGCTGATAAAGACATACCTGAGACTGGGAAGAAAAAGAGGCTTAATTGGACTTACAGTTCCACATGGCTGGGGAGGCCTCAGCATCATGGCAGGAGGTGAACGGCACTTCTTATATGGTGGCGACAAGAGAAAATCAGGAAGAAGCAAAAGCAGAAACCCCTGATAAAACCATCAGATCTCGTGAGACTTATTCACTGTCACGAGAATAGCACAGGAAAGACTGGCCCCCATGATTCGATCACCTCCCCCTGGGTCCCTCCCACAACATGTGGGAATTCCGAGAGATACAATTCAAGTCGAGATTTGGGTGGAAACACAGCCAAACCATATCAGCAGGTTTTAAAAACTCCAAGTAGTGCGATGGTTCAGGTGGAAGAAATAAAAGGATGAACATATTAAGAAATGAAGTAAAAATGCCACATTTATCACTAATGGGCAGGCATTTGAATTTTAGCAAAACCAGAAGTAGTATAGAAACACAAATTTTGTTGAGCATAAACCATGGCAGTTTCAAAGACTCAATATAAACAAATGCAGCATCCTGGTTTTGTTCATGTTTAAGCTCCACAATTCATCAGAAATATAAATGCGGGAAGTAGTTTTCCCTATTTTTTAGTTCCCTCATCCTAAAAGAGAGATGAATAATCTTGAAATCTCTGGTCAGGTTTTAAATGTTAAATAACCTGATAGATTTACAAGGATAACAATTCTCTTCATAATTATGATGTCTTTACCATTTTGAGCAATGGTTAAAATCAGCATGCCCAACAGACAAAGGAAAATCATACTACAAGTGTATTTGTGGCAGAAAGGGCAACCAGGGGCCCACATGACTTTTGTCAACCACAGTGTAATTAACATAAATCTGCATGCCATTTTAAAACTAGAAAAGAATGTATAAATTATGATTTAGTGGATTCAAGCTTTTTAGCAACAGAACCCTTTTGTCCTGGAGAATTCAGCACATAATCTCAATTTGTAAATTTAATAAAGGTGTAACTGTTCTGAGTGATTCCTGAGTTGGGGGAAGGTAAAATAGTTCTTTCTGTTCAACCTCATGGCCATCTGCTCTGGCCACTAAGAAACATCCTAGAACCCGAGAGATCCACAGAAGAGTGTTAAGACAACTGTTGTAGATAATCAAATTCAATCCCCTCATTATATAAGTGAGAAGACCAAGGGCCAAGAGGAGGATGTTATTTATCGAAAGGCACACAGTTAGTCAACTCCCCTTGGGTATAGCTTCTGCTGCACCATATTGTCTCCCCATAGCACCATTTCCAGCTCTCTCCTACAGCCTGCTCATTTCTAGTGTCATGTAGTCCTTTTAATGCCTAAAAGTATGCATTGAGTACCCGTTACTTCTAATAACCAGTTAGTAATACTTGCACACATACAAATACCTGTGTATATTTAACTTTTTAAATACATATGGGCACACTGCCATTTTATCTTCCTCCCTTATAAAACAGAGAAAGGGAGATTTTTCAAACCAGAATCTCTGCTCATCACTGGAGCAACATAAAAACATCGTAGGATGGAATTGCTGGATATTTACCTAACATTTTATTAAGGCAATTACTGTGTAAATGCTAGAGCAGTGATACAACATGATGCTGAGGAGCACGGGCTCTGAGGCAGATCTACTTGTTTCTCAACCCAGCTTCATAAGATATTGGACAAGTTACTTAAACTTTCAGTGTCTCAGTTTCCTCATGTGTAAAATTGAACTGATAATAATGGTAACTCCCTCAGAGGGATTCAATTAGTTAATGCATTTAAGTTTAGGACATTTCCTGATACATATAAGTCCTTTAAAACTATTTTTTATTTTTTCTGAAACTTCAATTTATAAGAGTCTATACATTTGTCAGGGTTTTCTTTTTTAACTTTTATTTATAGTTCAGGTGTATATCTGCAGGTTTGTTACATAGGTAAATCTGTGTCATGGGGGTTTGTTATACAGATTATTTCATCACCCAGGTATTGAGCTTAGTACCCATTACTTATTTTTTCTGATTCTCTCCCTCCTCCCGCCCTCCACCCTCCAAAAGGCCCCAGTGTGCATTGTTCCCCTGTATATGTTCATGTGCTTTCATCACTGACCTCCCACTTATAAATAAGAACATGCAGCATTTGGTTTTCTGTGCCTGTGCTAGTTTGCTAAAGTTAATGGCCTCCAGCTCCATCTACGTCCTTGCAAAGGACATGATCTCATTCTTTTTTATGGCTGCATATGTTCCATGGTGCATATGTACCACATTTTCTTTATCCAGTCTATCATTGATGGGCATTTAGGATGATTCCATGTCTTTACTATTGTGAATAGTGCTGCAATAAATATGTGCATGCATTTGTCTTTATAATAGAATGATTTATATTCCTTTGGATATATACCCAGTAATGGGATTGCTGGGTCAAACGGTATTTCTGTCTTTAGGTATTTGCATCACTAATCATTAGAGAAATGCAAATAAAAACCACAATGAGTTGTCATCTAACACCAGCTAGAATGGCTATTATTAACAGTCAAAAAATAACAGACACTGGTGAGGTTGCGGAGAAAAAGGAGCACTTACACACTGTTGGTGGGAGTATGAATTAGTTTAGCCATTGTGGAAGACAGTATGGTGATCCCTCAAAGACCTAAAACTATTATTTATCTTTAAAATCTTCATCAGAAGTTAACCCATTGAAGAATCAGCTTCATTAAAAGCCGTGATTCTCTCTACCAAGCACATCCCACCATTGCTTAAACCAATAACAATTTGAAAACAATAAGCAAAACTTCTCTGGCTGATTCTAATTGTCATGTGGGAACAAAGTAAACCCTATTAGATGTCTTACCAACCTTAAATCACTCTTACTTATTACTATGCACCCAATTCTCTACCATCTACCTCCAAAATAAACATATTCTCATGCTGTTAGAATTTCTAGTTGTACTTAGTGAAAAGTCACGGCTTTCCAATATGGAGTTCCTAAGAGCTAACAAAAGGCCAACATCAAAATTCTCATTCAACGAAAACAGGCTTCTGTTATGACTCCATTTCTCTTCTTCCTACTCTTCCTCCAACCTAAGCCTTCACACAGGTTTTCCAGGGTGCGGGTTGAGGGGGTGGGTGGGAGGCAGAGAAAGCCTAGGGGAAGAAGTACCTGTTATGCTGCATTTTAGGAAATCTACTTCCCAAAATAACAAGATGTGAGAGTGGAAAATTAGCAGGAACACAATAGAACAAAACTGAACTAAATTACACTTCATTCAGTGTCCCACAGAGCCACAGCCTATTCATTCATACTCATTAAATGCAATCAATATTCTACAATGGAACCATCAATTGCTATATGTCTGACATAAACAACAAATACACTAAGTACAAATTAAGAAACATACTCAGTTTTCAGACACTGGCTTGAAACTCCTGCTAACGGTGCTGTGGAGAGTTAACGTCACCTGGGAGGCAGTCACCAAACAGCATTATGAGTATAATTTTTAGACCAGTTTTTAGACCTGTCTAAAAACCCTCTTCCCAAAATCCAACTCACATGTACATTTTTTTCTCTCTTTAAACAACTGATTAAAAGTTGCATTCTGTTTCTTTTTCTTCCAGGTTAAAGCTAATATCAGTTCCAATGCTTTCTTACCTATAAACATCAATCACCAAAGAATTTGTCCTCCTTGAGGGTTTCAAGATAAATCCAAAGACTCCTAGGGTTTCCAACTAAAGATGGAGGACTGACCACGTAAACCACGTACCTTTACCTCTGGTCTCTTTCAAGACTCTCAAAATGGTAGTAAAGGAATCAGAAAATATAAATTCATAATGATAAAGAAAATAAGAAAGTAATGGCAGTGAAGATCATATTGCAATAAATTTCTGGAAGCAGAAAGAGTAAGAGGCAGAAGAAAGAGAGGACAAAATCACAGCTTACATGCATGCAGAAGGAAAAGTAGTTGTTAAAAGAGCTGAATTTTCACTGAGCCCCAGAGAGGCTCAAGGTTGAGAGTCACCAGATACAACTAATATTATCAGAGAGTCACAGGTCTAAAAACAGGAAGACTGGCTAAATGTCAGCATTTGGAAAAGTCAGTGTTCCCACTGTACACACACACACAGACACACATACATCCTTACAAAGATGAGTTTCCATATTGAAAGGGGACACTTAGAGCCCAGCATAGTAAATAAAAAAACATTTACATCATGGCCCACTAGTGTGAAATTTCAGAATCTTAGGTATGAAGAAATGGCCCTGTAAGTCTCCAGAGAGAAACGTGTCACCTCCAGAGGAGTGAGAATCAGGAAAACATCAGATTTCCCAATATAACATGCTACTAGATTATAAGACATACTGAAGACTCTCAAGGTAAACTATTGGATCAAAAATTGATTTTATGTGCAGTAAAACAATTTAAGTATACAAGTACAGAAAGAATTATATGAACACGTAATAATTAAGGGAATACTGTTCCTATGAGTCTTTCCAAAGGAATCCTTTATGAACCAAGATTTGGGCATCGAAATGATTAGGAAGAAATGGTCATAAGGCCTAAAGGTAAGCACAAGTATATATTTACATGTAAAACTAAGATTAAATGATGAGACAGTATAACGAATGTATGCTCTTAACAATGTAGGTAAAGTCAAAACCTGACATAGAATGAAGACAATATTTTAAAAATAGATTAAGGCCGGGCGCAGTGGCTCACGCCTGTAATCCCAGCACTTTGGGGGGCCAAGGCAGGGGGATCACAAGGTCAGGAGATTGAGACCATCCTGGCTAACACAGTGAAACCCCGTCTCTACTAAAAATACAAAAAATTAGCCGGGCGTGGTGGCGGGCACCTGTAGTCCCAGCTACTCGGGAGGCTGAGGCAGGAGAATGGCATGAACCCAAGAGGCAGAGCTTGCAGTGAGCCAAGATCGTGCCACTGCACTCCAGCCTGGGCGACAGAGCAAGACTCTGTCTCAAAAAAAAAAAGTAGATTAAGCTCACTGATTGTCTTATAGGTACTAATCAGGAATGAAGAACACTTCTTCAAATCAGTGCTTGATATAAAGGGGGAGTGGAAAGGAAAAGTTACTTAGCTAACTTTAATATCTCCTATAGCTCTCCACCAATAAAAGATAGATCAAGAAAAAGGGGACTAAGAGTATTTTAGAAAAGTGTTAATATAGAAATTGCCATTAGAACAAAAATGCAAACCTCCCAAAATAAAGAAAAAAATAACAAAAAAAAGAGTAAGGGAAATAAATTATGTAATGAAACACTTTATATAATACGTGTGTGTGCTTATATATATATATATATATACATGTATTAAAAATAAAAAAGCAACACATTTTTTAAAAGATTACTTATACAGGAGAGAAGTAATAGGTTGGAAAAGAAAGAATTTGAAGTTGTAATTCTTGAAATATGCCTTGTATTGTATATGAGACTCTGGAACAGTGTCAAAATTTTATATAATTATTAAAAAATTAAACAAGCATTTTCTAAAGTTAAAAATTAAATGAACCTAACTGTATATATAGTTAGTAGTATAACCACCAAAGAATAATTTCAAGTGAATTTACATCATAGTAAGTTGTCTGTGCATTCCCAGTGGAATTTACATTGTAAATTTTAAATTTTATAATGTAAAACATGTACATTATCATATTATTAGTCGTAGTGTTGGTACTGTTATTCTGAGACTGTTTTGTGTGTAGTGTGGGATAAAGCAAGCTAGTTACCATATTGATGTCTCTAAGCACCAGGATTTTCATCATAGATGAAAGTATACAGATGTAAGATTGATGAAATCAAGTAAAACCCTTATAATCCTAAATTTGGATGGAAAAAAAATTAGTATAAGCCTATGAAATGTTTTTTTCTCTAAAAATTAAAAATATATATTCCCTAGGCCTCTGTAAAGGCCTAGAAGCAATAATCCAAGCAGTAGTAATGATTACTCCTAGTGTCCACACTGTGATCTCCAGAAAACCAGGGATCCCAAAAAGAAAGGAATCTTTGAAGAAAAGGCTGCATCCAGATCTGGGGCATAAAATTTTCATCTTGTCATTGGAAACTGTCAAAATAAAAGAGTGATTTTAAAAGACTAAGGAATGAAATTGAATAAGCTTCCACTGCGATAGGTAAGACCAACAGAGTATCAACAAAGATAATAACTTTAATTATTTTAAATACATAATATACATTAAATGTATGACAGCATAATTGTACACCAAAAGTTTCATGGGTTACCTTTGGAGAATGTTAGAGAACCAATTCCAATTCCTTATTTTTAAAAACTGGTGAATAAAAAGAAAAAGAAGCAAGCAGTTTTGCTGCCTTTCCTATTTAAGTCTAAGAAAGTTATGCAGTTAGAGAATAGAACCAAGGTATAAAGAAAGCAAGATGACCAAGTCCAAAATCCAGCAAAGCTGATAAACAGAACCTATCATACAGTGATCAGCTCAGGTCTTTATCTGTTTTAGTATTGGAAGTCCCACATCCCAGGAAACCGCTCAGTCCCAGACAAACCAAGACAGTTGGTCACACTACCTATGGAAACACAAGATCAAATGCTCACACAAGGAGCAAAAGGTAGATTATAACAAAACTAACTTATCACTTGCTTGAAAGCCCAATATCTACAATTGTAGATGTTACTTTGTTCATTTTAAAGGAGTTATTGGTACTGAATTCTAACTGGTATATCGTGAACTCTTTCAATCCATAATAATAACAATAGCTTCTAATTATAGAGAATCTATCTTCTGACAGGCATCATATAAGCACTTTACAAGAAATTATTCATTGAATCCTCATGCTAATCATAGGATATAAGTGCCATTTTTATTTCCATTTACGGGTGAGAAAACTGAGGTTCCCATGGGTTATCTTATTTTCCCAAAGTGGCCCAGCTTCTTAGTGGCAGAGCCTGCGTTAGAACCTAGGTCTGTCTGACTCCAAAATCTTTCCTCTCTGTCACTACACCCTATTTTCTCTTGCTTACTCTCTCCACCAAATGTTCCAATAATCAATAATCAGAATTAAACTGAATATCTTAAAGTCCTTCATCCCCTCCAAGTTCAAGAAATGTTTTAGATAGACTCAAATACAGAATATAACTGAAGAGTATTATTCTCCAAGCTACCAAATCTAGGCCTAGACCAGCCAATATCAATTTAGCTTTGCCTTACGGAAGAATCAAAGCATGAGTCTTTATGGTCTATAAATCTGATTGATGTTTATCTTAAAAGCCCAAAAGATTATAGGGAGAGTACCAAAGTTTTACTACCCACACAGATAAATAACCATGGACTTTCAAACTTCTTGACAGGGAACAAAAAAGCAAAGTGACAAGTGAGAATCGGGTTGAGATCCTCCCAACTCACTCATTAAGATGTCTTAATGGTGACTGGCAAGTTTCTACCATTATGGAGGCAGAAAGGGGAACAAGATCCCTTTCAAGTTTCTGACTGCTAGCCAAAGATCCAGTTTCTAAAATATAGCATTTACTGGAATCATTAAGATTCACCCATCACAAAACTAAACGGATACCATCTGCAGAGAGGCAAATAAAACTCTGAGCCCTAGAGGCTCTGCTACTACCAGAGTTACAGCTGTAGATACAATCACAGAGAATAGGGTCATGATAAGTTATTAGGGAGACCAACAGTCCCAAGATCACATCCTAGCTCTTCCGCTTAGTAAGAGTAACTACAATTATTACTATCGTTAACATTTACTAATTGTTTAACATGTTCTCAGAAAGGTCACACAGGTAGAGAGTGATTCTAACCTAGGTCCATTTAACTTTAAAATCTAGCAGCAGTGCCTTCTTACAGATGCCTGAGATCGCCCAGCAGCACTTCCAGAGATGCTGGGTTCCTTCTTCTTTACCCTTCTTTCCCTTCTCCACAGCCCCTTACTCTCATCCAATGTCCTTACTAGATGTGGGAATTTGGGAAATTGCTATGGAGACTCAACTTCTTCATCTTCAAACTGTGGATAAAAGTTCACTTGCTTCGTTGGGTTGTTGAGATAATTACATGAAATCATGACCCACAAAGGGCTTATCTTATGGTAGGATTTTAACAAGTGTTAGCTCCATTGTATATAACTGTGCTAGGTAGTAATGTGAAACTCAAGAATTATAAAGCCCATCCCTTGCCCTTACAATGTTTACAATCTATTTCATGTCATCCTTAGTAGGAAACCAGTATTTAGTCCTTACTAGCCAAACCGTGACATCTACATTAGGGCAAAATTCTGGGCTAGATGACATGCTGAATAGATCCAATGCCTTCAGGTCTTTAGCTTGGTAATGCTCTCCCTTGATCAGCATTTTACCACTGACAGAAAATACCTTCCAAAATCTTACCCTAAGGTTTAGTCTCAACCAACAGAAATGCACCCTACTTCCTGGCAGCACCACCAACTCTGCCAAGCATCTTCCTGGAACAAAGAAGACCCTAGCAGGGCTTTAAAATGCTTATGGCAGAAGCTCACCAAAAAGACCTTCATCTCCTAAGGGAGGAACACATCAGCCACACATAATGTGATCACGGAGAATGAAAACATGTGACTTTTATCTACCTTGGTTTGCTTGCCTAAAAAATGAGGCAGTTGAGTGAGCTGATTCCTGGGTTCTTTCCCAGTTCCAAAGAAACTCTGAAACAATATGCAAAGGAGACAACTTTTCTTTTTCAAATGAGGATTTTTCTCTCTAATTTTCCAAACCCTTTGATGCTACTTATCATGATTCCCGGTGTCACTGACAAACACCTGATGTCACCATCTGCTAAAGCAAAAGTTTTGAAGTGTAGTGTGTCCCTCATTCATTGTGAACAAAGGGTCACAATCCATTTGTTATCAATAATGGTTGAAATGCTAAAATCTCCTAATGCTTTTTATCAGAAATTTGAACATGATTATAAAAATTAAAATATTATCACTGTTGTATTGCTACCTTTCTGACATATTTAGCTGAGTAGGAGAAAGGTAGAATTTTGATATTCCCATTGGAAATTGTTTGCGTGAAGGTCAATGTTGTTGTAATGCCAGAAAATTGGGCTGAGAATTAATGATCTGTTCTGCGTCAGGAACATTGAGGAAAAAGTGAAAAATATTTTATCCTGAGCCAGGACATCAAGATATTTGTCCAGGGAAGTCTATTGTATCACCATGCGCTCTTCTAACACATTAATTCAAAATACTGCATAATAACCAACTATATACTGAGGCTATGGTTCTGTTTCAAGTATTATTCTCACACTTTCTTTCCTCTTAAACCCATTATACTTCTGAGTGTTCCTCTCCAACCACCAGTTAAAGATCACTTAATTATTATATTCATATCACATATAATTAGAAAAGAGACTCTTCTCCTGCTTCTAGCATTCTGAAAACAAAGATAAATAATTTTTCAATTCCCACAAAAAGTATCATTGCTGAACTACATCTCCATTCATTTATTTATCCACCCACATAGTTACCAAGCATCTACCATTTGCCTAGCCCTCCATGTGGGCACTTACAAGGTCATGCAGATGAATGGACTGAAGATTCTGCCTTCTGGGAGTTTATAATCCAATCTTAAAAATACAACATATTCATTGATCACAAATTATGTGCCACAGGAAAAAGCAGTAAAGGACAATGGTTAAAACTTCCAGTTTTGGAGTCAGCTTGAAGTCGAATCCTGGCTCTGGCACTTGAGAGCTTTGTTACTGAGCAGGGAGAGGGGAGGGTGTTAATGATTGTCATTACTGGAAAATAATGGATTGACATGGTTGAACACGGGGTTGTGAAGGTTAGAGTTGTGTGATCGTTGTGGTGAGTGTTGTGGTTTATAAAAAAGCAGCATATAAAAAGTGCTGCCAAGTTCCAATCAAGGAGGGATTCGTTCCAACCAAGATTATCAAGTAAAGCCTTGGGGAGAACGTGGCCTTCCAACTTGGCCTAAGAGGACACGTAATTATGAACATATAAAGAAAGACCAGAGAAAGGGCATCGTAGGCAAAAGAAACACCACAAATAAAAGCAAAGAAAAAGGAAAGCAAGATGTATGTTCCAGAAACACAAGCAATTCAATAGGACAAAAAGAGACAGAAATAAAGTTGGAATAAAAGATGCAGGTTAGATTGTAGAAAATTTTAAACTTCAAACAAGCTAAGGAAGTTAGACTTTAATTAGCACAGAGAGTCACAAGAATCCTGGGAGTGCCCCTTAAGGGAAGGTAATCTTTGCAAGAAAAGCATAGGTCCCATAGAGTGATAGTTTAATAAATTTCTATTACTATTATCACAGAAAAATCAATAACACTACAATATATTCCATGCTGGAATCATGCCTGCTACCTGTCATCAGACCATACAGAAGTGGATTCTGGAAACTAGAATCATAAGTTGAGGGAAAATGTGTTTATCGACGTTTAGTTTAAATTATTGCCACTTCAAGGGCTTGACTAGGAGAGAAGGCAAGCTTAAAGGAAAATGGCAAAGTGGTAATATGCCTCAGATCATTTTAAGGAAGTATAGAAATGTTTTGTTCTCCTCGAATGATCAAGACACAATATTGAGTTACCTAAAGCAGGCCCTTCAAGGATTTAGAAATTGAAAGAGATTCATGAAATCAATCCAGAGGTCACCAAATCAAGGTTTCTCATGAGCAGGTGCCTACCTTTTCACATTGCAGCTAATTAAATACAAATGCTCATAAGGTAAAAATCAAAGAATGCTTAGACTTCATAAAGCACTTCAGTTATATTAGACTCTCACTTTAGCTTCTAGTTAGACTAACCGGGGCTTTTTCAGCTGAAAGTGACAGAAACTTAACTCAAACTAGCTTAAACAAAACAAATTGACTCACATAGCTGCAATTCCTAGGAATTCAGATATAGACAATTCTAGGCATTCAAATAATGTCCTTATGACCCACTTTTGCCGTCGCTCAGCTCTGCTTTCCTTCATTCTCAGGTAAAACCTCTTCATAAGAAGATAAGAACGGCCACAATAATTCCAGCTTGTATGACCTTTATAACTTATAATCTCTCAAAATTAAAATAGCATGTATCTGTTAGTGTCACATATTCAGTTTCATTGAAGTGCTCTGACTAATCATGCTTAAAACATATGACCACCCCTTGGATAAATTACTATGGTCAGTCAGAAAGAGATCGGCCTGTCTACCTTTTTCGTTAACACCAGCTGCTTTATTATACTAACCCTGAAATCAAAGCGATTTGACATAAAATAAGTCTATTTCTTGATCAAGCATGAGTTCAAAATTAATGGTCCTAACTGGCAGAGGGGAACTCTGTTCCATGTAACCATTCAGGGTCTGTGTATGTACTTTAGACATATTGGAAAAGTAAAATATTTTTGAACAAAGAAATGAATATCTGCTATCTTTGTTTTATAAATGAAGAGTGTGATAGTGAAAGTCCACTGCTATCTTGTTCAAAAGATCAGAGTTCTAGACCCAGAATAGCAACTTGCTCACTATATATCCTGGTATACCACTCCATCTTACCTAGGACTCTCATCCTTATTTGTAAAATGAAGGCATCATGCCATGTTACTCCCCTGCTCCAAATGTTTATTTTTTAACTATCTATACAGTACATGTAGATACAGTACTCAGTATCTCTTATAAAAATGAACTTATCTCTATAAAATATAGATGATTAAGACTCATTATGACATAGCAAGTTAGAGGGAGTAAAGAAAGCTGTGGGAGTATGATCATAGCCTGTTTGGATATCACAAACAGAGAAGATGTTATTCTCACAAGATGTAAATAATGTTCCTTCCACCCACATCTTGACATACGGACATGGATGGGTATGGTGTTGTGACGGGAGAATGAGAAGTTATTGTAATTTTAAAGCTTATATAATCTCATGAAAGCCTTGTTCTCTGAGTCAAGCTTCAATTAGGAAATTATATCAATAAGATCTCCTAACAATCTATCTGCCAAAAGTCTCTTATTTATCCCATGACTCCAGTGGATTCTAATTACTGGTAAAAACCAGAAGGGCTCCTAAGCCTGTAGATTCTACTGCATAGCACAGATTAAGCACCAATAAATGGAAGGAAGGAAGGAAGGAAGGAAGGAAGGAAGGAAGGAAGGAAGGAAGAAAGGAAGGAAGGAAAGGAAAGGAGGGAGGGAGGGAGGGGAGAGAAGAAGAAGAAGGGATAAGGGAATGGGGGAAGAGGGGAAGGGGAGAAGGAGAAAGAGGGTAAATTTAAGATTTATAGTGGTTGAAGAGGCTTGTTTCAGTGCCTGACACACACAGACACACAAACAAAGACACACACACACACACATACACAGTTACTCATTAGCCCTTTGCTATAATTCTAAAGCATTCCCTTATGTCCAAGAAACTGCTTTCAGCAATCTTCCCCATAAAGGATGTAAAGTGTTCGTTGTAGGAGATAAAAAGGCCCATTAACTATAATCCTGTCTGCCAGCACCTATTTTACCCAGCTGACATCCCCATGTGAGTTTATTATGAAGGCCAGTCAGTAGGGAAATCCTTTACTTATTATAATCACCTCTGTAACACTTAAATATCAGTCAGGGCAGATTAAATCCTATAACAAACAACTCTAAAATGTCAGTGGTTTAACATGACAATAGGCAATTTCTCATATAGTCTAATATGGTTTAGCTGTGGAGAAACGGGTCTTTCAGGGACTCAAGCTCCTTTCATCATGGGGCTATCCCAACCCAAATATTATGTGATGTTTAAGTACAAATGCCACTGGTAAGTCTCTCCCAGTCCTATTTCAAATTTTCAGAGAGGAAACCCCAGTGAGTCCCTTCATTTTTAAGTCATTTTACACATACCATAAATCATTGGCTATGCTCTAGATCCCCTCAACCCAAGATCTTCCCACTCCTTGTTGAATCTACTATAGCCAAGGGGTGAGGCCCTGTGGCTTACTACCCAGTATTTGAGACCCAAAGAACCAAATCACTACCCTCTCCAAGTACTAGCCAACTGAGACCAGCACAAGGGACAAAATCAGCATCACATTAGTGTCTGCTTTATTACTTTTACCCCTACACTGGAAATCAAGGCAGGGATTCCCGTTTCTACCTCTGCTCTGCTCTGAACTTATCCACCCAATTACACACAGAGAGCCTAGAACATAGAACATCAAGGCCTAAGTAGAAGCAGGCTCTTACCACATGTAGACCACAAAGAGAAGACTTCTAGTTCAACCCCTTAAGGGCAATGTTCCCAAGAAACAGCAAGAGGACAAAGTCTAGTTCAGGAAACTCTTGGAAGCCCCACTGGTAATTTGGAGCAATCTTATTTGCCATTTGCCTTCCCAATGTGAGGGTCAAGTAAAGAAGTAAATAAAATGAAATAAAGATTCCTCTCCAGTCCTTCAGAGACAGTGGACATGCTGGCATATGTTCTGTCTTCTGTGAGAAGAGTTAGAAATATGGGGTAAGAAAACAGAATGGCTCCCCTCTACTGATTCACCATGGACTGCAGGTGGGAGCTCCTTGGCCTTTGTTCCCATAAGCTTCTAACACCCACAGAGAAATGAAAGTCTTGCCTTCCAAAGAGACTCAGAGTAGGGCCAGGCAGAGAGTAGGAGGTTGCTCAGTGATATTTCAAACTATATAATAAGAATCCTATTGTATTTTCCATTTGCTTCTAAATTGAAATCCATAAGATGACACAGATGAAATCCAGATGAATTTCAACACCAAGAGAACATTACTCAGAAAAAAACAAGGAATCAGCATGGCCAATTGTGCATTCCCAATGGAAAGCCCCTGGGAGGTGTTCAGAATCTCTCCCTCTGCTGCTGAATGAAAGCCATTTCTCGGAGGGTGAGGAGAGAATATGTCTTGCCCTGTCTTGGGCCAGGCTCAGTAATAGAGCTCAATCTATTCCCCACTCCAAAAACAACTTCCTTCTCTACTTGCGGTTTGAATAATTTGTTTCCGCATTTTCCCACAGTGGCAATATCATTTCTTCTAAGTATGTTCTTGATGTACAGGGTTCTGCCTGAACAGATCACCCCATGTCCATAGAAGAGCAAGATAAACACACACACATCTTCAGGAACAGATTTATCCTCAAGTAATCTGAAGTACCTTCTAGTGCACAGACAAAGAGGCAATAAACACCTCAAAATCATATGCTAAAAAGACCAAGTGTGGGCCTTAGACAATGTGGGGAAAGATGATGAAATGAATTGTTCATTCTTTAATTTTCTCATTCATTCAAATAATATTTATTGAGTGCCAATATGTGTCTGTAGTTATTGGAAAATATTGTAAAATGTTCATATACATACTAGGAATCATTTATAGATTGAATAATATATGCATCTTGCATATGCATAAATACTGTTCAAAAGTAAATATGTAATGGAGATAAGCAGCCACTCCTTTGCTGGCTCCTCCTTATCTCTCCTACTTTTCCAAATCATAGTTCTGCAGGTCTCAGACCTCTTCTCTAAGTATGGCTGTTCCCTGGATGATGTCACTTAATCTCATGGTCTTAGAAGCCATCAGTTTCAGACAGCTCCCACATTTACATCTCTAGCAAAGACCTCCTTGCTAAACTTGAACCTAGAATATTCCAGTCCCTGACTGACACTAACATATCAATATCTATCAGCTAAATATGCTTAAACCTAAGCTTCTTATCTTCGTCCAAGCATGTTCCTTCCATAGCCTTTCTCATTTAACTAACAGCAACTCCATCCTTCAAGGCATTAATCCCAAAAGTTTGAATCATCTTTACTATTTCTCTTTTAGGTAACCTCAAGTAACCAGTCAGCAAATTCTGCCAGTTTTACCTTTAAAATACTCTGTATATAGAATCCAACCACCTCCTACCACTATCACCATCAAAACATCCCTAGGCCAAGTCACCTTCAACTCTCACCTGGATTACTGTAACTGCCTCCCAATTTATCTTCCTGGTTCTGCCCTTGAACCTTTAGCATCTATTCTTCAGACAGTAACCAGAGACATCCTTTAGAAATGTGACTCAGATCAGCTCACTGCTCTGTTGCAAACCATCCAGTGGCTTCCTATTTCACTCAGAATAAGACCAAAATTCCTTGACCCTGAGGACCCATAAGGCACTCCATGCTATGAACTACAGCCAGTCGCCCCCCATTCACCCCCGATTCCACCCCTACCCATTCACTTTGCTACAGCCATATTGGACTCTGCTCCTCCTTGAAACAGCTAACTAGACTTTGATCTCGGGGTCTTTGCACTTCATTATGACATGTCATTTTATATATAACCCTCTATAAGAAGCAACTACTCCCACTTAAGACTCCTTGTTCTCTTACCATGCTTTATTTCTTCCTTTGTGATAATTTCACCATCTTATATAAAAAGACGCTTTTGTTTATTTTTCTCCATAAAAATATAAACTTCATTTCATTCATTGGTATGTACCCGGCACCTAGAACAGTCTCTGGCACACAGTCATTTCTCAATAAGGAAACTGCACGTACCATTTATGTATGGATGAATTGTCTTAAAATCTGACAGCAGAATTTCTCTTAGGAAGAGAACTGACCTTGTTGGAAAAATACCTTGCAAAATCTTTAGGATTGAAAGTAAAGTCTTGGGAGTGTGGGTGTGAGCAAGAGCTAAGGGAACAAAGAGAAAACCATAAGGTAATAAGAGGCATTTGTTTTTTGTTCTTGAGAGAATTAAGAGGTAAAAGAAGGGACAGATAAGGTAGAGGGGAGCTAGGGAAATCGTGTGAACATGAAGACCAAGTGAAGTACAGTGGCCAGTGAGGGAGAAAAAAAAAACCCCTATGAAGAGAAAAATCAAATGTATTATAAACAGAGTACCCAATTCTTCTTGAAGTTGTTTTGTTAAATCTCCCATGCTTCCTCAATGTATAAGTCTGTTAAACATATACATTGCTTGATGAAAGGAGTATTATGTAGAATATAAAAAACTAACAGATCTTTCTGGGTCAATACAGGGCAAAAGAGAGACAACATGAAGGGTACAAAATAATCCATAAGCTAAAACAGCAGAAATTCATAACCAGACATGCCCATGCAAACATAAATACCCCTTCACGTACAACCCTCTAAAACAAGGAAAAAGAGGGAATCAAGGCGGTCTGCTCAGCTAGGATACACTGGGAACCTGGAGAGGCTGCCCAATACAGGGTAAGGGTAAGTGACTGACCCCAAGTGGTCCACATTCTCACTACAGAATCTTACAGCCTAGCCAAAGGAAAGTCCCTAGAGCATTGTAGACCCCAGACTAACATAGAGAGGAAGCTCCCTGGAGACTGCACGAAGGCATTGTTCTAGAGAGTGAGCTCAGCTGGGTCTCACATCTCCCCCAGGTCCTAAGCCGCTACAACAAGGCAGCATATTGACAGCCGAGCCCCCACAAGCCTGCAACCTGCCCAGGAGCTCAATAGCCCCTGCATCTCCACATCTCTGCAGACCCATTCCCCTCCCAGCCATACCTGTGGCTGCCTGCTGCCTCCAGGGCTGAAGCACAAGACATTGGCAAAAAGCCCCGTTGCCCCCAGCAGTGCAGCTGGAGGTGCTCCTCTACCAACAGCCGACCTGGGAGAAAATGAAATTCTGGTTGTTTCTCTGGGATTAGCACCCAGCCACACCTACCCAAGGGCCACCTCTATCCCATTGGCTAGAATTAGACACATGACCATTTTGAACCAATCACTGGCAAAGGAAAGGATATTATCCTTAGATAGGCCCATCCTTGAGGGTAGTGTCAGCTTTCTATGAGGCATATGGCTCTATGGGGAAAGGATAGTTTCCATTAGGATAGAATGGATATAGAGAAAATTGAGCTGGCTAAGTAACTAACAGTGTCCATCTCAGTGTCTTAATGATAATTGCCTGGCTCAAGCCAAATATTTCATCACTGAATTCCCAGCACATTGAATTGTGCCTGGAGCACAGTGGATATACAATAAATATGTGTTGAGTTAATGAATGGTTTTGAATGTTCTCAGCCAGAACACATTCAGCATTTAGCATAAGTATATAGAGTATACGAGAAAAAAATATAGAAGTAAACTGTAAAAAAACAAACAGCAGGAAACCATGTAGCCAAGATTTTTGGAACACTGCTGATTCTGTGTAATGTATTCTTTTAAGTAAAGGCCATTCGTTAAATGTATAACTACACATAATTGAACCTTATGTCTTTTTAAGATGCTTCAATTAAATTAATTCCCAGATTTAAAACATGTGCCAGTTAGGGTATTGATAAATACAGTCTTCTTCAGTATAGATGAAGTAAACACTCCCAATGGCCTAAAATTTTACTTTCACTACTCTCTTTAGCTTAACATGCTATATTTATATTGAATTATAAATATCCTCAGGAAAGGCAGTGCTCTCATCTGTTATCTTCCTTAATATCATTACAGGTGCAGATTAATAGCATGACAATTGTTCAAGGATTCAGTTCTCCTGTTACTTAGATGAGACAAAAGTGAAATCCATCCAGAATCCTCCCCGTATGTCTCAGGGAGGCATAATTTTCTGGCATATCTCACAGCTGCTCTCTTCTTCCTATTGCCCTGTAGGCTAGCTACTCCCAGTCAACATGATGTCAGACCCTAGCTAAGAGCTAAAAGGTAGTCCAGAGAATCTAGATGCTACCAATGACTCCTGAGCTGCTGCTTTTACCAGTGTTCCTCTCATACTCAGGTTGACAACTCCATCTACTGAACTACTCCATTGAGTAGATTAAGGGAACCAGGCAGTTGCTGTGAGAAGCACAATCAAACACTAGATTCTCAGGTCTGGAGCCATCACTTCTAAATATAAATCCATGGCATGTCTCCAAGCTTTGCATTCTGCAGCTGTAAATAACAGGTACATACAGCTACACATACTGGAGATACAAATACAGTCATATCACTTTTAGCTTTATTAGTAGTAAAAATTATCCAAGCTCTTGAGTATTCTTATTCCCATAAATTATCCAAGAAACTCAAGGGAATTTGAGACCCATAAAAAGGGCCTTTCTTAGCCTGGAGTAGGAAAAATGGCGTCTGAGCTGCCAATGGGTCTGCTATCATTTCTCTCTTGGATCTGGTTCTTTACAAAGTTGCTGTGGATCTGCTTCTGTGATATTTCACTGCTCCAGATCCCAGAAAAGCTGCAGTGATTCTCTGAGAGAGGTGAGTCTCAGTACTTTAGAGCCAGGCACAGCCAACAATGCCCCAAAGTTGGACTTCTACCAGTTACAGATCCAGTGACCTACACTTGCAGTTCTCTATGACAGCCACTTTCCAGGAACATGATCACTCTTGGTTTTTTGTCCTCCTCCTCTTACACCCAGAACCATCCACCACTTTCTTTCCAGACTAGGTAACTGGGCCACATTTCCATTGATGGAAAAAAAAAGTCTGATTACTGCCTCTTCCTGCAGAATATGGTGGGTAGGGGGAGTTTTCTACTCTTCTAGGAGTAGCCACCCAAGGACTTGAGAAGGACAAATCCCACCATTCTAAGAAAAGCTAGCTTCAGTGGCCCTAAACACATTTAACCTTCTAAGGGATGTTCCCTTAAGAATATCCCGTAGAAGGTTAAATGTGTTTAGGGCCACTGAAGCTAGCATTTCAGGTTATTTTAAGGTGACCACATCTATCCTTCTGAATGAAGGGGAATTTCCTTTCTGTGATTCCAAGATGATTTTCTTGGAACTCAGAGAAAAGAAAAAAAAACAAAATCTCTAGTGGAGCACACTATGTCCATCTTTGTTACCGAAAGGATCAAATATGATAATGTGCAAGTATTTAAATAACCTCAGTACACTATGCTAACATTAGTTGCAGTCATAAAGGTTGGTGAAACAGTCTAGCATACTGGAAAGAACATAAACCAGAGGATAAAGCAGACTAGAAAAATACTCCAGCTCTGCCACTTACTATCTGTGCAACTCTGTGCGTGTTACTTATCCTCTCTGAGCATTCATTTGTAAAGCATATTCATTTGTGAAATATGTATGAACATATAATATTCTATATAATATTATATTAATAACAACTTATTGGAGCTGCGATATCAATCAAGATTACATAAGCAAAATATCTATATTAGCCTTAGGCACAGAGTAGTAAGTTCTCAATAAATCATAGCTCTCATTGCCATATTTGTAGCTCTTAGTCCATTTCTACTGCAATGAAAACAATACCTTAGACTGAGTAACTTACAAATAATAGAAATTTATTTATCACGGTTCTGAAGGCTGAGAAGTCCAAGATCAAGGGACCAGCAGATTCCACATCTAGTGAGGGTTTATGCCTTCTTGCTGCATGCTCACATGGTGGAAGGGGCAAAAGGGACAAACAGCTCCCTCATACCTGTTTTATAAGGCCATTAATTCCATTCATGAGGCGTCTGCCTTCATGATTCAATCACCTCCTAAAGGCCCCACCTCTTAATACTATCATATTGGTGATTAAGTTTCAACATGAGTTTTGGAGGGACACAAATATTGAAACTGTAGCAAGCTTTAAACTATAACTAATGCTTAGTGAGTACAAGGTATAAGGAAACACACTTATATGTATTAGTTCATTTAATATTTGTCTGTGTCACAGTTATTATAATGCTCATTTTTAGATAAGGCAGTTAAGGCCTAAATACAGTGGTATGTTGCCAGAATTATACAACTAGAAGGCAACTGTATTAGTCAGGATTCTCTAGAGGGACAGAACTAGAAGGACAGATGTATAAATAAAGAGGAGCTTATTAAGGAGTATTGACTCACATGATCACAAGATGAGGTCCCACAATAGGCCATCTGCAAGCTGAGGAGCAAAGAAGCCAGACCAAGTCCCAGAGCTGAAGAACTTGGAGTCTGATGTTCGATGGCAGGAAGCGTTCAGCATGGGAGAAAGATGGAGGCCAGACTAAACCAGTCTAGTCTTTCCATACTCTTCTGCCTGCTTTTATTCTGGCCACACTGGCAGCTGATTAGATGGTGCCCACCCGAATTGAGGTTGAGTGTGCCTTTCCTAGTCCACTGACTCAAATATTAATCTCCTATGGCAACACCCTCACAGACACACCCAGGAGCAATACATTGCATCCTTCAATCCATTCAAGTTGACACTCAATATTAACCATCACAGCAACCAAGGAATCATTTGTATACAACTCTGTATGCTAGCTACGTAACAAACCACCCCACACTCAGTGACTTACAACACCATTTAGTGGCATGCTCAGGCATCTGCAGGCCAATTGTGATTTATCTGATCTAGGCTATTCTAGGCTGGGTGGCTTTGTTTCAGGTGGCAGATTGCAGATCTGCCTCGCACATATTACTCTAAATCTCAAGTTACCCAGGGTATGGCCTTCCTGTGGTACATAACCAATGCACACAGGAACAGGCCCAACCACCCAAGCATATTTCAAGCTGCTGCTCCCATTACTTCAGCTAACATCCCGAAGTAGGTCACATGGCAAAGCCCAATATCAGTGTGGAAAGGAAGTATACTACTATAAAGTGGAATGAGAGAAAAATATTTGTGGAACAATAATTTAAATTGTCACATCTTGTCTCACCAACTGCAGAATCTGAGCTCTTATTTATTGTCTCACAAGGCTTCTCTACTGTTCTAAGAGAGTACCTCTCTACTCCAAAAAAATCATTATTAAACCTCTTTTTCACTATTAATCTGCATAGGATTGTAGGTTGTTCCTTTTACTTATTGTCTATAGGTACCTGGCTTAGCTCTTCCAAACAGCTGAAGGAGCCCAGCTGGAGGGTAAACGTAAAGTTGATAGCCCATCATTCCATGCTCATCTCAAAGGCCAGGCTTTGCAGTCCCAATAAGCAACCTGCTGGGTCTCCAAATCTGCCATGCTTCGCTCTGTTAAAACTTTATTGGGCACAGTATGGTAACTAAATTAATAGTGAGAAGGACACTAGCAAGTGTCACCAGAATTGCAACCAATTATTTTTTCCTTAAAATCTTTTAAAATCACAAGCTGACCAAGCTCATCAGGAGCCATGTCCCTCCACAGGGCATATTTAGTCTGTCCTTGTCTTCCCCATTAGTTTCCATTGCCAGAGTCCCACAACTCTGTCACCAGCTATAAGCCTCTCTCTTCTTCCAACAGCAATGCAGCCACTTCCCAAAGGAGCTAATTGAAAACACAAATCAGGCTGTTTGGCAGGATTCTGTGCTGTTGGTAGATTTTTTTAATTTGTTTTTGTCCCCATGAATCAAAAATTTGCTGACTTTATTCTTTCTTCTTCTCACAGTGGTCCTAATTTAGAAAGCATAGACACAGAAACAAGTCCCAAACCCAGCCTGAATTACCACCTTAAAAATGTATGAGAATGGATTCAAAGCCAACCAGCACCTGCCCTGAAAAAGCTGTAGGCACCTGGCCTTCCATGGTGTCCTGGACCCCACCTGTCCCACTGGACTTGCCGTTTCTGTCCCAGACTTGGAACTTCTCTGGGTAACAATACCCAAAAGTCAAAGGAAGACTAATTGTATCCATTATCAGTTGGCTTGCCAATCTATGACCTTCAGAAAATGAAAAGTCTATTATATACAATGTCTGATCTAGGAAAGCTGAATGATTGGGAATTGTCACAGTGCTATTTACATTCTTTTTCCAATCTTTTTAAGTTAAAGTCCAGATGGGCATGAATGACGATCTTTATTAAATACACATATTTTTCAAGGTTAAAGAGATCCATGTCATTAGAAAAGAGAAGATAAACATACTTCAGAGTTTCTGCCCCAAAGAAATTTTCCATCTGGTTTCTTAGGTTTGGATTATGAAGATTATCAATGGAAGGGCAGTCATCTGAATAGATGGAGGTATACTTGTTGAACCATTGCAGGATCTCCTATCCCCCATCTCGGCAATTTTTGTCCCAGTTGAACTGGTACAGATATAACAGGCTTTCTGTTGTTTCTGGACATAGCAGACTGAGATTGTCTTCAAGCCAGACTCCTACATCCCTATGGCTATCTTTGGAGTTAACATTGAAATAAAACTTTTAGGCTCAGCCCAGTCTTAAAGTGATAATACCACTGGTAACACATCTTCCTAAAAGCTTTAATTCCACATGGTCATTGGGCCATCCATAGGGTACACCCAAGCCAGAGTCTCAGACAAAAAACACACTAAGCAATCTACCTTGGTTCCAAATTTGCCATTGACAGCTTCCCCCATGAAAGTCAATTTGTTGGGCTCAGACTGCTGAAGCAAGTGCTTTTGTATTCCTTCTATGATTTCAACATAGTCTTCTAACAACTGAATTTTTTTTTCTTCTTACTTGGATCTACTGCTTTCGCAGATACTCATAGTAACTATCAGTTCTGGCTCCAAGAATGAAGACATCGACAGGAGTAAAGAAGCCACTAGTAGTACAAATGAATATGGGCACTAGCCTATCATTCTTCCCAGGCAGAAAATGTACAAATGTACATGCATTATCACTTCCATCACTGCCTTTTGAAATTTATCTCCAGTGAGACAAGAAGGTTCTCTGAACTCCAATGGAATTGTTGTCACTTCTGACACCACACCAACATCTGATTAGACCTCACCTGTGACAAAGTTTACAAGTATGGAATCTTGGAGGAAGTTCTGAAAGCAGGCATTAGCCAAATTCCATTATCTTTAGCTTTTTCCAAAAAGAAGCTATCTCAGAAGTCTATCCAACATATGGAGAGTGATCACAAAGAGATTTATCTCCACATTTTTTTGAAACTTTAAATTGACACCCATTACTTGGCTCCTTCATATATTTTTGTAGACCCATAATCTACCTGGTGTCCAGGGCATCAATCAAGTTAGGCCAAGACCATACACCTCATTGAATGATTTGGATACTGGTTTGGACTCATGATAACCCCAAGTAAACTTCCTATATCCTACTGGCATGAGCTTATTGTGGCCTCAAGCAAGCTTCCTGTATCATTTCTTTGGAGCAGTTTCACTATGCATTGGCTGCCAATTTGTGTGAGTCCTGGGAGACAGAACATACTTACATGCAACATGTTACATGAAGCAGATGTATTACTTATAGATAAGCAGCAAGGAACAAAAGAAACTTAAAATCCATGTGAGCAGGTCCCCATGGCTCAAGAAAGCTGCTCAGGGCAGGTGGAGTCTCAACTGCACATGCCCTACTTGCAACACAGCCAAGGCACCTGGAAAAGCAGCCCACCCTGGTTAGATATCTCAGGGCCAAAAGGACTCACTGGGCAAAGCTCTGAAGGATATCCTGCTTCCAGGGGGAGAAAGAACAAAGCTAGGGCTTACCTGGGCAGTTTCTCCCTAACTCAAGATGCTACATTCCCTAGGAGGGACAGGAACAAGGCCCAGGCTTTTTTGGGCACTTCCTCCCTATCTCAGGCTTCTAGGGTTACTTTCAAAAACTACAAGCAAAAAAAGGCAGGAGAACTGGGCCCATCCAAGGCCACACAGACAATTATCCCACACTTTCCACACGATGGAAGGCATTTATCACAGGTTTCTGGCACTCATTTGGAGGAGCTTATTCTTTCTACATTTTGGCTTCCACTGATGCCAACTTGCTGGGGCCTCTGCTTTTCTGGAGAGGCTTCTGCTAGTCCTCAATTACTGCTCCCACCAGCTAAGGACCTTTCTCAAAATATTATCTTCCTTGTGACTTTGTCTCCATTTTTCCTCCTCCTTCTTGCTAACATCCTACCTCCCATACTTCAGGAAGCAGAAATGCTCTCGAGGTATCTAAGCTAAAATCTCAGGGAAATCTTTGAAGCAATCATCTGCTTTGTGGGCAGCCTTGAAGCAGGAGGATTTTGGGGCTTCAATCTAGAGATTTCTGGTTGCATTTTCTGCTCTTCTGATAATGTGCCAGTCAGAGCTCTCCCATGGTCTTTTACGTCGACGTAGGAAAAGAGTTCATAGCCAGTCAGAAAGACTAAGAGGAAAAGAATTCCATTTTAATGAAACCGCGATGGTAACTTCCATTTCCTTCAATATAAACACAGCCTCCTCCCTCCAATATAAACACAGCCTCCACCTTCTGCTGCTGTAAGAATCACTGAAGTGAAAATCAGGAGGTGACAGGCAAGGGTCCATGGTAGTGGTGCTGGGGGGCAGAAGAAGTTCCACTTCTGGCTTCGCAGCTGCAGCTCCAGAGGTTCCTCTCTCAACCCACCCAGACTGTAGCACTGAGTCTGCGCCTTGCAGTTCCGCTTGGCCAATTCTTAAACAGGGGTGAATAGCCATTGGGCATGTCCAAGACCTATGGTTTAATAGCACTGGTTGGCACTTGCTGTTTCGAGACTATTTTCACAATGGACTAATGAAAAATATCATTTCATAGGGAGCCAGAGGGCCTTCCTTTGCACATTGATGTCTGAAGGAAGCCCCCAAGGAGCTTTCCTGCAGTGGTTCTCAAACTTCAGAGTGGCTGAGAATCACCTGAAAGGTTATTAAAACACAGGCCACTGGTCCCCACTCCCAGAAATTCTGAATTAGTAGATCTAGGGTATAGAGGAGACTGCATTTCCAGCAAGTTCCACCAGCATCAAGTGATGCTGATGCTGATGCTGATGTTGCTGGGTCCACAGACCACTCTTTAAGAACCACTGCTCTGACACCAGGCAGTTCAGGGGGCCACAGATTTGAGGAGCCCAAAGATAGCAAGACTTGGCATCATCTTTTAACTCTTTCAGCCAAAACAAGAACTCTTTTTGTGTTTTACAAAAACCTGCATGAGATTTCATTTGGGTACGTTTCCTGCAGTAAAAATGGTTTGACAACCACTTCTCTAGGAGGTATCAAAACTTGGGATAGTGCAAACTAAAGACAGAGAAAGAGTAACTTACCTCAAGAGTATCAGAGGCAAGAAAATATTCATTAACTCAGCAAAAGTTGAAGGGTTATGAAAAGCTAAAAGGTTATGCATGTTGCGGAGGTGGAAAAACCAGAGGCCTACTCTGGGACTCACATCTATATAATAAGATAAACATGCAAATGATAGGTTGGTGAGGTGATGGATATGTTAATTAGTTTTATGTAATCTTTCTACAATGATCAAAACCCCACATTGCACTCCATAAATGCATATAATTATTATTTGTCAGTTAAATAAATAAATAACAAATGAGTACAACTGTTACATAGTTGCTATGGCAGAGGCCTCTTTATGAAAAACAGAAATAGTTAGCATGTGGCTCACATGCTATCCTTCCACCTCCTATTCCAGAAAAGATTTTACTAATGGATCGCAATATTCCTCCCAAGAGGTCCCAGATGTGACCTCAGAATCCTTCTCAACACATTAAAACACTGAGCCACAAACAATTGATTAAAGGTAGTATTCAAATTGAAATTTGTGTGCTATCGGTCATCCAAGTTCTGGTGAGAATATTTCACAATTCCATCTGTGTAAGTTTAGGAAATAATTCATAAAGAGGATGGTACTTGATAGAATCTTGAAAGCTAAATACATGATACATAGGTGTCAAGGAGAGTGAAGAAGGGAGGAAGTGGTGATGGAGTATTCCAGCAGATGTAAAGGATAAAATTCATTACAAAGATTAACAAGTAAATGGTAAGTTGGCCAGCAATTGTAGACCATGGCTTCATAGATGTTTTATGTGAAAGAAAAGAGAGTTTGTTAAAGGTACCTAGATGTGTGTGCAGGGAGGGTCAATGGACAATTTTTTAAAACCTGACTAGATTATGTTTCTGGGCTGTGGAGAAGGATGTAGAGAGAAAGGTTGAAAAAAATAGGTGAGAAAGGTTGAAAAAAATAGGCAAGAAAAGAGAATATAATGAACAAGTCCTCAGAGGAAACCTAAGGCCATTATTTTCTCCCAGCATTGCTTTGAGGTTGTCTGATCCCCACTCCTAATAGGGTGGCTGTGGTGGAAGCATGCATGCACAGCCAGATGTCTAGTGCACAGGCACAGAGAGGAAATGCCAAACATCAAGTCAGAGGGAGACCAAGCTTGAACCACAGAAGCATACTAAGAATAGCTTAGGGTGGGAGGGCCAGGGGACTAGGGAAGTCAAGAATGAAAAGCTTCTTCTCTGAGACAGCAAAAAGGCAGTGGTCTGGAGGAATTCTAAGAGGAAAAAAAAAGGAAAGAAAAGATCACATGTCCATTGGGACTCTGCCCTCAACGAAGGTCTGGATGGGAAAACCAACAACATTTTAAAGATGGATGAAACAGACAGAAGTATAGTAAACAGGTTGTGTTTTAAGATCGTGACCAATTCTTTTTTTTTTTAGTCACTTTGCAGTACTTTATTAATTATAGGAGGTTTCAATACTCTCAATCTTCGTTTTCAAATCTTCATGCCCATTCCCAAGAATTTAGTCTTCCACATGAACTTAAGGAAGTTCCTTGAACCTCCACCACCACCTTACATTTAAAATGGGTTTTGAGTGTGATACACCTAAATAATAAATTCAATAGGTAAATATTAACATCTTTTTAACTTTTATTTTACTTTTAACTTTCATTTTACTTTTTAAACTTTTATTTTAAAATCAGGGAGTACATGTTCAGATTTGCTACAAAGGTATATTGTATAACGCATGTTGAGAAGAGTATTTTATAATAAGAGTCATTTATGACAAACCCAGCCAATATCATACTGAATGGGCAAAAGCTGGAAGCATTCCCCTTGAAAATCAGCACAAGACAAGGATGCCCTATCTCACCACTTCTATTCAACATAGTATTGGAAGTTCTGGCCAGGGCAATCAGGCAAGAGAAAGAAATAAAGCATATTCAAATAGGAAGACAGGATGTCAAGTTGTCTCTATTTGCAGATGACATGATCCTATTCTAGAAAACCCCATCATCTCAGCCCAAAAGCTTCTTAAGCTGACAAGCAACTTCATCAGAGTCTCAGGATACAAAATCAATGTACAAAAATCACAAGCATTTCTATACACCAACAACAGACAAGTGGAGAGCCAAATCATGAGTGAACTCCCATTTACAATAGCTACAAAGAGAATAAAATACCTAGGAATAGAGCTAACAAGGGAAGTGAAGGACTCTTCAAGGAGAACTACAAACCACTGCTCAAGGGAATCAATCAGACAGGACATAGGCAAATGGAAAAACATTCCATGTTCTTGGACAGGAAGAATCAATATCGTGAAAATAGCCATACTGCCCAAAGTAACTTATAGATTCAATGCTATTCCTATTAAACTACCATTGACATTCTTCACAGAATTAGAAACGAAACTATGTTAAAATTCATATGGAACCAAAAAGAACAAAGCAAAAAGAACAAAGCTGGAGGCAACATGCTACCCAACTTCAAACTATACTACAAGGCTACAGTAACCAAAACAGCATGATACTGGTACAAAAACAGACACACAGACCAATGGAACAGCATAGAGAACTCAGAAATAAAACTGCACGTCTACCACCATGTGATCTTCAATAAACCTGACAAAAACAAGCAATGGGGAAATTACTTCCTATTTAATAAATGGTGCTAGGAGAACTGGCTAGCCATGTGCAGAAAATTGAAACTGGGCCCTTTCCTTATACCTTATATACATATTAACTCAAGATGGATTTAAAGACATAAATGTAAAGCCCAAAACTACAAAAACCGTAGAAGAAAATCTACACAATACCATAGGCATGCCTATTCAGGATACAAGCACAGGCAAAGATTTCAAAACAAAAACATCAAAAGCAATACCAAAATTGACAAATGGTATCTAATTAAACTAAAGAGGTTTTGCACAGCAAAAGAAACTATCTTCAGAGTAAACAGACGACCCACAGAATGGGAGAAAATTTTTGCAATCTATTCATCTCACAAAGGTCTTAATATCCAGAGTCTACAAGGAACTTAAACAATTTTATAAGAAAAAAAAACAAGCCCATTAAAAAGTGGGCAAAGGACATGAACAGACACTTCTCAAAAGAAGACAATTATGCAGCCAAAAACATATGAAAAAAAAAGCTCAACATCACTGATCATTAGAGAAATGCAAATCAAAACCACAATGAGATACCATCCTACACCAGTCAGAATGGCAATTATTACAAAGTCAAGAAACAACAGATGCTGGTGAGGCTACAGGGAAATAGGAATGCTTTTACACTGTTGATAGGAATGTAAATTAGTTCAACCATTGTGGAAGACAGTGTGGTGATTCCTCAAAAACCTAGAACCAGAAATACCATTTGACCCAGCAAATCCCATTACTGGATATATACTCAAAGGAACACAACCAATTCTTAAGAAAATCTTTTATCCGATCATTGATGAAAAAGTGCTGTAATTTTTTTCCATAGTGAGAAATAATAAGCAAAATGTGCCAAACAGTGTGCTAAATGCTTTGAATACATCATCTCCCTTAACTTAATCCTTGTAATGCCTATGAGATATTTTCATCTTACCATGAAAAAACTTAAGTTGATACAAGTTAAAGGACTTCACAAGCTTGTGTGCGACAGAGCTGGGTTTTTAACCCAGGGTCCAGGCTTCTATCAACTCTACCCTACGTACTTTCTTGAAGAACATCTCTGACCCCACAAAAACACTTGCCTACTTTTCACTGAACAGACTGTTTTAATTTTTTTCTAATCATCCTTCAAGGCCCATTTGCTTCTCTCTGGGAAGCCTTCACCCGCATCCTTGTGCTCAGTTAGTGGTACCCTGCTCTGCCTTCTTGTGTGATCCCATAAAGCTTTGTACTTATCTCTCCCAGAGCTCTCACTATGTTTGATAATAGCCACCTGTGAGTTTGTCTCTAAGGTTGAAGCAAAGCACAGAAGAAAGGATGTGGACTTCGAAGTTAAGGAGAACTAGTTCAAATTTCAGTTCTTCCCCTTGTTAGTTGTATAAACATGGGCAAATTACTTAACCTCTACCTCATTTGTAAAATCAAGATAATGGCAACAATGATTGTGAATATTTTAATGAAATAAGATTATGTTAAGTTCTAAAACATGCTGATGCTAATTAGATGGTAGAAATTATTATGACTTTTTATAACTGTTAAGTGAATGAATTGCAATTTTATCTTGATTCACCCCATTGGTTCTATATTTCTGAAAATTTAAGATGGCAACATTTGTTTACAACACAAATTTCAAGCAAAATATTTAAACACCTCATTTAAGAAAAACAAGCTTTTCACACATATATGTTTATAAACAATTAAGGTATTTATGTAAATATCCTTATAGTCATCAAAATGGATCCCAAAAGATCTCAGCTTCCCAACAGTTGGTTTAATTTGAATTACTATAAGACTTTAAAAATAATAAAAGTACAATTCCTTTAAATGGCTGACTGTCACGCGAGTCCTTGTGAAAAGACCACCAAACAGGCTTTGTGTGAGCAATAAAGCTTTTTAATCACCTGAGTGCAGGCAGACTGAGTCCGAAAAAGGAGTCAGCAAAGGGAGACAGGCGTGAGGCAGTTTTATAGGATTTGGGTAGGTAGTGGAAAATTAAAGTCAAAGGGGGTTGTTCTCTGGCGGACAAGGGCAGGGGTCACGAGGTGCTTGGTGGGGGAGCTTCTGTGACTCATTGACCAGGAGAAGGAATTTCACAAGGTAATGTCATCAGTTAAGGCAGGAACTGACCATTTTCACTTCTTTTGTTGTTCTTCAGTTGCCTCAGGCCATCCATATGTATACGTGTAGGCTTGGGCTCACAGACCTCACACTGACATGATTTTACTAAATTACATTCCAACCTCTTCCTTCCAATTAATCTCAATGAGTCAAGTTTTATTGTGTTTACATTTTAAGTGCAAGGGTAACGTAAATGAGTCAAAAATCTCAAATCCAAATGTTTCAGAGAGCCATAGAAAAAGGCTTTGGCAGATTAACTGGCGGAAAAGAGGGCTTCCAAAGGAGGCTGAAAACAATTTTCTATTGATAGTTAAGTATGTCATCATCTGAGGGTATATGCAAAGCAAGACTAGCCATATGACTGAGAGTTACATGGGGCTTCATTACATTACTTCTCTATATAGACTAGAGATACTGGAAATTTTCCATGATAAAAAGTATTTTAAAAGAAAAAGATATAATTACCATCATCATTTGTTAAATTTACTGGGCATTTTCCATCTCTTTTAATTCATAAAATTATCACTTCCTTATGAAGAGAAGCAAACTTAAGATTAAAGAGATTACAGAAGTTTCCCTAATTCACACTCCTAATAAGTGGCAGATTTCAAGACTCATTTTTAACCAGTCCAAGATACTCAGAAGGAGAAAGGGGGAGAAATGGCACCCTACTGGGAAAGGAAATGTTTCCTTTTTCTATGTGAAAACTGCGAGCAGCCCTCAGATAAAGAACCCCAAGGGGAAAGCAGATGTGACAACTGGAGGCACTGTGTGTGGCCTGTGGACTCCTGGGGAGGAAAGGAAGTAGAGCAGACCACAGCACTGATAGGGGAATGGAGCTGGCAGAAGTGAAGAAACAGCGGCTCTACTGGGATCTATCAGAAAGGTAGATGGATCCAAATATATGTTGAATGAGAAAATGCAGAATGTGCTGTGTGCAAAAACCGGAGAACGAATAAATAACCCACCCTGAGGGAGATTCATCGAGATCTTTCCTCTCCAAGAAAAAGTGTGAGGTGAGTATTTTCCTTTGAGTTTGAGGAAATTCAGGCAGCATAACCAAGAGAAGCACATACCCCAAGATTTCACGAGCAGAACACAGTCTCCATGTGGGTTGTGGAAGGAAGCTGGGCGTGGTGGTGGGCGCCTGTAGTCCCAGCTACTCGGAGAGGCTGAGGCAGGAGAATGGCGTGAACCCGGGAGGCGGAGCTTGCAGTGAGCCGAGATTGCGCCACTGCACTCCAGCCTGGGCAACAGAGCGAGACTCCGTCTCTAAATAAATAAATAAATAAATAAATAAATAAATAAATAAAAAGACTGTCTTTTGTTTCAGATATTCGTGGATATGCTGGGAAAATGTGGAAGAAAGGCCTAGCAATATCCTATGAAGCTAATTACTTTGGGGAATTCGAATAAAGATGAACCAACAAGAAAACAGCAGAGACCAATAATCCCTAATTTTCCCCAAATCTCAAACTAGGAAAGTACCTTTCTCAATCAGAAGTAATCCCCCTCCAGTTCCCAGGTTTCAAAGAGTAGCACCTGTCAATCTGCAGAAATTCAGCTACCACACATACCCTATGAATATAGTAAGACTTGATTATGATTTTGCAGCTAAATTGTATATGACCTTGAACTCAATATATTGTCACTATACATGGACATTTTAGAGCACTGAATCCGTTCAAGGAATTCGAAGATCACTCCATTGGTTTTGAAACTCTTGCAGCAAAATAACTCTCTGCATGTGCACAGAACTTTGAAAGACTGCTAACATAAGACTTTAAGAGCTTTCATGAAGGCTGCAGTTGGTTAGATAAGCAAGAAACATATTTAAGCTTTTGCTCTTGAGTTACACATTATGGAAAATACATAAATGTATATATATTTCATGAAACACACATATGATGCACTGTACACCCAGGAAAAAACAAAATTTAATGGTCAAAATATCCCATATTTGAGTCTGTCAACCTGAAATTTAAAAAAATCAGAATCCAGCTTAAAAGAGTTCATTCAACTGCAAAGCTGAGAATAGCTATCCAGGTAACACAGATTCCAAAGGAATTGGATCAGTGCTCCAATGCTGAAAAGTTAAGGTCTTGC
Organism: Nomascus leucogenys; assembly: GCF_006542625.1. Lineage (NCBI taxonomy): Eukaryota > Metazoa > Chordata > Mammalia > Primates > Hylobatidae > Nomascus > Nomascus leucogenys. The sequence continues at coordinate 102,948,066 of NC_044395.1, forward strand.
TTATACAGGCAGAAAACAAATGTAACAGGATTACAACATTTTCCATAGAAGGCTGGTTTATGAGTTACAGCAATTAGATTAGGTACAGCTTATTTCCTTTTCATTTTCCAATTAAAGAAACTATATTCAACATTTATCCTAGACAATGTGATAGTCATGAGGTCTTTGTGTAAGAGAATTAAGAGGGAAGTTAATCTATAATGAATATCAACAGAGAAAAGAGAATGGGTCTAGGTCTTCTCTTGTGCCCTATAGTCTTTTACATTTTACAAAACAATGTAGGTAAAAAAAAAAAAAAAAAAAAAAAAGGCTAATCTGTAATCAGAGAACAAAGATAACAGCTGCCTCGGTTACAGGTGCCTGTCACGTGACTCAGGTCCCATAATCACATTCCTTTAAGGCTCAAAGTTCCAACAGCTTTGATTTTGACTTACTTTTTTTTTCACAAGTCAACTTTGCCAACAGCCAACAGTGTGACCTTGACTGCCACATCACTATGACATATTCACTGTGTGTCTAAGTCCTTCACTAGTTTATAATTCCCTAAGGGCAGAAGACATGTTTTATTTCCCTTTCATCTTTACCAGTTCCTTCTGTAACAGACACTCACCAAATAGATGTTGTGTGGCTGGATGGAATAAATAACAGCACCTGTAATAGATAAGATAGACATTATCTTGTTTACCAAAGCAATAAGTTAACTAAGATAAAACATATATAAAACAATTACAAGGTGGAAAGTATATCTGATTAGTCTGTTTTCACATGGCTGATAAAGACATACCCGAGACTGGGCAATCTACAAAAGAAAGAGGTTTAGTGGACTTACAGTTGCATGTAGCTAGGGAGGCCTCACAATCATGGCAGAAGGTGAAAGGCATGTCTCATGTGGCAGCAGACAAGAAAAGAAAACTGTGAGGAAACTCCCCTTTATAAAACTATCAGATCTCATGAGACGTATTCATTATCATGAGAACAGCATGGGAAAGACCTGCCCCTATGATTCAATTACCTCCCACTGGCTCCCTCCCACAACAGGTGGGAATTCAAGATGAGATTTTGGTGGGGACACAGCCAAACCATTTCACTAATCAAGGTGAGATTATACAGTATTAATAATAAATTCAGCAGAGGGGAGAGAATAAGACAAACCAACTTGTCTCCAAATTTAGTCAAAGATATATTTGAGAGTTAGTGAAAATTTGACTCACTTAAAAATACTTCTAATGGGTAATGGTGTATAAATTGTCTGGCAAGGAGCCAGTAAAAGGAAGTGGTTCTGTGGTCCTTAGATTTTCTTCCCTGGGGTTCATCCCCTTCCTACTCCTTAAAATCTTCAGAATAGATTTATATCCATGTTCTGCTATAAAAGGAAGTAGCATTTCCCCTTTTTTAACTACTTTTTAAATCTAATATTTTTACTTTGTTCTGTTTTCTGATTACTAATATCTTCCCTTATTTTCTTAAGTATATCTATCATGTTTATGTTAAATTATCTTTTCATCTGTTCTAACCCTTTTGCTCCAGATGGGAAATGTTAACCCGTTTTTTATCATCTCTCTTTTGAGGGAATTGTACTTCTCTAGTGTCTGGTTGTTTTCAGCTTATCAGCTCAGGTTCCCCTAGGAGTTCAGCCCGCTTGTCTTGCCATTGTACTGAAAAAGGTTCAAAGATCAGGCCCTATCTTTGTCCATACCATAAAGAATAAGGAGAGACAAGAGTGAGTCCCAGGACAGAGAATCCTGACATCCACAGAGCCATCACTCCTTTTTGCCAACACCTACCCAGGCAACTCCTCTTGCCAGGCTTTCACTTTTAAACCCTTCTTTAGGAAGAAGCAGTGTGGGGAGGAAGCATATGCCTAGTTTGCGATATACTAGTCCATGGATCTAGGAGAAGTGCAGGAGTGAATGCCTAGGAATAGTCAATCCATACCTCTTTCCATCAACCTCAGCAAGGTGGTCACTAACACTAGTAGCCTAGCACTAGAAGAATCAGGCACTGATTGTCCTAAGGCAGCGGGAGAAAGAGACAAGAGCTAAATGCCCTTAAAGATTTCCTCTAGCCACAGCCACTCACCTTCGACATTCACCATCCAAAATAGCCTTCAGTCCCCCAGAGCTTCTTGTGTTCATTCCTAGCACCCTGGATTCTCACTTCTACAGCTTCTTTAAGGTTGATTTTTGGAATAGGGTGCCAATAGCCCATACTAGTTTGCTTGTTTTTAAGACCTTGTTTTTAAGCCCATCCCCTCAATGGATTTCTTTTTTTTTTTTTTTCTTTTTATGATGGAGTCTTGCTTTGTGGTCCAGGCTAGAATGCAGTGGCGTGCGACCTCAGCCTCCCAAGTTCAAGCAATTCTCCTGTCTCAGCCTCCCGAGTAGCTGGGACTACAGGCACACGCCGTGACACCCAGCTAATCTTTTTGTATTTTTAGTAGAGACAGGGTTTCACCATATTGATCAGGCTGGTCTCGAGCTCCTGACCTCAGGTGATCTGCCAGCCTTGGCCTCCCAAAGTGCTGGGATTATAGGTGAGAGCCACCCACCATGCCCGGCCCAATGGATTTCTTTTAAAAGACTTTCTGGCTTGCTTTCAGGTATCATTAGCCAATAAGTAAATTGTGAGATTGTTTGAGAATCAGTGATACATTTGAGTATCAAAGATTTGTGATGTGCCTAGCAATTCTACTTTTAGAAATGTATCCTATAGAAATAAGCTGATAGGTACGCAAAAGTGTTTAAGGTCATCCACTGCAGTGGTACTGCTAATAGGGACAATTTGGAAATAACTGAGTGATCATCAGCAGAAGATTGGATAAGTAAAGTCTGGCATACAAATACAACACAATGCTGCATAGTCATGAAAATGATGATATGGATTATATGGGCAGAGAAGATATACCCTGTGATTGTTAGCTTACATTTCTAATATAGTTCCATTTATGCAAAATAAAAGAGAGAGGGAGAAAGAGGGCTGTAGCATAGACAGCAAAATGTTATCAGTGATCGTCTCTAGATGTTGGGGTTTAAAATTATTGTTGCTTTTCTTCATTATAATTCTCTGTATTGTTTGATATGTGAACATCCATTTTAATAATCCTTATGATCAAAAAGAAATATAATTTTTTTATTTTTGAAAATTAAAAAAATAATATCTCCCCAATCATGAAGCCAAAGACTAAACTTCCCTAATGATTTGAGCCCCATTTCTATAGTGTCGGGGGTTTCAGAATAATCTGCTACTGACCTTCAGTAATAATTTGCTTATTTTATAACTTAATAACCACTGTAACCCAAGGGTACAATGAAATAAAAGTGCTAATTCGGTGGAGCTGAAGGAAGACAAATTATCCTGGGGAAAGGGCTTCCCCTGAGCTTAGTCACTTATAACCCTTGGTGGGACCACCAGGGAAAAGAGAGCCACTGCAAGCTGATGAATTGTTCATAGTGTTATCTGCTTGGAGGGGTTCACTGAAGCATTGTTTATGCTGCTATTTCCTGCAAATCTAGGCTGACTAATCAGATGATGTTAGGCTGGGGATAATGGCTAGCAAAGAATGTAAATGTTGTCAAGCCCAGGTGTTGAAAGCAAGAATCAAAAATAAGTCAAATATCTTGCTGATGCTCCCCGGCCTTATGACCTTGTGATTCTTGGCTTAAAGTCTGGATCCTTAATGCAAATGAGCTAATGGTCTCCCCTGGAGCAAAATAGCTTCTGGTCTTGGTGCGAAATGAATAAATAGCTGTAGTGTCCTGAGGCATCAGGAAAGGATCAACACTTGAGCCAACTGCAATGGTTGAAGCTTCCTGGGGTGAGAGGAAAATGAATCCAGGTCAGCAGGATTTGGGGGGCAACTCAGTATTTGTTTATTATTGCTGTAAAAATACTTTTACACTTGTTGGAAATTTCAGTAAATCAGATTTCTTCCCACTATTCAAAGAGGGGAGGCTGAGAATAAGATACCAAGTTACTTCACAGTGCAGCTTCCCCATTCTATAAGGAGGCTCAAAGGAGCTGCCATAGCTTGATGAGTGGACTAAATGACCACTAAATGACCACTAAAGGAAAAGTCTTCATGCTGATGATTTCAGAGTCAATTTAGTGACAAGAAACTAAAACAGAATTTAGAGTTATTCTCTACTCTGTGCCAGGGACTACGCTAGGCAGTCTATGTGTAATCACATATTTCTCACAAAACTGTTTAAGACAGGGAAATTATCCCAAGTTGCAGATAAGGAAAAATAGCAGTCAAAGAGTAATTATCTTGGCAAAGGTTCAAATCCAATTAAGAGGTTCATCACCTGCTTCAAGACTCAGATTGGTTTGGCTTTATGAACAGAATAAAAGCTCTTTACATTTTCTCACCACATTGGCTCCCAAACTCTCTTTGGCCCAAATAGCTACAAATTAAAAGTTCTTTAGTATAACCCCCTCTCAAGTTTTACGTTGGGTTTGGTTGCTATGCATATCAAGGCTTCTATTGTGGACTGCAAACTTGCTAGTTCTCTACCCAACATCTATTCTTTTTCTTCCTTTTTCCTGATTAAATCTCCTTGGAGCCCATGTACTTTGGGAAAGGCCGACTTCACTCCAGCTCCAAGACTAAATCCCAATTTACTCATGCCAGTCAGCACATCCTATTATCCTGGCCAGAATATTGGATTAGGGAGGGCATGTGACCTAAACGAGTCTATTAAGGTGAAATTTCAAGATGCTTGCTTGGAATGCTGGAGTGGAGGCCTTGTGTGCAGATAAATGCAAAGCCTAGAATTGCTGCAGCCTTTTTACTATCAAGTGGGAGGCTCAGTTTGGGATAAAGCTGATATTATATAGGGCAGAATGAAAAAAGAGAAAGGAATAAAGTGGTCCTAAAGAGAGCATTAAATTGCTGGATCAACCAAAAGTGTCTAGGACTTCCAGCTGTGCATATCAACAAAGTATCATTATTATTTAAGCCTGCATGAGTCCTGATTTGTTTCCTAATTGACATAAAATTTTGTATCCGAAGGAGAGTATTGGAATAATAAAACTATAAATTTAGAGTTGGCTGGGTAGCGATCAGAAGCTGGCAAGCTGGTGATCCTTGTTGTCTGGTTGTAAAACAGCTGCTGATACTATAGCCTATTAATAAAGTGATCATTTAGTTTATTGTCCAAACTAGAACACATTAGAGGATAAAACAGAGATGACATTAATAATTATTTCAGGAATGGTACACTAGTCAGATTTTAGTTCACTTTTGTCTTTTAACCCTTAGAGCCTAGTGATACATTTACAATACATTGCTGTAATTTATTGAGGATCTGCTCTTTTAACCTCCCCCTCAAGAGTATGTGGTACAGTCATCCCTCAATATCCATGGGAAATTGGTTCCAGGGTCACCCACCTGATAAGAAAATTCATAAGAGTTCAAGTTCCCTATAAAATTGCATGGAATGTACATATCATCTATGCATATTCTCCCATAGAGTTTAGATCCTTGCTAGATTACCTATAATACCTAATAGAATGTAAATGCAATGTAAATAGTTGTTATACTATGTTGTTTTATTTGTATTCTCTTTTTATTGTTATATTTTTATTGTTTTTCTCTAATATTTTCAACCTGTGACTGGTTGAATCCATGGATGCGGAACCCACAGCTATGGAGGGCTGACTGTTTATCTTTGTAGTGAAAGTAGAACTCCATAACAGTAGACTGAAGTTGCCTGTAGGAAAAAGGCAGGCCAGGAGAAGGGAAATTATATATCAATGTAAATAATAAGCAGAGAGAGGTTCTTTAAAAGAAAGTGATGTTTATTCAGAAACAGCACATTGCAATTGGAATACAGGTGCCATAGTAAACTAAGTGTGCATTCAGGGAGGTAGATGGAAGACAAAGAGTTTTAAGGAAAAAATAAAGAAGATTGTATAATTTTTTTGAAATGATTATCCTTGGCTAAAAGGATCAACAACAAGGGTGAAAGCAGTCTGAGGTTGGACAAGCAGTTGCTGGGCAGATGTCTTTGCACGAGTATTTTTTGTGTAAGGTTGCAGTGGCCTTTATGCAAGGTTGTGATTTTTGCAGTCTTTTGTGATAGTTTTGCTATTAGTCATACAAGTGTGAGAACCCTCTCTTCATAGCCTTCCCTGGCTGTATTTGTCAGGGTTTGGGTTTTTTTGTTTTGTTTTATTTTGTTTTTAACACAAGCGACTCCATTTTGATTCTGACATTTGCTGAGCTAACGAGGCTGACTTTATCATGAAGGTAATGGGAAACCACTCCAAGAGTTGAAGGAAACTAGTAATGTACCAATCTTTCATGTTGTTAAAAATCTCTCTTTATGTTGAGGACAATAAATAAGAGATGAAGAAGCCACATGTAGGCTATAGCTCTAAGAATAACGAGTGTTTTTAACACAGGCAGTGGCAATGTGAATGGGGACAAGGGTACAAATTTAAGAGATTGAAAAGCAAGAAGGAAGCTGATAAATTCACCTGAAGCCAATCCTCATATAACACATCAGCCTAAAATTCTTAATATCAGACAAGCTTTTCAAAATTGATATGACAGTTGGAGCCCATTTTAAGAAAGTTCCTATTTTTAGGTCTCTTTTTCTTCTGCATTTTTCAAGGAACTTTTATCAACTTATCTGAAGATATTTTCACATTTAGATCATAAAGTTCTTAAGTGTTTAAGGAATGCAGTGCATTTTACATACAAAACATTTTGTTTAGTCCCCTTTGTATATTATTTTTATTCCTTTGGTGTTCTTTTCCAGTCATGCCTACCACTGAGGTTTTTAAGGAGTTTTGTTCCATTAGTCTAAGGGCACATCTGTCTAAGTTTCATTTTTCTTTTTTTTTTTTTTTTTTTTGAGATGGAGTCTCGCTCTGTGGCCCAGGCTGGAGTGCAGTGGCGCAATCTCGGCTCACTGCAAGCTCCGCCTCCCAGGTTCAAGCAATTCTCCTGCCTCAGCCTCTCCAAGTAGCTGGGACTACAGGCGCCCGCCACCACGCCCGGCTAATTTTTTTGTATGTTTAGTAGAGACGGGGTTTCACTGTGGTCTCGATCTCCTGACCTCGTGATCCACCCGCCTCGGCCTCCCAAAGTGCTGGGATTACAAGCGTGAGCCACCACGCCCGGCCTCTAAGTTTCATTTTTCTAATAAGTGTTTATCACATTTATAAAATTCCATATTTGACTGTCTTCATTTGTCCCTTTTGAGGATTCTTTATTCTTTCTTGCTGGATTCTGTATGTGTGTGTTTTGTTCCTTCTGAGGACTAAATGGAATTATTAAGCAAATTAGGTCATATCTAGTATTTCCCCATGTTTAGCTAAGTATGACCTTTCATACTGTGGCAATCAAAAGATACAATGGATATATAAAAAGCATCTTTAGCTCCAATGAATTTCATTTTTAAGAAAATATTGCTAGATCATAAAACCCTAAAGAAAATCCACTATCGATATTCCATATTATAAAGAACTGCATGCTGTAATTGGAAGCATCTTCATGGTATAAGTTCAGTGTGGCATGGCTAGTTTAATGAGTCTAGGACTTGAAGTCAGAAAGACTTAAATTTGAATATTAGCCATGGCTCTTCTAAGCTGTATACTAATGGCCAAGTTATTTGACCTCTCTGGGCCCCAATTTCTTTCCTCTGGAAATGGTGTTAAGATTTATTTCAGGCTGAGGCAGGCAGATCACGAGGTCAGGAGATCAAGACCATCCTGGCTAACACAGTGAAACCCCATCTCTACTAAATATACAAAAAATTAGCCAGGCGTGGTGGTAGGCGCCTGTGGCCCCAGCTACTTTGGAGGCTGAGGTAGGAGAATGGTGTGAACCCAGGAGGCGGAGCTTGCAGTGAGCAGAGATCACACCACTGCACTCCAGCCTGAGCAACAGAGTGAGACTCCATCTCAAAAAAAAAGATTTATTTCAGGCCAAGCGTGGTGGCTCCTGACTATAATCCCTTTGGGAGACTGAGCCCAGGAGTTCGAGACCAGCCTGGGCTATATAATGGGACCTCATCTCTGTAGAATAAATAAATAAATAACATTTATTTCATAGGATTGTTGTAAGGATTAAATAAAGCAATATGTAAAGCACTTCATACATGCATAGCATAGGAAATACACTATGTGTAGTAGCTTTTGCCATTGCTATCATTCAAGATTCTTCTGCCTTCAGTAAATTGAATGGAAACTCAATACAGTCAGCCCTCCATATGTGTGGGTTTCACATCCATGAATTCAACTAGTTATGGATTGAAAATATTCAAAGAAATACCATAAACTTCCAAAAAGCAAAACTTAAATTTGCCACATGCAGAGTACCACATTGAGTCCAGTGAATGAAGTAATGTTAAGCATTGTATTAGGTATTATAAGTAATCTAGAGGTATTATAAGTAATCTAGAGATGAATTAAAGAACACAGGAGGATGTGCATAGTTTATATGCATAGTCTATGAGATTTAATGTAAGGTACTTAAGCATCCATGGATTTTGGTATCTGGAGGGCTCCTGGAACCAATTTCCCACAGATCCTGAAGGATGACTGTATTATGACAACTGGGAAGCTTGTTAAACCCAATCATAAAGGCTTCAGTTTTCTTACCCAGAAAATGAGATAGTATTACCTACCTTGTGGGGTTAAAGTGAGGATTAAATGACATAATATATGTAAACACCTGACATTGTGACTGGCACATACTGAGCGCTTTATATATTTAGCCGTCATTACTATTACTGTTATTATTACAGTTGATTCTGATTAAATGTAAATCAACTAATATTTTTATTCAAATACAATGAGTTGTGGCTCTCAGTTCCTTGTATCTCAAGAACCCAAACCAACCCAGAGTCAGTCGAAAATTGTGCTTTAGCTAAAAAAGTAACCAACAGACTGTATAAATGTTGAAAGAATCTTTTATCAATTTCAAATGTGTATCTTGTGACATCTCAGAATCTATTATCTATAGAAACAGGATACTGTCATTGGAGAGCAGATAACCAGCACCTGAGAGCCAAGAATTTATTAATAGTTTGTGTGACACTGCCAGAACTTCCCTTCTCACCTTGAAGCTAGACAAAACATGGAGATTTTAGGAGTCTGGGGGCCCAGCAACACGGTTAGTAGCCTAGTGAGTTTGAGCATTTTTTTCATATACCTGATGGCCATTTATATGTCTTCTTTTGAGACATGTATACTGAGTTCATTTGCCCACTTTTTAAGTGGATTACACTGACCCTCGAACAACATTGGCATTAAGAGTGCTGAGCCCCACACAGCTGAAAATTTGAGTATAACTTTTGATTATCCAAAAACTTAACTCCTAGTAGCCTACTATTGACTGGAAGCCTTACCAATAACATAAGTAGTCAATGAACACCTATTTTATCTGTTATATGTAATATATGCTGTATTCTTAAAATAAAGTAAGCTCAATAAAAGAAAATGTTATAAAGAAAATTGTAAGAAAGAGAAAACATATGTACTATTCACGAAGTAGAACTGGATCATCATAAAGGTCTTTATCCTCATCATCTTCACATTGAGTAGTCAGAGGAGGAGTAAGAGAAGCAGGAGGTGAAGGAGGAGGAGGAGGAGGAAGAATCAGGAATGGTCTTACTGTCTCAGGGGTGACAAGAGGTGGAAGAAAAATCTACATATAAGTGGATCCATGCAGTTCAAACCTGTGTTGTTAAAGGGCCAACTGTATTTGCTTTGTTGCTGTTGAGTGGTATGAATTCCTCATATATTCTGGATATTAATCCCTTGTCAGATGAGTAGTTTGCAAACATTTTCTCCCATTCTGCAGGTTGTATTCTCACTGTTGATTGTTTCCTTTGCTGTGCAGAACTTTTTAGTTTCATGTAATCCCATTTGTCTATTTTTGCTTCTGTCACCTGTGCTTTTGAGGTCTTCTCCATAAAGACTGATCTTTGCCCAGATGAATAGCCTGAAGCTCTACCCCTGTTTTCTTCTAGTAGTTTCATAGCTTTTTTTTTCTTACATTAAGTCTTTAAACCATCTCGAGTTGATTTTTGAATATGGTGAGAGATAGGGGTCTAGTTTCATTTTTCTGCAGCTGGTTATTCAGTTTTCCTAGTACCATTTATTAGAGGATGTCCCTTCCCCAGTAAATGTCCTTGGTACCTTTGCTGAAAAGCTGTTGGCTGTAAACAGGTAGATTTACTTCTGGGTTCTCTATTATATTCCATTGTTCTATGTGTATGTTTTTAATGCCAGTACCATGCTGTTTTATTTACTATGGCTGTGTAGTATATTTTGAAATGCAGTAGTGGGATGCCTTCAGCTTTATTCTTTTTGCTCAGAATTACTTTGACTATTCAGGGTCTTTTGTGGTTCCATAGAAATTTTAGGATTGTTTATTCTGTTTTTGTGAAGAATGTCATTGGTATATATATATTAGTCTGTTCTCACATTGCTATAAAGAACTACCTGAGACTGAGTAATTTATAAAGAAAAGAAGTTTAATTGGCTCACAGTTCCACAGGCTGGTGAAGCCTCAGGGAACTAACAATCATGGTGGAAGGCAAGGGGGAAGGAGACACATCATACATGGCTGGACCAGGAGGAAGAGAGTGAAGGGGGAAGTGCTACACACCTTCAAACAACCAGACCTCCTGAGAATTCACTCACTGTCACAAGAACAAGAAGTGGGAAGTCTGCCCCCATGATCCAATCACCTCCCACCAGGCCCCTCCTCCTACATTGGGGATTACTACATTTTGACAACTACATTTTGACACAAGAGTAGGGCAGGAACACAAATCTAAACAATATCCTTATGCCTGTGGCCCCTCCCAAATCTCATGTCCTTCTCACATTGCAAAATACAATCATCCCTTCTCAATAGTCCCGCAAGTCTTAACTCATTTCAGCATTAACTCAAAACTTCACAGTCCAAAGTCTCATCTGAGACAAGGCAAGTCTCTTCTACGTATGAACATGTAAAATCAAAACCAAGTTAGTTATTTCCAAGATACAATGGGGTCACAGGCATTGGGTAAATACACCCATTTCGAAAGGGAGAAATCTGCTAAAACAAAGTGGTTACAGGCCCCATGAAACTCCAAAATCCTGCAGGGCAGTTGTTAAATCTTAACACTTCAAAATAATTTCCTTTGATTCCACGTCTCACATCCAGGCCACACTGATGCAAGCGGTGGGCTCCCAAGGGCTTGGGAATCTCCATCCATGTGGCTCTGCAGAGTTCAGCCTCCTTTGCTGCTTGCACAAGCTAGCATTGAGTGCCTGAGGGTTTTCCAGGTGCACAGTGCAAGCTGTCAGTGGACCTACCAATTTGGGGACTGGAGGATGGTGGCCCTCTTCTGGACAGTGCGCCAGTGGGGACTTTGTTTGGGGGCTCCAACCCCACATGTCTCTTCCACACTGCCCTAGTAGAGGGTCTCTATTAGGACTCTGCCCTGCAGCAGACTTCTGCCTGGACATCCAGGCATTTCCATACATCCTCTGAAATCTAGGCAGAGGCTCCCAAGCCTCAACTTTTGCCCTCTGCACACCTGCAGGCTTAATATCATATGGAAGTTGCCAAGGCTTATAGCTTGCACCTTTTGAAGCAATGCCCAAGCTGTACTTTGGCCTGTTTTAGCTATGGCTGGAGCTGGAGCAGAAATGATGCAGGGTACCATATCCTGAGGCTGCACAGAGCAATGGGGCCCTGGTCCTGGCCCACAGAATCATTCTTCCCTCCTAGGTCTCCAGGCCTGTGATGGGAGGGGCTGCCAAGAATGTCTCTGAAATGCCTTTGAGGCATTTTCCCTATTATCTTGGCTATCAACATTTGGCTCCTTTTTATGCATGCAAATTTCTGTAGCTGGCTTGAATTCCTCCCCAGAAAACGGGTTTTTCTTTTCTAACATATGGCCAGGCTGTAAATTTTCCAAACTTTCACATGCTGCTTCCCTTGTAAATATGTTTCACTTTCAGATCATCTCCTCGCTCATGTATATGAGCATATGCTCTTAGAAGCAGCCAGATCACATCTTGAATGCTTTGCTGCTTAGAAATTTCTTCTTTCAGATACCCTAAATAATTTCTCTCAATTTCAAAGTTCCACAGAACTCTAGGACAGGGGTACAATGCCTCCAACCTCTTTGCTAATACGTAACAAAAGTGGCTTTTGCTTCAGTTCCCAATAGGTTCCTTATCTCCATCTGAGACCACCTTAGCCTAGACATCATTGTTCATAGCACTATCAGCATTTTGTTCCCAACAAATTAACAAGTCTCTAGGAAGTTCCAAACTTTCTCTCATCTTCCTGTCTTCTTTTCAGCCCTCCACTCTCTTCCAACCTCTTCCCATTACCCAGTTCCAAAGTCACTTCCACATTTTCAGGTATCTTTATAGCAATACCCCACTCTTGGTACCAATTTTCTGTATTAGTCCATTTTCACATTGCTATAAAGAACTACCTGAGACTGGGTAATTTATAAAGAAAAGAGGTTTAATTGGCTCATGGTTCCACAGGCTGCACAGGAAGCATGGCTGGGGAAGCCCCAGGAAACTTACTATCATGACGGAAGGCAAAGGGGAAGGAGGCACGTCTATATGGCTGGAGCAGGAGGAAGAGAGTGGAGGGGGAAGTGCTACACACTTTTAAACAACCAGATCTCCTGAGAACTCACTCACCATCATGAGAACAGTAAGGGGGACATCCAACCCATGATAAAATCACCTCCCACCAAGCTCCTCCTCTAACACTGGAGATTACAATTCAACATGAGAGTTGGGCAGGGACACAAATCCAAACCATATCAGTATGTTGATAGGGATTGCATTGAATCTGTAGATCACTTTTGGTATATTTTCACAATATTCATTTTTTTTATCCATGAACATGAATGTCTTCTTATTTGTCTGTGTGTGTGTATCCTCTTCAATTTTTTCAGTGTTTATTTTTTCTTAGATTTTTTTTTTTTTTTTTTTTTTTTTTTTATTTTATTTTTTTTTTTTTTTTTTTCTTGTTTGTTGTTGGCACATAGAAACACAACACAATTAATTTTTGTACATTGATTTTCTATCCCACAATTTTGCTGAATTTGTTTATCCGGTATGAGTTTTTAGTGGAACTTCTAAGGTTTCTGTATGTAAGATTACGTCATTGGCAAACAGGGAAAATTTTACTTCAAGACCCAAAATTTGGTCTCAAATTTATTTATTTATTTCTCATTTTATAACCTACATTTACATAAGCAGTTCATAATATCTGTCATTGTCAAGGGCTCAAGTTCTTTCTGTGTTTTTCCTCATTCCTAGGATAACGCCAACATCTTTCAGTTTCAAGATGACACACAGTGATGGCCTTATTCCAGCACAAGAGTTAAAGGGGAAGGGGGTGGGGCACGCTCTTTCCCTTCAAGGGATGATCCAGAATTTATATATGTCACTTCCATTCATATTCCTTTAGTCAGAACTTAGCTATGTGGACATTTACCTGAAGAAAGGATGGAAAATATTGTTTTATTTTGGGTGGCAATGTGCCCAGCGAAATCTTGAGGTTCTGTTATTAGGGAAATTTATTAAGGAGAGAAATAAGATACAACTAGCATCCTCTGTCAAAACAGCAGTTTAGATTGGTAGTACAAGACATAGGCCTGGAAGGCTGAAAGCCTAGGTTTAAGTCCTGAAACAACAATTATGTAGCTGGATTAACTATCAATTAGCTGGGTGATCTTGGCAATGATATTCAGCTCACTAAGCTGCAGTTTCCTCATAATAGAGTGCCTATTTCATTGTATTATTGAAAGGATTAAAAATGCTAACCCAAATAATCTCAGCATCGTTCTTGACACTCAGTAAGTACTCAGTAATGTAAGCTATTATGATCAGTAATTAGGAACATCAGTTCCTCATTAGAGCCTCCTTCTAGGAAAGATACTAAACAGCTTGAAGGCAAGGACAGTGTCCTGAATTTTCTCTTGGAGAATGAGTGAGTGTATTTTGCATGTAGGGTCTTTGGGGGAATGAAAAGATGTTTTTACAAATACGTCTCCCCCAAGAGACTGTTTCTAAGCGATCTCAACAGCCCCAGGTGTTAAGTGTTGAAGGAAATGTGCCAAGTTTTATAAAGCAAACATGCTGCACTGGGCAGTGGCTGCTTTAAAATGACCCTTGATAAAATGTATGAATTCCTGAGCATCCCATAATCAGAATCTCCAGGAGTATGACACACAATGTTATTTTTAATAAGCTTTCTGAGTTAATGCTGTTATTCACAAGGTGTTCGAATCATTGCTGAATAACAATACTAATAAGAGTATTTGTTGTTGTTAATAATGACAGCTATATTTATTAAGCCTTACTGTGTATGTGCACTAGTCTAAGCACTTTATACATGTTAACTTATTTTATCCGCACAATAACCTTATGAATTTTTGCTATTGTTATCTTCATTTTACTGATTAAGAAATGGAAACACAAAAAAATGTACATAACTCACCCCAATCACAGAGTGAGTAAGTAGTTGAGCCAGGATTTGAACCCAATCTTGCTCAGAGTGTGCACAATTAACCATATTATTCTGTTTTCATTTGCAGTGGAAGGAAAGTTATTAGTGGAACTGGATCCCACTGGAGAACATCCAGGGCTCCATCACAGCCTAAAGCCTCAAGGAGCTCCCCATGAGGTGTCCCACACACGCAACCTTGCTTACTTACAGAAGCACCTAAGACACACCATTAAAAGCTGGAATAAATAGCCTCAAAAAGAGCATAACTATGTAACAGATGTTTTTCCCAATGTGACAAAACTAGCTGTGCTTAATCTAGGGCTGTTAAATACCCAAAGTAGATAGAAACTACTTGAGTTATGCTTGGCATTTTCTGGCCATAAAGTGAATTTTGTATTCTCTGGAACAGATGTCCAGCTGGACTTGTAGGCTGTGCCGGGCTCCTCAGGGGCAGGGTGAGGGGCAACGATGCAGGGATGATGCAAAGTCTTAGAAAATAATGAAAGTTTTCAAGGGCTAGGTTACCATGGCCATGAGGGCTTCTCACTACTAAAACTACCCAGTGCCCAGGCAGTTCCATGGACTGTACTGGCTCCTTTTCCAAGGAAATCTCATGCACTTGAAACTGCCAAGCTCTGTGCTGCCCAGAGCATTTTGTAGGCTGGTGAAACAGGCAGCCTCCATATTTGTAAGCAGTTTTCAGAATGTCCTGTCATTTATCTGTCTACATATCTCTCCTTCTCAACAGACTGAGTGACCTGGCAGAGAATAAGGGTGGTGACTGCAAAACTGGTTGAAAATGCCTCTTCTATTATTGAGAGGTGGAATCTAATTCTCCACCTTTGAACGTGGGTTGGCCACATGACTTTCTTTGGCTAACAGGGAGGGAGGAAGGGGGCAAGCAGTGAGCTGAGATCACGCCACTGCACTCCAGCCTGGGTGAAAGAGGAAGACTCCATCAGAAAGAAGGGGAGGGGAGGGGAGGGGAGGAGAGGGGAGGGGAGGGAAGGCGAGATGGTGCATTGGATCTTGCCTTCTTGCTGTGCTTAGAACCCTGAGATCTAAGGGAACAGGCCCAGAATAGCAGCTAGAAGATGAGAGGCTGATAGAGAAGAACCAGGGCACTCCTGCCAATGCCCAGTCAGTGTTCACACATGTAATTGAGGCCATCCTAGACCATCCAGTTCCCAGTGACCCCAGACCACAGATGCATGACAGGACACAGTAGAGATCAGCTGCTATGCCCAGAGCAGAAAAACTTCCCAGCTGGGACACAAGATTATAATGAGCTAGATAAAATGATGCTATTTTAGGTCTCTAAGTTTTGGAATGATTTGCTACCCAACAATTGCTAACTGACTAAGAAGGTAAATTATTAAAAGGAGAGGCTTTGGAATTAACCATGCCTAGGTTCAAATCCCAGCTTTTTCTCTTACTAGATGTGCGCCTCTAGACAACTAAGTTAACTTCTCTAACTCCCAGTTTCATTATCTGTAAAATTAGGAAAAATAAACATAGCTATTACCTGTTTTTTTTTAAGGAGAAATAAGGTTTGTATGAGCCACTGGTTTGTTATATGGTAGTTATTTTTCTACTACTATTACTATTATTGTTATTGCTATTGGAATCTTGTGGATTTGAACTGAGCTATGGGCTAGAACAGGGCGATTAGGCTTGCCAGGTTCCAGAGATAGAGAAATGAATCTAACAAGGTATTGGCTTGAGCCAAGAGTCAATAAATATCTACAGATATGAATTACATTATATAGTAAATAACCACTGTCTAAAGACTTCCATGGTTGCAAAGGGTTTGTCATCCCTGGAAAATATCACTAAGATCCCTCCAGTTCTCAGGTTTTAGAGAGCGGGGAGAGAGCAGGAAGTGGCAGCAAACAAATGGAAATGGGAACATCCCATTGCCACAGAATAGGATCAGGGATTCCTAGAACTGGGTGGGGAGGTGGAGGTGGCTTTGAATACAAAGATTCACCCCACTAGCCTTCAGACTCCTTCTGAAATAGAAACAAGAACCAAATATCCAAGAGCAGCCTGACATAATGAGAACAACACAAATTCTGGAGTCAGGAACACCAGTTTAAAGCCTCCTGAGCCGGCTCATGTATCAATTCAGACTATAGAACCCAACAGGATTTATATGTAGGTTCATAGGATGGTTGTGAGAATTTGACATAACACAAATGTAAAATGTTTCACATAGTAGCTGCCACATGATAGGTGATCAACTGACACAGTGTTTTCCCCATGTCTTCCATGTTCATAAAGCCAATTTGCTGTTCACCTCCTGACAGAGCCTGCCTCCTATAACCTGGGGATGCAGCGAAATCTGAAGGCCAGCCTCCTGACCGCGGATACTATTTCTGGCTTTGTGACCTTGCACCAATCCCTTGGCCTCTCTGTTTATCAGTTTCTTACTGGTGAAATGAGGATAATGTTTTGTGTCCCTGATGCAGTTCTCAAGGATAACGGGATGAATCATTCAATTTTAAAACCTAACTCAGAGCTTGATGACGCTGAGTAGAAAATAAATAAAACACAAAAGGAAAGTCAAATGACTAATACTTAAAGTCCCAAGTCACTAATGCATAGTCGGTGACATTTTCATCACTTTTAATTCTTTTTTCTCTTTCCCTTTTCTTTGTCCTAGACCCTCTCGTGGAGAGATGCATTTCTTATACTGGTTTTGCTGCCTCTCTCTTTTCCCCTTCTCCCCACCCCAAGCCTGCAGTTTCTCAACAGCGACAAAAAGCCAGCACTGGAATCAGGCCTAGGGAAATAGCACAATAATAGTTAACCAAGAACTTACTCTATGCTAGGCACTCTGCTATATACTTTATACATGTTATCTCATCTAATACTAACAATTCAATGAAGGTGATATGATTTTAATCTTGGAAAGGCTCAATAATTTTTCAAGGTGACACAGTAAATAGTAATAGCAGAGTTAGGATTTAGATCCAAGCCAGCTGACTTCAAAGCTCACTAGTTTATCTTTTGGAATACAATATGTATTCAAGATCAGTACGGTGTAGTGATTGAGACAATAGTTTCTTTTTTTTTTTTTTCAAGTATAATTCCTCTCTTTTTAACAATGGGGTCTTAGGATTGAGACCATAGTTTTTAAAGTCAGATGCCTGGTTACAGAATGACTGAGTAATTGCTTAGTAATATCTAAAATGTAAGATACATATTGGATTATACTGTGTATTATATATGTGCGTGTATGTGTGTGTGTCTGGTGTATGTAGTAGATTAAGCACTTACATACGCCAGGTCTGCATTTAATATTTATAACAACCCCATGAAGAAAGTGATAGTATTATCCCCATTTTATTCATAGGGGAAATGAGATACAGAGAGCGTAAGAAATTTGCCCAAGATTGCACAGCTAGTAAACAGCAGAGCCAAGATTCAAACTTGGGCAATCTAGTTCTGAGGTCTCTACCCTTGGTCACTAAACCTTGCAGCCTCCAGGAGGCACAAAGCTCCCACTTCCAGCCTAGCTCCTCACCATGCCCTTGTGAGCTGTTCTTCTTTCCATTTCTCCAGCCTTGATGCCCACGAAAGTCGAGAAGGCACAAATCAAGCTCTCCCCAGAATTCTCACCACACTCCACTGGCAGCCTCTTAAGGGCCTAAGAGTTTCTTCAGCTCAGCAAGCATCCTGCTAGACTAGAGCAGAGATGCGAGAGAAACAAAGCTCTTCCTGTGCCAATAGCCCAAGTCTCTATGAGTAATTCTCTTAGGGCTCCTTCTTTTGACTTGAGATGCAGGGTGGGGAGAGGAAGTGCTTTCTACGCTGCAAATTTCCTTCTGTAGAAGACACTGCAGCAGCTCCTGTACCTAAGTCTCTTTGGGATCCCTTTTATCACCTCATTCCCCAGATTCTGCAATGCTTTGCTGTTGATAATCTCACTAGTGACCTACAGACGATTTAGCATTTGAAGCTGAGAGCAGGCTCCATGTGAGGGTACTTTTGCCTTGAGGCAAAAAAAACCTGGAGGTGTCATTTACACACCCGAGCCTCAGGGATTTCACCTTGTTTGAGTCTTCCTCTTCCTTGTCCATTCTCCCACTTCCTTGCTGGTTTCTCTTGGGAACACTTTTTAAATAAATGACTTGGAAATTATTTGAGCTGAGGGGTTCTGCTTCTGGGAGAATCCAACTGATATGGTTTGGCTGTGTTCCCACCCAAATCTCATCTTGAATTGTAGCTCCCATAATTCCCACACATTGTGGGAGGGACCTGGTGGGAGATAATTGAATCATGAGGGGAAAGGTGTCCCCCATGCTGGTCTCGTGGTAGTGAATAAGTCTCACGAGAGCTGACGGTTTTATAAGGGGTTTCTCCTTTCGCTTGGCTCCCATTATCTCTTGCCTGCTTCCATGTAAGACATGCCTTTCACCTTCCACCAGGATTGTGAGGCCTCCCCAGCCACGTGAAACTGCGAGTCCATTAAATCTCCTTTCTTTATATATTACCCAGTCTCAGCTATGTTTTCATTAGCAGCATGAGAACAGACTAATACTCCAACCTAAGAGACAAATTTTGTTTTGCTTTGTCTTAAAGAATGTCTAGGCTTTTCTTAAACGCACTCGTTAAGAGGAATGGGCATTGGTGGTCATCTCTTAGCATGTCTTGCACAAATGGTATTGATAAATTTCTTTACAGAGGATGTAGGCATTACCAACCAATGTCCTCAGCTCGTGAGCCTCCACTGCAGCTCCAGAAGGAGAAGAACATTTTCCATTTAACATTCTGTTATGTGATATTTTCCCCCTCAGTATTGTCCAGACTCTGTGATAAAAAACAAACCTTTTTTTTTTTCTCCCTTTTATGCCTGTTTTGGAGTGGAGCTTTCTCCTCAGCTCTGACATATTCACTGGGGCTCTTATGCCTCAGCTGCCACAGAGATGTGTTTGGCTCCATCTGGAGAACTGATAGGCAGAGAAAATGTTTATAAAACAAAAATCAAAACCAAGATAACTGGCTGCTACCTGGGAGCCTGACAGTGTCACAGGAAGGCTTTTTCCACCACTGTCTGCAGCCAGCTTCAATCATGCTAACAGAGTGTACTTCAGGTCACCCCACTTCTCTCCTAGGTTCATCTCCAAGAGGCCAGCAAAGCCCATCTCTCTGAGGTAAGCCATTTCCCAGAAGACCATAGTATTGCTTCCCAGCCTTCAAGGCATGGCACACACATGGTAAAGGAATGAGACTGCTAAGGGCTTGGAGATACCTTCCCAGAGCTCCTTCTGCCCAGCCCACTCCAAGGTGTGTGTGAGGGGAGAGGTGGATCAATATCTCAGCAAGCCTTAACCCAATCTCAGTGCCCTGTCTAGGAAGCTCAAGTCTAGGAAATGAGGATAGGAGAGAAAAGCATTTTGGGGTCCAAATATGCCCTGAGCAGTATTATGTCACCCCTCTTACTTTATGTCAGTGTCATCAGTGCCCATACAAGTAGCACAGAGTGATGCTTACAGAAAAGTTAGTTGGCAGCATCATGCAGTGGCTATGAACAAGTTGGAAGTCACACAGATCTGAGTTGAAAACCCCATACTGGGACTGTACCTTAGGCAAGTTTGTATCTTAGAACAGTTATGTAACCTGTTAATTCCCCATTTGGAAAACGGACCTTCCGCCTTAGATGATTGCTTTGAAAATCAATGAAATAATGTATGCAAAAGAGTTTCCAAAAAGCAGACAGTAGAATCACGGTTACCAGAGGCTGGGTGGGGAATGGGGAGATGTGGGTCAAAGGGCACAAAATTTCAGTTTTACATGATGACTAAATTCTGGAGATCTAATGTACAGCATGCTGACTATGAATAATAACAATATAATGTATATTTGAAATCTGCTGAGGAAGTAAATATTAAATATTCTCACCACGCACACACACAAAACCCACAATGGTAACTACGTGGAGTGATGGCTATGTGAATTAGGTTGATTGTGGTAATCAATCCACAATGCATACATATATCAAAACATTAGACTATGCATCTTTCATTTACACAATTATAATTTTTATACCTCAGTAAAGCTGGTGGTTAAAAAAAAAAATTCACAATGTGTTTTCCTACAGTCAATTTAGACAAGCTGGAACTACATTTCCCAGAATCCCCTGACATGAGTGGTCCTGGGTTAGGGTTGGTCACAAAGAAACTTGCATGAGATCAGGAGGGCAGAAGTGAAGCAGTAGCCACTGGGCTCTGAAGGTCGGTGTAGGGTGCCAGGCACCGCTGCAGCTCACCCATCTGGTAGTTGGTCTGTTGGCACCCATGTTAGTTGTTGCTTGGCCTTGCTCTTCAGCTTGAGTCCCAGGGCAGAGCACGTGACAGCCTTTCTGTAAGTTACTCACATCTCCAAGATGGTGGAGGTGGAAAAACAGACAAGATTACAGTTTTTCCTCCCTCTCCTACAATTTACAGCCAGTTCTTTCTAACTGTCCATGCTGCTGACTTACAGTGACCAGGCCATGACCAGCAACAGAGGCAACAACCTTCCACAGGCTGCCTTCTCAGCTCCCACAAGTAAGTACAGCCTAATTCCAGTGAGAAACCCTGGATGGCATATGACTCATAGAGGATCTGATAAACCATGCCTGGAGTACAGTAAATGCTCACAAAAGGAAACATTGGCATAATTTAAGTGTAGACAGTGAAGAATACTGTCTTTTGGTTCCAGTCCAAGCTCCACCTAAGACAAATTACTTACTTCTTCTGAAACTCAGTTCCTTCATCTGACAAGTGGTGATACAGGCTGAGTATCCCTTATCCAAAATGCTTGGGACCAGAAGTGTTTGGGATTTCTGATTTTTTTTTTCTAATTTAGGAATATTTGCATTAAACTTAGCAGTTAAGCATCCCTAATTAGAAAATTCGAAATCAGAAATGCTCCAATGAGCATTTGCCTTGAGCATTATGTTGGCACTCATAAAATTTCAGATTTTGGAGCACTTTGGATTTCAGATTTTCCGATTAAGGATGCTCAGCCTGTAATAAATAATATGATCTACTTCTTAGGATTGTGGAAATGGTTAAATGAGATCAAGCGTGCAAACACAGTACTTGACATTACAAGCATTAGCGAGAAAACCTTTATTTCCCATTCTAATTCCTGAGTTTAGCATTTGAAAATCCATCATCAACAGATACAAGCTTTATCCTTCAAACTATCTTTGTCAGTAATGAAATATTTTCATCCTGTATCTGTTTTATGCTATTTTTCAATTGGCTTAGAACTTAGCAGTGAAAGAGGGATGCTGCTTAATAGACCCCTTCAAAGACCACCACTGCTTAACTGTTAGTACTCAATAAATGAGAATAGTAACGCTTGCTTTTGTGTTTCATAGAAGTCCTTTCATCAGCATTATCGCATGTCCCCTTGCAATAAGGCTATGACCCAGAAAGCATTAAATAGTGGGGTGCTACAGACACCGCACCACAACTCAAAGGACCTAGTTTTCCAACCTGGCACTGTCAATAAGCATTGGTCTCTGAGCCACTGTTTCGTCATTTACAAAGGGAAAGAATTGAATCCGTCATAAAAGCCTTCAAGCCCCATCAGACCACAAGCCTCTTATTATTTTCATTTTGCATGTGGGAACTAGGGGAGCGGGGAGATGTTCCAAGAGACTGAATGGCTTAATTCAGTAATTTCTTAAGTGTGGTTCCTGGGCCAGCAGCAGCAGCATCACCTGGAACTTGTTAGAAATGCAAATTATCGGGAGTCCGAGGCAGGTGGATCACGAGGTCAGGAGATCGAGACCATCCTGATTAACACAGTGAAACCCCGTCTCTACTAAAAAATACAAAAAATTAGCTGGGCATGGTGGTGGGCGCCTATAGTCCCAGCTACTCGGGAGGCTGAGGCAGGAGAATGGCGTGAACCCAGGAGGCGGAGCTTGCAGTGAGCCGAGATAGTGCCACTGCACTCCAAGCCGGGCGACAGAGCGAGACTCCGTCTCAAAAAAAAAAAAAAAAAGAAATGCAAATTATCAGGTTCCACTTTAGACCCATAGAATCAGAAATTCTAGAGGTAAGACGTAGAGATCAGTGTCTCAACAAGCTTTCCAAGTCATTCCGATGCTTGCTCAATTTTGAGAACCACTGGCTTAATCAATATTGCAACAAAAAGAAAGCAACTGAGCCAGGACTTAAACCCAGACCTATGACTCCTTTCTCATTGCCTCATGGTTCTGGAAAGAAAGACCTGGTAAGAACAAATGCATTTGAAGACAAAGCAAGTCCAAAAGCGCAGAACTAAATTCTAAGTAATATGCTAAATATCTCAGAGTTCTTCAACTGAGAACCTTTGATCCTTGACCCTAGACTGGGCCGAAGCTGACTTTTATGCCCTCTCTGACGCAGTCATTGGAACTTTTAACTGGAATCTTCCATTTGGCTAGAACAATTGTCAGATGGCAACAAAGGAGTTTGCAAGTTATGGTGCAACAGAGAAAAGGAAGAGCACTGACTGTTAAAATTCGGCATCTGGTTTTTCAGTTTTGTTTCTTTGAACATGTACACATGTGTTCAAAAATGCATACGCAAGACAAATTTATGTATGCTCTAGGTATCTTTTACTTCCATCTTTTTCTTTTTATCCTTCTTTTCCCTTGATTCCTACCTCTTTTCTTCTTTCCTAGTCCCACTCAGACAATGCATGTTAATCACTAGTATTTGTCCTATATTTTTCTCTATGCTCAAATACTCAAATACAGTTACACACATTCTCTTTCACACACATACCTTGTTTTACTCATACTTCATGGAAATTTGTCCACATCAAGAGACGTAGTGCAGCTCTCATAAATGCTTCTAAAAAGCTATATAATACTTCATGATGTGAACCTACAATAATTTATATGTCCAGTCCCCAAATAGTAAGTATTCACTTAGTTTTTAATTTTTACCACCTAAAATGTTGTAATAAGTAATCTTGTATATATATGCTTCTATGGTAGTGATTTTAATGTATTGGACAGATTTCTGAGGGTAGAATATTAGGTTCAAAGCCTCTATTTTTAAATTAATAGATGTTACATGACTCTTCAAAAGGGCCATGACAATTTACATTTTCAGCACAATGTATAGGAGTACCCATTTCTTGCACCCCTAGATCAGTCTTTTTAATTTTTTTCTTGTCTGAATATTGGGAAGTGATATCTCATTGCTATTTTAATTTGCATTTTCCTAACTACTGTTGGATTTGACTTTCTTTTCATGTGTCTGTTGGACATTTGGACTTGTAGTCCATGTCCGTGCATGCATTCATGCTCTTTTTCCTTTTGGGTCTTTTGTCCCATTAGTGTCCGTTTTTAAGAAGACTAAATAGATTAGAATATTAATTATCTGTCATTCATCAGCATAACAATTTTTTTTGAAAGCTGTCATTTGTCTATTGACTTTATGCTATTTACTATAGCTATTTCATGTAGTCAAAAAGCTTAACTTTGATTGATACATATAACCGCCTAAATTTTTTATGAAATTTCTATTATTTTGTTTTTTGGGATTTAAAAACACTTTATAGTTTTTTTAACTTTTGTGAATGGATCTTTATCTTTCTTTACCTTTTGAAGTGCTTATTGATAAAACCACAAATAGCTACTTATATTTGTATATTCATCCAACTACTTACTAAATTCCTTTACCAATTCTAATGGTTTTGCAATAAGCCTATTAAATTATCTGGGTACATATTATATAGTCAGAAAATGAGAAAATATTATCTTTTTATTTTCCAATATTTTGTTACTTAGTATTCTTTTCTTCTTGCATTTACTAATTGCATTGAAATTGTTCAACATTCCAAGAAAATATTGAACAATAACAATGATGGACAGCACTATCTATTCCTGATTGTAATGGAAAATGTCTAATGGCTGCTTATCAAATTCTTTTTAAATCTATTGATAGAAGGATATAGTTCTATGATTTTCTTGCTAAATTTCTTCTATTGAATAACATTTGCATTTCTAGAAGAGCACTCTTCTTGATAATAGAATGCATTGTTATAGATGTGTCAACATTCCATTTTCTAATATTTTTTAGAATTTTAAAATTTATATTTGTAAGATTGTATACAGTTCTCTCTCTTGTACTATTTTTTATCAGATTTTGGTATTAAAGTTCTACTGTATTCATAAAATGAATTGAAGAACTTTGTTTTTTTCAATGGCCTGGAATTTTTTAAATAATATAAAAAGTACCTGTCCTTAAAAATTTTGAATGAAACTCATCAATGAAATCTACTATTCTGGTGGCCTTTTCAACAGTCGATTTTTAAAATTATCTTTCCATCTTTGTCTCTGATAATTGGTCTACCAAGTTTTTCACCTCTTCGAGAATAAGTCATATTTTGTTAGAAAATTATCTACCTCCTCTAGGTCAGAGGCTAACAAATGTTTTCTATAACGGGACAGATATTTTAAGCTTTGAGGACCACACAGTCTATGACAACTGTTCAGTTCTACCACTGTGATACAAACATAGCCATAGACAATGTATAAATGAATGGGTGTGGCTGTGTGTCAATAAAACTTTATTTATAGATGCTGTTCTCTGAATTTTATATGATTTTCATATATCACAAAATATTATATTTTAATTACTTTTCAACTCTTTAAAATTGTGAAAACCATTCTTAGCTTGTGAGTCGTACTGAAACATGCAATAGGCCAGATTTGCCCATAGGTCTTTCTTGCAAACCCCCACTCTAAATTTTCAAAATGTTGCTATATAGTAGATGTATAGTGTATGCTCATAATTCTTAATCTTATAATTTAAAATACAATGCTATTATTTTAATTTCTTCAATATTTGCAACCATGTTACTTTTACTAATTTCTAATCTTTTATTTTTGTTGCTTGTTCCATTTTCCCTAATCAGGCTTATTAGGGATTTATCTGGTTCTTTTTATAGAACCAATCTTTTAACTTAATCTTTGGCCTTTTTGATTTATATTTAATTTATCTCAACTTTTATATTTAAGTATTTCCTTCTCCCAAGTCATTTGGTTCGTGTTATTGGCCTCTTTATCAATGTAAAGATGAGCACCATATTCTTTCTTAACTAATAAAAGTAGTTAAAGCTAAGATTGTTCCTCTAAATACAATTTTCACTTATCTTTATTATGGGTCAAATTGTGTCCCCCAACATGTTTAAGTCCTAATCTCTGGTATCTGTAAATGTAACCTTATTTGGAAATAGTGTCTTTGCAAATGTAATCAAGTTAAGATCATACTGAGTTAGGGTGGGCCCCTAATCCACCCTAACTGGTGGTGATGACTGGTGTCCTTGTAAGAGAAAAGGTGAAGAGACACAAACACAGATAAAGAGAGGAGATGGCCACATGAAAAAGGGGGTGGAAATTGAAGTTATGCTATCACAAGCCAAGGAATGCCTGTGTCTACCATAAGCTAGAAGAGATAAAGAGGGATCCTTCCCTAGAGTATTAGGAGGGAGCCTGGCCCTCTCTAGACCCTAATATTGGACTTTTAGACTCTAGAACTGTGAGAGAAGAAATCTCTATTGTTTTAAGCCATCCAGTTTATGGTACTTTGTTACATTAGCCCTGGGAAATGAATATAGAGACCCCTTACAATCGCATATTAAGTCATCTCTGTCTTTTATATTGCCTTCTAAATGAGCCACAATTTCTCCTTTATTTGACCCAATAGTTATCTAAGAATATGCTGCTTAATATTGTAAGATTTGGGGGGGTCAACTTTTTATTCTTTTTTTAATACTTTTATTTTAGGTTCAGGGGTACATGTGCAGGTTTGTTATACAGGTAACTTGAATGTCATGGGGGTTTGCAGATTATTTTGTCATCCAGGTAATAAGCATAGTACCCGATAGATAGTTTTTTGATCCTCACCCTCCTCCCATCCTCCACCCTCAAGTAGGTCCTGGTGTCTGTTTTTCCCTTCTTTGTGTCCAAATGTACCCAATGTTTAGCTCCCACTTATAAATGACAACATGCAGTGTTTGGTTTTCTGTTCCTGCATTAGCTTGCTTAGGATAATGGTCTCCAGCTGCATCCACGTTGCAGCAAAGGAAATGATCTCATTCTTTTTTATGGCTGCATAGTATTCCATGGTGTATATATACCACATTTTCTTTATCCAGTCTACCATTGATGGGCATTTAGGTTGATTCCATGTCTTTGCTATTGTGAATAGTGCTTCAGTGAACACACACGTTCTTTATGGTAGAATAAATGTGTCTAAATGTGTCTTTATGGTAGAATAATTTCTATTCCTTTGGGTCTATACCCAGTAATCGGATTGCTGGGTTGAATGGTAGCTCTGCTTTTTCTTCGAGAAATCTCCAAACTACTTTCCACAGTGGCTGAACTAATTTACATTCCTGCCAGCCATCCCCTTTTCTCTGCAACCTTCCCAGCATCTGTTATTTTTTTACTTTTTAAATAACAGCCATAGTGACTGGTGTAAGATGCCATCTCATTGTGGTTTTCATTTGCATTTATTCTTTTTCAATATATTAAATCAGGATTTTAAAAGGTGGACTATAAAATCTCAGCATGTTTGATCTGTAAATTTTTTTGTCTCCAAATTTATGATTGATTTTTGTAAGTATACCACAAAGATATACACATACAATTACTTGTATACATAAATCTACCGTTTTAATAAATGTTTATGTTCTTAAGTAACTTTTTTGTTTTTTTTTGAGACAGAGTCTCGCCCTGTCGCCCAGGCCAGAGTGCAGTGGCGCAATCTGGGCTCACTGCAAGCTCCGCCTCCCAGGTTCACGCCATTCTCCTGTCTCAGCCTCCAGAGTAGCTGGGACTACAGGCACCCGCCCCCATGCCCGGCTAATTTTTTTTGTATTTTTAGTAGAGACGGGGTTTCATTGTGTTAGCGAGGATGGTCTTGATCTCCTGACCTCGTGATCCACCCGCCTCAGCCTCCCAAAGTGCTGGGATTACAGGCGTGAGCTACTGCACCCAGCCTTAAGTAACTTTTATCTAACATACCTATATAATTCTGAAAGAGAAGTACTGAACCACTGTCATTGTATGTTTAGCAAATTTTCCTGATATTTCTTAGCATTTCTTCTTTATATATGCAGTGCCTTTGGTTTGATATATGTAAAAATTTATAACTTATATTTTCTTTACAAATCACATATTTTTTTCATGACATAGAGCATCTATTCTTCTCATATTGGGTTTCATGGCTGTATCCTCTAAACCTTTTATATTTTTCCTCTGTTTTTCATTTCTTTACATTTTTATTCAGTCCTTTGAGAGAAATATCTTCGAACTGCTCTTTCAGGCCAGTAATTTCTGTCTTCACAGTGGTCATCTTTGCCCTTATTTATCTATGAATGTGGGAAGTGGTTTTTTTAGCTCTAGAAAGTTCTCTCAAGCTGCACTTGGGTCTCTTTAAGTGCACTTCTTATTTTCCTGTCCACATTGTCATCTGTCACCTTCAAAATCTCCGTCTGTTGCTGTGTTCTGTGTGCTCTGCTGGACCTTGCTGTCTCTGCTTCGGTCTTAACTCTTACTTTACTTGATCACTGAGATCAGGTGTTGTTGTTGGAATATCCTACCAGGTAGCAGTCTACAAGTGAAGAAAGACAAATTAGTCCTCTTCAGGAAGCATCTTTGTTCCTCAAGGGATGACTAAACTCATATGTTTGGTTACTCCTTGGCATCTCAGGTATCATGGAGACCTTTTACTCCCACGCAGACCATCAAACTTCTTTTCAGAGTCCATAAACCTCTTTGGGCCAACCTCTTCCCAGCAGCCCCATTTTACAATCCCTTTCTCAAGGCTCTCTGGTATCCAGACATTCATCCACCCACAGCTCAGAAAGCACTGCACCAGTTCTCTCCTGTAAGACTCCCACAGAGCTCACGACTTCGTTTCCACTTAGCAACTTTTAGGCCCCAACTAATCATCTCAAAAAAGGAAGATATATTGGAGTTGATTGATACTGAATGGAAAACAGAGTTAGGTTAATGTCACCATCTTTCCAGAACCCCCCTCTAACATCAGCATGGTCATCTACCCTCACATCCAAGTCACCCTGTTTCCTCCACCACAAGTCAGCACATCCCACTGAAAAGATCATCAGCTCGGAGTCAGGGATCCATATTCATATCTTCCTCTTATGAGTATAAACTTATGCATGCTATGTAATCAGCATTTCGGACCCTCAATTCCTCATTGATGAAATGATACTAATTGTGGAGAGCAAATAAAATATGTAAAACCTTTTCCCAATGTGTAGTACATGACAGATTTTACAGAAATATTAGTATTTTTCCATTTAATTTGATTTTCAAGCAGTAATGGTTGGCCAGTGTGTCCCCCTCTTGGTTTGACATTTCAGCAACAACTGCTCTCAGTCGCAATTCTTTATACTTGTTCTTATGCAATCCGTCATCTTGAAGTATCTAGGTTAACGGTCAATGTTTTGGGCATCTTGGTATCCCAACGCCTTCCTGAGGGAAGCGACCATGCTTCACAGGTTATGAAAACTGCATGTTGCAAAGAGGGAATCACCATTGACCTTGGGCATACAGTTAGAAGCCAAACTGGATGGGAATGTTCAGAAATCAGTTCTGACAATAAAGCTAAAGGCATTACGAACATAATTATCTTTTTAAAGGTTATCACGTAATTGAATCTCTAATTTTGCTTAAATGTAGATTAATTCGTTCCACCGAGATCTCCAAGAAAAAGCTATATCCCCAGAGCTCTGCAGGAAAAGCCAAAAGAATTCTTTATTGCAACAAATTACATAAAGAGATTTTACCTTATGAAAGGGGAAAATGTATGGCAAGCCTTTGTAAAATAATTAAAGTGAAAGATATCAAAATCCTCTCAATATAGGCCCTAAAATATACGCAATGAAGCATAATGTCGGTGTCCATATTTTTGGCATACCCATCTCTGTATATACATATAGAAACAGCTCTCTTTTACCCACCCCTATCTTGTACCTTTCATAATGCGCAATGGAAATATTTTAGTTTGTATTTGGAAAGTTTTGGGCAGACTGATCTGTAGGTTGCCCCAGCAACCTGATAATTCATTACTGCTTCCATTTTACAGAGTTTGAGTTGCTTAATATCTTTCAGTTAGTAAATAATGGATCCAAGACTGAAAGGAGGCTTTCTGATTCCCAGTCCCCTCTTCTGTAGAAATGGAGAACATGGGCAAACAAAGCCCTTTAAAGAAATTTCAGAGTTGTTAAAAAAAAAAAAAGAAAAAGCGGGCAGGGAGGAAAATCTGAAAAATATGTTTCTCAAAGATCCAGAAACAGACAAACTCAATTTAAATAACATCGTCATGAACCAACAACACTTCAAACAAAAAAGCATTAACTCAGCTATTAGTATGTGAAAGATACTATGCTGGTGACAATTAAAAATGGGAAAAATGGGAATAAGTAGCCCTTCCCCTTAAAATGTTTGCAATCTTGAATAGGGAAGACAAGTTTTTTTTTTTATTGACTTGCCCTGCTACCATTGACCTTGAGAAGAACTGTGAGTGGGGCTAAGTAGGAGAGGATTCCAAAGAAGCAGGCAATGAGGACCCAGGTGGACAAGGAGAGAAATAAACTAATTTAGAAAATCTATTATTTGTGCACTGAAACCCACTTCCCTCTTGACCTCCACCTTAAACACACACACATTTATTAAATGTTTTGCTGCTAAAACTGAATGTAAGGAGCAATTATGTAGGGAAGTCATTTCCTGATGTCACTAATGTCATCTTGAGAGAGCAGCTGGAGGATGTGCTAGACAATGCAGCCCAGCACCCAGCTCTCCCTTGCCCAGGTGTAGCTTTTGATGGCTGGAACATAACTTTAACCCCATCAAGACTTTTCCTTATGTTTTCATTAAACTGGGTCACTTGTGATCCTTCAGATGCTCCATGCAAATCACCAAATGAACTTCTGCACCCAACAATGAAAACACTACAGAGAGAAATTATGTAGAAGGAGAAATTTTTAGATTTCCTTCATTTTCTTAGAGCATAATTCAGATTGTTGGGGGGATGACAAATAGGGGTATTTTTTTATTATTATACTTTAAGTTTTAGGGTACATGTGCACTACGTACAGGTTTGTTACATATGTATACATGTGCCATGTTGGTGTGCTGCACCCATTAACTTGTCATTTAACTGTTGTGGGGTAGGGGGAGGGGGAGGGATAGCATTAGGAGATATACCTAATGCTAAATGACGAGTTAATAGGGGTATTTTTAAAAGCAGGAAATAAACATGAAAGATACTGGGAGGCATCATTTTGAAAAGATAACTAATACACATTTACAGAGAGGAAAGAAAATAAAAGAAAGCGGTGATGGTCCTAACAATAAATCCAGGGCCCCTTGTGAATACACAATGAGTGTTAATGTAAAAAGTGCTGAGAACAGGTGATACATCCAAACCATGGAATACTACTCAGCAATAAAAAGGACAGAACTGTGGTGATGGGTATGTTAAGAGGATGGACATGCTAATTAGCTTGATTGTGGTAATCATTTCACAAAGTAGCCAAACGTCATATTATACATCTTAAATTTAAACAATTTAAATTTTTCAACTATACCTCAACAAAGCTGGAGAGAAGAAAGAGTAGGAACTATTGATGCATACAACAAAGGGTGTTATATAGATCTTCAGAGAATTATGCTGCTTGAAAAAACCCAACCTCCAAAGGTTGCATATTGCATGATTCCATTCATATAAACTGCTTGAAATTACAAATTTATAGAAATGGAGAAGAGATAAACAACAGTTTCCAGGGGCAAAGGAGGGTATGGAGGCAGGAGAAAAGTGGGTGCAGCTACAAAAGGCCAACATAAGGGATCCCTAGGGTAATAGAAATATTCTGTATCTTGACTGTATCACTGTTGACATCTTGGTTGTGATATTGTACTGTAGTTTTGCAAGATGTTATCATTGGGGGAAACTGGGTAATGGGTACACAGGGTCTCTCTGTATTATTTCTTACAACTGCATGTGAATCTACAATGATCTCAAAATAAAAAATTTAACTTAAAAAATCAAAGGTAAAGTCTCAGAAAAATAGCTAGCTAATAGAACCAAAAGTGGTTGACTCTTAGAAGTAGATGTCGAAGGTAAAGAAGGATTGAGAAAAGGATTGTTCATTTTCACTAAAAAGCCTTGTAGAATCACATAATGCTGTTGATTCATGTGATAAAAATTAATTTTTAAAAATGCTGAGAGATTCTATTGTGATGAAATAGACTAACATGGAATGGACTTGGGAGACCTTCCCTTTTCTTTTTAAAACACTTTATTGAGGTATAATTAAAATACTAGAAGCTGCACACATTTAATGTATACAACTTGATAAATTTGGAGACAAAGTATACACTCATTGAAACCATCACCACAACCTGTGCCATAAACATATCCATCACCACCAAAGTTTCCTCCCACCTTATTGTTATTATTAGTAGTGATAAGAACATTTAAGATTTACCCCCTTAGCATTTTTAAGTATTTTTAAGTATATAATAGTTATTGTTAACTATTAACTATATAAGTATTATAACTCTATATATAGAGTTATAATATAGTTAACTATAGACTCCATACTGTACAGTAGATCTCCAGAAGTATCCATCCTGCAAAACCGTAACTTTGTATGCTTTGAATAATACCTCCCAGTTCCCCCTTCCCCAAGCCAGCCCCTGGTCATTGCCAGTCTACTCTCTGCTTCTATGACTTTGACTATTTCTGATTCCCTGTATAAGTGATATCATGTAGTATTTATCCTTCTGTGTCTGATTTATTACACTTAGCATAATGCACTCCAGGTTCATCCATGTTGTCTGAAATGGCAGGAAACAAAATTAACATGTATTGAGCACTTGCTATTTGTCAACCACTGTGTGCAGCATTTTAAATGCACACCCCCCATCTAATCTTCAGGAAAATCAATAAAGTAAGTGCTCTTTCCCACCATTTTATCCCTGTACACCTGAAGCTCACATTGCTTGAGAGATTAAAAATCACAATAAGCAGCATGGCTCAGCCTGGCATTTATACTTCAGAGCCAATGTGCTTAATGATGCTCTTTGGGGAGGGAAATACTAACTGCCAAAGCCTGTTGGTGCCCAGACCTACTCTTGGGTAAACAAATAACTTGGAGTGGGGGCCAAACTGGCCTTTGAACCAAACAGACCTGGGTTTGAGACCGAGTTCCACATATCATAGCTGTGTGACCTTGGACGTGTCACTTAACTCATCTGAGCCTCTACTTCCTCATCTATATTGTAGGAGTAATAGAACTACCCACATCACAGTGTTGTTGGGAGAATTTAACGAGATAATGTATATTTAGTGCTTAGCACAGTGCCTGAGAAACAGTTCTCAATAAGAGATAACTATTATTACTAGGATCATTACGATTATCATAAGTTTGACATTGTTATTCCTCACAACGGGTTTCAAGTAAAGCTTTCTCCAATTCATATCCAGAAGCTGTTGAATTTTCCTTGAAGATGACTCTGAATTTCACGCTTCCTCTCAGATAAAAGAGCAGAAAGGGCTTTCACAAATGACATTCATCAGAAAACCACCTAGGATTCTGTGATTACTGAGCTTCTCTCTTTTGGTATCCAAGAGAATCAGAAGGAAAAAAGCTGTCTGGCTAAGTAGCTCCTGCTCCTGGTTTTTGCTTTGTTTTTGTTGCTGTTGTTGTTGTTGTATTGATTTTTTACGAAATACATAATGCAGAAAAGACAAAGACTATTATAACACTCAAGTTCCCATCTCCCAGGTCTAACCAATATGAACATCTTTCCATATTTGCTTTATATCCTTCTGTGAATAAATAAAACTTTACAGATGCAGATGAAGGCGCCTCTCATTCCCATACATCTCATTCCTCTCCCTCTATCCTTCTCACACCCTCACTCCTTCTCCCCCAATTGCTGACTTTCCAAGGCAGCTTTGAATGGATCTAGGTTTGCAGGCTAAAGCTCAAGCAGCTCACTTCCTAGTCCTGCAGGCAGATACCACATACAAGGCCATTACCAGGAAGTCTTTGTTCTGAGCTTCTGCTCAACGTCAAGTATGAAAGATGAGTCCAACACTATTCTCCCAATAAGGGCTTACCATAAAAGTGCAGTGACAGACATTGAGGTAAGCCTATGCCCTGATTCCTCTTTGGAGAACCCTCTGGCCACATGATTTGAATAGGGCTAACCCCACTCTCTGTCTCCAAGCCCTGGCCAGTGAGTTTACTGAATCCTCCTGGCTACAACCACTGCTTCAGTGATGTGAACGGGAACAATTAAAACCAGCCCCAGAATTTTTACTGAAGTTAGAGGAGGGAGGTGCTGCCTAACCTCTGGAGTCATTCAGTGAGAAGATATAAACTTAGTGATGGAAGGAGCACCATAAATATAGCACCTGCCTGAGATCAAGCCAGCACACAGAGAAAGTATTGCCGAGTGATACAATTGAGTCACTGGATGCTGTTATTCCACTGTTGTGCTTAAATTTGTTTGAGTTAAAGTTCTGTCCTGAATAATATTAAACAAAATGACTAATGAACAAGACAGGACCTAACAGCAACACTTACTATCAGCCTGCATTCTTCTCTAAGTATTTTACCTGTGAAAACTCATTTAATCCTGAGAAGAACCCTCTAAAATGTAGATTCTATTATGGTCTCCAGTTTACAGCTGAGGAAACTGAGCACAGAGAGAAGTAATTTGCTCAAAAACATTGAAGTATTAAATAGTGAAACTGGGATTCAAATCCAGGACATCTGAGCTGGAGTCTAAATTATTAACTACTACTATACAATTCAGAAAGTGAATGTTTATAAAGAATTCATGATAAAAGATAAAATGTGAACTATTGTTATCAAAGAAAATACATTTCATAAAGAATATTGTGTCTTTAACTGGACTTCAAAGGATGAGAAGCACAAATGGTAAATATAGAAAGGGAAGGAGAATTCCTCAGTGGGGGAGAAGACTTGAGCAAAGGCAAGAAATGAACACGAGAGCACTGTATTTAAAGGCAACAAGTAAAAGAGCTTATATTGATTTTTTTCATCCTAGGAAAATAGAGAAATTGTATATAAGACTTAATGTGTAGCATGATACCCTAAATTTATAATTACTCTTTTAGGAACACAGGGAAGACAATGAGTTTAACCAAATCCCTGATGTATTAGTCCATTCTCACACTGCTTTAAAGAACTGCCTGAGACTGAGTAACTTATGAAGAAAAGAGGTTTCATTGACTCATAGTTCCACAGGCTGTACAGGAAGCATGGCTAGGAGGCCTCAAGAAACTTACAATCATGGCAGAAGGTTAAGGGGAAGCAAGCACATCTTACCATGGCAGATCAGGAGAGAGAGAGAACGAAGGGGGAAGTGCTACACACTTTCAAACAACAGATCCCCTGAGAACTCACTCACTATCACAAGAACAGCAAGGGGGAAGTCTACCCTCATTATTCAGTCACCTCTCATCAGGTCCCTCCCCCAACATGTGGAGATTACAATATGAGATGAGCTTTGGATGGGGACATAAAGCCCAACATATGACCTGAGTATATTGATTTGAAGTCACTAACAAGGAAAACGAACTCATCTCCTTCTCCCAGCCTCTCTAACCACCTCAGAGCCTCAAGGTGCATATGTGAGGATCCAACTAAAGATTAAGAGCTTTAGAATCAGATAAGTTGGGTTCAAAACCCAGCTCTGCAATTCATTAGTTATTTGGCATTGAGCAAGCTATTTCATACCTCTGATGCTGTTTTCTCATCTGTAAGATGGTGTTAAGAATCTAGAGATTCTCATGGCATTGCTTCACAATGTAAATGAGATCAGGTACATCTGTGCTTAGCAGAGTGCATGGCAGAAAGTAAATTCCCAATATGGTCAGCAGTATCAGTAATAGTATTAACGTCAAAATCAAGTGAAAATGAAGGTGCATCCTGTTCTTAGGTGTAGCAAAGATCCAGGCCATTTGGCTGGGTCCTCTAAGCTATTTGTCTTTGCCCTAGAGGTGGGAAGAGGAGCCACTGAGGCCAATAGAAACCATCTATTGCTTTCCCTTTTCAAGGCAGCCAGAATAATTTTTCAACCACTGAAATTATAAAGGAGATGCTCAATCTGCTGATAATTTGATTTTAATTAGAACCTCCATCCACAATGCTGGACTTGCAAGGGAAAAAAAGAAGCAGAAATGAAACAGCAATTAACCTTTGGTTCTCAGCTTATTTGTTCCTAACCAACATGGGTCAGTTGCCATAGAGATTATACCTACGTGATCTGCAGATGTGACCAAAGCTGCCTGGAGCCTCTGAACTGACCTGCTCTCAGTGTGGCTTTGGGATAATTAAAAATCCACTAAAAAAAGAATTGAAAGTTAATCTGAAACTCTAGTCCAAAGCAGACTTGAATGGAGAATGTAGAGTCAGGAAAAAAAAAGTTAAAGACACAAATTACTTTCCCTACTTTGAAAAAAAAAAAATTATCTCTTTCATTCACAACTTTCCAGAGTCTGACTGTCTGTGGCTTTAGGAGAGACTTATAGAATGAGGAGGAAATGAGGGGGCATGAAGAATTTGTCGCTTCTATTAGAAGGGGATCTCTTAGCTTCGGATGGTGACCAGCCCACCTCAGCCAGGGAGGCTAAAGTAGGGATGGGGTTAGCAACCGTAAGCTTGAAATTCTAGTCTCTAGAAAAGTGGGTGGGCATGAAGCAATGGAGCAAAGTCACTGGTGGCATGCGGATGTCTTGGGCCAGGTCACACCAGCAATAGCATGGAAACAGAGAGCAGGACATCTAGTGTGAAAGAACCAGCAAGCTGCTCAGTCATTGGAATCTTACCTCCCTGAAGGAAATCCATTCCCCATTTGCCCAGTGGATCCCTTTTCAGCCAGATAGAGCTTGGTCTACATCTGTCTCCATTCCCCAGCTATATTCTGGCCCCTTTTCTTCTTTTTGGCCCAACATTTATAAAATCAAGGTCAGATGGATAATTAAGTTATATCTCCTTCCAAATCTAAGGGCTGTTAATTACCCAGGACAGTGCTAATCACTATTAGGGAACAAAATAGCATCTGACTTAAGTGGATTCTAATTAAAGCTTTAGTATTATCTCCTAAAGCAGTGACTTTGAAAGTTTTTTTCTTTCATACAAGATCCTTCTAGGAAGCACTGTCCTGGGGATCCTTCATAAAAGCCCCCTCTTCAGTGAAGCCTTCCCTGTCCACCCTGTCTACAGTAGCCCCCATCATTCTTGACCACACCATCCTGTCATGAATAATGTTTTCATAGAACTTATAACCTACTGGAATAATCATGTTCATTTTGCTAATATTTTCCATAAGCTTCATAAGAGCAGAACTTGTTACCTTGTTTATAATTGTATTTTCAGTGCCTAGAACAGTGTCTGGACAATCAAATACTCAACAGGCATTTGTTGACTAAATAAATGACTGTTCCCCCAGGCCTGCCCAGTTTATGTGCCACTTACAGCCAGCTGTCATTCCACCCTATCTTTCTCACTCTAGAAAGTATTTCAGAATGTGTAAGAATGATAGAATTATTGAACTATTCCTGCTTTCAATAAATATTTATCAAATGTTTACTACATGCCATATACTATGTATATTAATCCATTCTCATGCTGCTAATAAAGACATACCCAAGACTGGGTAATTTATAAAGGAAAGAGGTTTAATTGACTCATGGTTCCACAGGGCTGGAGAGGCCTCAGGAAACTTACATTCATGGCAGAAGGGGAAATAAACACATCCTTCTTCACATGGTAGCAGCAAGAAGAAGTGCAGAGTGAAGGGGGAGAAAGCCCCTTCTAAAACCATCAGATCTCATGAGAACTTATTTGCTATCCTGAGAACAGCATGGAGATAACCACCCCCACAATTCAATTACCTCCCACTGGGAGATTATGGGAACTACAATTCAAGATGATACATGGGTGGGGACACAGGCAAACCATATCACTATGCTAGGTGCTGACAGTAAAAAAGACAAGGACCCTGCCTTATGGACATTCCATTATGAAAGTGGAAAAATAGCTGCTGTACATTGATATACAAATAAAAAGTAAGATTTAGTCATTAATGGTGGTGTTCATTGCAATGGAGGGAATCAATGGGGTGATGTGATAGGAAGTAACAGGGTTGGGAGGGCAAGAGTGTCAGGGGAAGTCACTTCAGTTCAGGGTCAGGGAAGGCCTCTCCCTTGAGGTAACATTTGAGAGCCTGTCTTGCAATAAGAAAGGAATTCTACGCAGAGGGAACAGAAGATGCAAACTCTATGAGGTTGGAAAGAGCTCAGCGCTTTCAAGAGCTCAAGAGTAGTGGTCCAGCAGGAGAGAAAAAGGTGTCAATGAAGAGGTACACTGGGCCTTGAGGATGGGGAAGGAGTTTGTATTTTATGTTGACCACAATGAGAAGGTACCAGCAGATCTAAGCAGGAGCATGGCGTGGTCTGATTTACATGTTAAAAAAATTAATCTGACTGCTGGGTGGAGAATGAAAGGAGGAGGAAGAATAGATGTGAAAGAGCAGCAAGTGGCAATTGCAGTTATCCAAGCAGAGATGATGGCTGCTGCCTTGCCCTTGGCTGGTTGCAAAAGCCAAGAGAAAAAACAGAGACAACCTCATCTCATTCTAATATATATTTTTATTAAATTTTTAAATAAATTATTTACAAATTTGTGTGCTTCGTTATAGTAACAAAGCATTATTATATTGATTAGAACATACAAGCGTGTTGTGACCTAATGGCTGGGAATTGCTGTTTTGGAGAAATTAACACTGGTTAGGCAGGTGAGAAGAGGTGTAGGAAGCCCAAGGCTTACATACATATACCGAGGTCCTGTAAGTATGACTGCTCTACCACTCCCTTCTGGCCTATGATTGAATTTGTCACCTCTCATCACCACACATCAACCTTAGGCCTGACCTCAGCAATGTCACTTTGATCATGTCCCTTTAGGGCATAGTCTATGGCTGCTGAGTTAGTTAGTAACTTGACCCTGCTGTCAGCACTCCAGAGTGATCAATATTACAATACAGAGCTCATTGCAGGACACTCACTGGTTACCCACTGGCTGAGATCCCAGTCACATTGATAAACAGAAGTGGGGATGTACAAAAATTTATCTCAAAGCCATCTGCCTCCTAGGATTGTCCAATCCAGCGATTCTCAATCTAGTTGGATAGTTAGAATCACCAGTAGCTTTTTTTAAGTTGCAGATAAGAATCTCTGGGTACAGAGTTCAGAGATGATTGTGCTTTTAAATCTCTGCAAGTGATGCTAATGGGCAGCTAGGTTTGAGAACCACAGTTTCTAACCCAACTGTCTTATCTATTACAGTCTACCTTATCTAAGACCCTATGGGACTTCCTCTTTCTCAATCCTCGCCCCTATGTTAGGCTTTGACAAAGAAATACATTCCAGCAGATTCTAACAGCTACCATTTAGTTGGCTCTCACCAGCTTCCAGGCAAGATGATCAGCACCTTGCCAATGCTATCTCATTGCATCCTCATAACCACCCTCTGAAGCAGCAGCATCAAGAAGGCTGAGAAAATGCTGGCTCAGAGAAGTTATGCAAGATGCCCAAAGTCACATAGCTAATCATACAAGTCAGACTTCATACCAAGGTCTTATGATTCTTCATCACGAAGCAACTGTAACACTGTCTCTTGGAGAAATCAAAGTTTCAATCCCTGTCTTGCCCCCTACTGGCTGTGAAATTTTGGTGAGTTATTTAACCTATCCAAATCCCAAGTCCCTCTTGTAAACAGCTTGTTGTCCACTCCAGCCCTCTTCTCCCCCATATTTTCTCATTAAGACTCATTAGTTCTCAAAAGCATTGCATATCCATGCTACCTGCTTTGTTCTCTATCTGCCACATGCATCTCACCACGGATTCCTTCAGATCTTAGCCAAGGACCCTCCAGCACCTAGCACAGAGCTTGGCCCAAAGTAGGATGTCAAAGTCCATTGAACTGAACAGGATGGCCTCCCACTGGGACGACATAATTTGGGAATTTGGGTTGTTGTCTGGCATTCAGCAAAACCCTCCACAAGAGCCACATTGGCCCTTACAGAGCTCTCCTATCAGGTGACCAGGGAAACTCAATGGAAAACTGCAAAGGGCAAATGGTCTATGTGATCCCAAGCACTCATTTAGAAGAATTAACTGTATTTACATAACTTTGCATATATTCAAGGTAAAAATTTATGATATATTTATTCAAGGCAAAAAAGATGCAGATGTGAAATACCAAAGACAAAAATATTTTCCCATAACATATAGTGCAAGCGTTAGAGAACAATGCAATTCTACAACTCTCCCTCCCATCGCAGCCAAAGTTGGTCTTCCAAATTATCAAAAGGTGACCCTTATCAGCATAAAAAGGAGAGTGAACTTAGTCAGAATTGAAGATCAAAACTCAAGAAACAATCAACCTTCCTTGTTGCCACTTCTACCCTTAGATTAGAACCAGAGGCTACGGAAGAGAAGGATAAGGGACTCACTTTTGTTCTCTAAATCCCTTGCAAAGGACCAAGAGAATTTGTACAGTTGAGGACTCTGCATTAGAGAAAAATCAATCACCCCTTCAATCCCAGAAGAGATTTT
This sequence comes from Nomascus leucogenys, assembly GCF_006542625.1. NCBI lineage: Eukaryota > Metazoa > Chordata > Mammalia > Primates > Hylobatidae > Nomascus > Nomascus leucogenys. The sequence goes on from NC_044395.1 coordinate 102,988,254, forward strand.
TTCTTTAAAAGATCTTTGTGAGGTGGCAAGTGCTTAATATAAGATGATTATTATTATTATTATTCTTTCATAGTACCAGTTCTTGCCTTCATTCATTTATTCATTCATTCAAAAAAAACATTTACTGAGCATCCACTGAGCACTCTTATCCTCTTCATTGTGCTACTGGGCTTAAAGGGAGAAACTGATGAGACTCCTGTCGATAGAGAATTTCAAAAAGAGACAAAAAAACAAAACTTTATGTGAACTTGAGCAGCTTCATTGTTTGAGCTCAGTTCTTTATCTGAAAAATGGAAATAAAATACCAATTTTCCATGGTTAGTGTAATAGAATATAATAGCCTCAGTGTGATATCCGTTACATAGTAGAGACTCAATAAAAAACAGTCATCAAAATTATTCTTGCTATAAGGGAATTTAATGAAGGTACTATGAAATCACAAAGGAGAGAACACTTACCTATGTGGAACTATTCAATGAGGGAATAAAGGCATCATGTCACCAAGCCAATACTGTACTTCAGAGATTTATGGCATCACTGCTTATGTACCACTTAGCAACTTCTGAATGCCTATTAACTTGTCATTTGAAGGCCTCAACTCAGGGGTCTATGTCTCTTTCTGTCCACAGTGACATCTGATGTCTAGGTCTTCACTTTCTTTGACAGACCTAGAATCTGCTAAGGAGAAAAATAGAGGGAAATTGAGAGTACATAACCATTAAAATTAATTGCTCACAAACATTAGAAATCAGACACCCATTGCAGTCATAAAATATGGATAAGGATTTGCTGAAAGTCATTTATATTAAATTACTTTTATAATAATATTTAACTTTTAAGCTTTAAATATTTAGTGCTTCTTTTCTTGTTCTTTGCAAGGAAACTTGCAGCTGTTCCATAGCTGAAGAACTCCATATCCATTCTGGCTTGAGGCCCAGAGGACTGGACATCAAACCAGCAGCTCTGAGAGTTGAGACCAGCATGTGTGTCAGTGTCTTGATATTAGCCAACTCTCATTCATTCAACAAAAATTAACTGAAACTCTTGGCATTCCACATTCCAGGATATAAAGATATATAAAGCATGATCCCAGAACCCAAAAACTATCAAGAAAAGACAGAAAGGAAAAACCCAATTGTTACAAAATGTTGCCTACATTTCCCCTACACTCATTCCCAAATCACTTAATAGCTTAGAAATGCATCTTGCTCTTTCCCACCTCCATGGCTCTGCCTGTGCTAGTCCCCCTGCCTTAAATGACAACCCTCTGCCTTGCCATCTCCCAATTCTCCTTATGGATTTAGCTTTAATTGTAACAGGGGTCATCACTTCAAAGAGGCTTTTCCAGGAACTACCTGCAGTGTAATTTAGACGTCAAACATTTAATCCACTCTGTTCATACTTAATCCACCCTTTAGACACTAACTCTTAATTCACTCTGTGCATACTTCAGTCATAATACCCATCACACTTCCCTGTACTTGTTGATTTACTTGTCAGTCTCCTCTGCCAGCCTGTGAGATACTTGTGTCTAATGCATGATTATATTCCTATGTCTTTTGCAGTAACTGACACAGCATAGATGTTCAATTAACTTTTGGAAGTCAATAAATTAATTGCATAATTAATTAATTTGGTATTATAAGTGTTATAGTAGATGGGTTTACTTAGTATAATGCAACTGTATGGAGGGATACAACCAACTTCTTGTGGGGAATGAGGAAGAAGGATGCTGTCAGGAAATACTTAGAAATGATCATAACATTTGAGCAAATTTCTGGAAAAACTGTGATATGGTTTGGCTCTGTGTCCCCACCCAAATCTCACCTTGAATTGTAATAATCCCTATGTGTCAAGGGTGGGACCAGGTGGAAAAAAATCATGGGGGTGATTTCCCCCGTGCTGTTCTTGTGATAATGAGTGAGTCTTGTGAAATCTGACTGTTTCATAAGCATCTGGCATTTCCCCTGCTGGCACTCATTCTCTCTCCTGCCACCCTGTGAAGAGGTGCCTTCCACCAAGATTGTAAGTTTCCTGAGGCCTCCCCAGCCAGGCAGAACTGTGAATCAATTAAACCTCTTTTCTTTATAAGTTACCCAGTCTTGGGTATTTCTTCATAGTGGCATGAGAATGGACTAATACAAACTGGATATCTTATAATTATGTACACTAAAAACTGAAATTACTTAATTATCATCGTGCCCTCAGAAAACTACTTCAGATATTTTCACATCTAATTAGCATTGTATGGCCTCTGGTCCTCTCCTATTGCATCGTCCATCACACTGCCATCATCACACCCACTGAAAACATCGTGAACACCAAAGAACAAGCAGGAACAAAGGAAAGAAGAGGTCTTTCTTCCTTCTCCTCCTACCAGCTTTAGATGGTATAAAGTGCCCATTCTATTAGCTTTTCTGCTAATGTATTCAGAAAGAATTCCAGTCAGATGCCAGGGTAAAACCTAAGTTGACTCCCAGGAAAGTCTTCAACAAACCCAATCCTATTATTGCAACCCATACATTCATTAAAACCATCACCTTCCGGGTAAACTTGTCAATCTACCAGAGTAACAACAGGAGTCACAGAGACACCAACTGCTTCCTGACTCCATTTCAATACCTCAGAAAGTTTTTCAAAAGACAGAGTCAGACAAAGTCCTGGGATCCTCTAGACTCAAACTAAATTGTGATTATCATGACCTAGTATAACCTCGGTTCCAGCTACTGCCAAAGGTGATGATTCCCTAAACAGGAATAGAAATCTAACTGTTATTATTGCTGGGAAAGTCTTTTTTTTTTTGAAATAGAGTCTCGCTCTGTCGCCTAGGCTGGATGTAAAGTCTTCTTATGTGAGAAAACAATAGGCTGATCTCTGAACAGGAACTTCAGGTGCTTGCTCTGTAACTTGGAATACATTAAGCTTTGCAGTGCCCTGAAACCTCCATTAAACATACCCAAGGGAGGACACCCACCCCTTGCAGGCCTAAGGAAATGACTTGCTTCCAACTGCAAATCCCTTCGAACTACTTCCAACCTATAGTTGGAACATCCCTGCTGGATCCTTTTGAATTGTTAAGAGTTGGCATTTGGCGTTATTTCTGAGGGCTGTGTTCTGTTCCATTGATCCATATCTCTGTTTTGGTACCAGTACCATGCTGTTTTGGTTACTGTAGCCTTGCAGTATAGTTTGAAGTCAGGTAGCATGATGCCTCCAGCTTTGTTCTTTTGGCTTAGGATTGACTTGGCGATGCGGGCTCTTTTTTGGTTCCATATGAACTTTAAAGTAGTTTTTTCCAATTCTGTGAAGAAAGTCATTGGTAGCTTGATAGGGATGGCATTGAATCTATAAATTACCTTGGACAGTATGGCCATTTTCACGACATTGATTCTTCCTACCCATGAGCATGGAATGTTCTTCCATTTGTTTGTATCCTCTTTTGTTTCATTGAACAGTGGTTTGTAGTTTTCCTTGAAGATGTCCTTCACATCCCTTGTAAGTTGGATTCCTAGGTATTTTATTCTCTTTGAAGCAATGGTGAATGGGAGTTCACTCATATCTACAACTATCTGATCTTTGACAAACCTGACAAAAACAAGCAATGGGGAAAGGATTCCCTATTTAATAAATGGTGCTGTGAAAACTGGCTATCCATATGTAGAAAGCTGAAACTGGATCCCTTCCTTACACTTTATAAAAAAATTAATTCAAGATGGATTAAAGACTTGCACGTTAGACCTAAAACCATAAAAACCCTAGAAGAAAACCTAGGCATTACCATTCAGGACATAGGCATGGGCAAGGACTTCATGGCTAAAACACCAAAAGCAATGGCAACAAAAGCCAAAATTGACAAATGGGATCTAATTAAACTAAAGAGCTTCTGCACAGCAAAAGAAACTACCATCAGAGTGAACAGGCAACCTACAGAATGGGAGAAAATTTTCGCAACCTACTCATCTGACAAAGGGCTAATATCCAGAATCTACAATGAACTCAAATGAATTTACAAGAAAAAAACAAACAACCCCATCAAAAAGTGGGCAAAGGACATGAACAGATACTTCTCAAAAGAAGACATTTATGCAGTCAAGAAACACATGAAAAAATGCTCATCATCACTGGCCATCAAAGAAATGCAAATCAAAACCACAATGAGATACCATCTCACACCATTTAGAATGGCCATCATTAAAAAGTCAGGAAACAGGCCGGGCGCGGTGGCTCACGCTTGTAATCCCAGCACTTTGGGAGGCCAAGGCAGGCGGATCACGAGGTCAGGAGATCGAGACCACAGTGAAACCCCATCTCTACTAAAAATACAAAAAAAATTAGCTGGGCATGGTGGCGGGCGCCTGTAGTCCCAGCTACTCGGAGAGGCTGAGGCAGGAGAATGTCGTGAACCCAGGAGGCGGAGCTTGCAGTGAGCCAAGATCGCGCCACTGCACTCCAGCCTGGGCGACAGAGCAAGACTCCGTCTCAAAAAAAAAAAAAAAAAAAAAGTCAGGAAACAACAGGTGCTGGAGAGGATGTGGAGAAATAGGAACACTTTTACACTGTTGGTGGGACTGTAAACTAGTTCAACCATTGTGGAAGTCAGTGTGGCCATTCCTCAGGGATCTAGAACTAGAAATACCATTTGACCCAGCCATCCCATTACTGGGTATATACCCAAAGGACTATAAATCATGCTGCTATAAAGACACATGCACATGTATGTTTATTGTGGCACTATTCACAATAGCAAAGACTTGGAACCAACCCAAATGTCCAACAACGATAGACTGGATTAAGAAAATGTGGCACATATACACCATGGAATACTATGCAGCCATTAAAAATGATGAGTTCGGGAGTGGAGCCAAGATGGCCGAATAGGAACAGCTCCGGTCTCCAGCTCCCAGCCCCAGCGACACAGAAGACGGGTGATTTCTGCATTTCTGCTTGAGGTACTGGTTTCATCTCACTAGGGAGTGCCTAACAGTGGGTGCAGGACAGTCGGTGAAGCGCACTGTGCGTGAGCCGAAGCAGGGCGAGGCATTGACTCACTCGGGAAGCGCAAGGGGTCAGGGAGTTCCCTTTCCTAGTCAAAGAAAGGGGAAGCAGACGGCACCTGGAATATCGGGTCAGTCCCACCCTAACTGCGCTTTTCCAACGGGCCTGGAAAACGGCACACTAGGAGATTGTGTCCCGCACCTGGCTCGGAGGGTCCTATGCCCACGGAGTCTCATTAATTGCTAGCACAGCAGTCTGAGATCAAGCTGCGAGGCGGCAGCGAGGCTGGGGGAGGGGCGCCCGCCATTGCCCAGGCTTGCTTAGGTAAACAAAGCAGCCAGGAAGCTCGAACTGGGTGGAGCCCACCACAGCTCAAGGAGGCCTGCCTGCCTCTGTAGGCTCCACCTCTGGGGGCAGGGCACAGACAAACAAAAACTCTGCAAGAACTTCCACAGACTTAAATGTCCCTGTCTGACTGACAGCTTTGAAGAGAGTAGTGGTTCTCCCAGCACGCAGCTGGAGATCTGAGAACGGTCAGACTGCCTCCTAAAGTGGGTCCCTCACCCCTGAGCAGCCTAACTGGGAGGCACCCCCCCAGTAGGGACAGACTGACACCTCATTCAACCCGGTATTTCTCTGAGACAAAACTTTCAGAGGAACTATCAGACAGCTGAATTTGTGGTCTCACGAAAATCCGCTGTTCTGCAGCCACCACTGCTGACACCCAGCCAAACAGGGTCTGGAGTGCACCTCTAGTAAACTCCAACAGACCTGCAGCTGAGGGTCCTGTCTGGTAGAAGGAAAACTAACAAACAGAAAGGACATCCACACCAAAAACCCATCTGTACATCACCATCATCAAAGACAAAAAGTAGATAAAACCACAAAGATGGGGAAAAAACAGACCAAAAAAACTGGAAACTCTAAAAAACAGAGCACCTCTCCTCCTCCAAAGGAACGCAGTTCCTCACCAGCAACGGAACAAAGCTGGATGGAGGATGACTTTGATGAGTTGAGAGAAGAAGGCTTCAGACGATCAAACTACTCTGAGCTACGAGAGGAAATTCAAAACAACAGCAAAGAAGTTAAAAACTTTGAAAAAAAATTAGAAGAATGGATAACTAGAATAACCAATGGAGAGAAGGGCTTCAAGGAGCCGATGGAGCTGAAAGCCAAGTTTCGAGAACTACGCGAAGATTGCAGAAGCCTCAGTAGCAGATGTGATCAACTGGAAGAAAGGGTATCGCTGATGGAAGATGAAATGAATGAAATGAAGAGAGAAGGGAAGTTTAGAGAAAAAAGGATAAAAAGAAATGAACAAAGCCTCCAAGAAATTTGGGACTATGTGAAAAGACCAAACCTACGTCTGATTGGTGTACCTGAAAATGATGGGGAGAATGGAACCAAGTTGGAAAACACTCTGCAAGATATTATCCAGGAGAACTTCCCCAATCTAGCAAGGCAGGCCAGCATTCAGATTCAGGAAATACAGAGAACGCCACAAAGATACTCCTCGAGAAGGGCAACTAGAAGACACATTATTGTCAGATTCACCAAAGTTGAAATGAAAGAAAAAATGTTAAGGGCAGCCAGAGAGACAGGTCGGGTTACCCACAAAGGGAAGCCCATCACACTAACAGCTGATCTCTCAGCAGAAACTCTACAAGCCAGAAGAGAGTGGGGGCCGATATTCAACATTCTTAAAGAAAAGAATTTTCAACCCAGAATCTCCTATCCCGCCAAACTAAGCTTCATAAGTGAAGGAGAAATAAAACACTTTACAGACAAGCAAACGCTGAGTGATTTTGTCACCACCAGGCCTGCCCTAAAAGAGCTCCTGAAGGAAGCACTAAACATGGAAAGGAACAACCGGTACCAGCCACTGCAAAAACATGCCAAATTGTAAAGACCATCGAGACTAGGAAGAAACTATAGCAACTAACGAGCAAAATAACCAACTAACATCATAATGACAGGATCAGATTCACACATAACAATATTAACGTTAAATGTAAATGGGCTAAATGCTCCAATCAAAAGACACAGACTGGCAAACTGGATAAGGAGTCAGGACCCATCAGTGTGCTGTATTCAGGAAACCCATCTCACGTGCAGAGACACACATAGACTCAAAATAAAGGGATGGAGGAAGATCTATCAAGCAACTGGAAAACAAAAAAAGGCAGGGGTTGCAATCCTAGTCTCTGATAAAATAGACTTTAAACCAACAAAGATCAAAAGAGACAAAGAAGGCCATTACATAATGGTAAAGGGATCAATTCATCAAGAAGAGCTAACTATCCTAAATATATATGCACCCAACACAGGAGCACCCAGATTCATAAAGCAAGTCCTGAGTGACCTACTAAGGGACTTAAACTCCCACACAATAATAATGGGAGATTTTAACACCCCACTGTCAGCATTAGACAGATCAACGAGACAGAAAGTTAACAAGGATATCCAGGAATTGAACTCAGCTCTACATAAAGTGGACCTAATAGACATCTACAGAACTCTCCACCCCAAGTCAACAGAATATACATTTTTTTCAGCACCACACCACACCTATTCCAAAATTGACCACATAGTTGGAAGTAAAGCACTCCTCAGCAAATGTAAAAGAACAGAAATTATAACAAACTGTCTCTCAGACCACAGTGCAATCAAACTAGATCTCAGGATTAAGAAACTCACTCAAAACCGCTCTACTACATGGAAACTGAACAACCTGCTCCTGAATGACTATTGGGTACATAATGAAATGAAGGCAGAAATAAAGATGTTCTTTGAAACCAACGAGAACAAAGACACAACATACCAGAATCTCTGGGACACATTCAAAGCAGTGTGTAGAGGGAAATTTATAGCACTAAATGCCCACAAGAGAAAGCAGGAAAGATCCAAAATTGACTCCCTAACATCACAATTAAAAGAACTAGAAAAGCAAGAGCAAACACATTCAAAAGCTAGCAGAAGGCTAGAAATAACTAAAATCAGAGCAGAACTGAAGGAAATAGAGACACAAAAAACCCTTCAAAAAATTAATGAATCCAGGAGCTGGTTTTTTGAAAAGATCAACAAAATTGATGGACCGCTAGCAAGACTAATAAAGAAGAAAAGAGAGAAGAATCAAATAGACGCAATAAAAAACGAAAAAGGGGATATCACCACCGATCCCACAGAAATACAATCTACCATCAGAGAATACTACAAACACCTCTACACAAATAAACTAGAAAATCTAGAAGAAATGGATAAATTCCTCGACAAATACACCCTCCCAAGACTAAACCAGGAAGAAGTTGAATCTCTGAATAAACCAATAACAGGTTCTGAAATTGTGGCAATAATCAATAGCTTACCAACCAAAAAGAGTCCAGGACCTGATGGATTCACAGCCGAATTCTACCAGAGGTACAAGGAGGAACTGGTACCATTCCTTCTGAAACTATTCCAATCGATAGAAAAAGAGGGAATCCTCCCTAACACATTTTATGAAGCCAGCATCGTCCTGATACCAAAACCTGGCAGAGACATAACCAAAAAAGAGAATTTCAGACCAATATCCTTGATGAACATTGATGCAAAAATCCTCAATAAAATACTGGCAAACCGAATCCAGCAGCACATCAAAAAGCTTATCCACCATGATCAAGTGGGCTTCATCCCTGGGATGCAAGGCTGGTTCAACATACGCAAATCAATAAATGTAATCCAACATATAAACAGAACCAAAGACAAAAACCACATGATTATCTCAATAGATGCAGAAAAGGCCTTTGACAAAATTCAACAACCCTTCATGCTAAAAACTCTCAATAAATTAGGTATTGATGGGACGTATCTCAAAATAATAAGAGCTATCTATGACAAACCCACAGCCAATATCATACTGAATGGGCAAAAACTGGAAGCATTCCCTCTGAAAACTGGCACAAGACAGGGATGCCCTCTCTCACCGCTCCTGTTCAACATAGTGCTGGAAGTTCTGGCCAGAGCAATCAGGCAGGAGAAGGAAATAAAAGGTATTCAATTAGGAAAAGAAGAAGTCAAATTGTCCCTGTTTGCAGATGACATGATTGTATATCTAGAAAACCCCATTGTCTCAGCCCAAAATCTCCTTAAGCTGATTAGCAACTTCAGCGAAGTCTCAGGATACAAAATTAATGTACAAAAATCACAAGCATTCTTGTACACCAATCACAGACAAACAGAGAGCCAAATCATGAGTGAACTCCCATTCACAATTGCTTCAAAGAGAATAAAATACCTAGGAATCCAACTTACAAGGGATGTGAAGGACCTCTTCAAGGAGAACTACAAACCACTGCTCAATGAAATAAAAGAGGATACAAACAAATGGAAGAACATTCCATGCTCATGGGTTGGAAGAATCAATGTCGTGAAAATGGCCATACTGCCCAAGGTAATTTATAGATTCAATGCCATCCCCATCAAGCTACCAATGACTTTCTTCACAGAATTGGAAAAAACTACTTTAAAGTTCATATGGAACCAAAAAGAGCCCGCATCGCCAAGTCAATCCTAAGCCAAAAGAACAAAGCTGGAGGCATCACGCTACCTGACTTTAAACTATACTACAAGGCTACAGTAACCAAAACAGCATGGTACTGGTACCACAACAGAGACATAGATCAATGGAACAGAACAGAGCCCTCAGAAATGATGCCACATAGCTACAACTATCTGATCTTTGACAAACCTGACAAAAACAAGAAATGGGGAAAGGATTCCCTATTTAATAAATGGTGCTGGGAAAACTGGCTAGCCATATGTAGAAAGCTGCAACTGGATCCCTTCCTTACACCTTATACAAAAATTAATTCAAGATGGATTAAAGACTTATATGTTAGACCTAAAACCATTAAAATCCTACAAGAAAACCTAGGCAATACCATTCAGGACATAGGCGTGGGCAAGGACTTCATGTCTAAAACACCAAAAGCAATGGCAACAAAAGCCAAAATCGACAAATGGGATCTCATTAAACTAAAGAGCTTCTGCACAGCAAAAGAAACTATCATCAGAATGAACAGGCAACCTACAGAATGGGAGAAAATTTTTGCAACCTACTCATCTGACAAAGGGCTAATATCCAGAATCTATAATGAACTCAAACAATTTACAAGAAAAAAACAAACAACCCCATCAAAAAGTGGGCAGAGGACATGAACAGACACTTCTCAAAAGAAGACATTTATGCAGCCAGAAAACACATGAAGAAATGCTCATCATCACTGGCCATCAGAGAAATGCAAATCAAAACCACAGTGAGATACCATCTCACACCAGTTAGAATGGCCATCATTAAAAAATCAGGAAACAACAGGTGCTGGAGAGGATGTGGAGAAATAGGAACACTTTTACACTGTTGGTGGGACTGTAAACTAGTTCAACCATTGTGGAAGTCAGTGTGGCCATTCCTCAGGGATCTCGAACTAGAAATACCATTTGACCCAGCCATCCCATTACTGGGTATATACCCAAAGGACTATAAATCATGCTGCTATAAAGACACATGCACACGTATGTTTATTGCAGCACTATTCACAATAGCAAAGAGTTGGAACCAACCCAAATGTCCAACAACGATAGACTGGATTAAGAAAATGTGGCACATATACACCATGGAATACTATGCAGCCATAAAAATGATGAGTTCGTGTCCTTTGTAGGGACATGGATGAAACTGGAAAACATCATTCTCAGTAAACTATCGCAAGGACAAAAAACCAAACACCGCATGTTCTCACTCATAGGTGGGAATTGAACAATGAGAACTCATGGACACAGGAAGGGGAACATCACACTCCGGGACTGTTGTGGGGTGGGGGAGGGGGAGGGACAGCATTAGGAGATACACTAATGCTAAATGACGAGTTAATGGGTGCAGGAAATCAACATGGCACATGTAACAATGCAATGTGCACATGTACCACCTAAGTATAATGATGAGTTCATGTCCTTTGTAGGGACATGGATGAAACTGGAAATCATCACTCTCAGTAAACTATCGCAAGGACAAAAAACCAAACACCACATGTTCTCACTCATAGGTGGGAATTGAACAATGAGAATACACGGACATAGGAAGGGGAACATCACACTCCGTGGACTGTTGTGGGGTCAGGGGAGGGGGGAGGGATAGCATTAGGAGATATACCTAATGCTAAATGACGAGTTAATGGGTGCAGCACACCAACATGGCACATATATACATATGTAACAAATCTGCACATTGTGCACATGTACCCTAAAACTTAAAGCATAATAATAATAAAATTTAATTTAATTTAATTTAAAAAAAAGAGTTGGCATTCGGTATTATTTCGGTAACCTAATACCAGAAAAAAAAAAAATATCCAAAAATATATGGTGGCTAAACACAATAGAAATTTACATGTTGTTTACAAACCAGTAAAGGCAGATGAAAGAATTGTGGGGTGGGGGCAAAGAGGTGTCTTCCTGTTCCACACAGCACTAACAAAGACTCTTCCATCTTTGACATGTGGTTTCTATACCCCAGGGAAACTCTCTCATCACAACCAGCTACAAGGAGAGAAGCACCTGGAGTGATGTGTATCACTTCTACTTATCTTGCATTCTACAGAACTCAGTCACATGGCCACATCAAACTTCAAGAAAGGCTGGGAAATGTGATCTAGCAGTGTGCCCCAGGAGATGAGAGGAACAAGGATTTTGGTAAGCAGCAGCTATTGTTGGAAAATAACTTGCATTTTTGCAGAGCATTCATGCAACAATCACCCTATAATAGGCAACAACAAACCTAAGGAAGCAAGTGCAAGAACACAGGTAGACCTATCTTTAATCCTCTCTGAGCCTCAGATTTCTCCTCAATGAAACAGAGAGAAAAACTGATGTAGGAATAAATGAGCCAATGGGGCCGAACACCTATCACAATGCCTGGCACATAGGTGTTCAACAAATGTGGTGGTGCTGGTGGTAATTTGCAATTACTCACTATTCATGGGTAAGATATTGTTTTCATTTTCAGTATGTAAAACAAGTAAGTGCCAAGTTCTAACCTTTGCTGGAGCAATTAGCCACCAATTCAGTTCACACTCTCCTTCCCCCACCTCAACTTTTTCCCGTAGAGCTACCACTCTGTCTGCATGGGAAGTCTTAACCCTTGATGAGGGACCAATGTCCACTCCATACCCCAAGAGCATTGCTGCTTAGTCTTTAACTGCAGCCCCGATAAATCACTAGGATTGGTCTGCCTGTCATGGCACATAAAATACAAACCATCAAATGCTAATGAAATTGTATCCACCACTGAGTGCACAAAAGTGTGTGGCTGGAAGGAGGTCTGATTGCCCAGCAAGTTCATTTGTTCCTTGCTTTAAAGTGATCAATCATTTACTCAAATTTCTGTGAAATGGCCTGAAATGTGGAAGATAAAACAGCCCAGAGCTCGGGCACAGTAGATTGGAGGCCAGTCTCAGCAGTACTCATGAGCAGGCAGCCGAATCAGAAACAGCAAAGCCCCGGGTGTCCTGGGCTTTTCAGCTGGGAGCAGAAGGGGTTCTTCATGTGATTGAGTCTCAGTAGGAGCCTGCTGCTTTACCTCGAACTAAGCTGCAGCTTCCATCACTTGCTGTGGCACTTAGAGCACTTGCAGTTCAAGGTACTCCCTGGAGTCCCACTCTCAACTTCTGGAGCACCTGCTCCTCCAGTTCATTTCCAGCAGCTCTCCTACAGCAACTGCCAATAAATATGAGGTGACTTCAAAAAGTTCATAGAATAATGGAATTAAACGACAAAAATTAAAAGTATAAACTTCGTTTCCCAACATAAGCTCCATCAAGGTCAAGACAGTTTAGTAAGTGATGATACCAGCCATTGAGTTCATCCCTAAAGAACCAAGGGTCCTAGGAATTTAATCATATCACCGCAGTCCCTTTTACATTAAAAACTGAAGAAAAATGGTGCTCTTTACAGATTTTTTAAGATTAGGACACAAAAAGATATCAGAAGGAGCCAAATCATGACTGTCAGGTGGATGCCTAAAGATTTCTCATTGAAACTCTTAAACAATGATCCTTGTTTAATGAGAGGAATGAGCAGGAGCATTGTCATGGTGGAGAAGGACTGTCTGGTAAAGTTTTCTTGGGCATTTCTCTGCTAAAGCTTTGCCTTTCTCAAAACACTCTCATAATAAGCAGATGTTATCATTTTTGGCACTCCTGAAAGTTAACAAGCAAAATGCCTTGAGCATCCCAAAAACCTGTTGCCATGACCTTTCCTCTTGATTGGTCCACTTTTGCTGTGACTGGACCACTTCCACCTCTTGGTAGCCATTGCTTTGATTGTGCCTTGTCTGTGGAATCATACTGGTAAAGTCATGTTTCATCTCCTCTTCCAATTCTTTGAAGAAATGCTTCAGGATCTTGATCACACTTACTCAGAATTTACATGGAAAGCTCTGCTTTTCTCTGCAGCTACTCTGGGCGCAATGATTTTGGCACTCATCAAGTGGAAAGTTTGTTAAACTTTACTTTTTCAGGCAGAATTGAGTAAGTAGAACCAGTTGAGAAGTCTGTGATGTTGGCTAGTGTTTCTGCTATTAATCATTGGTCTTCTCATTTAGGGCATAAGCCAAATTAATTTTTTCCTCACAAATTGATCTGCAGCTGAGGGTTTCATCTTCAACCTCATCTCGTCCCTTCTTAAAATGAGTTATCTGCTTGTAAACTGTTGATTTCTTGGAGGCATTGCCCTCATAAACATTTTGTAAAGTATCAGTTATTTCACCGTGTTTCCACCCAAGCTCCACCATAAATTTGACGTTTGTTCTTGATTCAATTTTATCAGAATTCATGTTGTTCTGATAGGGGCTCTTTTCAAAGTGATATCTTAGCATTTTTAGTGCCTCAAACTAGATCCTGTCTAGACATGTTATAAAAAGTTAGTATGAGTTTATTTTGGTGCAAAAAAAATGAAATCCAACCATAGTTATTTTATAATGCAGACGTTACAAGGAATTGTTAAGTCCCCTTGTATATATATTAAAAGATTTTTAGCCATTCAGATCCTCTCACCCAGAAATTTCACCTTCAGTAGTCACTCCTAATAAAAATTATCCTGGCTGGTAAAAAAACATATGAAAAAAAGCTCAACATCACTGATCATTAGAGAAATGCAAATCAAAACCACAGTGAGATATCATCTCATGCCAGTCAGAATGGTGATTATTAAAAAGTCAAGAAACAACAGAGGCTGGCAAGGTTGCAGATAAATAGGAATGCTTTTACACTGTTGGTGTGAATGCAAATTACTTCAACCATTGTGGAAGACAGTATGGTGATTCCTCAAAGATCTAGAACCAGAAATACCATTTGGCCCAGCAATCCCATTACTGGGTATATACCCAAAGGAATATAAATCATTCTATTACAAAGATACATGCCCACGGATGTTCATTACAGCACTATTCACAATAGCAAAGACATAGAATCAGCCCAAATGCCCATCAGTGATAGACTGGATAAAGAAAATGTGGTACATATATACCACAGAATACTGTGAACCCATAGAAAGGAACGAGATCATGTCCTTTGCAGGGATATGATGGAGCTGGAAGCCATTATCCTCAAAAAACTAATGCAGGAACAGAAAATCAAACACCACATGTTCTCACTTGTAAGTGGGAGCTGAACAATGAGAACACATAACACAGGGAGGGGAACAACAGACACTGGGGCCTGTCAGGGGGTGAGGTGGTAGGAGGGAGAGCATTAGGAATAATAGCTAATGCATGCTGGGCTTAATACCTAGGTGACAGGTTGATAGGTGCAGCAAACCACCATGGCACAAACTTTACCTATGTAACAAACTTGCACATCCTGCACGTGTACCCTGGAACTTAAAATTAAAATTAATTTTAAAAAATTATCCTGTCTGGGCATGGTGGCTCATGCCTATAATCCCAGCACTCTGGGAGGCTGACGCAGGAGGATTGCTTTAGGCCAGGAGTTTGAGACCAGCCTAGGCAACATAGCAAGACCCTGTCTCTACAAAAATTAAAAATTGGCCAGGCATGTTGGCACATGCCTATAGTCCCAACCACTCAGGAGACTGAGGTGGGAGAATCCCTTGAGCCCAGAAGTTCAAGCTTGCAGAGAGCTATGATCACACCACTGCTGCACTCCAGCCTGAATGACAGAATGAGACCCTGTCTCAGAAATGAATAAAATAAAATGATCCTAAGTATGGAAATAGCCTTATGCACAAGGATGCTCAATAATAGCAAAACAGTAAAAACAACTCATACAATTGGAATCCCATTGCTAGTCCAATAGTAAGAAAATTGCTTCAATTAGAGTATGAAACATCAAGACATTGAAATACATGTTTACCATGAAAGTGTGTATACTGTTATGTTAAGTGAGAAGAGGAAGAAACAACAGCACTACGAGTACAGCTCAGTTTTTAAAGAAGGAACAAAACTATGGTTATATAAGATATTATAACTGGGGGAAGTTAGATGAAAGGAACACAAAACTCTGTATTATTTTTATAATTTCTTGTAGATCTTAAACTATTTCCAAATAAAAAGTTATTTTTACAAACCAGAAACAGTTGTGCACTGGAAGGCAATATAGTATAGTAGCTAAGAGCATATGATGAAAAAAAAATAAGTGCAGGTGGTCAATTACAGAAGAGATTTTAAACCATCCATTCTTTTTGTTTAATCACAGCTCATAATAAAACTCCCATAAGAATCCTTTCTAACAATCTCCTCTCCTTGCAGTTGACTATTTTATTACTAGAGTCTTCTTAGCAGAATAGACCAGAAACCAAGGTGATACAGAAAGTTGTTTCCTTATAACTATAATTATCAGAACAATAATGGCATTTATTAAGCATTTACCACAGTGTGCCAGGCACAGGTGTTTTATAAATATTAATCCTCATCACAACTTCTAAAGGCAAGTACCATTAAATCCATTTTAAAGATGAAAAAATGAAATTAAGAGAAGTCCAGTGACTTGTCTAACAGTCATAACTAGTGAGCAATTTAGGCAGAGTTTAAACAAGAGCTATACAAAGTCTAATCCCAGGCTTTTTCCAAAACAAATTATTTATCAATTATTTACTTCCTTAAAAATTTATTTACCTGATTTCTATGGTCTGAATGTGTCCTCCAAAATTCATGTGTTAAAAATTTAGTCCCTAGTGCAAGAGTGTTTGGAGACAGGGCTTGGGAGGTCATGAGGGCTTTGTCCTCATAAATGAATTGATACCACTATAAAAAGTGTTTTCAGGGGTGGGTTTGCTATCTCTTGCCCTTCTGCCTTCCTCCATGTGACGACACAGCAAGAAAACCCTCAACAGATGCCAATGCCTTGATCTTGGGCTTCCCAGCCTCTACAACTGTGAGGAAATAAATTTCTGCTCTTTAAGAATTATCTAGTCTCAGGTATTCTGTTATAAGGCACAAAATGGACTAAGACACTAATGTAACAGCAAATGCCCTTCTGGGGCTTTAGTTGCTCATCTGTGAAATTGAGCTGCTGGACTGAGTTTCCCCAACTCTAAGACACAAGGATTCCCCAGGAGCTCTAGCTCTCCTTTGAGACATTTCCCCCACTAGGCAATGGTCTCCTAGCTCAGTGATGCTCAGCCACTCAGGGAACTTTTAATTCCAAGACTGGGAGCTCAAACCTGGACATTTTGATTTACTTTGTCTGGGATGGGTTTAGTCATAGGTACTGTGGCCAGGGTTGAGAACCACTGTCCTAACTTGATGACCTTTCTCTTCTTCCAATCTCCACCCATCCTACAGCTCCTCCATGATACTCCATGACACTCCCAACCTGTCTTTCCAAATTATGCTTATCAATGGAACCAGAATGATCTTTATAAAACAGACATGACTGTGCGACTCTCCTGTATATACAAGTTTAGTAGCTCCCCAGGGTTTACCCAATGGGGTTCTTAAGATGGCACACAGGCCCTTAAGCTGGCCTGACCCCAGATCTCTGCATCCCCAGCACCTTCTGCAGCCATTTCAGACAGCACCCCATACAGATTACCCAACATGCCCCAACCACACCAAACACTGTATACAACTAAGCCCAAATTCACC
Organism: Nomascus leucogenys; assembly: GCF_006542625.1. Lineage (NCBI taxonomy): Eukaryota > Metazoa > Chordata > Mammalia > Primates > Hylobatidae > Nomascus > Nomascus leucogenys. Next base: position 103,005,385 of record NC_044395.1, read on the forward strand.
CTGCATTTACCTGCAAGGCTCTCCCATCCTGTTATCTACTTTGTCCATTCACCCAGCTTTTCAAATCCTTTGCCCCTCCTCCCCTGCTCCCACCTGCACACCTCACTGCATCTTCCTAGAACTCTTCTGTAGTTCCCTCAGGCAGAGCTAAGAATTCTGTCATCCACGTTCCTATATGTCTATCAGGCAGCTTCATATGTCTATTAAGTCCTCACCACACTGAATCATTGCAACCACACAAGTTGCTCACCTCTCCTCTGCACTCCAGCCTGGGCGACAGAGTGAGACTCTGAGCTCCTTGAGAGCCGTGCAGTGTTCACTCCAGCACCCTGAGAGGGCAATATGTGTATAAAATACCCTTCAATATGTGTCAAATAACTGAATGAATGAACAGACATGTGACATGGGTCATGAGAAAGTGATCACTTTCTCATGAATGAATGAATGAACAGACATGTGACATGGGTCATGAGAAAGGTTCGAATAATTTTCAAACTGCTTCTTCCTCAGACCAACAATATCTCCTGATTAACAGCCACTACCATGGAAATCAAATAGGGCAGAGTGGCAGGGAGAGGTGGCAGAAAAGTAGACAGAACCAGGACCTCTCCTCACAGTTTAAACCAGACTTAAGCCAGCAGCCCACACACCAAGCAAGCACACAGAGCTTTCCTTTGGCCCAGAAAGTGCTTTAAAATTCCGGTTCTACACTTTCGCTTGACGTGTCAGAGGCTCAGGCAACCCTCAACCTGCATTCCCACCAGGCTTCATGACTGCAGTGGGGTAGCTGCTCTCCCATTTTGAGAAAGCACCTGTGTTCTCCAGTGTGCCTCAGTCCCCATCAGTCTCTGTTGTCTTCCCTCAGCTCATCTCTCCCAGTATGTTTGCTGTCTGGCCCCTGTAGGCATTTGAGTTTGCAACCCTGGGTTTAAACAGATTGCTTGGCTTAAGGAGTTAAAATGCCTGTGTGTGCTCATTCTTTGCACCAAAGATTAACAGAAAGGATCTCTGCAGCTCCATTTCTCTACAGGCTAGAAAGTTTGATAAAACCTAGCTGATGCTGCCTGGCTTTAGGCCTAAGAATGCCAGGGGCCATGACTGGGAAAGGAGAACAAAGAGGGGCGAAGAGGAGGCAAGGTATAGCACAGAGAGGCTGTCTGGAAGTGTGACCCTCTGTTCTGCCAGGCTGAGATAAGCTCCTCAGCAGGACTGCTAAGGAAAGGTGAGGACGGAGCTGGACACTCAGCAAAGGGAAGCATTCAGGAAGGAATTCCCCAGCAAGTCTGCTAGACAAGCCACTGTCTCATGAAGCTTTAGCTCCACTCACTGGCTGGCTATAAATTAAGCTCCAGGAAGCCAGGACAGCTCAGCAAAGCTTCCAGGCAGCCCCAAGGCACTGCTTAGAAGAAGAACTTTTCCTCAAACTCTGCCTCTTACAGGGTTTCCATAGGCTGGCCATTTATGGGTTGTGTGACCCTGGACCTCGGTGTCCTCCCATAGAAAACAAGGAGTATGAACTAGATTTATCTCTAGTGCCCTTTCTAGGTGTTTCTTTCTTTCTTTTTAAACAAGATCTCACTCTGTCACCCAGGCTGGAATGCAATGGCACGATCATGGCTCACTGCAGCCTCAACCTCCTGTGCTCAAGTGATCCTCCTGCCTCAGCCTCCCAAGTAACTGGGACCACAGGCATGCACCACCACTCTGGGCTAATTTTTTTACTCTTTGCAAAGATGGGGTTGCAATGTTTCCCAGGCTAGTCTTGAACTCTTGGGCTCCTAAGAATTTAAACATTTGAGTTTTCTTCCAACAAAGAGGTGATTCCCACATAGAGGAAAATATAACTTTATATAAACATATATAAACCCTGCTTTCCACTTTAATTAAGCCATAAATTCCTGCAGCAGCTAGAGATGTGAAGAGGCAAGTGAGAAGAGGAAATGTGCATAAGACTCTCAGTAGCTTGGTAATAAACAGGGAGGACCGAAGTGACCCTGTGGCTCCAAAGGTGGCTGTTCATTAGCCTCCTCCTATCCTTAGACCCAGCTGGAGCATTGCATGCACTGGCTCCCAGGTTGCAGGGGATGTCAGCAGCTGCAGCTCGCCTGATTGAAGGAGGCCATGTGGCTTTCCCTGGACTTCCTGTTTGGACAGTGAATCCCTGTAGGGCCTGGATCCATTACCTTCTGCTTCTCCCACCCTACCCAGCACTCTTTTTTTTTTTTTTTTTTTTAATTATACTTTAAGTTTCAGGGTACATATGCACAATGTACAGGTTTGTTACATATGTATCCATGTGCCATGTTGGTGTGCTGCACCCATTAACTCGTCATTTAGCATTAGGTATATCTCCTAATGCTATCCCTCCCCCCGCACCCCACTCCACAACAGTCCCCGGAGTGTGATGTTCCCCTTCCTGTGTCCATGTGTTCTCATTGTTCAATTCCTACCTATGAGTGAGAACATGCGGTGTTTGCTTTTTTGTCCTTGTGATAGTTTGCTGAGAATGATGGTTTCCAGTTTCATCCATGTCCCTACAAAGGACATGAACTCATCATTTTTAATGGCTGCATAGTATTCCATGGTGTATATGTGCCACATTTTCTTAATCCAGTCTATCGTTGTTGGACATTTGGGTTGGTTCCAAGTCTTTGCTATTGTGAATAGTGCCACAATAAACATACATGTGCATGTGTCTTTATAGCAGCATGATTTATAGTCCTTTGGGTATATACCCAGTAATGGGATGGCTGGGTCAAATGGTATTTCTAGTTCTAGATCCCTGAGGAATGGCCACACTGACTTCCACAATGGTTGAACTAGTTTACAGTCCCACCAACAGTGTAAAAGTGTTCCTATTTCTCCACATCCTGTCCAGCACCTGTTGTTTCCTGACTTATTAATGATCACCATTGTAACTGGTGTGAGATGGTATCTCATTGTGGTTTTGATTTGCATTTCTCTGATGGCCAGTGATGATGAGCACTTTTTCATGTGTTTTTTGGCTGCATAAATGTCTTCTTTTGAGAAGTGTCTGTTCATATCCTTCACCCACTTTTTGATGGGGTTTTTTTCTTGTAAATTCATTTGAGTTCATTGTAGATTCTGGATATTAGCCCTTTGTCAGATGAGTAGGTTGCGAAAATTTTCTCCCATTTTATGGGTTGCCTGTTCACTCTGATGGTAGTTTCTTTTGCTGTGCAGAAGCTCTTTAGTTTAATTAGATCCTATTTGTCAATTTTGGCTTTTGTTGCCATTGCTTTTGGTGTTTTAGCCATGAAGTCCTTGCCCATGCCTATGTCCTGAATGGTAATGCCTAGGTTTTCTTCTAGGATTTTTATGGTTTTAGGTCTAACATGTAAGTCTTTAATCCATCTTGAATTAAATTTTGTATAAGGTGTAAGGAAGGGATCCAGTTTCAGCTTTCTACATATGGCTAGCCAGTTTTCCCAGCACCATTTAAAATGGATCCCTTCCTTACACCTTATACCCAGCACTCTTCTTGAGTTTGCTTTCTCCTATCTTTTTTGCCTTCACTTTTCATTCAAAAACTGTTGATTAAGCACTTCCTATGGGACAGACATTTTTCTAGAGTCTGGGAACACCTCAATGAACAGACAGGTTCTTGTTCTCACAGATCTTCCATTCTAGAGAGAAAGCTGAACAATAAACAAATAATACAGCAGGCAGTGAGGGGTGCTATAAAGAAGGATGAGCAGGGTAAGTGGGTGGGAAAATGTGCTACTTTGTCCTCTAGAGGCCAGGGAAAGCCTCTCTGTTAAGGTGATATTTGACAGAGATTTGAAGACACTGAAGGAGTGAGCCATTTGGATCTCTGGGGAAAGAGCATTCTTCTTTAGGCAGAGAAGAGCAAGTGCAAAGGCCATGATGAAGAAGTGAGCTTGGCCAGAGTGAGGGACACCAAGGGCGGCCTACAGTGCATGCAAGTCTTAAGAGGTGAGGTTCCCGGTGCCCTTTGACTGCTCCAGAGATCCTGTGCTCACAACACAAAGCTTCAATCATCCTAAAATATATCTATGCAAAGGAAATTTGTCCCAAAATTTCCTTTCATCATGATTTACCTTCTGGTATCCCACTCATGAAAGCAGAAATTTCCTGCTTTCTCCTAATAATTACTAGTCTGTCTCCTCCCCTAAAATGTAAGGCCAAGGAGAACAGGGACTTGGTCTATTCATTCACTGCTCTATGTTCAGCTCCTATTTCAGTACTGAAAACCAAGTAGGCCCTCAATAAGTATTTTTTTAATTAATTTATTTATTTATTATTATTATTTTTTTTTTATCTTTTTGAGATGGAATCTGTCTCTGCTGCCCAGGCTGGAGTGCAGTGGTGCAATCTCGGCTCACTGCAACCTCCACCTCCCGAGTGCAAGCAATTTCCAGCTAATTTTTGTATTTTTAGTAGAGACATGGTTTCACCATGTTGGCCAGACTGGTCTCAACCTCCTGACCCCAAATGATCCGTCTGCCTCGGCCTCCCAAAGTGCTGGGATTACAGGCATGAGCCACCGCCCCTGGCCAACCCTAAATAAATATTTATTTTCTAGATGAAATGGGGAACCTAGCTATGTTACCTGGTAATGAGGCAGCTGACTTTCTTGGAAGCAGAAGACATAATTCTAGATTTGGTGACACAAAAGCAATAAAAGAAGGACCTCTATAAGTCACTCATGTCTTTGACATGAGTCAGCCCTCAAAGTGTTGTATTAGAACTAGGGATGGCAAAATCCTGCTGCAGGCACAACCACTCACCCTCTTCCATGCCCACTAGACTCTCTAATGAACGGTAGCTGTCTCTCTCTAGAAAAAACTTTGGAATTCTTCCCACCCTATGCTCTTAGGAGCCACAACCAAGGGTCAGAGGTGACTCTTACAATGACCCAATTTGCCATCCCTCAATTAGATGTTTAAGATTCCTTTCCATTTTAATATCCTATGATTCAAATCTAAGCAAGCTTTTTTGGCCACATGGAGGTACATTCTGCAAAATCCATCCCAAGAAATCCTACTGCTCACAGGCAAGCAGGTAACCCCTGCTTCCATAGCAGAGACAGTCACTAACAACACTTGCTTCAATTGGGACAAATAGTTTTCACCCAGAAACTAATTCAAGGCTACCTTTTTCAGGCTCTTTTGAAGGCTGCTAGAGTTGATCCCTTGAGTAAGCTGAGCGTTGTGGTACCCCTCAGTTCCCATGCCATAGAAGCTTGAACCTCATTCACTGATACACTAGCCCTAAGGCTTAAAACCAGTCTGGCCTGGCTTAGAGCCTTTAGATCACTCTCTATCTTCTGGCCAATAAGAATGAGTTTCTAGGCCAGGCATGGCAGCTCACACCTGTAATCTCAGCACTTTGGGAGGCTGAGGCTGGCGGATCAATTGAGGTCAGGACCAGCCGGGCCAAGCCCATGTCTACAAAAATACAAAAATTAGCCAGGCACGGTAGCACACACCTGTAATCCTAGCTACTGAGGGAGGCTGAGGCACAGGAATCACTTGAACCCGGGAGGCAGAGGTCGCAGTGAGCTGAGATCGCACCACTGCACTCCAGCCGGGGAGACAGAGTGAGACTCCGTCTCAAAAAAAAAAAGAAGAGTGAGTTTCTGAGGTTTCTGATATGGTTATGGTCTTCCGGCTCTCAAGCCCTTCAGCCTCATTCCTCCTCAGGCATTCATTCCTGACCTGTCCCTCATGCCTTTCTGTGTCTCCTGTCTAAGCTTTCTCGCTTAGAAAGGCCCATGCCTGATGGGAGTTGAATGCTCCTTTTCCTACAATGTGCACTCGCCCCTCAGAACATGTTCTCCTCCAGCCACTCCAGGTACAAATCCAGTTAAATCCACCCTGAAGTCAGGAACACTCCCCACTGGCAGGCCCATGAGATGGGCATTTCTGCTGAGGAAGAAAAATACACAAATATCCAGATATAGAAGAGGACCACAAAAGATGCCCAAACCCCTATGGAGAAATGTGGCATTGTCTCAACTTCCTCCCAAAACCACGAAGAGGAGTTTTTTAAATGACATAATCCCATAAGGACAAAGGAAATTGGAGAAGTATGAGCAGAGGAGAAAAGCCAACAACATTTTAGAAGCTGAAAGTGGATGAGCAGTGACTGTCCTAGTTAGCCAGAGAATATGAGCTAACAGAGAACTTTATTACATGGGCCCTGTAACAGGAGACTTACAAACACCGTGGAAAATGTCTCCAAATGTGTGTTCTTAAAAGTTGCTTATTCAGGTACTTGTCATCAAAATAACTTCTCTTTCAACCCAAACATCTTAATGTCACCATCACTGACTACAATTTCCTTCTGACTCCATATCTCACAATGGTGGTGCCCTGGGGTAACTGAGTGTTTTAAACCCCTTTAAACTCCACTACCAAAGTCAGCCAAATAAATACACGATGGAGGTGAAAACGGTGTGTTGGGTATGCAAGCACTGCACAAGATTCTCTCCAGCCCTCCAACCCTCTACTCCAATCACCATCCTAAGTCCCTCACTCTCCCATACAAACTCTGGAGTGACCACTGGGATCTCAGCCACCGGTTCTTCTTAATATTCCTCCTCAAGTTAGCATCACGGCCCCCCTTTAAAAGTCATCCCCATGCCTACTCTGAGCAATCATTTCATCTGGGTCAGGGGTCTGGATCTCAACAGAAGTGGAGAGTATACCAGTAATATTTATTTTTATGGAGGCTTTTCTGGAGTTATATCTAAGACAGTGTGGTCAGAGACATGCCTGCGAGGATTTGCTTTAGTAGAGACAGAGTTGAGGAAAGCTAGAGGCCCAGAAAGTTAATACATCCATTAGACAGTCTTTCTGCTGGGTGCTTGGATGCTAGAGAGTCTGAAATGGCCCCTGAGGGCACTGCTGAGTGTATAGGAAGCCATGCACATTTTGCTCCAGATATCTAGAAGTCAGAACTTATATTTATAAGGGGTAAAGTCTTGAGTCCAACTTGTCCTGAATTGTCCTGAGTTTATGTTGCATGATGTAATAAAAGACCCAGAGCTTTGAATTTATGGATATGGGTTTCAAGCCCAAATCTACCAATTTACCTGTGTGATCTTGCTTCATCATTCTGGACCTTGATTTCCTCAGCTGCAAAATAGAGGCAATAATAATACCAACCTTGCATGGTTGTGTCTAGGATTTTAAATAATATATGTAAAAATTTTTCAGTGCAATGCTAATTACACAGGAGCCCCTAAGGAAGTGATGGATATTCTTTTTCTTCTCACTTATGGAAAGGCCCATTTCACTTCCACATGGAAGTGAGTATTCCACAAGAATATTCAAGGTAGGGTAAAAATTTTCCTTTGAAAATACCTTCAAATCATCTGACATGTTTGAATAAGTTCTGGGTTCTACAATGGAGAAAAGGAAAAAAACAAACGGATTTAAGAGCAGGAGTTACCAATCAACCGCCTTCTCAAAAAAGAGTCTCCAATTCCTAAAGAGATGAGTTCTTCATGGGACCAACCAGGATGAATTGCATGCAAAATATGCTCCAACTGAAGGGATCAACCTGTGATACAGGCTCTGATTTAATTGCTCTGGGTGTAATGCCCAGGCATTGGCATTTTTTTTAACTCTCCAGGTGATTTTAATGTGCAGCCAGAGTTGAAATCCACTGCACTAAAGCATTGTTTCCCTAGTACCTGGCTTCCTTCCGACCCACCTCTGTGCCAGCTGCTTCAAATGGGGCCCATCAGTGGGAATGTAAATGAAAACAGTGTGGAGGTTCCAAAAACAAACAAACAAAAAAAGAACTACCATATGATCCAGCAACACCACGACTGGGTATTTATCCAGAGGAAAGGAAATCAGTATATTGAAGAAATAACTGCACCTCATGTCCCCATGTTTATTCCAGCATTATTCACAATAGCCAGATATGGACTTGATCTAAATGTCCATCAACAGATGAATAGATAAAGAAAATGTGGTACGTATACACAATGGAATAGTATTCAGCCATAAAAAAGAATGAAATCCTGTCATTCACAGAAACATGGATGGGCCTGGAGGACATTATCTTAAATGAAGTAAGTCTGGCACAGAAAGATGTATACCACATGATATGGTTTGGCTGTGTCCCTACCCAAATCTCATCTTGAACTTTAGCTCTCATAATTTCCACTTGCTGTGGAAGGGAACCAGTGGGAGATAATCGAATCATGGGAGCGGTTCCCCCATTCTGTTCTGGTGTTGAATAAGTCTCACAAGATCTGATGGTTTTATAAGCAGTTTCTCCTTTTGCTTGGCTCTCATTCTCTCTTGCCTGCCGCCATGTAAGACATGACTTTCACCTTCCACCATGATTGTGAGACTTCCCCAGCCACATGCAACTGTGAGTCCATTAAACTTCTTTTTCTTTATAAATTACCCAGTCTTGAGTATGTGTTTATCTGCAGTGTGAAAACGGACTAATACACCACATGTTCTCACCCATAAATGGGAGCTAAAAAGAAAATTGAGCTCACAGAAGTACAGACTAGAATTGTAGTTATTAGAGGACAGAAAAGGTGGGGTAACAGGAGGATAGGAAGATGTTGGTTAACAGATAAAAATTTACAGCTAGATGGGACGAATGAGCTCTAGTGTTCTGCAGCACAGTAGGGTGATTGTAGTTAACAATAATTTAGTGTATAATTTCAAAAATCTAGAAGAGAGGATTTTGAATGTTCCCAACACAAAGAAATGATGTTTGAGACGATGGATATGCTAATTATCCAGATTTGACCATTACACATTGTTTGCATGTTTCAAAATATCACTCTTAGCCCATAAATATTACTACATGTCAACTAAAAATAAAAGCAGAAAAATGGGGCCCATCTGAGAGGACAGCAATGAGAGTGACAACCTCAAAAACAATATTCCAACATTTTTAGAGTGTGTTACAGTCACAGAGCATTTGCACAGACCCAGCCTCATTTGGTTTTCACAAGAAGGCTAAGAGGCAGACACTATTTCTATGATCCTTTTATAATTGAGAAAAGAGAGGCTCAGAGGCAGGACTGAAATCCAGAAGATCATGCTCATAAGCCAGCAGCACAAATGTCTCAGGGTTACAAAGGAGAATACTGTAAGATATTAAAAAGAGCATCAGAAGGAGTCAGAAGACCTGAGTTTCTAGTTCTGGCAGTTTGGTCTTAGACAAGTCATATGCTATCTCTGTCAAGCACTTGGCCCATTTATAATCTGAAGGGTCTGACTTCTTGAGCTCTAAACTCCCTTTGACAGGCTGGAGTCTAGGCCTGGGTTAGTCACTGAAGTGTGACTTTCAAATCATTAACTTCTCTGAACCTCAAATTCTAATTCTCCACCTGTCCAATCAAGAGAGGGCAATAAATTTTAAAAAGCAAGATCAGAGACTGTAGTGAAAGCCATATGGTCTCTCTCCCTGTGATTTTGTCAGCCAATAAAACACCTCTTGGGTGTAATTGGCAGAATCTGTTGTTCTCTACAGTTTCATTGGCTTCTCCTCACAGGAGCAAGAATGATTCATCCAGCAGGTGAAAAAGTAAGAGGAAAACATTCAGTCATCCACCTCTCTTTATTCTGGAGGGGTAAAATTCTACAGCTCTCTTGCCTTGAGGACCTTCCTCTCCCTGGCTCCCCGCGTGCACCTGGTATGTATGAGGCAGCCACATTTCTCTACTCAACTGGCCATAGATGTGACCCTTCTATGGCCTAGATCCCAACATCCAGCTTCAGCAGGGGTTTCAGGGGAGTATGAGGAAGAGCATTTGGGTATACATTCAAGACATGAGATCCAATCCAAGCAATAATCCTGAAATTGTAATCCCTATTACATATATATATATTTCTTAAATGATCCAGGATTCAAATGAAAGAGACTGACTAACTAAGCACTAAAATCCCAAATTAAAATTTTCCTCATGTATCTACAAAGAGTTGTTCTAAGCATTCAAAAAGATAATGAATAAGAAGTCTTTGCTTCCCCATCACATCTCCAGAAAAAAGGTGAATTTCTTAGAAGCCAAGCCAACCAAGCTCCAAGGCAAAATGAAGAATACCATTTATTCTGGGGATTCTCTTAGAAAGGCACGTTTTAATCATGAGTTTCAGTAATTGCTTAATTAGCATGGCATTTTTACCTCCCTGGCATAATGCTGAGCCTCAGAATTCTAATGGAAATTTTCCTTCAGCCAAATTCACTCCTTTCAAGAAGATGCTCAAGATGGTTTTGTTGTTCAGTTTGTTTTTTGGTAAAGGGAGAGGAAAGTACAAGAGAACCCAACAAACATGGAAATCAAAGCCGGAGTGAAGCTGTGAACTGTAAGGCACAAGGCAAGAGGAAGGGTAGCATAGCGGTTAAAGAATATCAGCTTTGGAACCAAGCAAGCTGAGCCTGAATCCTCACTCTACACTGACTGTGTGGCTCTCGGCAATTTGTTTAATTTTCCAGGGGGCCTCTGTTTTCTCAGCCATAAAATGAAGATAACAGTAGTATCTCTTTTCTCCAGTATATAGTATATATACAGTATATATATAGTATAGTATATATACAGTATATATACAGTATATACTATACCTACAGTATCTCTGTAACTTGGAGTCCAACGTTTGAGGACAGGAAGCATCCAGCACAGAAGAAGATGCAGGCTGGGAGACTAGGCCAGACTAGTCTTTCCACATTTTTTTTCTGCCTGCTTTATATTCTAGCCATGCTGGCAGCTGATTAGATGGTGCCCACCCAGATTAAGGGTGGGTCTGCCTTTCCCAGCCCACTGACTCAAACGTTAATCTCTGTAAGATACTGTGTATCCAGCATCAAGTGAAGTGCCTAGAACATGTTACCCATTCATTTAGCTACTGTTTGAATTTTCAATTAGCCACTTACTAATAGTTGGGTAATATGCCTGTCCTTTCTAAGCTTCAATTTCCTTTTTGAAAAACAGAAAAAAATAAAATGTCTACCTTGAATGGTTGTCATAAGAACTGGAAAAAGACCAACATTATACCTAGCACTTAGAAGTTACTTCACAAAGAAAGCTATTATTTAAGTGATCATAAAACTTTAAGGAAATTTAGTATGTCTTCATCAGGAAACATTTTAGAACGGGCTTTTTAAAATCTTCTGCTTGACAACAAGCTGTTCAAGAGAAGAAACTGTGTCTCTTTTCATCTTTACACTCCCAGTGACTGATACATTAGACACTCAGCAAAATTTTATTTGGGTGAACTAGACAAAATCCCTAGCCCATTCCTCAATCTTGACTTTATGGGTCAACTTTTCCAAATTTTCAGCCAGTCAAGAATCACGCTTTAAAATAGTGTTTCTTAAGTTCCTGTATAACTGTGATGATTAATTTTACATGTCAACTAGACTATGCCACAGGGTGCCCAGATTAAACATTATTTTCTGGGTGTGTTTGTAAGAGTGTCTCTGGCTAAGATTAGCATATGAATTGGGAGACTCAATAAAATAGATTGCCCTCCCCAGTGTGGCTGCACATTTATCCAATTCATTGAAGGCCTGAATAAAACAAAAAGGAGGAAGGAAAAAAATTCACCCCTTTCACTTCTTGTCTGCCTGTTTAAGCTGGGTCGTTGGTCTTCTCCTACCCATGGACTGGGATCTATGTAATGGACCCTCCTAGTTCTCAGGCCTTCAGACTCAGACTGGAATTACACCACTGACTACACTGACTATCCTGTAGCTTGTAGATGGCAGATTATGGGACTTCTCAGCCTCATGTGAGCAAATTCCTCATGATAAATCTGTGTGTGTGTGTGTGTGTCTGTGTGTGTGTGTCTGTGTGTGTGGTGTGTGTGTGTACTCTAAATGCGATTAGAGATAAGGTGGTTTCATCTTGCAATATATGGACAAGGAAAAAAAGTCCAGACCTTTCATTAAGCTCACAGTGTACCCTCTGCCCATAGCTCCCTCCTGCCTCCCTTTTTCCATCCTATATCTGCTCCTTCCTTCATCCTTCAACCTCAAAAGATTCTTTCCTGGTCACTCTATGAGCTCAGGCATGCTCACTGTCCTCAGGACGCACAAAATCATGGAATGACAAAGTCATATGAGTATTGTAAAGGTCATCTAAAGGAAACCACCCATCAGAGATACAATAATGCTCTCTACAAACACCCCTTCTAAATGCTCATCCAGATTGGCTTACACACAGTGCATGACAAGAAATTCACCCCTCTATTAGGCCTTCCAACTTATCGTTGGTCAGCTCTGTTAGAAACTTACATTTAACCCAGACCTATCTCTCTGTAGCTATTACCCAGTTCCTTTTAGTAGCTTTGCCTTTTGCAGGCTCACAGTATGAGCTGACTCTCCTTTCAGTATCACAAATCTTCAACTTAACTTATTGTGCATGTATATCCTATCCCCACAACCAGATTAAAAGCCTCTAACAAGCAGTCTCCATGTTTCATGTTCTTTGTGCCCAATAGGTGCTTAATAAATACATACTTAATAAATGCTGGAAACACTTCTTTGTTATGTTGGCTATTTTCTCTTAGTCTAGACTCATCCCATTGGGGTGTCTATAAACAATTTCTTCCTCTGTTCAGGTGCTTAACAGCCGACTCACGTAATGCTGAGTAAATGGAAAGAGAAAAGGAAGAAGAAACATTTTTTAAAATTCCATCTTCCGGTGCACCAGGAGGCAATTTTCTTTTACAGGCACCTTATTTGCAACCCTGACAGTCACACATCAAAGTAAGGAAACATCTAAGTGCTGTCCATTTCTCTCCCAATATGCATGGGAGATCACATTATGTCCTGGGGAGATACAAACAAATGGGAAGAAGTAGAATATATCCCTAATTGCTGTTTGCTTGGATTATTTTGAAAGTGGTCAGAGGGCTTTCCACTTTGCTGAGCGCTTTATATAATACATTTGAATTTTCACTGAATATTTAAATGTTTGGTTCATATTCAAGTGTTTGACAGCTGGTTGAATTTTTTTTTAAACCAAAGAAGATAAAGGGCCCTACACTTCCTGTAGCGTATTGAAGACGGAATTGTTTGACTAATTTCATACTGTCTAAGGCAAAGAAATGCAAAACTGGCCAGATTTATAAAATATCCCGATTTTTTTTATATAAGAGGGATAACCATTTTGTTTGTTTCGTAAGAGGGTTGGGGAAGTATTGTGATTGGAGACTGTATTCATTAAAATTATGCAAATAATAGACATCTGATCATATTGTTTTGGAAGAGAATATTAAAATGGCAGTTTTCCTATTGTCTCAGTTTGAACTACAGTCCCAGATTTAAGAAAAAGATGCCAGCTACAACCACACTAGAAAGCAAGGTCCTAGATATGCAAAGAATATAATCCAAAACAAGTCTTGCAAATCTTAATCCAATAGGCTCAATCAGCCAATTGAGGAGTGATTAGGAAACCTTCAGTGGATTCTGGGGCAGTTCCAAGTGCAGGGGAGCTTCAGGAGAAATACTTGGAAAGCTTGGAACTTGTGAGAAAACAAAGATGGTAAACTGAAGCATGCCTAAAAAACATCCAAATAGAAGAGTCTGGCCAGCCTAATGGCAGAGTGAAGAGTGAGGCTGTTTTGGAAAGAGCTGCACTCTTGAAGTTTTGTTAGGGAGCACGCCTCCTCCTACAGTTTGCCTGACGCCTCCGCCAGCCCTAAGCTTCATTTAAAAGGGTTTCATCCAAAATAGCCACTTGAGGTGTGTATTAGTTAGGGTTCTCTAGAGGGACAAAACTAATAGAATATAATATATATATGGGAGTTTATTAAGTATTAACTCACACAATCAAAAGGTCCCACAATAGGCCATCTGCAAGCTAAGGAGCAAGGAGAGCCAGTCTGAGTCCAAAACTGAAGAACTTGGAGTCCAACGTTTGAGGACAGGAAGCATCCAGCACAGAAGAAGATGCAGCCTGGGAGGCTAGGCCAGACTAGTCTTTCCACATTTTTTTTCTGCCTGCTTTATATTCTAGCCATGCTGGCAGCTGATTAGATGGTGCCCACCCAGATTAAGGGTGGGTCTGCCTTTCCCAGCCCACTGACTCAAACATTAATCTCTTTTGGCAACATCCTCACAGACACACCCAGGATCAATACTTTGCCTCCTTCAATCCAATCAAGTTGACACTCGGTATTAACCATCACAAAGTGAAAGGTGAGATCAGCAGAAAGGGGCTAACCATGAACTTGCAGAACTCAGAGTTTGAGGACAGGGTTTGATCATTGGTGCCCAGCCACAGTAGCACTGCTGGCAAAAAAGCAACTGGAGGTGCATCAGAGAAATCTTTCAGGAGAAGGACAGCCCCATCCTTTCCGGGCCTCCAACCCTGGAGGAGCCAGAGATAGTACAGTTAGTGGGCAAGGGAGAGGAGAAAAGCAATATGAAGAAGTAGATGACCATGCTCCTTCCTTGATGTAAGTTCAAAGCCTGCCTTGGGCCTGGGCTAAGGGAAGAAAAGAATTTCATAATCAGATGAAAACATGAAGTTGATATTAGACTGAACTGGACATTTATAACCGAAAAAAAAGAGATAGGCCATTTATATTCACGATGGATGAGAAGGATGATGCTACCTAGCCAAATCTCATTTGGAATCTTGGAAAAAATGACTCAATGGAACAAGTTTAACAGAAACTGGTGAGAAAGAAAAGTTGCTTTCTGCTCGTGACCACCACCAAGTTCAGCTGGGAAAATGTGTTAGTTACAAGTGTCTTGCTTTAAAACACACATAAAAAAAATTAAAATTAAAAACTACATGATTGCTTTTAAGATAACCAAATCCTCGCATGGCATGTGCTTACACATCTGGTCCCTGCCAATCTTTTGAACTCCATCTCAAGCTAACACCCTCCTACACCCACATAATAACTTCACCCACATAGATTTCTGGAAGCTTCTCAAAATATAAGCTGCTTATCACCTCAGGCACACATTTTTCCCTTTGTCTTTGAATTGCTTGCCTCTTCTTATCCTCACATGGCTAATTCCTCCTTATTCTTGCAGTGCTTTGGTTGTAGGCAACAGAAACTAGCAGAAACAAGCAGAAAATGAATTCACTGGAAGGGTAGAAGGCAGCTCACACATACAAATACCAAAGAAACAATTCATTTAAAACAGCTGGAAAAGAACAAAAGCCAAGGGAGCCCAAGGAATTAAGATGGAAGGAAATGATGGGCAAGCTCTTCCAGAGGGAAGAGCTTGTTTTGCTTCTTAACAGGAGAAGAGTCAGTGCTAGGCTGGGACACATGCTCACCCCTGACTAGGAGAGGACTGAGTACTTGGATACAATGCGGAAGCAAAAATTCCTCCCAAGAAAATCAGGACACAATTACTACAATAATGGTAGGCAGGCACAACAACTGAAATCCACTCCACTTAAAAACAACTTTAAATGTTTCTTCCTTTGCCAGTTAATAGCCAGTAACCTTTGGGCAGATTGCTTACATTATCTCTGTCTCAGTTTTTCATCTCAAAATAGTAAAAGTACCCACCTCATAGGATAGCTGTGAAGATTAAATTAGTAAATACATGTAACCCACTGAGCACATCTATTGTACATAGGAAGTATTATCTGTTATTATCTTTTTGGAAAATTTTCTATGATCACCTTGCCATGTCAATCTGTTATATTGTCTTATCCCATCTTACAATTCTCCTTTGAACACTCAGCATAAGTGAACTTCAGAATCATTTGTGTAAAGGTGTCTATCCCACTAGGCTGTGTATGTATATATGTATTTGTATAATTTTTAACTATGTATATCCCATTGACTCTATAAGGGCAGAGGAAATATTAATCTTTTCCAACTTGTACATATTCCCAATGCATAGGTCATAGCAGAGTACCAAAGAATGATAATGGCCCCCAAAGATATTCAGGTCCTAATTCCTGGAACCTGGGAACATTACCTTAAATGAGAAAAAGGACTTTGAAGGTATGATTAAGTTAAAGACCTTGCAATGGGGAGGTTATCCTGGATTGTCTGAGTGGACCCTAAATGTAATCACAAATGTCTTTATAAGAAGGAAGTAGAAGGAGATTTGATACAGAAGAAGAGAAGGCAATGTGATGTCAAAAGCAAGAAGTTGGAATGATGTGAAGAAGGAGTCACAGGCCAAGTAATGCAGGCAGCTTCCAGTAGCTAGAAAAAGGCAAGGAAGCCAATTCTCCCCTAGAGCCTCCAAGAAGGAACCAGCCCTGCTGGCACCTGGGTGTTAGCCCAGTTAAACTGATTCTGGACTTTTGACCTCCAGAGCTATACGGGAATAAATCCATGTTGTTTTAAGCTACTAAGCTTGTGGTAATTTATTACAACAGCCATAAGGAACTAATACTTGGGCACATAAGAAATATTTGCTGAATAAATATATAAGACTTTGAAAATGGCAAAAAAAAAGGCCAAGCACGATGGCTCATGCCTATAATCCCAGCAATTTGAGAGGCCAAGGCAGGCAGATAGCTTGAGCTCAGGAGTTTGAGACCAGCCTGGGAAACAGACAAAATCCTGTCTCTAAATACAAAAAATTAGCTGGGCATGGTGGCATGCACCTGTGGTTCCAGCTACTCAGGAAGCTGAGGTGGGAGGAATCCTTGAGCCTGGAGTTTCAAGTGAGCTGCTATCACACCACTGCCCTCCAACCTGGGCGACAGAGTGAGGCCCCATCTCAAAAAATAAAATAAAGAATAGCAAAACCAGTAGAAATCAAAACCAGCATGGAAGCTGAAGTATGAGAAGTCTTCGTGACATACATAACTCTGAGCAATTTATTTTGGTCCACACCTCTCAAATGTCATGATAGGTGGATCAGTTAAATACTACAAAACCCTGTGTTTGTCAAAGTTCTTAGTTGCAAGCTGAAGGAGTTACCACTGGCTGATTTAAGCAGGCAAAAGGAATTTGTTGAAAATATTGTGGCTATTTCAGACTCACCAGGATAACTGAAGTACTAGTTTCAAGCCTAGCCATGCACCTCGTGCATTGCAACATGACAGCCCTGTAGAAGTCATGCCGTCAGAAGAAACATACTAAATATGCTGCACAATTGGTCTGGGGAAGACACCATTGGCACTGCACCAAACACAGCATTGCCTCACAAGCCCAGCTGGCACCCAGTACTGGCTGCCACCACCGTTACTGCAGTTTCTCATCTCCCTGTAGCACTGCAGCTGGAGAGTTCCTCAAGAGTCCTAAACTACTAGAAAGTCTAGGAAAGTAAGGACTGGACATTTTTAGTGTTTGTAATAGGAGGCATCTCAAGCACCTAACAAGATGCAAAATGAGGGCAGGGGAGATTTCCCATTGAAAAAAAAAGGTTCAGGTGATGAGGAACCATAAAGGAAAGATAAATGGATGCTACCATTCCATATCCAAAGCTTACAGTAAACTTATTTGCAAGCATTGGACTTCACCATGAATTCACAAAATTAGAATGTGTACTCATGTAGCTAATGACCTTCTGTGTCCAATCACTTTTAAATTCAAATTAAAGCAGGTAAGAAAATATTGAAGCTATTGAGGTTAAATATGTCCTCTTCAATTTATAAATTAAATGAAAACATCTTGAGGAATTTTTAATGATGAATTTCCTTAGTCAGATTGCCAAATGACATGATCAACAGAGAAAAGCCTGGTTTTGTTTCTCCATCACACTGCCCTATTAGATTGAATTAGAGCCATATTAACTACCTGTCAAGATGGCAAAAGATAATCTTATGTGGAAGCAATCAAATAACTAGAGTTTGGGTAGATATTAGATATCACTATAATAAAGGAAGTATGGAAATCCTAGACCTTGGACTATCAAAGTCTGCTACTTAAAATAGCCATTCAACTAATACTTTGCATTTTTCCATATCAGAAAACATGCTAATCACTGGGATTTTTTTTTCATGCTTAAGAAGGAATTCCTGAAGGAATGTATATTCTACAGAGGGTTGAAAGGATACCGATATGTAAAAAATGATTATAATAATTATAAGATATAGCAGGTGCCTTAACATGTGTTATGGGTTGAATTGTATTCTACCCAAGATTCATGTGCTGAAATTCCAACTCCTGGTGCTTCAGAATGTGACCTTATTTGTAAGAAGGACCATAGCAGATGTCACTGATTAAATTAAAATGAGATCTTACTGAAGTAGAGTTGGCCTCTAATCCAGTTGACTGTCATCCTTATAAAAAGAATGTCATGTGAAGAGACAGGCATGCACATGGGAAGAATGCTATGTGAAGGTTTGAGTTATACTGCAACAACCCAAGAAACTTCCAGAAGTTAGGACAGAGGCCTAGAACAGATCCTTCCCCATCATCTTTAGAGGGATCGTGGCCCTGCCAATACCTGATCTTGGACTGCTAGAACTGTGAGACAATACATTCCCGTTGTTCCAAATCACTCAGTGTGTGGTACTTGTTAATGGTAGCCTTAGAAAACTGATACAAGATGTATGGGTCAAGTGTTCTGTGACCATACGGGAGGGAAAGATTCATTATGGCTGAGGATGTAAAGAAAGTGACCTCAGAGAAGGTGCCATCAGTGGCATACATGGAAAAGTGAAAAGGATTTCAACTGGCAGGGAAAATATAGGTTAAGAAAGGAGCGTTATATTAGTCTGTCCTCACACTGCTATAGAGATACTACCCGAGACTGGGTAATTTATGAAGTAAAGAGGTTTAATTGATTCACAGCTCTACATGGCTGGGGAGGCCTCAGGAAACTTACAATCATGGTGGAAGGTGGAAGGAGAAGAGGAAGCAAGGCTCATCTTACATGGCAGCAGGTGAGAAAGACGAGCACAGGGGGAACTGCCAAACAATTTTTAAAACCATCAGTTCTTGTCAGAACGTCCTCACTATCACGAGAACAGCATGGGGGAAACCATGCCCATGATCCAATCACCTCCCACCAGGTCCCTTTCTCAACACATGGGAATTACAATTTGAGATGAGATTTGGGTGGGGACACAGAATCAAACCATATCAAGCATCTTTTCTCCTTTCTTAAGGAGAGTCTTTTCACTTTCACAACTCACAGGAGGACATGGGTTGAAAAGATACGTATTGGGTATTAAGCTCACTACCTGGGTGATGAGATCCATACCCTAAACCTCAGCATCACACAACATACCCATGTAACACAAACCAGGATATGTACCCCCTGTGTGTAAAATAAAATTTGAAATTATTTTTTGAAAAAGACACTCCTTCAGAACAAAATAAATATACAAAAGAATGAAAAGGAATTCCCCAGAAAAATTTTAGAGAACCAACTTAAAACTAACTATGGATATTATATATCTATTTATTCTTCTCTGTGAACTAAAAGCCTAATATTATAGTGCAGGGCCCATAATATTTGATAAACAAATACATGAATAAATGGCACAAAAGCCAAAATATACTTTTATGTGGGATTGGAATAGACATGAACAAATATGAAGGCATAGTCTATGTATTAAGTATACAATATCAGTAAAGAGGAAAATGAAATTTAAAAATTCACTAGTTCAATTTTCTTGAGGGAGGCATTTTTGTAAATAAATATGAATCCCAAGCATTTAAAATCTTGAGGCATAACTCGTTCTACCACCCTCAACAAATAAGCAGCAATGATATAATGATCACTCAGAAAGGACCACACGAAATGCAAAATGTTGATTTAGTGCAGCTTTAATAATTACAAATTAGGCATTCTTGCTATGAGACTAGAGTCTCACACTAAATCATGAAGAACATTTTTGTAATTTGGAAAATGTATAGCTAATGGAGTTGAGTTCCCAAAACACATTCTGTCTAAGTTACAGAATGCCTAGCACAAATGTCTACAGATGGTCCATTCATTGATTTCACAAATATTTATTGAGAGAAGCTCTGTGTTGGGCACTGACCACGACAACAGATAGCTTTCCTAAAAATATTTCAAAGTAAGAAAGATAAATTAATTATGTGCTAAATGGAAACACTGATACATTTAGACTACTAGGTAACTACTGAATTCATTTTTTTAAAATTAAAGAGTTAGTTCATACCCAAATTAATCTATAAATCCAGAGCATTGCTAATCAAAATCTCACCATTTATTTTTTGTAAAATGGATATGCCAGTTCTAAAATTCACACACAAGAGTAAAGGGCCAAGTATAGTGGAGATAAGTTTGAAATAAAGTAGGGACAAAAATGGGAGACTTGCCTTACTAGATATTAAAATATATAAAGCCATAATTATTAGGGCCTGGCGCGGTGGCTCATGCCTGTAATCCCAGCACTTTGGGAGGCTGAGACAGGTGGATCATGAGGTCAGGAGTTCAAGACCATCCTGACCAACATGGTGAAACCCCATTTCTACTAAAAATACAAAAATCAGTCAGGTGTGGTGGCGCGTGCCTGTAATCCCAGCTACACAGGAGGCTGAGGCAGAAGAATCGCTTGAACCCGGGAGGCAGAGGTTGCAGTAAGCCTAGATTATACCACTACACTCCAGCCTGGGTGACACAGCAAGACTCCATCTCAAGAAAAAAAAAAAAAGAAGCCATAGTTATTAAGGTAGTGCAGTTTTGCTTAATAAAGAACCAATATACCAATGGAACAGAATAAAGATGCCAGAAACAGCTGTACACATAAGGAAATTTGACATAAAATAAAACTGGTATTTGTAATTCCCGGGGAAAGGATAGACTATTCAATAAATTGTGTTGTAACAATTGGTTTTCCATATAAAATAAATTATATCCCTTTATCAGATAATACACAAATTTTTATAAGTTTCAGGATGGATGAAAGACCAAAATACAGAAAGCAAAATTTTACAACTATTAAGGGAAAAAACATAGAAAAATATCTTTATGACTTTAGGGAAGGATTTCTTAGATAACATAAATTTAACCTCACCAAAATCAAAATTTCTGCAAGACCAAAGCCACAATATACAAAATTAAAAGCCAACCAACAGATTGGAAAGAGATTTTTGCAACATGTTTGACAGAGAATTGATTATATGAAAAGATACTGTTAAGAAAATCAAGACCTGCCTGAGAAAAACAAGTCTGAGAACTGTACATTCCAGGTGAGAAACCTCCAGCCATCTGGGCTGGTCATTCTCTTCAGAACTCGCGAGAGGTGCATTTCAACAGAGCTGGCACTGCCATCACCCCCAAACCTCTGCTAGGTTGCCTTTTGTTTGTAAATAGAGACTGTGTCCCTCCTTTCTGCTCTTTCTGAGGGAAGGTGTATTAGCCAAGGTTCTCTAGAAGGACAGAACTAATAGGATAGATATGTATGTAAAGGGAGGTTTATTAAGTAGTATTAACTCACATGATCACAAAGTCCCACAATAGGCCATCTGCAAGCTGAGGAGCAAGGAAGACAGTCCGAGTCCCAAAGCTGAAGAACTTGGAGTCTGGCATTCAAGGGCAGGATGCATCCAGCATAAGAAAAAGATGTAGGCTGGGAGGCTAGGCCAGCCTAGCCTTTTCATGTTTTTCTGCCTGCTTTATATCCTGGCTGTGCTGGCAGCTGATTAGATGGTGCCCAGCCAGATTAAAGGTGGGTCTGCCTTACCCAGTCCACTGACTCAAATGTTAATCTCCTTTGGCAACACCCTCACAGACACACTTAGGATCAATACTTTGCATCCTTCAATCCAATCAAGTTGACACTCAGTATGAACCATCACAGAAGGGAAAGAGGAGTTACCACTCTTTCAAAACCTAGGGAGCGAGGACTCAATACAACGATTAGTAAAGCTGAAAGATGCCTGTAAGAAGATCATATTGATATTTTAATTCCTGGTAGGATATTTACTTGACCACTAAACTTACCAGTCTGCTTTGTTACACTCTTTGAGTGGGAAAAGAAAGGACTGAGAGGGAGGGCGTGATGGGATACAGGAGGGCATGATGGGATACAGGAGGGCAAAGAGAAGGCCAGGATTCCTGCATCTCCATCTTGAGTTCAGATTTCCAAGAGGACTCAGATTTGGGGTTATGGTCTTAATGGTGACAGTTACATCATGAGGCAGAGGCACATACATCAAAGACATGGTCTGTGATGCTAGCTGCCAATTGAGGGCCAGTGGAAGATGCATTCAATCATTCAAGGAGCATCCAATGCCTTCTAAAGCCGCTTGGGAGTGAGGCCATCATCAGCTCAACCCGCTGGAGCTATTCCTTGCCCTATGGAGCCCACCTCAAATGTCATTTAGAGCCCAACCAGAAAAAAAAACAAAAAACTAAACCTCAACAACTCAGGAGCAGTAGAACAGGGCAGAATCTGCCTCATTGATCATTCCCGTCTGCCCCAACATCCTACAGTGTGTGAAATTAGGCAATGTCTTGCACATACATGCCACTCCAAATTCCTAGAGCTGCAAGTCTCATCTATATAGAAGGCCTCCCCAGCCATGTAGAGCTGTGAATCAATTAAACCTCTTTACTTCATAAATTACCCAGTCTTGGGTAGTATCTCTATAGCAGTGTGAGGACAGACTAATACAACGCTCCTTTCTTAACCTATATTTTCCCTGCCAGTTGAAATCCTTTTCACTTTTCCATGTATGCCACTGATGGCACCTTCTCTGAGGTCACCTTCTTTACATCCTCCTATTTTTAAATCAAATAGGAGATTTAAACTTTAAAATGCACAGAGATAAATCTCAGAAAATGCAACAAGTCTGTTCTAATAATGGAACATGGCTGAAAAGTAATGGAGATGCCAAGATACTGTCCCACTGGAAAAGGTGCTTTCAATACAGTACACTTGGTACCAGTTGACAGAAAAAAAGTAAAATCATTTGGGTTTATATCTTGATGAGCTGAAATTCCTCACTAAGACACTAGTGCTTGGTGTCTGTGATATATAAAGAATATTTATAATTAATACAAAAAAATGCCTACAAGAAAAATGGGTGTTTTGATTACCTAAACTTAGTTGCTCCAAGCAATTATCATTGCTTTACTTTTGATTCTGTAGTTTTGGCAGAGCCCAGTGGGGACAGCTTGTGTGTGCCCCATGTGACATTTGCTGTGGCTGAAATGCCCAAGGTGGCTTCTTCACTCAGATGTCTGGCACTTTAGCTAGGATGGCTGGAACAGGAGGGAGGCTGGAAGGATGTCTCTCTCTGTCTTTCTCTCTCTCCTCATAGCCTCTCCACATGGCTAGCTTGTACTTCCTCACAGCATGGCAGTCTCAGAGTACTTGGATCTCTTACATAGAAACTGGCTTCCTCGTACTTGGATCTCTTACATAGAAACTGGCTTCCTCTAAAGAGCAAAAGTAGAGCTTGCCTTGCTTTCTTAGGTCCAGACTGGCACAGTGTCAATTCTGACATATTCTATTAGTTATTCTAGAGAAATTTGTCCACATTATGACAAGACACAAAGATGTTCATCACGTTATTGTTTGTAATATCAAAACAAACATTTGGAAAAAACCCAAATGTCTAATTATTAGTGTTGAGATGCATAAAATGTGTTAAATTTTTGTAATGCAGCAAGAGAAAGTGAACAAACTGGATCATGATTTATCATCATGGAAACATCTAAAATAATGTTGAGTGAGAAAAGATAGTTGAAAAATCACGCACTATGAAACAAACTATGTAATTTTAAAAAATACAAGCTAGGACTACATTTTTTTATATGGATATATTGTGAAAGTATTAAATCGCACCAAAATCAAGATAGTGAATGCCTCCATGAAGGGAAGTAGAGGCATTCTGAGAAATGGACAAAGTAGAATTCAACTTCATTTATAATATTTAAATTATTTTATATTTTAAAGCTGATGTGAACATGATGAAATTTTATTCTTTATTGATAGCTCTTTCCTATATTTGTCTCTGAAATTTTCTGAACTTTAAATCCTCTTCAAAATTAAAATTTAAAAAGTATAAGAGTTCACTTGTCTTACAATTGCTAATCTAGGTGGAGGGCTCAAGATAGTTTAGTTTGGGAATTGTCAACATCTATGAAGGGTCTGAGATGTTTACCCTACCTGTAAGTTAACCAGATAGACCGCCACAGTCTCATGTATGCCGACAGAAGGTGTGTGACTTCTGGGTCAGAAACAAAAGACTTTATTACTCAATGGCAACAGCAGTGGCCAAGATGTCAGCACTTGTGTCAGTTTCCCAACATCCAGGGCAATACAAAGAGGGTTGTATTACAGAAGAGGAACACTGAGTTTATGGAACCTAAATCTTTTCTAATGGGTGGTAAGACTGCTTGGTCTATGCTCTGGACACTGTTTTCCAAGGTCATAAGCCAATCTGCCATTGCTGCAGAAGGAGACACCATATCTATCTTCCAAGTCTGGTTGTGACATAAGCATCCTTGGAAATATAGCCTAAGAAAAAGTGAGCCAATTCCTTGCTCATAAAGTCTTCAGAAATTCAAGGGACCAATGGAGAATTATCTCCTAATAGAAATTTTTCAATATGTGAAGATTTACCCTGCTGTAATAGCAACAACATAGGACTAATTATTAGTCCCATGAAATGTGCTATCTTTTACCTAAGTCTGAAGAGAGACATGCATCTTGTATACATCTTGTATAAGTTGAACCATTCTAATAATTAGTCCTATGATATTGCTATTATAGTGTTATATAGACTTATATTTAAAGCTTTTACATTTAACATAGCACATTGCTTATTCTAACTACAAACCTCTACAAGCTAAAACCATAAAATCAGAAGAATGAAACTTTAATACAAGCCAGATCAGTAAGATACTAATGATTATGAAAAAGGCTAGCCTGTAACAGAATAATACAACAGCATTGCACCTCAAGTACAATGTTTTTTAAAACATTAAGTGTCATTTTAAAATGTTATCAGGAAAGAAAAAAACAACTACATAAGACCAGACTATTTAAAGATCTTATAACTCATAAATACACTATACTATAAACAAGGTCCCATAACATAAAATAAAATGAGCTAGAGACATGCTTTAGAATTAACTTCAGTACACATTATGATGCATAATAGCTGCTGAGATCTTTAAACAATTCATAATGTATGTTTTACTTCTCTATGTTAATAAGAATAAATTCAAAATACCACACAAAGATTTTTAAAGGCCTACATTGAAATTCCAAGAAAGCCAACCTGAATTTTGGAATGAGGATAATGATAATGGATAGTCATATAAAACTATTCAGTCTATAAAACACACAAAGCATTTTTTACATGCAAAATATTAAAATGCTAATTCTTAAACAACTTGGAAGCAAAATATTATTTGGACATATACTAAGTCTCTGTCTAACTACTAAGGGCTTCTTAGTACAGAGTGGGAGCTCACTGAAGTCTGATTCTTGTCATGCCCGAGGCCAGGACAGAAGGTTCAGGCAGTAGAGAAAGAGGGAAATCACAAGCTTTTTTTTTTTCTTCTTCTTCTTTTATTTTTTTCAATTTCTACTTTTATTTTAGATACAGGGGATACATGTGCAGGTTTGCTACATGGGTATATTGCAGCCAGGTAGTGAGCATAGTACCCAATAGGTAGTTTTCCAACCCACTCCCTACTCCTTTCCCTCTAGTAAACTACAGCGTCTATTATTCCCATGTTTATATCCATGTGTGCTCAATGTTTAGCTCCCACTTAGAAGTGAGAACCTGTGGTATTTGACTTTCTGTTCCTGCATTAATTTGCTTAGGAGTATAGCCTCCAGCTCCATCCATGTTGCTGCAAAGGACTTGTTTTCATTTTTTCTTTCATGTCTGTGTAGTATTCCATGATGTCTATGTAACACATTTTTTCCCTAGTTGTTTTTTCATTTGGTTTTGTTGTTGTTGTTATTGGTTTTTTTTAACTTTTATTTTAATTTCAGGGGTACATGTGCAGATTTGTTATATAGGTAACTTGCATGTCACAGGAGTCTGGTGTACAGATTATTTCATCACCCAAGTAGTAAGCATAGTACCGATAGATAGTTTTTCATCCTTACCCTCCTTTCGCCCTCCACCCTCAAGTAGGCCCCAGTGTCTGTTGTTCCTTTCTTTGTGTCCATTTGCACTCAACATTTAGCTTCCACTGATAAGAGAGAGCATGGGGCATTCAGTTTTCTGTTCCTGCCTTAGTTCACTTAGGATAATGGCCTCCAGCTGCATCCATGTTGCTGCAAAAAACATAATCTCATTCTTTTTATGGCAGTGTAGTGTTCTATGGTGTATATGTATATTTTCTTTATCCAGTCTACCATTGATGGGCATTTAGATTGATTCCATGTCTTTGTTATTGTGAATAGTGCTTCAATGAACATATGAATGTATGTGTCTTTACTGTAGAACAATTTATATTCCTTTGAGTATATACCCAATAAACGGATTTCTGGATCAAATAGTAATTCTGTTTTAAGTTAAAATAACACATTTTGAAGTCCAGCTTTTCCAGATTTGAATCCCAGCCCTACTACTTTATAGCTCTATGACCCTGAGCAAGTCACAACTTATATAACCCTCAGTTTCCTCGCCTGCAAAATGAAAAGGATAATATCTAAATTTCATTTGAACTGACTAGCACTACATCTGGCATGTAGCAGGCCTCAATATTAGTTAAGTTCTGAAATATTTCCACTTCATATTTAATCATCCTAATAAGTAAGTGAAACAATACAGATCAGTGTGGCTTGGAATTTCAGTCTATTACATGCCAGTAGTATTACCCCATGATTATGGCTTATTCAAAGAGGGGCATGGTTGATTGAACTCTGTATCCCTTATCTAACTCTGAAGAGAAACGCCTATCTTGTGTAGGTTGAACCATTCTATCAAACAAATAGAAAGAAAACATGTTGCAATAAATTTTCCATAAAAAGTAAGACAAACTCAGATATGGTTTTGCTAGTAGGAAGAACTCCAGGCCAGAAATTAACACAGGCAACCTTTAGTTCCACTTATTCTTCTAACCAGCTGTGTAGTCTTAGGAAAATCATATACCTTCTGCCCTCTGGCCCTCGGTTTATCTGCTAAAGGGGTTTTATTTATTCCAATATTTATGGAGATTATTGCGTCAGGCTTAGATATTTTTTGAAAGAAAGTCAGGCACAATCCCTACCTGTAACTGACACTATTAGTTTCCTGTCCTATAGCCATTGTGTCTTCTGCCCCAAAGTCTTCCTATATTTAAAAAAAAAAAAAAAAAAAAAGTATTCTGTTCAGGCTTCAATGTGCCCAGCTCCAAAAGGTAAGTCATGATTGCTCTAAATCAATCATGACAATTTCATTATCCTTTGCCAAATAGTCTCTTTTTCAGCCCCCTTTGCAACTAGAAATGGCTACAAGGCTTGGTTATGGTTAATAAGGCATAAGGGAACATCTAGTAGGCTTCTGGAACAAATTTTCTTCACTAATAAAAGGAGATCCTTTTCCCACATAATATTCTGCTTACTGCTTGGGATGCTAGGGACGAAGTGCCTAGAACTCTGGTAGCCATCTTGTGACCGTGAAGCTACAAACACAAGGAAGGTGAATCAACCCACCTAGAGTGATGGAAAAGTCTTAGTCTTTAAAAGTATCATTGAGCCACTGAAAATTACCTGAGAGCATTTTACTGCATAATACATATGTCATTATGAGTTAAGCTACTGTTATTTGGGTACTGATGCATTCGGTATTATAATGATAATCACAGCAAGCTTTTTTTTTTTTTTCAAGATAGAGTTTTGCTCTGTTGCCTAGGCTGGAGTGCAGTGGTGCCATCTCGGCTCACTGTGACCTCTGCACCCCTTGGTTCAAGAGATTCTCCTGTTTCAGCCTTCTATGTAGCTGGGATTATAGGCACCCGCCACCACACCCGGCTAATTTTTGTATTTTTAGTAGAGACAGGGTTTAGCCATGTTGGTCAGGCTGGTCACAGACTCCTGACCTCAGGTGATCCACCTGCCTCGGCCTCCCAAAGTGCTAGGATTACAGGTGTGAGCCACTGCGTCAGGCCACAGCAAATTTTATTGACTGTTTACTTTGGCCTAGGCATTATTCTAAGGTCTCTGCATCTATCAATTCATTTAAACTTCCAAACAATCCCATGTGGTCAGCTCTATAATTATCCCCATTTTACAGTGGAAGAAAGTGATACAGAGGCAGCAAAAGTTGCAGATAGTAAAGTAGTTGGTATCTGAATCCAGGCAGTCTTAAGCAAGAATCTACAGGCTCAATAACCACACTATAACACATTCTGCAAAGTTGTTAAAAATTATTTGTCTCAACCTGACAAAAACAAGAAATGGGGAAAGGATTCCCTATTTAATAAATGGTGCTGGGAAAACTGGCTAGTCATATGTAGAAAGCTGAAACTGGATCCCTTCCTTACACCTTATACAAAAATTAATTCAAGATGGATTAAAGACTTATGTATTAGACCTAAAACCATAAAAACCCTAGAAGAAAACCTAGGCAATACCATTCAGGACATAGGCATGGGCAAGGACTTCATGTCTAAAACACCAAAAGCAATGGCAACAAAAGCCAAAATTGACAAATGGGATCTAATTAAACTAAAGAGCTTCTGCATGCAAAAGAAACTACCGTCAGAGTGAACAGGCAACCTACAGAATGGGAGAAAATTTTTGCAACCTACTCATCTGAGAAAGGGCTAATATCCAGAATCTACAAAGAACTCAAACAAATTTACAAGAAAAAAACAAACAACCCCATCAAAAACTGGACAAAGGATATGAACAGACACTTCTCCAAAGAAGACATTTATGCAGCCAACAGACACATGAAAAAATGCTCATCATCACTGGCCATCAGAGAAATGCAAATCAAAACCACAATGAGATACCATCTCACGCCAGTTAGAATGGCGATCATTAAAAAGTCAGGAAACAACAGGTGCTGGAGAGGATGTGGAGAAATAAGAATGCTTTTACACTGTTGGTGGCAGTGTAAATTAGTTCAACCATTGTGGAAGACAGTGTGGTGATTCCTCAAGGATCTAGAACTAGAAAGACCATTTGACCCAGCAATCCCATTACTGAGTATATACCCAAAGGATTATAAACCATGCTTCTATAAAGACACATGCACACGTATGTTTATTGCAGCACTATTCACAATAGCAAAGACTTGGAACCAATCCAAATGTCCTTCAATGATAGACTGGATTAAGAAAATGTGGCACATATACACCATAGAATACTATGCAGCCGTAAAGAAGGATGAGTTCATGTCCTTTGCAGGGGCGTGGATGAAGCTGGAAACCATCATTCTCAGCAAACCATCACAAGGACAGAAAACCAAACAATGCATGTTTTCACTCATCGGTGGGAATTGAACAATAAGATCACTTGGACACAGGGTGGGGAACATCACACACTGGGGCCTATCAAGGGTTGGGGGCCTGGGGGAGGGATAGCATTAAGAGAAATACCTAATGTAAATGATGAGTTGATGGGTGCAGCAAACCAACATGGCACATGTATACCTACATATCGAACCTGCATGTTTTGCCCATGTACCCTAGAACTTAAAGTATAATAAATAAATAAATAAATAAATAAATTTAGGTACAAAAATGGGAAATGGATTCTTAAGAAAATAATTAAACCAAAAATAAAGAGGATGAAAGAAAAATAAATTATTTCTCACTTATTTAAAAAAAAGAATAAGAATTAACTTCTGATTATAACAGTATTCAAGTCCTTTAAAAGATAGTTAATATCAGGGCATCATAGACTCATTGTGTGCTGATAAAATTATTTTGGATAAAACGGTAAAGGATGAGTCATTCTACCTTTTATTAAAGAAGGAAGAATCCACATTCCATGCACTTTATGAGGGAGCAATTAACTACAAGAGAACTAAGTTATTGAGTATAAACCATGTGCCCTATTCTCCCATGCAATTATCTGTGCAAAGTTTGTATCCTGTTGTAAAAGTCACTGACATCTAGGGCCATCATACATAGCTGCACAAACTATGTACTACACAACCCTGGGGGACACCCCTGGAGTTGTGCAGTGTGGCAGCTCTGCTGACATTGCCCTTGTGCCCTCTTGTTTTCTTGCTATAGTCCTCATACTTTACTGATACTTTTAGAATAATTGAAGTGCTCAGCCAAGTGACTTGGAAGCAAGATAAAAGCTGAACATAGCATACACAATGTATATGCAGGCACACACACACGTGCACATGCAAACTCCCACACACAGGTCCACATGACCACAATGGCACACTGATTTTATCAAAGCATTTTCCCACTTCCTAATGCAAACTCAGTCTATCTGTATAAGAAATGGACCAAAGGCCATCTTCAGTGGCACTACCATCTGAACTCAACCCCAAACAGAGCCATTGACTTTATCTAGAATTTCAAGATTATTCTAGCTTCTTAGCCAGTCAGGACAAGTTTAGAAAGCTTCTCAGGAATATAACCACACAAATTAGTAAAAGCTTTGAATCAGTCTTGTAGCCAATAAATGTGGTATCTCAACTGCCAAGTATTTAGTCATTTTATTAAGTGTTTACTCTGTATCAGGTATTGTGCTGAGTACT
This sequence comes from Nomascus leucogenys, assembly GCF_006542625.1. Lineage (NCBI taxonomy): Eukaryota > Metazoa > Chordata > Mammalia > Primates > Hylobatidae > Nomascus > Nomascus leucogenys. The sequence continues at coordinate 103,035,891 of NC_044395.1, forward strand.
TTACCTTTGTTATTTCATTAAATCTTTTCTACGTAGGTAACATGTGCACATTATACAAATGGAAAATCTGAAGCTCAAATAAGCTAGCAAGTTGCAGCATATACTGCTGGTTTCCTATCCCTTCTTTCTTCCTAACCGAGCACCAATTTTGTTCAGATATCCACTCTGTATCAAAAGATTAAGTGTGATACTCATCCCAAGCTCTTAGAGTAGATCTTTTTTAGTCTAAGTTAATCATAGTGATCATGTTTTCCTATTATGATTGATTTATAAATGGACATATTAGTCTATTCTGGTCAGTGAAAAGTGAGAAGAAGTTTGCTGTGGCATTTTTTGAAAAGTTGTATCACTCCTACAGAAGAGACACAGAAGGAAACTAATCTCTCTTCTTTTCCTGGAGACTTTCTTGCCTGGATGTGGTACCTAGAACTGCTGCTGCCATCTTTCTGCCAACTTGAATATTAAACCAACTTGCTGAAAAAAGCAAAAGAATATGAAAAGAATCACAGAGAGATAGAGTCAGAGCCCTGGCATGTTAGACATAGGAAACACTTATTTTCAGTATTTATTGATGTGTGAGAAAATAAACAATCTTATCCTTAAATGTAACCAGAGTTGAGTTTTCTATTAAGTGTGTTTTTATTAAGTGTTGGAAAAAATAAGTGGTAGACCTGGGATTTGAACACAGTTCTGTCTATTGCCAGTACTGGTGCCCTAAACCATAACATACTTCCTGTGAGTGCTCAATGCCTCTATATGGATAAAGCATAGGCACGACATTGCCTCATATCCCTCCCAGCACACTCACACACACATACACATTTGCCCAATCCTGTGAAACTCAGCCTTTGACTTATTTACCCCATCCAGCACTCATCTTACTACTTGAGCTTATCCAAAAATTTGCCTATTTGGTGGAGACAGAAAATCGGTTAGCTTTTGATAACCAAGCCCAATTCAAGATTCAAGCCCCATCTAAACTCAGTCACTGGAAAGGCCATTTCTTAGAACCATCACCACCAATACTGCCACCAATGACTAAAAAAAAGATTACAAATGTACTTACATTGCTAAACATGTTAGATGACATTTAGCATGTATCTACTACCATTGTTTAAAGAATCTGAAATTCCCTACTTTGCTTCAACCTGGATGATCCAGAGCTTTTGCTCAAATAAAACTTTTTCCTTCATTACTATATGCTTTCTTTAGAGAGCCCAAATATCAGATCTTAGAGTTTCTGTCATTTGAAACAATGTTAGGAAACTCAATACCAAAAAAAAAAACCTTAGATTTATGGCTTTGTCATCAAGATCACCAACTTCCTTCTGGAACATTAAGACAGTATCCACTGCTATTCAAAGAAGGAAAAGAAATTAATATTAATTGTGTATCTATGCCAGGTTCTGTGCTAAACATTATATTATCTCACATTATACTAAAAATAACCCTACGATATAGGAATTTCTGTTTCCTCAATTGAAAAATGAACAAATGAAAGTAAGTTTATGTAATTGCCTTTAGGCAATACAGCTAGTAAAATATAGAGCCGGAATTAGAAACCTCTGCAAAGGAAAAGACCATCCACAGGTACTCTGAAATATCCTGGCCTGCTTTTCTAATTAAACGAGTACACTCATTGGATCTTAGCTTCAGCCTTTGAAGGAATTTTTGCCAAAGATGGTGTCCATGCTCTCCCTGCCAGACGCATTGCCCAGTGCATTGGTGAGGGGGAAGCATAAAAAGAAATTAGATATGACTATTGTAAAAGATTTAATAATAGTCATGACTGCAGAGAAAGAAGTAATCTGAGTCATTTTCTACCTTAAAAGAAAGTGTGGGTCAGGAAATTGCTAAGGTTAAACCAAGTCTAGGGCTCATCATAATTCAGCACCATGGGCAGCAAAAGAGGGGCAATAAAACTGAAATATGAGACAGACAAGAGATAAAAGAAGAAAGAAAATGCTTAACTCCCAGGTTCCTCCAAAGGAATTTCAAACTGTCCAGGGTTTTATTCACCCTTTCATTCAGTGCTATTTATCTTCCTTATGCTATCAAAACTCCTTCCTGCAGAAAAGCTATTCTCCCTCATATCTGACATTGCAAATTACTTCCTCTAAGAGGCCCAAACCAGTTTGTTTAATTTCTACAGTGGCTTTACTGGCACAGGTGTCAATCATTTCTCTAAGAAGTACTTTGAAGAGCATGCGGTAGGGGATAATTGCTGTCTTCTGGTAGAGGTCAAGCAGCATCTAAGACCAGGAAGAATGTGGTACTAGATTCATCTGCATGACAGTATGCAAGCAAAAATTATTTTCATTTTACTAATACCAGAGGGAGTATTTTAAACCTGCAAAGTGGAGACTCTGATAAAATACCAACTGTGACTCTACATTCTTCATTAAACTACAAAAACAGCCCCAGATTAGTCATCAGGCCTGAGGAAGGGGCATTGGGAACAAAAATGGGGTAAAATAGGAGTATATTGTGACGACAGGCAGTAATGGGGGGTGCCCAGGAATCTACATTGAAGACAAAGATGAAAATTTCTGGAATAGAATAGTGTATCATATGAAGTCACTAAATGATTTGTAAGTACATTCAACCTATTGTCAAGCCAAGCTTCACATTTATAATATACCTAGACCAGTTGTAGAGTTTCTCTAGTGCTCACATTCCAACAGATCCTCAGTTCCACTCTGACCAGACCCACTCAGTGACCTTCACTGGATCATCCTGCCTTGTGCTTATACTATTCTTTAAAAAGTAAACATTAATGGGCAAAGATGTCACAACTTTAACATTCCTAATAAGCTTGTGAAAAACTTCAAATCAAAGTTCCATATTTCAAAAAAAATGGGGATAAAGATTTGTATTATGGTAGGAAAAGAAAACTACTGTTGTACTGTTTTCTAAGGAAAAGTTTTCCTCTGTCTGAGAAAGTTGTACTCCTCAGTGGAATAGAAATGTATGCCTAAAGCATTGTAGAGAGAATAGAATATCTACTTAAGCTATCTGATCATCCAAACCAGCCACAGAGGTAGCTATCCATAGGGTGACAGATATGAGATGATACACATCCTTAGGCCCAGAGTTAAATTCCAAGCTTATTTATGAATGTTGGGAGAGCCTAAATTCAACAGATTGGACTAAAAGAGTACTTCCCATAGTGGTATACTAACTGGTATTACTGAAAGAGGTTCAAAAGTCAACTAAGTTCAGAAAATCCTGGGAACAATTTTTTACTGAAGCACTTCTCAAGAGACCTTAACCTGTTCATACGCATTGTGGATTTCCAAGAGTGGTCATATATTACACAGAATTTTCCAAAGTCTTTGCTACCATGAGGTTCATGTGGGCAAATTTCTCGATTTTCCAGCCTGGTTTCATGGGAAGTTAGCATACACGATCCAAAGAGAATATTGCCATATTGAAGCTTGCACTTAACTACCGATGTAATAACCAGATGATAACAGATATCTTAACTGTCAAAAGAAAAACATAAGGAAGCCGAGTCCTTTAATAACTATAATTTCTGTGACTGATAATGTTTGTTGGTGTGTCAAGTGGAGATAGTATAATATTTGAACAGAAGATGATTTAACTGAGAGAACAGACTCAAAGACTGTGACTGTAATGTGAAATTATATGAGGTTGACTAAAACCTGCAAGCAATGATGGCCCTTCATGCAGAGGAGGAACTGCGATTCCTTTTTTTGTAAAACTCTCTTAGAATAAAGACCTCTTCATGGAGACACTGCTGCATTCAGTCCAAGAATCAAACAGAGGATAATATTTATCATAAAGTTACTTTTATGCAAATTATTCTTTTCTGGAGGTGGACTAAAAAGCAATCATGTCTTAAGGCCCTACTTTTTTTTCTTAAAGTCTTAAAATTATACTTCAAAATTGAAGTTATAACGTTATAAATCTGGCTGACACAGTACCCTATGTGAATGGCCAACTTTGCAGCAATTTAGTATCATTATTATCAGAAAACAACTGTATTCAGATAGTCATATTCGAATTACTTGTTTTTATAAAATTAATAATGAAATCAAACAATATATATCTATGTATATCATTCCTATAAATATTTATCTGTTACACATACACACTAGTAGCACAAGAAGAGAGAATTAAATTTTTCCCTAAAAGCCAATTTGGAACAAGTCATGCAACAGATACAAATTTTCTACCAATCCAAAATTAACATTAAATTAGTCTTCAATTATAATTTCTTATAGAAATGGATCAGTTCTAACTTAGCTTCCTTCTAATGCCCCTTCTCTCTAATACACTGAAATTTATCTGGACGAGATGATAATTCTGCCACAACTTGCCAAATAAATTTTGAACACCTTGAGCACTTTGTTAATAAAATGACACAGTAAAGCATCTAATGCCTTCAGGCCTAGAATAGACTTTGGGAGAACAGCCCATGATCTCATTCCCATTAAGTCTAAGATGAAATGGTTAGGGGGCAGAAAATGAGTCAATGGAGCCTGAGGTCTCTGCCCTTATGAACCTCATGGTAGCAAAGACATATGGATCTCATCACTTTTCACTCTGCAAACATAATTAGTGGCTGACATTAATTTCTTCTTGTTGGAAAGAAACATGAAGTTTCACTTTTGTTTTAATAACAGTTATGCCTCCCTGGAGATCGAGTCTTCTGTCAAGTCTGAAAGCAGCCAAAATGCAGAGTTTTACAGTCATACGCTCCATAATTTCTGCATACCTAGATCTCTAAATCTGAAATTGTAACCTATCCTAGGAGGCCACTCTTAATTCCCAACAGCTTGGTTACTACATACTGTACTTGTCATTTAGCAGCACCTAGTAGAGTGCCTATCACATAGCAAGTACTCAATATGTATTTGTGAAATGAAGGACAGCACCAGAATTGGGGGTAGTTTTTTTTTTCTTCTAAAAAAAAAAAAAAACAGGATACATGTGCAGAATGTGCAGGTTTCTTACATAGGTATACGTGTGCCATGGGGCTTTGCTGCACCCATCAACCCATCCTCTAAGTTCCCTCCCCTCATCCCTCACCACCCCACCAGACCCTGTATGTGTGGTTCCCTTCTCTGTGTCTATGTGTTCTCAATGTTCAACTCCCACTTATGAGTGAGAATATGTGGTGTTCAGTTTTTTGTTCCTCTATTAGTTTGCTGAAGATAATGACTTCCAGCTTCATCCATTTCCTTGCAAAGAACATGACTTCATTCCTTGTTATGGCTGCATAGTACTCCATGGTGTATATGTACCACATTTTCTTTATCCAGTCTATCACTGATGAGCATTTCGGCTGGTTCGATGACTTTGCTCTTATAAATAGTGCTGCAATAAACATACATGAGCATGCGTGTTTATTGTAGAATGATTTACATTTCTTTGGGTATATACCCAGTAATGGGATTGCTGGGCAAATGGTATTTCTTGTCCTAGATCATGGAGGAATTGCCATACTGTCTTCCACAATGGTGAAGTAATTTACATTCCCACCAACAGTTTAAAAGCATTTCTACCCCACAGCCTTGACAACATCTATTGTTTCCTGACTTTTTTTTGTTTGTTTTATTATACGTTAAGTTTTAGGGAACATGTACACAACATGCAGGTTAGTTACATACCTATACACGTGCCACGTTGGTGTGCTGAACCCAGAAACTCGTCATTTAACATTAGGTATATCTCCAAATGCTACTCCTCCCCCCTACCCCCACACCACAACAGGCCCCGGAGTGTGAGTTCCCCTTCCTGTGTCCATGTGTTCTCACTGTTCAATTCCCACTAATGAGTGAGAACATGCAGTGTTTGTTTTTTTGTCTTTGCAATAGTTTGCTGAGAATGATGGTTTCCAGCTTCATCCATGTCCCTACAAAGGATATTAACTCATCATTCTTTATAGCTGCATAGTATTCCATGGTGTATATGTGCCACATTTTCCTAATCCAGTCTATCATTGTTGGACATGTGGCTTGGTTCCAAGTCTTTGCTATTGTGAATAGTGCCACAATAAACATACGTGTGCATGTGTCTTTATAGCAGCATGATTTATAATCCTTTGGGTATATACCCAGTAATGGGATGGCTGGGTCAAATGGTATTTCTAGTTCTAGATCACTGAGGAATTGCCACATTGTCTTCCACAATGGTTGAACTAGTTTACAGTCCCACCAACAGTGTAAAAGTGTTCCTACTTCTCCACATCCTCTCCAGCACCTGTTGTTTCCTGAATTTTAATAATCGCAATTCTAACTGGTGTGAGATGGTATCTCACTGTGGTTTTGATTTGCATTTGTCTGATGACCAGTGATGATGAGCATTTTTTCATGTGTTTTTTGGCTGCATAAATGTCTTCTTTTGAGAAATGTCTGTTCATGTCCTTTGCCCACTTTTTGTTGGGGTTGTTTGTTTTTTTCTTGTAAATTCCTTTGAGTTCATTGTAGATTCTGGATATTAGCCCTTTGTCAGATGAGTAGATTGCAAATATTTTCTCCCATTCTGTAGGTTGCCTGTTCACTCTAATGGTAGTTTCTTTTGCTGTGCAGAAGCTCTTTAGTTTAATTAGATCCCATTTGTCAATTTTGGCTTTTGTTGCTATCCCTTTTGGTGTTTTAGACATGAAGTCCTTGCCCATGCCTATGTCCTGAATGGTATTCCCTAGGTTTTCCTCTAGAGTTTTTATGGTTTTAGGTCTAACATGTAAGTCTTTAATCCATCTTGAATTAATTTTTGTATAAGGTGTAAGGAAGGGATCCAGTTTCAGCTTTCTACATATGGCTAGCCAGTTTTCCCAGTACCATTTATTAAATAGGGAATCCTTTCCCCATTGCTTGTTTTTGTCAGGTTTGTCAAAGATCAGATGGTTCTAGATATGCAGCATTATTTCTGAGGGCTCTGATCTGTTCCATTGTTCTATATCTCTGTTTTGGTACCAGTACCATGCTGTTTTGGTTACTGTAGCCTTGTAGTATAGTTTGAAGTCAGGTAGCATGATGCCTCCAGCTTTGTTCTTTTGGCTTAGGATCGACTTGGCAATGTGGGCTCTTTTCTGGTTCCACATGAACTTTAAAGTAGTTTTTTCCAATTCTGTGAAGAAAGTCATTGGTAGCTTGATGGGGATGGCATTGAATCTATACATTACCTTGGGCAGTATGGCCATTTTCACGATATTGATTCTTCCTACCCATGAGCATGGAATGTTCTTCCACTTCTTTGTATCCTCTTTCATTTCCTTGAGCAGTGGTTTGTAGTTCTCCTTAAAGATGTCCTTCACGTCCCTTGTAAGTTGGATTCCTAGGTATTTTATTCTCTTTGAAGCAATTGTGAATGGGAGTTCACCCATGATTTTGCTCTCTGTTTGTCTGTTATTGGTGTATAAGAATGCTTGTGATTTTTGCACGTTGATTTTGTATCCTGAGACTTTGCTGAAGTTGCCTTTCAGCTTGAGGAGATTTTGGGCTGAGACGATGGGGTTTTCTAGATATACAATCATGTCATCTGCAAACAGGCACAATTTGACTTTCTCTGTTCCTAATTGAATGTCCTTTATTTCCTTCGCCTGCCTGATTGCACTGGCCACAACTTCCAATACTATGTTGAATAGGAGTGGTGAGAAAGGGCATCCCTGTCTTGTGCCAGTTTTCAAAGGGAATGTTTCCAGTTTTTACCCATTCAGTATGACATTAGCTGTGGGTTTCTCATAGGTAGCTCTTATTATTTTTTTTCCTTAGGACAATTTAATTTTTTAATTTTTTTATTTTTTTTATTATTATTATACTTTAAGTTTTAGGGTACATGTGCACAATGTGCAGGTTTCTTACATATGTATCCATGTGCCATGTTGATGTGCTGCACCCATTAACATGCCATTTAACATTAGGTATATCTCCAAATGCTATCCCTCCCCCATACCCCCACCCCACAACTGTCCCCGGAGTGTGATGTTCCCCATCCCGTGTCCATGTGTTCTCATTGTTCAATTCCGACCTATGAGTGAGAACATGCGGTGTATGGTTTTTTGTCCTTGTGATAGTTTGTTGAGAATGATGGTTTCCAGTTTCATCCATGTCCCTACAAAGGACATGAACTCATCATTTTTTATGGCTGCATAGTATTCCATGGTGTATATGTGCCACATTTTCTTAATCTACTCTATCATTGTTGGACATTTGGGTTGGTTCCAAGTCTTTGCTATTGTCAATACTGCCACAATAAACATATGTGTGCATGTGTCTTTATAGCAGCATGATTTATAATCCTTTGGGTATATGCCCAGTAATGGGATGGCTGGGTCAAATGGTATTTCTACTTCTACAATCCTGAGGAATCGCCACACTGACTTCCACAATGGTTGAACTAGTTTACGGTCCCACCAACAGTGTAAAAGTGTTCCTATTTCTCCACATCCTGTCCAGCACCTGTTGTTTCCTGACTTTTTAATGATCACCATTCTAACTGGTATGAGATGGTATCTCATTGTGGTTTTGATTTGCATTTCACTGATGGCCAGTGATGATGGGCATTTTTTCATGTGTATTTTGGCTGCATAAATGTCTTCTTTTGAGAAGTGTCTGTTCATATCCTTTGCCCACTTTTTGATGGGGTTGTTTTTTTCTTGTAAATTTGTTTGAGTTCATTGTATATTCTGGATATTAGCCCTTTGTCAGATGAGTAGGTTGCAGAAATTTTCCCAGCACCATTTATTAAATAGGGAAACCTTTCCCCATTGCTTGTTTTTGTCAGGTTTGTCAAAGATCAGATAGTTGTAGATATGTGGCATTATTTCTGAGGGCTCTGTTCTGTTCCATTGGTCTATATCACTGTTTTGGTACCAGTACCATGCTGTTTTGGTTACTGTAGCCTTGTAGTATAGTTTGAAGTCAGGTAGCATGATGCCTCCAGCTTTGTTCTTTTGACTTAGGATTGACTTGGCGATGAGGGCGCTTTTTTGGTTCCATATGAACTTTAAAGTAGTTTTTTCCAATTCTGTGAAGAAAGTCATTGGTAGCTTGATGGGGATGGCATTGAATCTATACATTACCTTGGGCAGTATGGCCATTTTCACGATATTGATTCTTCCTACCCATGGGCATGGAATGTTCTTCCATTTGTTTGTATCCTCTTTTATTTCATTGAGCAGTAGTTTGTAGTTCTCCTTGAAGAGGTCCTTCACGTCCCTTGTAAGTTGGATTCCTAGGTATTTTATTCTCTTTGAAGCAATTGTGAATGGGAGTTCACTCATGATTTTGCTCTCTGTTTGTCTGTTATTGGTGTATAAGAATGCTTGTGATTTTTGCGCATTGATTTTGTATCCTGAGACTTTGCTGAAGTTGCTTATCAGCTTAAGGAGATTTTGGGCTGAGACAATGGAGTTTTCTAGATATACAATCATGTCATCTGCAAACAGGGACAATTTGACTTCCTCTTTTCCTAATCGAATACCCTTTATTTCCTTCTCCTGCCTAATTACCCTGGCCAGAATTTCCAACACTATGTTGAATAGGAGTGGTGAGAGAGGGCATCCCTGTCTTGTGCCAGTTTTCAAAGGGAATGCTTCCAGTTTTTGCCCATTCAGTATGATATTGGCTGTGGGTTTGTCATAGATAGCTCTTATTATTTTGAGATATGTCCTATCAATACCTAATTTGTTGAGAGTTTTTAGCATGAAGCGTTGTTGAATTTTGTCAAAGGCCTTTTCTGCATCTATTGAGATAATCATGTGGTTTTTGTCGTTGGCTCTATTTATATGCTGCATTATGATTATTGATTTGCATATCTTCAACCAGCCTTGCATCCCAGGGATGAAGCCCACTTGATCATAGTGGATAAGCTTTTTGATGTGCTGCTGGATTCGGTTTGCCAGTATTTTATTGAGGACTTTTGCATTGATGTTCATCAGGGATATTTGCCTAAAATTCTCTTTTTTTGTTGTGTCTCTGCCAGCCTTTGGTATCAGAGTGATGCTGGCCTCATAAAATGAGTTAGGGAGGATTCCCTCTTTTTCTATTGATTGGAATAGTTTCAGAAGGAATGGTACCAGCTCCTTCTTGTACCTCCGGTAGAATTCGGCTGTGAATCCATCTGTTCCTGGACTTTTTTTGGTTGGTAAGCTATTAATTATTGCCTCAATTTCAGAGCCTGTTATTGGTCTATTCAGAGATTCAACTTCTTCCTGGTTTAGTCTTGGGAGGGTGTATCTGTCGAGGAATTTATCCATTTCTTCTAGATTTTCTAGTTTATTTGCACAGAGGTGTTTATAGTATTCTCTGACGGTAGTTTGTATTTCTGTGGGATCAGTAGTGATATCCCCTTTGTCATTTTTTATTGCGTCTATTTGTTTCTTCTCTCTTTTCTTCTTTATTAGTCTTGCTAGCGGTCTATCAATTTTGTTGATCTTTTCAAAAAACCAGCTCCCAGATTCATTGATTTTTTGAAGAGTTTTTTGTGTCTCTATTTCCTTCAGTTCTGCTCTGATCTTAGTTATTTCTTGTCTTCTGCTAGCTTTTGAATGTGTTTGCTCTTGCTTCTCTAGTTCTTTTAATTGTGATGTTAGGGTGTCAATTTTTTATCTTTCCTGCTTTCTCTTGTGGGCATTTAGTGCTATAAATTTCCTGCTACATACTGCTTTGAATATGTCCCACAGATTTTGGTATGTTGTGTCTTTGTTCTCGTTGGTTTCAAAGAACATCTTTATTTCTGTCTTCATTTTGTTATGTACCCAGTAGTCATTCAGGAGCAGGTTGTTCAGTTTCCATGTAGTTGAGCAGTTTTGAGTGAGTTTCTTAATCCTGAGTTCTAGTTTGATTGCACTGTGGTCTGAGAGACAGTTTGTTATAATTTCTGTTCTTTTACATTTGCTGAGGAGTGCTTTACTTCCAACTATGTGGTCAATTTTGGAATAAGTGCGGTGTGGTGCTGAGAAGAATGCATATTCTGTTGATTTGGGGTTGAGAGTTCTGTAGATGTCTATTAGGTCCACTTGGTGCAGAGCTGAGTTCAATTCCTGGATATCCTTTTTAACTTTCTGTCTCGTTAATCTGTCTAATGTTGACAGTGGGGTGTTAAACTCTCCCATTATTATTGTGTGGGTCTAAGTCTCTTTGTAGGTCTCTAAGGACTTGCTTTATGAATCTGGGTGCTCCTGTATTGGGTGCATATATATTTAGGATAGTTAGTTCTTCTTGTTGAATTGATCCCTTTACCATTATGTAATGGCCTTCTTTGTCTCTTTTGATCTTTGTTGGTTTAAAGTCTATTTTATCAGAGACTAGGATTGCAACCCCTGCCTTTTTTTGTTTTCCATTTGTTTGGTAGATCTTCCTCCATCCCTTTATTTTGAGCCTATGTGTCTCTGAACGTGAGATGGGTTTCCTGAATACAGCACGCTGATGGGTCTTGACTCTTTATCCAATTTGCCCGTCTGTGTCTTTTAACTGGAGCATTTAGCCCATTTATGTTTAAGGTAAATATCGTTATGTTTGAATTTGATCCTGTCATTATGATGTTAGCTGGTTATTTTGCTCATTAGTTGATGCAGTTTCTTCCTAGCCTTGAAGGTCTTTAAAATTTGGCATGTTTTTGCAGTGGCTGGTACTGGTTGTTCCTTTCCATGTTTAGTGCTTCCTTCAGGAGCTCTTTTAGGGCAGACCCGGTAGTGACAAAATCTCTCAGCATTTGCTTGTCTGTAAAGTATTTGATTTCTCCTTCACTTATGAAGCTTAGTTTGGCTGGATATGAAATTCTGGATTGAAAATTCTTTTCTTTAAGAATGTTGAACATTGTTCCCCACTCTCTTCTGGCTTGTAGAGTTTCTGCCAAGAGATCAGCTGTTAGTCTGATGGGCTTCCCTTTGTGGGTAACCCGACCTTTCTCTCTGGCTGCCCTTAATATTTTTTCCTTCATTTCAACTTTGGTGAATCTGACAATTATGTGTCCAGGAGTTGCTCTTCTTGAGGAGTATCTTTGTGGCGTTCTCTGTATTTCCTGAATTTGAATGTTGGCCTGCCTTGCTAGATTGGGGAAGTTCTCCTGGATAATATCCTGCAGAGTGTTTTCCAACTTGGTTCCATTCTCCCCGTCACTTTCAGGTACACCAATCAGACGTAGATTTGGTCTTTTCACATAGTCCCATATTTCTTGAAGGCTTTGTTCATTTCTTTTTGTTCTTTTTTCTCTAAACTTCTCTTCTCCTTCATTTCATTCATTTGATCTTCCATCACAGATACCCTTTCTTCCAGTTGATCGAATCAGCCACAGAGGCTTGTGCATTCATCACATAGTTCTTGTCCCTTGGTTTTCAGCTCCATCAGGTCCTTTAAGGACTTCTCTGCATTGGTTATTCTAGTCAGACATTCATTTAATTTTTTTTCAAGGTTTTTTAACTTCTTTGCCATGGGTTCCAACTTCCACCTTTAGCTTGGTGTAGTTTGATCATCTGAAGCTGTCTTCTCTCAACTCGTCAAAGTCATTCTCCATCCAGCTTTGTTCCATTGCTGGTGAGGAGCTGTGTTCCTTTGGAGGAGGAGAGGCACTCTGATTTTTAGAGTTTCCAGTTTTTCTGCTCTGTTTTTTCCCCATCTTTGTGGTTTTATCTACCTTTGGTCACTGATGATGGTGACGTACAGATGGGGTTTTGGTGTGGATGTCCTTTCTGTTTGTTAGTTTTCCTTCTAACAGTCAGGACCCTCAGCTGCAGGTCTGTTGGAGTTTGCTGGAGGTCCACTCCAGACCCTGTTTGCCTGGGTGTCAGCAGTGGAGGCTGCAGAACAGTGGATATTGGTGAACAGCCTATGTTTCTGCCTGATTGTTTCTCTGGAAGTTTTGTCTCAGAGGAGTACCCGGCCACGTGAGGTGTCAGTCCGCCCCTACTGGGGGGTGCCTCCCAGTTAGGCTACTCGGTGGTCAGGGACCCACTTGAGGAGGCAGTCTGTCCGTTCTCAGATCTCCAGCTGCGTGCTGGGAGAACCACTACTCTCTTCAAAGCTGTCAGACAGGGACATTTAAGTCTGCAGAGGATTCTGCTGCCTTTTGTTTGGCAGTGCCCTGCCCCCAGATGTGGAGTCTACAGAGGCAGACAGGCCTTCTTGAGCTGTGGTGGGCTCCACCCAGTTCGAGCTTCCTGGCCTGGCCGCTTTGTTTACCTACTCAAGCCTGGGCAATGGTGGGCACCCCTCCCCCAGCCTCGCTGCCGCCTTGCAGTTTGATCTCAGACTGCTGTGCTAGCAATGAGCAAGATTCCGTGGGCGTAGGACCCTCCAAGCTAGGTGCGGGATATAATCTTCTGGTGTACCTTTTGCTAAGACTGTTGGAAAATGCAGTAGTGGGGTGGGAGTGACCTGATTTTCCAGGTGCCATCTGTCACCCCTTTCTTTGACTAGGAAAGGGAATTCCCTGACCCCTTGCACTTCCCAGGTGAGGCAATGCCTCACCCTGCTTTGGCTCATGCTCAGTGCACTGCACCCACTATCCTGTACCCACTTTCTGACACTCCCCAATGAGATGAACCCAGTACCCCAGTTGGAAATGCAGAAATCACCCATCTTCTGCGTGGCTCACACTGGGAGCTGTAAACTGGAGCTGTTCCTATTTGGCCATCTTGGCTCCACCCTCCTGACTTTTTAATAATTGACATTCTGACTGGCATGAGATGGTATCTCATTGTGGTTTTGATTTGCATTTCTCTGTTGATCAGAAATGTTGAGCTTTTTTTCCTATGTTTGTTGGCCACATAAATGTCTTCTTTTGAGAAATGTCTGTTCATATCCTTTGCCCGGTTTTTGATGGGGTTGTGTGTTTTTTCTTGTAAATATGTTTAAGTTCCTTGTAAATTCTGGATATTGGACCTTTCTCAGATGGGTAGATTGCAAAAGTTTTCTCCCATTATGTAGGCTGCCTGTTCACTCTGATGATAGTTTCTTTTGCTGTGCAGAAGCTCTTTAGTTTAACTGGATCTCATTTGTCAATTTTGGTTTTTGTTGCAGTTGCTTTTGGCATTTTTGTCATGAAGCTTTGCCTATGCCTATGTCCTGAGTGGTATTGCCTAGGTTTTCTTCTAGAGTTTTTATGATTTTGGGTTTTACATTTAAGTCTTTAATCCATCTTGAATTAATTTTTGTACATAGTGTAAGGAAGGGGTACCATTTCAGTTTTCTGCATATGGCTAACCAGTTTTCCCAGCACCATTTACTGAATAGGAGATCCTTTCCCCATTGCATGTTTTTGTCAGGTTTGTTGAAGATCAGGTGGTTGTAGATGTGTGGTGTTATTTCTGAGGTCTCTGTTCTGCTCCATTGGTCTGTATATTTTGGTACCAGTACCATGCTGTTTTGGTTATTGTAGTCTTGTAGCATAGTTTGATATCAGGTAGTATTATGCCTCCAGTTTTGTTCTTTTGGCTTGGGATTGTCTTGGCTATATGGGGCTTCTTCGATTCCATATGAAATTTAAAATAGTTTTTTTTTCTAATTCTGTGAAGAATGTCCACAGTAGTTTGATAGGAATAGCATCAAATCTATAAATTACTTTGGGCAGCATGGCCATTTTCATGATATTGATTCTTCCTCTCCATGAGAATGGAATGTTTTCCACTTGTTTGTGTCCTCTCTTATTTCCTTGAGCAGTGGTTTGTAGTTCTCCTTGAACAGGTCCTTCACATCCCTTGTTAGCTGTATTCCTACATATTTTTTTCTCTTTTTAGCGATTGTGAATTGAAGTTCATTCATGATTTGGCTCTCTGCTTGCCTACTGTTGGTGTAAAGGAATGCTTGTGACTTTTGCACACTGATTTTTTATCCTGAGACTTTGCTGAAGTTGCTTATCATTTCAAGAAGTTTTGGGGCTGAGATGACGGGGTTTTCTAGATATACAATCATGTCATCTGCAAACAGAGACAACTTGACTTCCTCTCTTCCTATTTGAATATCCTTCATTTCTTTCTCTTGCCTGATTGCCCAGGCCAGAACTTCCAATACTATGTTGAATAGGAGTGGTGAGAGAGGGCATCCTTGTCTTGTGCTGGTTTTCAAAGGGAATGCTTCCAGCTTTTGCCCATTCAACACGATATTGGCTGTGGGTTTGTCATAAATAGCTCTTATTATTTTGAGATATGTTCCATCAATACCTAGTTTATTTAGAGTTTTTAACATGAAGGGATGTTGAATTTTATCAAACGGCTTTTCTGCGTCTACTAAGAATGTGATTTTTTGTCATTGGTTCTGTTTATGTGTTGAATTATGTGTATTGATTCACATATGTTGAACCAGCTGTGCATCCCAGGGATGAAGTGAACTTGATCATGGTGGATAAGTTTTTTGATGTGCTGCTGGATTCAGTTTGCTAGTATTTTACTGAAGATTTTCACATCAATGTTCATCAGAGATATTGGCCTGAAGTTTTCTTTTTTGTTGTTGTGTCTCTGCCAGCCAGTATCAGGATGATGCTGGCTTCATAAAATGAGTTAGGGAGGAGTCCCTTCTTTTTAGTTATTTGGAATAGTTTCAGAAGGAATGGAACCAGCTCCTCTTTGTATTTCTGGTAGAATTCAGCTGTGAATCTATCTGATCCTGGGCTTTTATTGGTTGGTATGCTATTAAATACTGCCTCAATTTCAGAGCTTGTTATTGGTCTATTCAAGGATTTGACTTCTTCCTGGTTTAGTCTTGGTAGGGTGTATGCATTCAGGAATTTATCCACTTCTAGATTTTTAGTTTATTTTGCAAAGAGATGTTTATAGTATTCTTTGGTTGTAGTTTATATTTCTGTGGGGTCAGTGGTGATATCCCCTTTATCATTTTTTACTGTGTCTATTTGATTCTTCTCTCTCTTCTTATTAGCCTAGCTAGTGGTCTATCTATTTTGTTAATTTTTTCAAAAAACCAGCTCCTGGACTCATTGATTTTTTGGAGGGTTTTTCATGTCTCTGTCTCCTTCAATTCTTCTCTAATCTTAGTTAATTTTTGTCTTCAGCTAGATTTTGGATTAGTTTGCTCTTGCATCTCTGGCTCTTTTAATTGTGATGTTAGGGTGTCATTTGAGCTCTTTCTAGCTTTCTGATTTGGGCATTTAGTTGCAAATTTCCCCCTTACCACTGCTTTAGCTGTGTCCCAGAGATTCAGGTGCATTATCTCTTTGTTCTCATTGGTTTCAAAGAACTTCTTGATTTCTTCCTTAATTTCATTATTTATCCAGGAGTCATTCAGGAGGAGGTTCTTCAATTTCCATGAAGTTACGTGGTTTTGAGTGAGTTTCTTAATCCTCAGCTCTAGTTTTATTGCACTTTGGTCTGAGAGACTGTTATGATTTCAGCTCTTTTGCATTTACTGAGGAGCATTTTACTTCCAGTTATGTGGTCAATTTTAGAATAAGTGCCATGTGACACTGAGAAGAATGTATATTCTCTTGATTCGGGGTAGAGACTTCTGTAGATGTCTACTAGGTCCACTTCATGCAGAGCTGAGTTCAAGTCCTGAATATCCTTGTTAATTTTATGTCTCGTTGAAGTGTCTCATACTGACAGTGGGGTGTTAAAGTCTCCCACTATTATTGTGTGGGAGTCTAAGTCTCTTTATAGGTCTCTAAGAACTTGTTTTGTGAATCTGGGTTATCTTGTATGGGGTACATATATATTTAGAATAGTTAGCTCTTCTTGTTTAATTCTTCCCCTTACCATTATGTAATGCCATTCTTTTTCTTGATCTTTGTTGGTTTAAAGTCTGTTTTGTCAGAGACGAGGATTGCAACCCCTACTTTTTTTTTTTCTTTCCATTTGCTTGGTAAATTTTGCTCCATCCCCTTATTTTGAGCCTCTGTGTGTCTTTGCATGTAAGATGGGTCTCCTGAATACATAACACCTGTAGTCTTGACTCCTTATCCAATTTGCCAGTCTGTGTCTTTTAATTAGAGTATTTAGCCCATTTACATTTAAGATTAGTATTTTTATGTGTGAAACTGATTTGTCATTATGATGCTATTTGGTTATTTTGCACACTAGATGATGCAGTTTCTTCATAGTGTCATTGATCTGAATATTTTGGTGTGTTCTTTCAGTGGCTGCTACCTGTTTTTCCTCCCCATATTTAGTGCTTCTTTTAGGAGCTCTTGCAGGGCAGGCCTAGTAGCAATTAAATCCCTCAGCATTTGCTTGCCTAGAAAGGATTTTATTTCTCCTTTGCTTATGAAACTTAGTTTGGCTGGATATGAAATTCTGGGTTGAAAATTCTTTAAGAATGTTGGATATTGGCCCCCAATCTCTTCTGGCTTGTAGAGTTTCTAGTGAGAGATCTGCTGTTAGTCTGATGGGCTTCCCTTTGTAGGTGACCTGGCCTTTCTCTCTGGCTGTCCTTAACAGTTTTTCTTTCATTTCGACCTTGGAGAATTTGACGATTATGTGTCTTGGGGTTGATCTGCTCATGGAGTATCTTAATGGTGTTCTCTGTATTTCCTGAATTTGCATGTTGACCTGTCTTGCTAGGTTGGGGAAGTTCTCCTGGATAATATCCTGAAGTGTGTTTTCCAGGTCATTTCCATTCTCCCTGTCTCCTTCTGGTACTCCAATCAATCATAGGTCTGGTCTTTTTATGAAGTCCCATATTTCTTGGAAGCTCTGTTCATTCCTTTTCATTCTTTTTTCTCTGTTTTTGTATACATGTCTTATTTCAGTAAGGTAGACTTCAAACTCTGATATTCTTTCTTCCACTTGTCGATTCAGCTGTTGATACTTGTGTATGCTTCACGAAGTTCTCGTGCTGTGTTTTTCAGCTCCATCAGGTCATTTATGTTCCTCTCTAAACTGGTTATTCTAATTAGTAATTCCTCCAACCTTTTATCAAGGTTCTTAGCTTCTTTCATTGGGTTAAAACATGCTGTTTTAGCTCAGCATGGTTTTTTATTATCCATCTTCTGAAAGCTATTTCTGTGAATTTGTCCATCTGATCCTCCATCCAGTTCTGCACCCTTGATGGAGAGACATTGCAATTATTGGGAGGAGAAGAAGTACTTTGGCCTTTGGGTTTTCAGCATTTTTTCATTGATTCTTCTTCATCTTTGTGAGTTTGTCTTGTTTCAGTCTTTGAGGCTGCTGATCCTTGGATGTGATTTTTATGGGGGCCTTTTGTGTTGTTGATGCTGTTCTTGTCACTTTCTTCTTGTTTGTTTTTCTTTCAATAGTCAGGTCCCTTTTCTTTAGGGCTGCTGCAGTTTGCTGAGGGTTCACTTCAGGCCCTATTTATCTGATTTGCTACTGTGCGTGGAGATGTCACTCAAGGAGGCTGGAGAACAGCAAAGATTGGTGCCTGCTCCTTCTGGGATCTCTGACCTCAAGGGGCACCAACCTGATGCCAGTAGCATCGCTCCTGTAAGGGGTGTATGACGACCCCTGTTGGAGTGTCTCACCCAATTGGGTGACATGGGGAGCAGGACCCATTTAATGAAGCACTTTGTCCCTTGGTAGAGAAGATGTGCTTCGCTGGGGGGAATCCCTCTCATCTGGGCTGCCCAGATTCTTCAGAACTGCCAGGAGAAGAGGCCAAGTCCGCTGGTCCAGAGAGACTTCTGCGACCGCTCCCCCTAGGGGCTCAGGCCTAGGGAGATCCAATTCTGTCTCTGAGCCTCTGGCTGGAGTTATTGGAGATCCTGCAGGGAAGCCCCGCCCCATGAGGAAGGATGGGTCAGGTTTAGGCCTGAAGAGGCACTCTGGCCACAGAGACTGCCACAGCCAGTGTGTTAGTCTGTGGGGACAAGCCTTGGGACCAAGCCGCCCTGCCTCCCTGGCTCCAGAAGGGGAAAAGCACAGCCTGGAGCTACAGAAATGTGTGTTGCCCTTCCCCCGCCCAGGGATCTTAGCGTGTTAGGCAGTTGTGAGTCCCAGTGCTGGCTGCTGTCCTTCCCCCAGGGAGCTCCAATGGCTTAGACAGCAGGCAGCCCCAGTCGGTGCTGTTCGCCCCTCCCCTCCGGAGTTCGGTAGGCTTGAGCAGATTCCAGCTAAGAGGCTGTAAGAATCTGCATGTGCCAGAGTTGGGACTCTAGGCCTCAGTGGCATGGGTTCGCGAGTGGGATCTTCCGATCCTTGGGTTGCACAGTTCTGTGGAAAAAGCACAGTTTCCCTGGCTGGGTAGCACACTCACTCGCCACCTCCCTTGGCTAGGGGGAGGAGGTTCCCCTTCCCCGTGTGGCTCTCAAGTGAGCCGCGCACCACACTGTTCTTCTTTATCTCCGTGAGTCACTCCAGCTTTCTAGTAAACTTTGATGAGAGAACCTGGATACTTTGGTTGCCAGTGAAGGATTCACACGCTAATTTTTTTTTCCGTAAGAGCCTCCGAAAGCTGCTGCTTCTAGTCAGCCATCTTCGGGGGTAGTTTTATCAAGACAGACTAGAATGGTGACAACACTGCACTCATTCCTTCTTTCACTTTAAAAAGTACTTATTTCATGCCTGTAATCTCAGCACTTTGGGAGGCTGAGGTGGGTGGATCACCTGAGGTCAGGAGTTCGAAACCAGCCTGACCAACATGGTGAAACCCTGTCTGTACTAAAAATACAAAAATTAGCTGGGCATGCTGGCGGGTGCCTGTAATCCCAGCTACTTAGGAGGCTGAGGCAGGAGAATTGCTTGAACCTGGGAGGCAGAGGTTGCAGTGAGCTGAGATCGTGCCATTGCTCTCCAGCCTGGGTGACAGAGAGAGACTATGTCTCAAAAAAAAAGTGCTTATTAATCATAGCATCTCACTAGGCACTAGAAAATAGAGCACTCAAAAAAACCTACTTCCTGCCATCCTGCAGTTCTCAAAGAACTAAAACAAGACCAATGTATCTGGATTGGTCTTTAAGAGTGAAGAGAAATACCAGAGGCCATATTATTACACTGCCTCATAGGCCATGTTACAACCCTGGCTACTATTTTTCTGAGAATAAAGGAAATCCATTAAATCATTTTAAATAGGAGAAAGAATATGATATAATTTGTATTTTTCAAAGGTCCCTCTGACTCACTGTGAAAAAAACGGATTGTAGGAGGCTAAAAAAGATGCAAGATTTCAGTCATTACTAGACTTTTTCCACAGAATATGAGCTAAAAATATTCTATGTCATAACTGGCATGCTCTTAGCAAGTTCACTGGGTGATTTAATGGGCACCAAGATAATCCTCTTGCCTGGAAAACCCCCTATTCTGTGGTGTCTGTAATCATATTACACAAAAAGCCCTTTCATTCTATAATTCAAGGAAAAGTTTCCAATTCAAACATTCCTGGAAGGGCTGGTTTGATAGAAGAGAGAAAAGAGAATTGAGGAGGCACTAATACTCCACAGGTGAAAAAGAAGGTGAATAAAGTTATTAAAACACACTTCTACTACCTCCTGATTTTACCTAAAACCTACCCTTGTGACTTTACTCATATTTATTTATCTATCTTAGAAGAAAGTTGCACCAAGAGTGGTGTAAGAACCAAAATGGAGCACCTTAACATGCTTAAACCCCCATCACTTCAAAGGGTCAGAATATGTTTTCTCTGATTCCATTTCTGTTTGATTCCTTTGTGAGTTAAGACACTTTCACTGTCTCTGAAATTGCATTGTTCTAAACACAGTAAAATATATTTCTATATGAAGGGAAAATTAATAACCAACTTTCATGTAAGTTAATTTCCTATTTTTCCTTTGGCTTTTCAGTGTTTCTATTGCATTCATAAAATTAATGTAGAGAGCTCTCGAAAGGATAATTAAATAAATTACTTTAGTTTTTATCCAGTGAGTATGTAGCCTACAAAACAATTTCTCTTTAGTAGCTTATGAATTACATTGGTCTATTCACTATGTGTTTGGAGTACTACTGATAATCTCTCTTACAAATCTTAAACTACAAAAACATCTTCTTAGTATAGGATGATCTATTTGATACAGGCTCAATTAAACCCAAAATTTGTTTTAAATGAGCTACAGATACTTCAGGCAATTGATCATTTGATTTTTGTTATAATTCAGCAAGTGGCCTATGCTCTTGGCAAAAGAACCAGACTGCTTCAGTACCATGGATAGTGCCTGGTTTCCAACCCCCCGACCCCCCGACACCCCCCAGTCCCTACCTTTGGGTTGTCTAGTATATGTATCTGCAACTTTCTTGGTCTTCACAATTTCTGGCAATAAATGCACAAACTCAATGCTAAGTGTAAGAATAATGTTTATGTGTGAGTGAGCAGTTAAGAATCAAGAAAGTACCTGATTTGTCTTTTTAAATAAAAAATATAACTTTATCAGAAAAGATACCAAAAGTTGAGTCAGGCATGTTAAAGATGAGAATCTATTCAAATTTTCTTCCTCCATCTACTGTCTTACTATTCTAAAATTCATGCATACTTCTTAGGATTTCAACTCATCTCAACAGATACTTATTAAGTAACTATGACTAATGTAAAAGGGTCTCTTTTAACTCAGTCAAACTAAATCAGAATTTGAGATATTTTTATCTCATCAAAAAACCTACTAGGTTCTAGGTCTTAAGGTCTTTGTGAAGAATTCTACGTGATCATAAATCTTAGTTCAGGCAATGTAAAAATATCGCTTCAAAAATGATTTTTAAAAATCCTAAAGATTATTTTCTCAAAATGACTATCTGTGGTATTATAATATTAACCAGAATAAGCCAATATAAAAAATAATATTCCTTCATTCTAAAAGCAGGAAAGAAATGCAGGCCTAAAATCCCTTATCAGAAATTCTTAGAGTCACATATGGTTCAGAATCCAGGATTTTTTTACATTTTAGAAATATAGTAAATTATACATTATGTACCACCCCTTGTAGAGTCTGAGACAACACAAATAATCAAACACTAGTATTAATTCACCAAAACCTATTAATATTCACACAGAGTGGAAAAAGACTATAAATAGCTTCACATGGGATGCCATTTGGCTCTGTGTCTCCACCCAAATCTCACCTTGAATTGGAGTTGCCATAATCCCCATGTGTTGTGGGGGGGACCTGGTGGGAGGTAATTTAATCACAGGGGCAGTTACCCTCATGCTGTTCTCATGATAGTGAGTGGGTTCTCACAAGATTTGATGGTTTTATAAGGGGTTTTCCCCCTTTTGCTCAACACTCCTCCTTCCTGCTGCCATGTGAAGAAGGACATGTTTGCTTCCCCTTCCACCATGATTGTAAGTATCCTGAGGCCTCCCCAGCCATGCTGAACTCTGAGTCAATTAAACCTCTTTCCTTTATAAAATACCCAGTCTCAAGTATGTCTTTATTAGCAGTGTGAAAATGAATTAATACAACATGATAAGGAAAAAATTTTCTGCCAAATGAAATCAAATCAGACAGTTCAGGTTTTGCCATCCGAAGGGTTTCAAGGATACAACTTTCACCACTTTTAGATTTCACAATTTTGAAAATTAAATTGTGGACCCAGATTTATTGAGCAGTAGGCATTACACATGCAATAAAATTTAATATTTATAACAAACCTCTGAGGGATGTTTTATTAGTTCCATTTTATAGATAAGAATATGTGGACTCAGAGAAATTAAATAACATGGCTAAGGTCACACATCAGTAAGAGGAGTAACTGAAAATCAAAGGAAATCTTTCTGCCTTCACCACCAGGGTTCTTCCTACTGCACCATGCATCCTCAAAGAAGCTCCACCATGACAAGTAGTTGGACAGTCATTACTTCTGTCTACATTCCATTTGGACTTATAGATTAGAGAAGATAAATGCAGTATTATTCTTATGAGCCACAATCAAACTGTAACTGGAGATTTCTTAAATTTCTCTCAATATGTTTGTGACAAGAAACTGTATTTTGTTTTATTCCACCTCAGGCATGAGAAATAGGTTCCAGTCCCTAATATCATGACATGTTTATGTCTTTGCTAAAAATCAGCATTCTTTCTGATTTCAGGTTCTCATGAGTATTATCCTCCAATCATCAACTGATGAAGATCACAAAACTTCACTCTCTGCAACTGGCAGGAAATGAATTTGCAATATTTCCTGAGATATATCCAATTTTACCACCCCCTTCCTCCAAAAATTGTTTAAAACATGATCCCAGGCACTAAAATTTCTCCTACTGTTGTGATTGATACAGGATTTTAAGTAATCTGAGAATGGAAAAGTCACTAGTTATTGGTTAGTATAACTCATAATGTACAAAGCAAGGGTCTAAGGCCCTGATTCACATTTTCTATCACTTTATAGGACTTTCACTGCATTTAATTACGACTGAAAACAAATAGAAGTAAATAAATATTTACAAAGTAAACTAATTGTGCTGATGTATTTATCCATCACTGCCCTAAAGTATTATTCTCAAAAACAATCCCAATTAGCAGAAGTAGACTTTGGAGAACTACAAGTAAAGAAGGAGGTGACCCGAGACACCCCCAGCCAAACAATGCAAATAATTTATCAATATGCATAGACATGACTTCAAAGATCACTAGACAATCTTTAAAAGCAGTCAATTTATCATGTATGGACATCAACTCCATTAGCATCACTGGCTTTTCCAGTTACATTTTTAATCTGGAGAATGTTACTATCCCCAAATTGGCAGCCTATTTGGCCAAGAGAAGTTCCATACTGTTAATCTATGTTAAAGACAGATGAAACTGTGCAAAACCAAACAAGTGCCCTGAACTGAGATGTGCCAGTATGTTAAATAACAATGTATTTGACCCTGTGGGTGAGTCAGCCAAAGGAGACCAACATAGGGAAATGGTTTTGTACAATAGTGGCTGAGAACATAGTTTCTGGGAAAGGCTGAGCCTTAACTCTGCCACCTATCAAATCAGCATGACCTTGGACAACTTATCTACTATGTCAAAATTTTCTATATTGGACATGTATTACTTTCATGGTAATAATTAAATTTGTTAACTGAAAAAAGCTGCCCTTACCATCTAAAACTGAGCTATGCTTCATACACATGTATAGGGCATCCAGAGGTTAGGAAAAATGATCAAACCAATATATGGAAGAAAATTGTGTCAGAGAAAGATCATGAGCTAGCACTGTCCTTTATAAATCTGTCATTACTATGAGTTTCAGTTTCCTCATACTTCCTCATCAGACTATCTACCTAGCAGAATTGCTAAGAGATTTATACTCTTTAAAAATCCAGCCTTGTGCCAAGTGCATTGTACACGTTCAAAAACAATAGCTATCATTTTTATGATACATATGATGCTTCTACGTTTTCTTTAAATCCTAAACTAAATAAGTTCACAAAGATTGTTAAGGGAAATGTTTTCTTTTTATGCTAGCTATGAGTTTATTTTCTGAACATATTAAGCCCCCAACCCTCTCCTCCTGTAGGGAGCACAGTCTGTCGACTTTGGATCCAATTGAATTGAAACAGCCTGTATCCAGGTGATATCCAGGATGTCTACTCAGGAGGAATCCAGACACCGAGGAAAGCCCAATCTGGTGCTAGGGAATAACTTGGCAGGCACAAGAATATACAGGGAGAGAAAAAGCTGCAGACAAAAGTGTCCAACTAATGGGAAAAGCCACTGAAGGAATAGGAACCAGAATCTGATGATGATGATGATGATGATGATGATGATGATGATGACGACGACAACGACAACAATGATGACAAAGAAGATGGTGATGAGAAAACTGAATCACAGAGCAGTTAAGGGAATTGGTTATGTTCATACAGCAGGTAAGGGATAGAATTTATTTGAATCTTAGAAATCTGGCTCCAAAGCTTTTGCTCTTAACCCAAAAACAATGAGCTGTACACAATTCCCAGTCCACACAAAAGTGGAAGGGCAGCCTACTTCACCTCTATGAGAGCAGATCCAGAAACCTGCCTTATGTCTACCACACAGAGCTTGGCCTTCACACTCAACCACTATTTCTCACTCCAAACCAGGTTTTCTGACTGCTCAAAGCAACCAGCCCTGTTTGTGATGATGTGGGTAAATAAATCCCTGTGGACTCTCTCTCTCTCTCTCTTCTCTCACTCTCTTGCTCTCTCTCTCTCTGCTTAATAATGTTCAAATTTCTCCTGTCATCCTATCATGCTCCTGGAAACCTTTCACTTTTTATAATAGATCCATTCATTGGCTGTCATCTGTCAGAGAGCAGAGTCTTCATCTTTGTAGGTAATGACTCAAAACTTCTATCCTGGATTGGCCTTTCCCACTGGTAGTGTTGGCAGTGACTTTCATGGCATGATACATAGGACTCCAAGAAGGTCCTTGCAACAAAACTGTCTTCCTAGTTATCATCTGAAATGCCGTTATTAACATTTTATTTCTTTAAGTTTAACATTTTCTTCTCCCTGCTACTCCAACAAAGATAATAGATACGTTCCCCAAGATATCTGCACAGCTCTCTTCTTTACTTTCTTCTGATATTTGCTCAAATGTCAGCAATTCTTTCCATGATGGCCCTACTGAAATTTCAACCCCACCACCATCCCTTCTCTTTCCAGTTTTATTTTTTTTCATAGCATTACCACCATCTGACACATATGTCCCTTATTTCCATATTTATTTATTTTACCTCCATTCCAACTTGAATGTAAATTCCATGAAAGCAGACATTTTATATATAGAATTTTGTCCACAGCTGTAATCTTGGAACTAGAACAGTGCCTAGGACGTAGTAAGTGCTCAATAGTGTTTGCTGAATGAGTAAATTAATCAGCAATCAATGAATAAATGAATGAATTGTATGGTAGTCCCCCCTTATCCGTGGGACATATGTTTGAAAACCCCCAGTAGATGCCTGAAACCATAGGTAGTACCAAATCCTATAAAAACTGGGTTTCTTTTTTCTATCCATACATACCCATGATGAAGTTTAATTTATAAATGAGGCACGGAAAGAGATTAACAACCATAATAAAATGTAACAATTATAGCAATATGTCAGCATCAGTACTCTTGCACTTTGGGGCCATTATGAAGTCAAATAAGGGCGACAAACACGAGCACTGCAATACCATGACAGTCGATCTGATAACCGAGCTGGCTACTCATT
Organism: Nomascus leucogenys; assembly: GCF_006542625.1. Classification (NCBI taxonomy): domain Eukaryota; kingdom Metazoa; phylum Chordata; class Mammalia; order Primates; family Hylobatidae; genus Nomascus; species Nomascus leucogenys. The sequence continues at coordinate 103,061,896 of NC_044395.1, forward strand.
GAGTAAAGGGTGGGGAGTGTAGGCAGTGTGAATATGCTGGACAAGGGAATGATTCACATCCTAGGTGGAGCAGCAGGACTGGGTGAGACCCTGGGTGCCCAGAATGCTACACAATTTAAAATTCATTGATTGTTTACTTCTGGAATTTTTCATTTAATACTGTCAGACCATGGTTGATCGTGGGTAACTGAAACCTCAAAAAGCAAAACTGTGGATAAGGAGGGACTACTGTATATTCTGTGTAAATTGGTTCTCAGGATTGTTTTCTTTAACAGAGATGATCAAGCAGGATAAGAGCCTGGAAATCTGGGAGAAGTGATGTGAAAAATAATGTGGAAAGTAGAAAAGAGAACGAAAAAGCCCACTCACATTATGTTCATCCATTTTCATGCTGCTAATAAAGACATACCCAAGACTGGGTAATTTATAAAGGAAAGAGGTTTAATTGACTCAGAGTTCCATATGGCTGGGGAGGCCTCACAATCATGGTGGAAGGTGAATGAGGAGCAAAGTCACGTCTTACATGGCAGCAAGCAAGAGAATGTGTGCAGGGGAACTCTCCTTTATAAAACCATCAGATCTCATGAGACGTATTCATTATCACAAGGACAGCACAAGAAAGACCAGCCCCCATGATTCAATTATCTCCCACCGGGTGTCTCCCATGGCATGTGGGAATTGTGGGAGTTACAATTCAAGATTAGATTTGGGTGGGGACACAGCCAAACCATATCACACATCTTTGGGGAACATTTTTCCAATATTCCATAGTATCACCTTAAAAATTACTTTTTGAAAGTCAGGGAAAATACATAGATGCTCATTATAATTTAATTGTCCCCCACTGAATGTAGGTTCTGGTGAATATATTTTTACATTTCTTCCTTCAATGATGCATGTATTAATTATTACATTTCCCCACTACTTTCTGTACCTTTGTATATGTGACCATGAATGTGTCCCCTTGCTCATTTCAGCTTGCATTTTTATTTCTTTTATTTCTTTCTTCTACTTTTCTGTATCTTCCCCACAACCTCTGAAGCCAAAGCAATTCATCCAGACCCAAAATTCAGGAGGCTCCACAGGGACCATAAACAGCAGCACCTGTAAATAAAAGTTTGTCTATTCTCTCTTATGGACTATTGAGAAGAGAGTTTGTCAGAAGAAGAAAAATTCTTTAAGACATTATTTTCAGCAAAGCTGTCACTGTTTTGAAATTATTAGGCCCAAAGTTACATGTAAAAGCACTGAATACTTTCCATGGTTTTATATAAATGAATATTATCTAGGTCAGCTTTTAAGTTTTAATAGTATAACTAATACATCTCCTTTGTGTGTGTGTGTGTGTGTGTGTTTTTAAGTTTTCCATCCTATTTAATGTGACTTTATTACACCTTGAAGCCATGTGTTCTCTAGAGTGTTCCAGGCTCCAGACTGGGCCCTCTTCTCCTTTCTATTTATAATAGGGGGATTCCCAGTGCACTAGAAAACATCTATATGCTGATAATTTTCTAACATTTCTCTGTAGTCTTTGTCTCTCTCCTGAGTGCCAGACTCGTAGATCCACTTGCTCCCTGGATACCTCCACTCAAATACATAATACACAACTCAAACATGACAGGTCTAAAATGGAACTTTTGATTTCTACCCAGAATTAAACAGTTTAGAAGGTGCATTAAACACAACATTTCTATGAGCCTTTCATAGGCCAGTGCATGTTGTTAATTTCCAACAGTTTCCCAGACTTGAGAGGTGCTATTCTGGAACACCCTTTGGAAATACTGTTCTGGAACCAAAGAGCTTTGAAGTAAAACCTATGGTTTTCTGCTAGAACCAAGCTAATGGAGTGAAGCACGCTGCTCTGGAGCAATGGCACTCCTAGAAGCATCACGGTGCAGAGAAAGCCTGGAGTGCCTACATACAGCTGATTATCTGATTCATCGGAGCAGCTACAATGTAACTGACTTCAACTCATAATAACAATAATAATAATAAAGAGATATGTTAGGAAGAGTCTGACCTGATGCCTTCATTTGAGAAAATCACCAAGGACTTGCAAGATCATCCAAACCCAATTCTGGGTCAAGAGAGAAGAGGAGCCAGGCACAGTGGCTCACGCCTGTAATCCCAGCACTTTGGGAGACTGAGGCGGGCAGATCATGAGGTCAGGAGATCAAGACCATCCTGGCCAACATGGTGAAACTGCGTGTCTACTAAAAAAAAAAAAAAAAATACAAAAAATAACTGGGTGTGGTGGCACGTAACTGTAATCCCAGCTACTCAGGAGGCTGAGGCAGGAGAATCACCTGAACCACGGAGTCGGAGGTTGCAGTGAGCCAAGATCACGCCACTGCACTCCAGCCTGGCAACAGAGCGAGACTCCATCTCAAAAAAAAAAAAAAAAGAGAGAGAGAGAAGAGGTTGTCAGTCTGGCCACAGTCTATATCTGAGAGTTTTTAAAAGACACTGACACTGGCCAAACATTTAATGACATACATTCTTCCAATTTAGCATTCAGTTTTAATATACGTAATTTTCAAACTGCATCCTTTCAAGATTGGCAGAAAAGCTTTTTTTCTGAATCTCTCCACCCATCTCATGTCCCCTACTATGTCAGTGCATTTCCCCTAGGTCTGTGCAATGTCTACCATTCCAATCCCATGTGAGTTTTTAAAAGATGACTTCTATTTTGTAGCTATGTCATGAAATCATAAAGATGAGGAGATGTGGGGATAAATTGCCCTGCTTCTTCCAGGAAAAAGTAAGTGCATTCCTACAAAATGATGGTGGCAGTGACTCAGCAGTCAGAGGCCATTATCATACTAAGAATTCTATTGTAGTAGAAAAAGAACTGGCTCTGGAGTCAGGCTGACTTTAGTTCCCATTCTGGTTTAGCAATACAGTTATTCTGTGCTCTTCTAAGTTAATTAACTGCTAAGAGCTTTAGTTACCTCATGAACGAAACAAGGACCACCAAACCCAACTTGAAGGGTCACGGTGAGAATTATTTATTTTTGTATTTATGCATTTAATGTACCTAGGCAGTGCCTGTCTCATAGGAGGCCCTTATTATTAGAAGATTAACTCTTCAGCCCCACAGTACAATTTTAAAGCATCACCATTTTAATATTTACTACATTTTAAGTCCTGCAGGAAGCTGCTTCCAAAAAAGAGAAGATTTATAATCTGAAGAGATTAGAGTTTCATAAAGCACAATGAAGCCTTCAACAGGCTCTATAAAAAACCATAAACAAGGCACCATGCATGCATTATGCCATCAACTGTCGATTATTCTGTAAGGAAGGAAAGCAGATGAGGTCTGTCCAAAAGAGTAAGTAATCAAAAAAAAAAAAAAAAAAAAAGAGCAACTCTTAGATTTGTCTTGACATTTGCATTGAACTCAGATGTATGTGATGTGATGTTCAGGGAAAGATTTTTAATGTGTTTTCCATAAGAAATCCTGACTTCGGACAATAGGCCTGGTCACAGCACTTTCCTACATCTTCTCCCACACAGGCACCAGGCAGCTCCTCAAGCAGGCTGATCCAAAAAAAAAAAGCAGTGTGAGCTGAGGTTTCACTCACTCAAACCTCCCCAGCCACAGAGATAGCTCCATTCCTTGGATAATATCTGCATGCACAATAAGTACAAATGGAATGAATATGGAAATATCAACAGAGCAAGTGATTAGGAATCACCACAGATAAAGCAAAACATATGTAACTAGATTATAGAGATTTGGGTGTGCTGTCCTTTGGCAATAGTTTATAATATTAGTTTGGGCATAACAGAAAACCAGCAGCAGAGATGATGTTAGTGTGGTGTAGGTACTAAAGAGAACATCCATAGGAACACAGCCCCATTGAGCACTTGTGTTGAGCTTGGCATTGGTAATTAGAGACGAAGAAGGCACTTCAGTCCCATGGAGACTGTCAAACTATAGGCCTATATTTTGAAACTCCTTAAAAATGCAATCTAGTGTTTTCCTCAGCTCTACAGAGAATAAGCCTCCATTGGCTTAAAAAGCTATCCCAAGTGAGCAAAAGTTTCCTCCAGGCCAAAAGAAAAAAAAAAAAAAACCTACATATATAGACATCGCTATTTGAAAAAAAAAAAAAAAAAAAATGGTCTCATTCATGCCCCTCCTGGTATCCAAATTACTAGTGATGTGACTATGCAGATCCTCCCACAAAGAGGTGCAGTTTATTTCTTCACCCCCCCAATCAGGATTGGCCTTGGGGCTTGCTTGCTTAACAGAATGTGGCAATACGGAATGTTTGTGAGTTTCTGAGCATGGGCCTTAAGAAACCTTGCAGCTTCCACATCCACACTCCCTCAGAATCTTGCCCAGTGGCCACAGGAACAAGTCTGGGCTAACCAGCTGTTGGATGACCTCCCATATGGAACAAAGATAAGCTACCTCCACTGAAGCCAACCAAACCAACCACCTGTAAGACTGCCTGGCAGTTGACAGAAGATGAATAAATGAATCCAATGCAGACTAGAAAAGCCAGTTAGCTGAACCCAGCTCACATTTCTAACCAACAGAATTATAAGGTAAATAAATGGTTACTTCTTAAGCCAGTATGTTTTGGGGTGATGTGTTACACAGCAAATAGGATACACCGTTCCAAGAAGCAATGTTTGAAAAACAAGCTTTGCCATGTAACATGGATGATCCTGGGTGTGGAAGGAGGATTTCTGGGTGAAGGATGATTACTGAGATTAGAGCAAAGAAATTCTGAAGGTGGGGTGAGGCTCATCACCTCATGAGCCTCTACATCGCATTTTGCTTCAGCATGTAGTAATGGCAGAAGGGGCTAAATTTCTATGGTTTCCTTACATTTGTTAAATAGCTACAATGAACAACTTCTTGTGATTTTACCAAGAGATAAAGGCCAAATTCTGTGATCTCCAGCAAAATGGTTTCTTCCAGTTCAACAATGTTTCACATGCGTTAGAACTTGCCCAAAGACAAACCTGACTGAAGGCCACTGAGTCTCTCATATTGAGACTACTTTCCCCGTTTTTTAGATTTAATGGCAACAATTTCTGGGAAATATCTGAGGGCCTAGAATTGCCTTTGGGAATTGGTCTAAAAAGACTCAACTGCATTCATCTTTACTTAAATCTTCTTCTGTGGATTCCCCCAAGAGAATGAAATTCAGTTTGACAACAGCAGTGCTTTGCAAGGCCATTTGTTAAAGCAATTTATTTCAGTCATTTAAGTTACAATTTAAAAAGAACCATCATAAGCCTTCACAACCTTTTATAGGTGACAGACCACACAAATTATAGCACATGGTCCCTGTTTCTTTAAAAAACAAATTACTCTGGACCCATAGAGAATGCTAGGTTTCATGTTCAGTAACACGACTTGGGCATAAACTAAACCAGCTGACATCTGCAAAGTAGGCACCAGTTAGGCTGGGAGGAAAGAGAAGAAATTCACTTAGATTTAGAAGTCCTCTTCGTTGGGGGGAGAAAGGAAAGTTTGGGGTAAAGTTTTAAAGGTAGCAAATGCTCAAGAGAAGCTGCTTAGGGAGGACAAAAAGAACATAGGAACATGTAGGATGAGGTATAATTATTGGAACAAAAGTCAGTTCAGACAGAGGCTCTGGGTTGACCTTTACTCCTCTGTAAGATTAATGAGAGGAAAAAATGGGTAGCTACAGGAAGAGGTAAAACTCTTACTCTTTTAGTCCTCAATAAAGGATGATATATCCCCTTACTCATGGCAGTGTTTGCCCCCCTCTCTCTGATGCTTACTTTTCAAAGGCAATAAACTGACAAAAGCTGCCATTTCCAAGTACCTGTAACCGCCCAGCCCTCTCTAATCCTGGCCCTTCCAGGACAGGAAGAGCTGGGGCTAATGGCTCTTGTATAAAAGCAGTTTGATGGAAGGAAAGAAATAACGAGGGATCTCTGCAGTCAATATCAGGCTCTCTGAGACAGGAGGACAATGAGCGTTTGACCTTTCGGGTGTGTGGCTGCCTCACCACTCATGTCTCATCTGAGCACCGAGTCTCACCTGCTCTCTCAGAGTCAATGTATCATATGAGCTCTCTGTTCAGGCAGACAGAATAAAAATAGTCATCTCCTCTTGACAGGATGCTTCACTACCTTGTGCTCTTCTTTCAGTGTTCTCCCTGCCTCTGCTCCTCTTGTGCTCAAGATTTTAATTCTTAGGGCCTGAATGTAGAAATTGCAATTTTATGGAAACACACACAAACACGGCAATAAAACACATGCCATGGACAGTCAGTTCTGTTGGTTAGCTCTACAGTTACATTCAGGAAAAAATGAGGCCAAGAGATAAAGAGTGATTCCCCAGACAGGCAGCCAAACACCATCATCCCAACATCTACCTCGGGAGTATTAAGGTAGAAAGCTCAGTACTGATCCAACCCAATAGTGATAAAATGAATCAACTAGCATAGCCAAGGATTGCAGGTCAACAGTGCCATTATCTTAAACAAAGAACAACTCATTACAAAGCATCATATCTCTTTTCCCCATTCAGAAATCATACCCTTCTCCACCCATGGGGAAATTGTAAGACTTTACCCAATTGGAATGCTGGTTTCCTTCTTCTCATTACTTTCTAAAAATCACCTCTAGAAGATTTGAGAATATGTCACTACAAAGAGCAAACCTTCAAAATAGTCAAGAGGTACTGACCTCACTTACAAGTTTTTTTGAAGGCAACATAAAAGACCTGTGAAAAGAGATGTCCTTGGACACATTCCCTCAGCAGTAATATTAAAGAAACTGCCTCAGCTCCCTTCCTTCCAAAGTAAGCCACATGGGCACGGCAACTGAACTCAATGCCTAGGTGCACGGATGTGGATGTGTTTTTGAGATGAAATGCTGCCAATACGATAGATCTTTTTTCAAAAGTCCACAGTTGTATGTCCATTGACTACTTGTCAAACTTTTCTCATGGTGACTTCACATTGCACAAGTCAGCAGCAATTTTCTTTGGTACCACTCCATGGTTGTTGCATACTGCCAGACCTGCCAGCTACCATCTCATTATCTAACAGCTCCCATTATGTAGCACTTACTGTATACCTGGTACTGCACAAAAGACTTCACATACAGTAGCTCGTTTAATTCACAAGTATATATATTTGTATATAGCATATATAATTATCCACTTTTGACAGGTCATAAAAGAGCTCAGAGAAGATGAGTGGCTTGCCTAAGGTTATAAAAAAAAAATAACAGAGTTCAGGACTCAAAACCTTGTCTAACTGGCTCCAGGGCCCAAGTTCTTAATGACTATCCTTGATTGTCCTTTAGTTAACTCTTTCACCTGATAATGGAATCTACCATGTCCTGGAAGGCTTCCTGAATTAATTGCCTGCCTCTATCTAGACTGACTGTTGTCATCCCAGGCAATCAAGGCAGAATCACTTGCCAAAATGTATAACCTCTTCCTGCTCAAGGTCCCATGAGCTATCCTGACCTCTAAGTCTGGGAACAGCATTCAAATGTATTCTGTCGTCCTAATACCCAGCACTCTCCTATGAGACTGCTACCAACAGGTACTTCAATTAAAGTGTGGGTAATTCAGTGGTCAGGGGTGCCTGTCTGGAGTTAGTCACCTCTGGATTAGAATAGTAGCTCCATTATTTACTACCAGTGTGGCTTTGGGCAAGTTCCTTCACCTCACGTATTTCAGTTTCCTCATATGTAAAAGAAGAAAAATCCCATTGTCCAACCTCCTATATGACAGTTTGGATAACTAAACAGTACAGATGAAGTGTTAGTTGGCATAGCACCTGACACTCTACTAAAGGCTTAGCAGATGGAACTCAGGTATGTTGATATTGGGGATATTGGTCACCATTTTTACAAAGAGCAAATCATATGTGCAGGAAAAAAAAAAAAACATTGGTTTGTTTTATTGGATATTAAGTAGTCTCACCTCAGGTGATCCCATGCCATTGGTGATTGGAGGATAGTGGAGTGGAGGAGACTTTTTCCTCTCTGCTCTCTCCCCTCTAATCTCTACCAGAAAAGCTTCTCCTTCCTCTTCCTGCTGGTAAGAATTACCCGCACCTCGTACCTTCTTTCATCCCTATTTGTGAACATTGCTGTTCCAGGCAGCACATGCTCTCCTCTCTCCTGTAACTCTAGCTCTCGTGGCTTAGCCTAAATGACAGGCAGGGTGTAGGAAGAGAAGTTGATCTATTAATAAGGTCATCAAGTTAAAAGAATACTTCATAAGTAACCTCCTTCATTTAAGAAATTTTATGTTTAAAAAGCAATGAGATCCATTTCATATCTACCAGATTTGCAAAATTAGAAAGTCTGGGTAACACCAGCCTTTTGGAGGATGTGGGGAAATAGAACATCATTTACATAGCTGAAAAAAAAACTACAAATTGGTTATAATCACCTTGAAGAACAATCCTCATCATGTGACTTTTTAAAATAAATTTTATTGAGTCTGGGCACAGTGGCTCACGCCTGTAATCCCAGCACTTTGGAAGGCCCAGGCAGGCAGGCAGATTGCTGGAGCCCAGGAGTTCAAGGCCAGCCTGGGTAACATGGGAAAACCCTGTTCTTACCAAAAAACAAGCAAACAAACAAACATTAGCCAGGTGTGGTGGCACGCACCTATAGTCCCAGCTACTTGGAAGGCTAAGGTGGAAGGATCACCTGAGCTTAGGAGGTTGAGGATCAGTGAGCCAAGATTGCACCACTGCACTCTAGCCTGGATGACAGAGTAAGACCCTGTCTCCAAATAAATAAATGTTATTGTGTATATTTAAGGCATACAACATGATGTTATAAGATACATATGTGTAGTAAATGGTTATGATGATGAAACAAATTGACATTTCTATGATTGCACAGTTACCCATTTTTTCCCTGTAGCAAGAGGAGCTACAATCTACTCATTTAGCAAAAGTCCTGATACAATACACTATTAATAACTATATTCCTCATATTGTACATCTGATCTTCGAACTTATTTATCATACATATCTGCTACTTTGTATACTTTGACCTACTCCATCCTATTCCCTCCCCCACTCTCTGACCCTGGCAACCACTGTTTCACGCTATATATTTGACCCTTTTTAAAAATTTCATGTATAAGTGAGATCATGCAATTTTTTTTCTGTATTTAAGTTATTTCACTTAACATAGTGTCACCCAGGTCAGTCCATGTTGTGGCAAATGTCAGGATTCATTCAAATGGGTAAGGAAGCAGTGGTGTCTATATACAGCATGGGATTCTTTTTTTTTTTTAACTGGTGGCAATTTTCTTTTTCTTTCCAACTTTCATTTTAGGTTCAGTGGGTATACATGCAGTTTTGTTATATGGGTAAATTGCGTGTCGTGGGGGTTTAGTGTACAGATTATTTCATCGCCCACATAATGAGCATAATAACTGATAGGTAGTTTTTCAATCCTCATCCTCCTCTCAACCTCCACCCTCAAGCAGGCAAGTTTCCATTGCCCCCTTCTTTGTGTCCATGTGTACTCACTGTTTAGCTCCAATTTATAAGTGAGAACATGTGGTATTTGGTTTTCTGTTTCCAGGTTAATTCACTTAGGATAATGGCCTCCAGTTCCATCCATGTTGCTGCAAAGAACATGATTTTATTCTTTTTATGGCTGTGTAGTATTCCATGGTGTATATGTACATTTTCTTTATCCAGTCCGCCATTGATGGACATCTAGGTTGATTCCACCTCTTTGAATGGTACTGCAATGTGCATACGCCTGCATGTGTCTTCATGGTAGAACAGTTTCTTTTCCTTTGGGTATATACCCAGTAATGAGATTGCTAGGTCGAATGGCAGTTCTATTTTAGGTTATTTGAGAAATCTCCAAATTGCATTCCACAGTGGCTGAACTAATTTGCATTCCCACCAGCAGTGTATAAGTGTTCCCTTTTCTCCACAGCCTTGCCAGCATATGTTATTTTTTTACTTTCAGACCTGGACAGAGCAGGGCCATCTTGCCTGTGGGATGGGGTCAGTTCAATCTGAGCATCCTCCAGTCTGCTGGCCTCTCCCAGGGTCCCCACCTGGCCATGCCCACTTATACCATGTGATTCTGATTCACCTCTTCCCCTCCTCTGTTTGAGAATCAAAGCTCTTTAATACTTAGAATGTACCTGGAGATGTTCTATTTTAGAATTCTTATTCATTAATATTACACTTAATCTTTTCCATTTAATTCATTAGAAGTTTGATGTTTAATTTTTTAATATAAGAATGATTCAACTTTTTAGAAATAACTTCTAATACATATGAGGATTCAAAATAGATGAACTAATTTCTTAACAAGATGCCTATATTTTCTCATATAGTTCATCATACTTTCACCTATAAGAAACTCCATACATTTAAGAAAGTTCACAAATAACCCTCCTCTTTAGTTCTTTGTTAAATGTTAGTGTTATAGGCAGAGTGATAACTTCAATATAGTCAGGACTTGCTAAATTTTGTAAAACAGAGTTGATGAAGTGATATTCCATTAAAAGAAACAGTACTTTACCATCCTTTTCCAGACTCAAGGAAACCAGGAAATAGAGTTATCATTTAATATGAAACAACAAAATGAACAATACCAAATACCTTTTTTCACCCAAGAAGTATATCATAATGTTTAAGAGAGTGAGCTCTGGAGTCGAACTGCCTGTGTTCAAATGCTGTCTACGCTGCTTACCAGCTGTGTGACCCTGGGTAAGTTGCTTAATTTCTCTGTGCTTCAGTTTCTCAAAATGGAGATATTAATGGTACCTGCCTCACAGGATCCTTTTGAGGATTAATCAAGATAACCGGGAAAGCACTGACTGACTCTGATTTGTTGAGTCAGTCAGTGGCTGACTCTCAATAAATGGCAGCTATTTTTATTATCATAACTTCTTCCTGCCTTTTTTCCAGGGAAGGGGCTGCTTATAAAACAGTCTAGCCTCACATAAAAACCTATAGAAGTGAAAGAGCTCAACGCTTGCTTAAGAAAAGTTTCAGGCATGGTGGCTCACGCCTGTAATCCCAGCACTTGGGGTGGTCGAGGTGGTCGGATCATGAGGTCAGGAGATCGAGACCACCCTAGCCAACACGGTGAAACCCTGTCCCTACTAAAAATACAAAAAATTAGCCAGGCATGGTGGCGGCTGAGGCAGGAGAATGGTGTGAACCCAGGAGGCGGAGCTTGCAGTGAGCCAATATTGTGCCACTGCACTCCAGCCTAGGCCACAGAGTGAGACTCTGTCTCAAAAAAAGAAAAGAAAAGAAAAGAAAAGAAAAGAAAAGAAAAGAAAGAAAAGAAAGAAAAGAAAGAAAAGAAAAGAAAAGAAAAGAAAAGAAAGAAAAGAAAAGAAAAGAAAAGAAAAGAAAAGAAAAGGAAAGGAAAAGGAAAGAGGGAGGTGGAGCCAAGATGGCCAAATAAGAACAGCTCCAGTCTACAGCTCACAGTGTGAGTAATGCAGAAGATGGGTGATTTTTGCATTTCCAACTGAGGTACTGGGTTCATCTCACTGGGGAGTGCTGGACAGTGGGTGCAGGACAGTGGGTGCAGCACATCGTGCGTAAGCCAAAGCAGGGCAAGGAATCGCCTCACCCAGGAAGCACAAGGGGTCAGGGAATTCCCTTTACTAGTCAGAGAAAGGGGTGACAGATGGCACCTGGAAAATCGGGTCACTCCCACCCTAATACTGCACTTTTCCAATGGGCTTAACAAACAGCACACCAGGAGATTATATCCTGCACCTGGCTCAGAGGGTCCTACGCCCACGCAGACTGACTCATTGCTAGCACAGCAGTCTGAGATCAAACTGCAAGGCAGCAGCAAGGCTGGGGGAGGCGCACCTGCCATTGCCCAGGCTTGAATAGGTAAACAAAGACACCGGGAAGCTTGAACTAGGTGGAGCCCACCACAGCTCAAGGAGGCCTGCCTACCTCTGTAGGCTCCACCTCTGGGGGCAGGGCACAAACAAAAGGCAGCAGTAACCTCTGCAGACTTAAATGTCCCTGTCTGACAGTTTTGAAGAGAGTAGTGATTCTCCCAGCACACAACTTGAGATCTGAGAACAGGCAGACTGCCTCCTCAAGTGACCCCTGAGTAGCCTAACTGGGATGCACCCCCAAGTAGGGGTGGACTGACACCTCACACGGCCGGGTACTCCTCTGAGACAAAACTTCCAGAGGAACGATCAGGCAGAAACATAGGCTGTTCACCAATATCCACTGTTCTGCAGTTCATGTCCTTTGTAGGGACATGGATGAAGCTGGAAATCATCATTCTCAGCAAACTATCGCAAGGACAAAAAACACCAAACACCACATGTTCTCACTCATAGGTGGGAATTGAACAATGAGAACTCATGGACACAGGATGGGGAACATCACACACCAGGGCCTGTTGTGGGGTGGGGAGAGGCGGGAGGGACAGCATTAGGAGATATACCTGATGCTAGATGACGAGTTGATGGGTGCAGCACACCAACATGGCACAGGTATACATATGTAACAAGCCTGCACAATGTGGACATGTACCCTAAAACCTAAAGTATAATAATAATAAAATTTAAAAAAAGAAAAGTTTCAGGAAACATAGGGCTGCAAATAAAGTGGGCACATACAGTCATTTGAATCATTAATCTATACATGTCATGTAGTTTAATATACTGACAATTAAAGTCTAGTAAAGGCAAAATTCTGGAATATTGTTCCAGTTTGCACAACCCTAGGGAAGTGTTCCAGGACTCTAAATGTAGTCAGAGTAGAATGAACACTGAACTAAGCACTCAAGAAACAATATTCTTTTCTCCAGATCTACCTTTAACTTTTGTATGACCTTGATTAAACTGCCTTACCTTTTGGAATCTTAGCTTAGGACAGAAGAATAATAATAATTCTTGTACCACATACTATACAAGGTTGTTGTGCAAATAAGAATATTGTGTGCAAAAGCTAAGTATATTGTAAAATACTAAGCCAATTTGACTTATTCATTATTATTATGGTTAGAATCTTTCTTTGCCTGCGTTGCCCCCTGAAAAAGAACCTGATGGAAATGTTTAAAAGTGTGCATAATTTATCTGGAGACATTATCCCTGAAAGTAGGAATTAGTAAAGGACAGGGGAAGTGAAATAGAAAAGAAAGGAAGGTCAACACAAGGATGTGCTACTGAGATGGTCACTACTAGGGGCTCCTGGTTCCTTGATTCCCCAGAACCTTCCTGGACACCTACTATAGTGCATCTCTGAGCCACCCACTAGGGAAATAAAGAAGGAGCATTTTATTTATCAGTTTCTCTCTCCCACTGGCCATGGGTGATACCATGGGGCATTGGCTCTTTTGCATTTGAGGGTCGTGGCTATTCCCATAGGTGGCCAACATCATGAGGTCAGATAGGTCCATGGCAAGAAGTAAGACAGGAGCACTTGGATTGCCCCTACTTGAAGCTGGTCTAAGCCTCAAGTTGCCAAAGTGGCTGGAATAAAAGGCCTGAGATCATTTGGAGTGGTTATTACATAAGAGATGTCCAGCAGAGCCCTACTGAGAGATCATAACCTCTATTATCCCTTTCTTGGGATAACAAAGGCAAGCATGGAATTATTACAATTTGAAGGACAGATTTCCAAATTATTTTTATTTCTTGTCTTGCGATCAAACAGATGGTAACCTGAATCTTATTTTTCCAGCACATCTGGAATGCAGAAAAACCTAAACCTTTTTTTTTTTTTTACCTCTGTTTAGTAAACCTCACTCCTTCCTGTTCCCACTGCCTTACCCTAAAGCTACAAGATGTAGCTTTAATGTAAAATCCACAATTCAAAGATTTTTCAAGAGAGCTCCAGCTGGCTCTGTGTGTGTGTGTAATGACGTTTAAAAGAATACATAACTGCAAGGCTTGATGGCTGCCTGGGCACAATCTCTTGTCTTCCCAACAGTGTTGGGAAGGTAATTCCACCATTTTCATCTTCCACACTGATGCAGTCAGCCCTGATCTGTAATCAGATAAGCAATGTACAAATTAGCCATGGGATGGCTTTCTTAGCCACATTTGAGAAAAAAGCTCAACAGACACTGTTTCACAAAGGAAAAGGAAATACCAAATGCCTTTGGTGTCAGATACACATGGATTTCATTCCTCGCTGTGGCACATGTGGTTGAGTGATCTTAATCCCTCTAAACCTACACTTTCTCATCTGTAAAAAGAGAATGTTGAAACCTAAGTCACAGAGTCATCGTGAAGCTTCAGAATTAGAGATTATATGCATTCCCAACTAAAAGGATGCCTAGAAAATATGAGGCATTTGATAAATAGCTGCTATTATCATTATCACCATCATCATCAATAACACTATTAGTGTTACTAACCTATAAATTTGTGATGCTTCTTACAGAAAATGCAAGCTAATGTTTCCAGCTCAAAATATGAGAGAAGTGGCAAGCCAGAGAGAAAAATCAGATCCACCAGAGACCCTCCACCTGGGTACCACTGCCTTATGTCTGTTAAAGTAGATTTTTTTCACCAACACCTGAACTCCTTTTCTGTGATTGAGGAATCTACCACTATAAGAGAAAGGGCAGATCTATCCTCCAGCTTTAGATCTTTCTATCTTTCAGATCTTTCTACCTAAGACTTTGAAGCTGGTGTGAGTAGCACCAGAATTACCTTCTTCCAGTGCCCTGTGGGGATAGTGGAAGGAACAGCATCCAGTGTCCAGCAGTGGCCAAGGGACAAGACAAAGGACAGTGCAAGGGACAGCATTCGTGTCCAAAGGAAGTGGCCAGGTGCCCAGGGTTGCACCAACATGTCCTTGATGGACTTTTCATGTGACATGACCTTGGCTATGATTCCAGCTATGCAGTTTCCTTTGCTTCCCATCTATGTTTTAAAACTTGTTGACCCAGGCTTCTCATCAGTTTTGAGAGCCATTTGATATCTTCCCAATATTTTTCTCTTTAAGTTAGCCAGAGTTTGTTTTCTCTTGCTTGCAACTAAAAACCCCGGCTGGTCACTGGCTAACTGAAGCAGAAACAAGATTTACTGTGAGGGTATGAGGTGGCTCACAGAATCAAGGCAACAGCTAAGAACCAGACTCAGAAGGTCCAGGAGCCAGGGACTCCAGAGGACGGGAGCTGATGAAAAGCTCTGGCAGGGCAGAGCGGCAAGGGTAAATGAGCTAACACCTGGATTGTCCATCTCTTCTTAAAGGCTCAAATTTGGCTGGGCATGGTGGCTCGCGCCTGTAATCCCAGCTCTTTGAGAGGCCAAGGTGAGCGGATCATGAGGTCAAGAAATGGAGACTATCCTGACCAACATAGCGAAACCCCGTCTCTGTTAAAAAAAAAAATACAAAAAAAAATTAGCTAGGCATGGTGGCACGCACCTGTGGTCCCAGCTATTTGGGAGGCTGAGGCAGGAGAATCGCTTGAACCCAGTAGGCGGAGGTTACAGTGAGCTGAGATCGCGCCACTGCACTCCAGCCTCACAACAGAGTGAGACTCCGTCTCAAAAAAAAAAAAAAAGGCTCAAATTCACCAAAGAGGGTTCAGTGAGCCAACTTGGATCACAGGCCTACCACTTAGTTAAGAGTCACAGGCACTTTGATGGAAAATCCTGTCAAACCATCTTAAATGACAAACAACTAATGCCCCAAAAGAAAGCAAGCAAGCATTATCAAGGAAGTAAAAATAGATGCAGTGACAAATAAATAAGTATTTTTTTTAATCCAGCAAATGTCCACAATACTAATTCAGGTATGTCTGCCATAGGTTCAGGAGAGGATAGTGGGTCTATTCCCCATCTAAACAGTGCATCCCATGATTCTTCCCCACCTTCTCTTTATACCGCGTTCTTCATTCCTGTCTCCACCCTCCAAACCCTCTTGTCCTTCAAATCCAGTCACATTCCACATCACCCATGAAGTCATCCCATGGCGTCTCCACTTCATCCATCCCTGCCCTTCCTCTGAACTTGGAAAGCATATTATCTATAAAATAGTATGGGTTTTCTTCTGTAAAATTCTTATCTTTTCATATCAAGTGTAAGCTCCTTCGAGGAAAGGTAACTTCATGTATCCCCCACAGCACATAGAAATGTTTCCTGAATATCAGTCATTTACAAACTATCTTATGAATTTCTGCCATAGTTCAGTCTCATCTCTACAATTTTTCTTTAAACTTACCGTATTTTAGTTATGTATTTTAGTTGCATTCTAAGAAATTACCATTGGAAATTACAAGTTTAATATAGTTATACATCTTTCCAATAGTCTATACCCTGTTAATAAATAATGTTCAACCTTGTGATATGTTGAGAGAAAGATTAAAAACCATGTATCTTGAAAGACTGACCAAGTACTTTGCCAAGCACACAAACTTGCAAATTGGAAAACAGGTGAATAAACGAGTGAGTCAATCAATCAATCACCCCTGAGATTGACTCACTGACTCTAATAAGAACCCAGCTGAGAGATAATGGGTCTCAGGTTGACTTCTGTAATTCCTTCCTGAGCTAATTAGTGCTCATTAAGTCAATCAATCAATCAATAAATACAATGCCTACATCTGGATCAAGCTAAAAGGAAAGAATGGAACTGGCTTCTGAAATTCCTGACTTCATCACACAGACAAAGTGCATTCTGAAAGTAAGGCACATTTGTAACCCCCAGACAACAGTTTAAGAGCACGTTCTTTGGCTGTATCTATAGTTGCATAAACATCCTTCCCCTCGTGGTCCATTAGCTTCCAGGAAATGAGCAAAGGATCTGGCAACTGTCTTTCACTTGATCTTTGCTTGCCTCATATGAAGGAAAGTGCTTTTAGGCTGAGCTCTAATGGAATTGGAATCCATCTCTGCTTTGCTTATTTTAGTTAACATTCCTTAATCCTCCCAAATCCAACTACTGCCTGAGCTCTGGGCTGAGCATTTATATGAGAGGAGGGGAGTGGCAATAAAGAACAAAGAGGGCATTTAGATTTATTTCTTCCTGCACAATGCATTCCGTGTCTTGTATACCCCAAGCCTCAGTGCTAAATTTAAATGGCCCATTTCTTTTTCTTTTGCTCACAATGTATATTTAGTCAGAGCCAGACTCAAAAGCTATAT
This sequence comes from Nomascus leucogenys, assembly GCF_006542625.1. Lineage (NCBI taxonomy): Eukaryota > Metazoa > Chordata > Mammalia > Primates > Hylobatidae > Nomascus > Nomascus leucogenys. Next base: position 103,078,991 of record NC_044395.1, read on the forward strand.
GTTTTGGAAGAGTGGAAATATCATAACTGTTGGAGTCAGAAAAACTCCAGATTTTAACGTGCATTTTGTCACTTACTTTTTGTGAGAACTTCAGTAAATGAACTTGTATGTGCTTCAATTTTTGTTCCATGAAAGAAGCATAGCAAGATACAGTCACCCAGCCTCTTCCAATATGAAAACCCCATATGAAATATGGGGATTTTTCTTCTTTATTTTAGTGTCATTAATAGTGACAGAGCCCATTCAAGAGAGAAAGACAACCCACTCCTTCCCCCAACTCTTCCCCATCCTCTCTAGGAAGAAATAAATATCTTCCACTAGGGGAGATGAGAAAAGTCATAGGCTTTGTGTTGTTGTTGTTTTTGTTGTTGTTGTTGTTGTTGCATAAAGAGAGTTTCCTCCCAGGTGCTAATGATTTAAGATGTTCACATTTGTGCATAAAATTGGAAGAGAGAGACTATGTGTGTGTTTTTCCAGTTGGAGGATGGTGAGGACTTGGAGGGAGATAAGGGAAGAAACACACTGGATCTGGCATGGTTTTCTGTAGTTTGACCTGATACTGGAGAGTTTTTCAATAAGCATTTCCTCCATTCCCACTGCACACCCCAATGCATATGCCGCAAAGGTGCAAGGGGTGTGGTCTGTGAGCCCGGGAACAATGTTGAACAAAAGTCTTTGCCAGGCAACTGCCTCGCTTTTACTCAGCAGAGAACTTCTCAATATAGGCACGCAAGTCCAACCATTAAAACCACTCTCTAAGTAGGAGAAACTTTGTTCCATCTGTGGTAGCCCCTTGCCTGGTGACCACCCAATAAGAATGACGAATGACTGTTTCTACAAAAATTTAATCTGTTGGTGTCCAGACATCTTATGCAGGTAGGTGACTCCCCACCAAGTCCCAATACAGGCATACCTCATTTTATTGTGCTCCGCTTTGTTGTGCTTTGCAGATATCACATTTTTTACAAATTGAATGTCTGTGGCAACCCTGTGTCAAGCAAGTCTACTGGCAATTTTCCAACAGTATGTGCTCACTTCATATCTCTGTGTCACATTTTGGCAATTTTCATAATATTTCAAACTGTTTCATTATTATTATATGGTTTTATCTGTTATGGTGCTCTGTAATCACTGATCTTTGATTTTACTATTGTAATTGATTTGGAGCATCACAAACTACACCAAGGTAAGATGGCAAACATAATCAAAAAGTGTGAGTGTTCCAACTGTTCCATCGACTGACTGTTCCCCTGTTTCTCTCACTCTCCTCAGCCTCCCAATTCCTGAGACACTATAATATTAAAATTAGTCCCGTTAATAACCCTATGATGCCATCTAAGTGATTGAGGGAAAGGAAAAGTTTTGTGTCTCTCACTTTAAATCAAAAGCTAGAAATGGTTGAGCTTAGTGATGAAGCCATGTTGAACCCAAGATTGGACAAAAGGTAGGTAGGTCTCTTGCGCCAAACAGCCAAGTCATGAATGGGAAGGAAATTAAAAGTCCTACTCCAGTGACCACACAAAAGATAAGAAAGAAAAATAGTCCTATTGCTGATATGGAGAAAGTTTTAATGGTCTGGATAGAGCAAACCACCTTCAACATTCCCTTAAGACAGAGACTAATCCAGGCCAGGCCCTAACTCTCTTCAATTCTATAAAGCCTGAGAGAGGTGAAGAAGCTGCAGAAGAAAATTTTGAAGCTAGCAGAGGTTGGTTCATGAGGTTTAAGGAAAGAAGCCATCTCTATAAAACAAAAGTGCAAGGTCCGAAGCAGTGACTGGTGATGTAGAAGCTGCAGCAAGTTATGCAGAAGATCTAGCAAATGTCATTGACGAAATGGCTCGATTAAATGATATATTTTTAATATAGATAAAACAGCCTTCTATCAGAAGAAGATGCTATTTAGGACTTTCGTAGCTAGTGAGAAGTCAATGTCTGGCTTCAAAACTTCAAAGACAGGCTGACTCCCTTGTTAGGGGCTAATGCAGCTAGTGACTTTAAATTGATGTCAATGCTTTTTTATCATTCCAGCAATCCTAGAGACCTTAAGAATTATACTAAGTCTGCTCTGCCCATGCTCTATAAATGCAACAACAAAGCCTGGATGACAGCACATCTGTTTACAGCATGGTTTACAAATATTTTAATCCCACTGTTCAGACCTACTGCTCAGAAAAAAGAAAAGAAAGATTCCTTTCAAAATATTACTTCTAATTAATAATGCACTAGTCACCCAAGAGCTCTGATGAACATGTACAAGAATATTAATGTTGTTTTCATGCCTGCTAACACAACATGCATTCTGTAGCCCATGGATAAAGGCGTCATTTTGACTTTCAAGTCTTATTATTTAAGAAATACATTTCATAAGGCTACATCTCCCATAGATAGTGAGTCCTCTGATGGATCTGGGCAAAGTAATTGAAAATCTTCTGGAAAGAGTTCACTATTCTAGAAGCCTTAAAAACATTCACAACTTATGGTAGGAGGTCAAAATATCAACATTAACAAGAATTTGGAAGAAGTTAATTTCGACCTTCATAGATGACTTTGAGAGGTTCAAGATTTCAGTGGAGGAAGTAACTGCAGATATAGGGGAAATACCAAGAGAACTAAAATTAGAAGTGGAGCCTGAAGATGTGATTGAATTGCTGCAATCTCAGGATCCAACTTTAAAGGATGAGGAGTTGCTTCTTGTGGAAGAGCAAAGAAAGTGGTTTCTTGAGATGGAATCTACTCCTGGTGAAGATGCTGTGAACATTGTTGAAAGGACAACAAAGGATTTAGAATATTATATAAACTTAGTTAATGAAGCATCAGCAGGGTTTGAGAGGATTGACTCCAATTTTGAAAGGACTTCTACCATGGGGAAAATGCTATCAAACAGCATTGCATGCTACAGAGAAATCCTTTGTGAAATGAAGCATCAATTGATACAGCAAACTTCATTGTTGTCTTATATTAAGAAATTACCACAGCCACCCCAAACTTTGGCAACAACCACCCTGATCAGTCAGCAGCCATCAACCTCAAGGCATAACCCTCCACCAGCAAAAAGATTAGGACTTGCCGAAAGCTTAGATGATCCTTAGCATTGTTTTTTTTTTAACTTTTATTGGTACATAATAGTTGTGCATATTTATCAGGCACATGTGATATTTTGATATATGTGTACAATGGTGTAATGATCAAATCGGGGTATTTAGGATATTCATCATCTCAAATATTTAACATTTTTTGTGTGTTGGGAACATTTCAGATCTTCCCTTATAGCTGTTTTGAAATATACAGTAAATTATTGCTAACTATAGTCACCCTACTGTGTTAGAATATATTCCATTTATCTAACTGTATGTTTGTGCCCATTTACCAACCTTTCTTCATTCCCCCCTCCCCTTCCTAGCCTCTGGTAATATTGTTCTACTCTCTGCCTTCATGAGATCACTATATTAAGCTTCCACAAATGAATAAGAACATGCAATATTGGTCTTTCTCTTCCTGGCCTGTTCCATTTAACATGACTTCCAGTTTCATCCATGTTGCTGCAAATGATAGGATCTCATTCTTTTTATGGCTGAATAGCATCTCATTGTGTATATATACATCTCGTTTTCTTTATCCATTCATCCTTTGATGGACACTTAGATTGATTCCATATCTTGGCTATTACGAATAGTGCTGCAATAACGTGGCATTAACCTCATGTAGCATAATGTTTACTAACCATTCCCATAACTCAGGCAAGTTCTCCTTCTAGAATAGTTGGCTGTAAAGTAATACCTCCAAGATATTGTGGATACAGTTCCAGACTACTGCAATAAAGTGAATATTGCAATGAAGCAAGTAACACAAATTTTTTGCTTTCCCAGTGCATGTAAAAGTTACGTTTACACTATACTGCAGTCTAGTATAGACTACATGGGGGTCTTTGAAAGACTGATTTATTTTCCTTTGCATAAATAACCTGTAATGGAATTGCTGGATTGCATGGTAGATTTTTTTTTTAAGACTTTGAGAAATCTCCATACTTTTTTGCATAATAGTTCTACTAATTTACATCTCCACCAACAGTGTATAAGAATTCCTATTTCTCCACCTCCTCATCGGTATTTGTTATTTTTGTCTTTTTAATAATAGCCATTCTAAGGTAAGATGATACCTCATTGTGGCTTTGATTTTCATTCCCCTGATAATTAGTGTTTTGAGTATTTTTTCATACACCTGTTGGCCATTTGTATGTCTTCTTTTGAGAAATGTCTATTCAGACCCTTTGCCCACTTTTTAATGAGAGCAAAATATTTCCTAATTAAGGTGTATGCATTGGGTTTTTTAGACAATACTATTAAAAACCTAATAGACTACAGTACAGTGTAAACATAACTTTTATATGCACTGGGAAAACCAAAAAATTCTGTGACTTGTTTCGTTGCAGTATTCACTTTATTGCTGTGGTCTGGAACTGAATCCACAATATCTCTGAGGTATCACTCTACAGCCAATTATTCTAAAAGGAAAACTTGCCTGAGTTATGGGAATGGTTAATAAACATTATGGTAGATGAGGTTAATGCCAAGTGTCTCACACGGTCTTTTAAGATTTAAATAAGCCAATGAATAAAGAGTATACTGCATCTGTTTGCTCGTTCATCTTCTTCCTTTTGCTTGCACATCGATCCTACCCTGAGTTTTGCCATGGCCAAGGAAACTATTTAATTCAACAGACCTATACCCCAATATTAAGTGATGCCATCTGTAAGTAAATCCATACATGTTTCTCTTTTAATTGAAGAAAAGCCAACCATAGTTATCCCAGGAGTGAAACTTCAGTGTAGTTTGTTTACAAAGTTGAAAGTAAAATATGCCCAAAGCATCTTTTTTCATGTTTGATCCTTTTATTAGGAAATATTAGCAACACTTGAAACTGTGTTGATGTTAGTACTGAGAGCATATTTAAGAAGGAAAAAGGGAACTCTGTTTAAATATTCATTGAAATCTTCCTAACCTACCCTTGACTTTCTTCACTTTCATGAGGTTGAGGGAAGGGTAGGAGTTTCAGAGATGGCTCAAACGAGACAAACTCACCACAGACTCTGGAAATTTCTGAATTTAATATTTGAGGGCAATATAGAAGGGCCAGAATATGAAGTAACTCTTAAGGCCATTCAGCAAGAATCTGAATCATGGGTCACAAAGCTAGTGTCCTGGAGCAAGTCATTTAGTGGGTGAGTTTAATTGATCATCTAGCCTCTCAAGGATATGATTTCTGCTCTGTATTCAGTGACTTTCATGGAGTTATAAAAGAAAATTGTTGCTTGGTGACAAGAAAGCCAACTTCTAGTTCTGATATTGGAAGCAGAGAGGTATAAGAAAGCAATGGCTTATTCAGAAAACATAACTTGTGGATACATTAAAGAATAGGCAGTGCATAGGGATAGCTGGTATCTGTTGCAAACCAGAACCTCAGGTATGCTAGAAATGTCATTGTAAACTTAACTTCTATTTCAGTCCCCCATTCCAACTAGTGATAAAAACTTAATCTCATAATATTTTCAGTATATTGGGTTAAGTAAAAATGTATTATTAAAAATAATGTCACCCATCTCTTTTTATATTTTTTATGTGGCTGCTAGAAAATTTAAAATTACATATGTGGCTCATATTATATCTCTGTTGGACAGTTCTGGTCTATGTTATTTAGAATACTTTATTGCTGGAGTACTCAAATGAATTACTCAGTGGACTGTAAAAACTGGTGAGCTGTAAGATGTTTTAGTTGATGCCAATTTTTTTTTTATATATACAGGGTCTAGTTCAGTCACCCAGGCTGGAATGCAGTGGTTTGATCATAACTCACTAATCCTAGGCTCAAGCAATCCTCCTGCATCAGCCTTCCCAGTAACTGGGATCACAGGCATGCATCACCACACTCAGCTATTTTTTTTAATATTTTGTATAGATGAGGTCTCACTATGTTGTCCAGGCTGGTCTGGAACTTCTGGGCCCAAGCAATCCTCCTGCCTTAGCCTTCCAAAGTGCTGGGATTACAGATGTGAGCCACAATGCCTGGCATATGTCAAAGTTTAAAAAAAAAATAGGCTGGGTGCAGTGGCTCACACCTGTAATCCTAGCACTTTGGGAGGCCAAGGCAGGCAGATTACTTGAGGCCAGGAGTTTGAGACCAGCCTGACCAACATGGCAAAACCCTGTCTCTACTAAAAATACAAAAAAATTAACCAGGCATGGTGGCACATGCCTGTAATCCCAGCTACTCAGGAGGCTGAGACACAAGAATCATTTGAACCCAAGAGGCAGAGGTTGCAGTGAGATGAGACTGCACTACCACACTCCAGCCTAGGAGACAGAGCAAGACTTTGTCTCAAAAAATAAGAAATAATAATAAAAAAATTTAAAAACTTAATCTCAACCAGTTTGGCTATATGCCCTCAAACCTATGATACACACATCCTCTTTTCTAGAGATCATGTGTTAAGTTCCAGAAGATTTTCATGGCGCCAAAGCTTTGGAGAAAGAGGACAACTAGTCTTTGCTTGTCATACAGTGATGCAAGTATGCATTGTGACCATCCATCATCCCATGTGATCCTCAGCCCTTAACCCTGTGGGTCATTGCTAGGTTATAACCATTTGATTGCCCTTTCAGGTATGTTTCTTTGTGTTACACCTATGCCATGGCCAATGTCATAGGAAATATTCCCATGGGATATGAGTACGTTGTAAGGCTAGCTAAAGCCCAGCTACCTTCTAGACAAATTATACAAATATTTGCTCCCATGACATGCTGAAGTCTTGCCACCTTTTATGGTTCTACCAAGAAAAGTTGTTACAATAAGTTGCATGTTTGGTCCAATTCTTTGTATCTTCCTCTACCCACACCTTTTGCCATATGACTTTGCACTTCCTCCCACTAAAGGGATAGATTCTATTTCTCTGTTTCTTGACTTTGAATTTTGCCTCATGACTTGCCTTGGCTAATCAAATGAGATTAAAGGAACAGTGTGCCAGCTCCATGCATAGGCCTTAAGAGGCTTTGCTTGTTTCCATTCACTCTCTTGCACCTCTGTTATAGCCAAAAGAAGAATATGCCAAGGCTATCTCACTGGTCTAAGAAGGATGAGAAACATGTGGAGCAGAGCCAAACTTCTCTAGTGAGTCCAAGCTAAATCATCTGATCACCAGACAACACAGAGACATGTGAACAAGCCCAGCTGAACTAAGCAGAGTTCAAACCAAGCTCAAACCAATCAATTTCAGACAGGCCCATCCAATCCACAGATGCAGGAGTTAAGTAAATGCTCATTGTTTGGCATGCTTTGTATGTAACAGTAATTAACCAGTATAACACCAGAGTTACTACTTCCTGACAAAAGCTCAAACTTATCTACTGGATTTTTTTTTTCCCAGAGATAAGCAAATGGTAGAGAAGATGTAGAGCCCAAAGAAATGTCATTTTCTACATTTTCCTCTTTCCTCTTCAATTCTCCTCCTGTCTCCAGTTCCAGAGATCTTGTCCAGGTTGTAGCTAGAAGCTTTGCCCTCACTCATTATTTAGTCTCTTTGAGACACAGATCATTTGTTTTAACTGCATTCTATTGTGTCAGCCCTTCTATAAGATAGTAAGCTTGAAATTCCTTACCTGAGTGAATGGAGGCTAAAATTATAAGGAATGGGAAGTGAAGGGGGAAACGTCCCTTAATATTACAAAATACTATCCAATCATATTTGCTATGGTAGCGAGAGGTGACAGCGTGCTGGCAGCCCTCACAGCCCTCGCTGGCTCTCGGCACCTCCTCGGTCTTGGCGCCCACTCTGGCCGCACTTGAGGAGCCCTTCAGCCAACCGCTGCACTGTGGGAGCCCCTTTCTGGGCTGGCCAAGGCCGGAGCCGGCTCCCTCAGCTTGCCGGGAGGTGTGAAGGGAGAGGCGTGGGCGGGAACCAGAGCTGCGCGCAGTGCTTGCCGGCCAGCACAAGTTCCAGGTGGGCTTGGGCTCAGCAGGCCCCTCACTGGGAGCGGCCAGCCGGCCCCGCCAGTCCGGGGCAGTGAGGGGCTTAGCACCTGGGCCAGCAGCTGCTGTGCTCAATTTCTCACCCGGCCTTAGCTGCCTTTCTGCTGTGCGGCGCTCAGGACCTGCAGCCCACCATGCCTGAGCCTCCCCCCCCTGCCCCGCCCCCGTGGGCTCCTGTGCCGCTGGAGCCTCCCCAACGAGCGCCACCCCCTGCTCCAGGGTTCCCAGTCCCATCAACCACCCAAGGGCTGAGGAGTGCAGGCGCAGGGCACGGGACTGGCAGGCAGCTCCACCTGCAGCCCCGGTGCGCAATCCACTGGGTGAAGCCAGCTGGGCTCCTGAGTCTGGTGGGGACTTGGAGAACCTTTATGTCTAGCTAAGGAATTGTAAATACATCAATCAGCACTCTGTATCTAGCTCAAGGTTTGTAAACACAACAATCAGCACCCTGTGTGTAGCTCAGGGTTTGTGAATGCACCAATCGACACTCAGTATCTAGCTACACTGGTGGGGACTTGGAGAATCTTTGTGTGGACACTCTGTATCTAGCTAATCTAGTGGGGAGGTAGAGAACTTTTGTGTCTAGCTCAGGGATTGTAAACGCACCAATCAGCTCTCTGTAAAATGGACCAATTGGCTCTCTGGAAAATGGACCAATCAGCAGGATGTGGGTGGGGCCAGATAAGAATAAAAGCAGGATGCCCGAGCCAGCAGCGGAAACCCGGGGTCCCCTTCCACACTGTGGGAGTTTTGTTCCTTCGCTTTTTGCAATAAATCTTGCTGCTGCTCACTCTTTGGGTCCACACTGCCTTTATGAGCTGCAACACTCACCGCGAAGGTCTGCAGCTTCACTCCTGAGCCACCAAGACCACGAACCCACCAGAAGGAACAAACTCCGAACACATCCGAACATCAGAAGGAACAAACTCCTGACACACTGCCTTTAAGAACTGTAACACTCACCGCGAGGGTCCACGGCTTCATTCTTGAAGTCAGTGAGACCAAGAACCCACCAATTCCAGACACAGTAGAATTTGCTAATATGGGAGTTTTATAATGGCTTAGAACCCTCAAAGTGTCAATGCATATTGGGCTTCTGAAAGGATGGTCCCTCTTTCATACCAGGTACATTTGGAGGGTGTGTCATTAAAAAAAGTTTCCCCCCTTCCACCCTGAGGCAGAGTAGGAAATAGCAGAGATTTGTCTCAGGGGTACTAGAGGGATCCTCAGTCCACAAATGTCTTCCCTGCTTGCATGTATTTGAAATTCAAAACTCCTCATTTCGACTTTTGTTCTTTTGCATATCTATTTTGTTCTTCAAGATTCCCAGATGATGATAATATCCCAAGTTTTTAGTGGGGAATAATCCCCCCTTGAATAATGGAAACAGCAACATCTGAGATCAAAACGCTGCGAACTGGGTGTGCCACTGGCCACCTGGTCAATGTGTTGAAGTCAGTCCATCTTTAGGTGTCAGATTCCCTATCTATAAAATAAAAGGTCTGGACTGCTGCTCTTTATGACCCTAAAACCCCAGAGTCCTAAAACACTGTGCCCTATAATGCAACTGAGAGATTGTTCTACAGAAAAGAAGATAAGACAGATTGAAAAGAGGATGGGGAAGGAGTGAGTGTGGGGACATGAGAAGGCAGGATTCAAGAAGGATTTGGTTAAAAGGGAGGCTAGAGGGCCTCCACATTCAAGCTTTGCCTATTTTGTTATTTTGTCCCCAGCTGCTTCACCTCTCCCCACTCCAGCCCCTTGTCTCCAGCTGCAAAGACAGGTGTGGAACCCAGGGACCCAGATGGATGAGTTTACACCTGCCACCTATTATGATGGCAGCTCCAACTTCCCCCCCCACACTTTTTTACCCCACCCAGACCACTCTCCATCCTTTGTGGCCTGTATATCATCTTTATAGGCTCGGGTACTAAAAACCAGGAAATTATTAAAGCCCAGGTCTGGCAATTCCACTGAACTTGACAGCTCATTAAGAAGATTCATTCTAAATACATTCCAATGAGCTCTGGCTCCTTCCCCAGGCCTGAAAGATAGGAACTAGTCACACAAGGAAGAGAAAAACCTGGCTTTGTTATATCAGCCCCCTCGGCCTACCTCTAAGGCTGTCAGGGACTCCTACTGAGTTTCTTTGGTATATAACCCTCAGAGGAGAAGCTGGAATTGTAAATCCTGGTAGCCAGTCCTCTCACCTTGCAACATCTCTTTTTTAAAAGATACTTTTGAAGAGTTGTGTGTAACTTACATATGGCTTGCTTATTTCTTGCATGTAATTAACTAATTTTCTGTCAGTTCTTAGTCACTTCTCAAATTGATGTTTTAGCACTATTTTTCCTTTGAGGGTTGTGTGTCTTGATTTTATTTCTTAGAGTCTATGTATTATAAATGACCATAAGCTTCTTCACATCAAATGTAAGGAGCAGAAATCAAGAAGATAAACAAAGCCAAATGATGTTTAAGACCACCTATCTAGTGGTGTTCTATGGTATATAGTAAGGTACTTGATTTTTTTTTTAATGAGTGAATGAATGAACAAACCCTCACTACAAGTAAGATCCTAACTAGAAGTTTGTATTGATCGGTTGCTGCTGCATTACAATCAATCACAAACACCATAGTGTCATACAATATTCAGTGTTTATTATTAACATATGTCTGGCTATGCCACACGTATCTCATTCTGGGGATGAGGGTGGAGGAGCAGCAGCTACCTAAACACGTTCTTCTTGGGATCAAGTTCAGAGGCTCCCTGTGGGGTGAGTAGAAAGAGCAATACCTCTTCAAGGCTGAGGATCAGAAGTGGTACCTTGTCACTTCAACCCACATTCCATTGGCCAAAGTAAATTGTACAGCCGAGTTGAATATCAATGTGAGGGAAAGTCTTCTCCTCCCATGAAGGACGTGGGGGAAGGGAATGAATATGTGCCCCAAAATAACCTAATCTATCAAATACTCCAAATATAAGATGGAAGCGACGCAGCTGCCCTGGTTGATGGTTGAGACAAGCCAGCCCAGAATCGTCCCCCAAATCTCGTTTCTCTCTCTTGCCTCCTATGGTGGTTCCTGGGCTACTTCATCAGAAACTAGTGCTCCAAAGGACACAACTTTACAATGAAAGCAAGTATTTATATTTTCCCTGGATATGATACTGCAAGTACCAGGTTCACAAGTGGGGAGTGAATTCTAGGCTGAGAGAACATAATAAACAAAAGATGTTTTTAAAACATTTTCTCCCTAGCTCTAAGTACCATTCTTAGCACATTGTATGTAGGTGACAATTAATGTTTCCAAAAAGGTGAATAAAAATCATAGTGAAAATATAAACTTAACAGTCACTTGGCTAAAGAGTGTATAAAACTTTCAGCTAGTTTTACTTTAAATTTACCACAAACACCATTGGTACTTATAAAGTATACAGATAAAGTTCAAGAGAGCTTGTGTGCTTCTTGGAGCCCTGCCACCGCCATGTGAACAAGCTCAGGCCAGGCTGCTGGAAGATGAAAGGCCATGTGGCTGAGTGTCTAACCAAGGCCACTCTAGACCAGCAACTATAGCTGGTTTACTTCAAACGTGTAAGAAAGCAATGCCAAGATCTACAGAGCTGCCTACCTGGCCCACAGCTAACCATGGATGCATCAGTGTGTCCAGCTGAGACCAAAGACCAGCTGACTCATAGACCCATGAGCAGTAGTAAATGCATGCTGTTTTAAGACACTGGGTTTGGGGTGATTTGTTGCCTTAGCAATAGACAGTGGATGCAGCTATAGCTGTTTTCTTACTATCTTTATGTAGGTGCTGGGACTGGTTATGAAGGAAGACAAAGGAAGTGATAAGAATATAAAATGAAGTTAAACTGGAAGTTTTAATTGAGGCAATGAGAAAAGATAGCCCTCAGCTACCAAAAGAGGCTGTGATATATACCAACGAGTAAATAGCTCAAAGTAGAGGTCCTAGAAACTCCTTCGATGTCACCAGATTGAGGGCATAAAAGAGTACTGAATAGATATGGAGAAATATTTTTGTGAGAATTATTTTCTTAGAGCATGTTCTCCAAGGGCTATAGTGGATTGCCTGCTTCTGTCCTCCAATACAGTGTGAGGGACGTGAATTGGACCATTTGGAGGCTTGACACATTGAAGACATGGTGGATTGGTGTCCACCTCAGTCTTACCCAGGAAATCCAGAGTGCAAGAGTTGAGTTGGTGAGTGCTATGGTATTGTAGCCTGGAGATTTGCTGTATTTTGTGATTGGCATATACTCTTAATTTTTTTTTTAAGAAAAAACATGTGGGAGTGTTTCCCCCCATGGACTTGATGTGGGTTCTGCATGTAGGATAGCCAGTGTAGGGGTCATCTTAGATCTATTCAAAAAGGGCTCTCTAGAGGGCAACTGCACCTCAATAGACAGCATCTGGAAGCAGATACTAGATTCATGGGATAGCAGAGGGAGTAAGCAACTACTGAAATAGAATATATTTGCCTTGGTCAGTGGTTCTCAGCCATGGGGAATTTCACCCCTCAGGAGACATATAGCTATGATTGGAGACATTTTTGGTTGTTACAACTCGAGGAGGTTCTACTAGCATCTAGTGGGTGTAGGGCAAGGATGCTGCTAAACATTTTCCAGTGCATTGGACAACTCTCCACAACAAAGAATTATCCAGCCCTGAATATTGTAGCACCAAGGTGGAGAACACTGGCTTAGGTAAACGTGATATTTGGGATCACCAAAGAATGCACAAAAAGGTCCCATGAGAGAGTCAGCTTTAAACACCTGCTAGGCTCAGAGAGCACAGAGCCATCCTAGGTGCGTGCCAATCATAGAAGGATATTCCTAACCTCTTTACCTCTTCTAGCTGCCCTGCTCCTACCCTTTATTCTCCAACCCTTTAGCACCATGGTGGTGGAACAAAAAAATATAACTACAGTATCAAGAAGGGAAGGAGGCATGGTGGTGCATGCCTATAATCCCACATACTTGGGTAGCTGAGGCAGGATGATCCCTTGAGTCCAGGAGTTTGAGACCAGCCTGGGCAATATAGCAAGACCCCTTTTCAAAAAGAAGGAAAAAACACCAGGATTTAGCTGCCTGGATGGCCTTGAGGCAATCTTTTGTGATGCTTTTGGGCACTGGGGAAAGGAATAGAAACAAAAAAAGAAGGGAGGGAAGATGGAAGTGTAGTGTGTAGAAGGGAATAAGGAAAACAACACCCTTATCCATGAAAAGTGACTAGTTTGCAATAGGCCCCAGCTGGAGAAGGAGAGATTTATTGTGAAATTGGCTTTGGAATTTGAAATATTCTACAGGACTGATCATTAGAATTATTGAGTTGAGAGTGTGTTTATGGCTTAACATAACCCTAGGTCTCCCTAGAGTGAACAGAAATGTTTTTGGAATTTACTTGAAATTTTATCTAGAGCCTTCTAAAGGGATATTGAGATGAAATAATGTTGCTGATTGCACCCCCTGGGTCCTGCTTGTTTTATATACTCATTACCTTAACAGTTGCTGAATAGCCACTGTGAAAGCTGGGAGCTGTCACATATATCATCTCACTTAATCATCAGAATTGAGGAGCGCATGTATTTTTCTCTTAGTATTTGAAGAGGCACCATTATTCTTACTTTACAGGGAGAAAACCAAGGCTTAGAGATGTGAAGTAACTTGACCAGATGGCACTTCAGGGAAGGGCTGGATAGTGGTGCTGCTGGTGGGGTTTCAGTGATATTCATTTTGTTAAAGCACATTCATTTCCAGAATCCTGGAATCCTACAGATAGGCATTTAATAATATATTACAATCTTGTGTCAGTGTAATCAGCTAAGAGAGAGAGACAGTAAGAGTTTTTAATGTGCTGCACATCAACTGGCTCCAAGAAATTATTTAGAGCCAATATTTTCAAGGTATGGGCAAGTAGAGAGAGGAATCCAGGGCCAAGTCCTGCTTCTTAATGACCCAAATTAATCTCTCTGCAGCCAGTTGAGTTAGTCAGACAGATGTATGTCCTCTTTCCCTGTGGGCTGACTGAAGACTTCTTCATGGCACTTTATATAAACCTATGTTACAGTCCCTGTCACATTGTTTTATAATAATTATTTTTCAATTTTCTTTTGGCCAGGTAGGCAAGCTCCTCAGATCTGAGGCTTTTTTCACTTTATTCATTTTTTATCTTGTTGCACCTAATACATAGTAGATATTAAATAAGCACAGAATAATTTATTGAGCTAAAATCCTTGTCTTTGGCCAGACCCAGTGGCTCACACCTGTAATCCCTGCACTTTGAGAGGCAGAGGCAGATCACCTGAGGTCAGGAGTGTGAGACCAGCCTGGCCAATATGGCGAAACCCCTTCTCTACTAAAAATACAAAAATTAGCCAGACATGGTGGCTCACACCTGTAATCCCAGCTACTCAGGAAGCTGAGGCAGGAGAATCACTTGAACCTGGGAGGTGGAGGTTACAGTGAGCCGAGATCACACCACTGCACTCCAGCCTGGGCAACACAGTGACTCCGTCTCAAAAAAAAATAAAAATAAAATAAAATCCCTGTCTTCAAGGAGCTTACACTGTACCTGGGGAAGCATGTAAAAAGGAAGTTGTAAAATAGTATAAATGGCATAATTTCTGTTTAGAGATACATATATGTTAGTATAGAGACCAAAAATAATATCTGAAAGATTCTGCACCAAATGATTAACAGTGGTTACCTTTGTGAGGTCAAATTACAGAATCTTTCTCTTTCTGTAGAACATATTTCTAGAAGGGTTTATAATACATAGTATTATTTTAGTTATTTGATAGTCAGAAAATATAAGATACACATAAGAGAAATGAAATACTGTATATAAAACAAAGTTGTATGTGACTAGTTTCAAAATATCAGCATGCAGCAAGCATGCTGGAATTCAGGTGGCACTCCAGATGATGAAACTACAGATGATGGAACTCCAGAAGATAAAACTCCAGATGATGGAACTGCAGACAATGAACTGGGGTGATCAGGGAAGCCTCCAGGAAGAGGGCCTTGAAACTTACACATTATTCAGGGCTTTGAAATAGATTTCCAAAAAGCATCCAAGTCCTGATCCTTCCATTTGATCTCAGGATCTTGTTATTGCTTTTAGAAAAGCCAGTGCCATCTGTTTTTGGAAGCTGGCACCCACACCCAGCTGCTAATTTGGAATCCTAAACCACTTTAAAAATTAATGGCTTTATAAAAGGTCTGCAACTGCCTCTTAAGAGTTTAATATCATATTTATAAACTCAGTCTATATTGAGTTCCAGCATATTGCAAATAATTTACAGTGTTGTCTTGCACAGAGCATAACTAATCTGGATCCACAGCTGTGCAGATAACTTTTCCTATCAACAGATGATAAACTATAACTGGCCCCATTTGGATGTGGGGAAATAGTCCAGATTTTTAAACCTGCATTGGAGCCACTGGGAGGGAATTGCTATAGCAATGGCTTCCCTTACCTGGAAATCATCTCGATAGTAATAAAAACAGCCAGCTTTTTCTCTGCTAGTTATTATACCTAGGAAGAGTGAGCCGGTCATGAAATATTAATATACCACCTGCTGGTCAGCTGGCACGAACTTTTTCTTGAGCAGCTGATAAATAGTTTGGGAAGTGGGTCAGCCAGCTAAGGGGTCCTGAAGTCAAAAGGCAAGGTCTGGAATGGCAGAAGGGATGAAGTAAAGTTTGGACCTGGGTCAGTTGCTACATAAGGATAAAATACACACATTTGTGCCTTAACATCTCTTTAGTAATTTCTTGGTGCATTTCAGGATCCTAGAAACCAGGTCTGCTCTTTGCAGGTATGAAGTTCTTCCCTCTAAGGTCCTGGTTCCTGTGCAATATTCAGTCTACCTGCATATCAATAGTCCTAGTTATAGTGACTCCATGGACAGCTTTTGGAGTAAAGTACCAAGGGTATACACATTGCCACTTCTACCGTATTCTATTGGCTAAAGCAAAGTAAAAGCCAAGCCGGAATTCAAGGAGCAGTAAAACAGACCCTATTTCTTGGCGGGAAGAGCCCCCACATCACATTGCCAAGAGTACAGACTCAGAAAGATGTGAAGAATTGGGCCCATTTTGTAATCAATCTAACACATTAGGTGTGATGGGGAATTCTAGCTGTCCATCAAAATCCACTCTCCCTTCTTCCACAGCAAAAGAAATGCAGCCAGCCATACAGATTACATTGCACAGCCTCTTTTGCAACTCACTGTGACCTAGGTGACTAAGTTCTCATCATGGACTAACTTTTCACTAATGGAATGTGAGCAGAAGTGACATGTGCCACTTAAGATATCTGAGAATGTCTTCTGGAAGGCTATATTCCATCCTTGTATCATTTTATTTATGTAGCTGATGACAATGTTCCTGGAGATAGAGGAGTAACAACTTACAAGAAACTTGGGCTCCCAAATGACCAAGAGAAACAGAGCTTTTTCCTGGCCTGAATTGCTCACATCAGAAGTAATATACAAAAGAGAAATATACTTTTGTTCTTTAAACTGCTCGGTTACAGCCTACCCTCACCTAACAAATACACTGGGACAACTGAAGGTGCAGTCACCATTCATTAGAAAACGAGGTCAATGAATACTTCACTCTGGTATTTTGTGGAAAGAATCCAAAGTCAGTCCTAATCCCTCCCTCCTCAGCCCCTCCATGGCCCTCAGCCTCAGAGGGAAAAGTAAAGCAATGATCTGACTCCTTGTTAAGAGGATTTTGGTTAGGAAGGTGGGCAGGAGAAATATCACTCTCTGTAAACACTGTAAATATACTCATTCATACTGGTATTTTTCTCATCTGATGAACCCACATCACAAATCTTTAACCTTTGCCTGAAGTACTTCTGATCATAATTGTGAGGGCTTTCTATCACAGGAGCATTGAAATTCTGACTTTACAGCTCCGTGAAGGAGGATGGGCCACCACCTATATTTCCCTCCCAGCTGGTATCTCTGAAAATATTGAGGAATGGTGGAAACTGACCTGAAGAGTGATCAGAGCTTCCAAATTAAGAGGCACATCATTATTGAACCTTAGGGGAGCCTGCAACTAAAGACAAGGACCACATGGCTCCTCTATGTTACAATCTTCAAAGAATTTCTTATCTCTTTTAAAATTAAATCTAAAACCTTTGACAGGAGCTATTAATACAAGGCCCTGAATGATCTGGCCATTTGTGGCTGCACAGCCTCATCTCATCCACATGCCCCCTGGTTGCTTCCTGCCTCTGCTCCCACTGACATGGGCATTCCTGTTTCTCTGTTGCATTTAGTGTCCTTCTGCACTCCTCTCTGCCTGGACAGCTTTCTCCAAATTCTCTGCCTAAGTCCTGTGTATGCTTCTGATCAAAGCTACAATGTCAGTTCCTCTGGGAAGTTTTTCCTGACCCCTCAGACCAGGATAGAGCCCTCTTTCTGCCTTCTGATAGGACCTTTCCTAGCACTGCAACAATTATACTTAAATAAGTATTTCTTTCAAGTTGAATACTAGACTCACAATCCCCTGAGGACAAGAACCGTGTCTCCTCTCCTTACTGCTACATGCCGGCACCTGACATAGTATAGCAGGCAGCCCTCGAAAAATACTGAATGAGCTCATGCCCGTAATCCCAGCACTTTGGGAGCCGAGGCGGGCGGATCACGAGGTCAGGAGATCGAGACCATCCTGGCCAACCTGGTGAAACCTCGTCTCTACTACAAAAAAAATACAGAAAATTAGCCGGGTGTAGTGGCAAGTGCCTGTAATCCCAGCTACTCAGGAGGCTGAGGCAGGGGAATCACTTGAACCCAGGAGGCGGAGGTTGCAGTGAGCCAAGATTGCACACTGCACTCCAGCCCAGGTGACAGAGTGAGACTCCGTCTCAAAAAAAAAAAATACCAAACGAATAAACATACAGATAAACCAACGAAGGGGAAGTGTCAGAAAGAGAAAGAAAAAGAGAGACAAACAGACACACGAAAAGGAGAAACAGAGAACATCAGTTTGCTACCTGATAGAATGGTTCACGTGCTAGTGAGATGCTGGAGGCACACCCTTCACCCCAGATCCCAGGATAGCGGCACAACATCTCTCCTCCATGTCCCACTAGTTGTTTCAGATGTTAGCCAACTTGTTTTATTCTCCTTGGAGGGATGCATCCGTGAGGAATTGGAATGCACCTTACTGTACATTCCCTTGTAATAGCAAACATGGTGAATTGAATCAGTGGCCTGGGCTTAGGGACAAATTGCATTTGGAAATTGTATTTATGTATCAAAAAACTAATTACCACCAAGTTCCACTTCAGTAGTACTTGATGATTTCATTATTGGATCTAATTGTACTGCTATTCAGGATAAGAGTTTACTGTCTTTTAATTGATCATGGAAATTGAAGATACAAAAATGTGAATGGATACAAGACCTCTTTCTTTCGCTGATTTCCGGCCCATGGAAAACAAAATAGCCTCTCACCACTTTCAGGTGAAACAT